>NW_026137513.1:2383637-3062956 GCF_009805555.1 Andrographis paniculata | reverse complement strand
GTTAATAATAGTTATTTATGATACTCTCTCAGTCCAGCTAAAAAGTATACATATTTCTATTTAGGGATATCTAATTATAAAATTTACATTTCATTAAATACCATACTTTTTTTCCACAAATACGTTTATTTTACATCACATCGTTACTTTTACACAAAAAAAGTAAGAGAAAAATGTCATTACACTATTTTTAACAACTTACTATAATTAAAATACTATTATTTCTTAAACATCGCGTCAAAAGTAAATGTAAACATTGTAAGTGGACGGAGAGAATATTATTTTATTATTTTTTATTTAATTAATAATATTGATGATTTCAACTTAAAAATAATTAAAAAAATATATTTAAATATTTTAAAATTATATCGCAATAAAAAAATACATACAATATGAATATCAATTTTTTTAGAAAATAAAATTTTTAATAATAAAAATAAATTAATAATATTTAATTTATTTAGAATTAATATAAATTAATTTTGTAAAAGACAAGAATTTTAAATATAGACAAAAATATTTATTTTTTCTAAGAAAGAGATATAAATAAATGAATTTGGAATAGTCTTATATGTAGTTAATTAAATTTATTTATATTTATTAAGTATATTTTGATTTAATAAATTTTACCTAAAATACAAAAATAAGATTGAGGGAGTAGTATTTTAATTGTAACGTTGGTTAAAAATAGTGTAAAAATTATCTTTATCTTTTAGTATAAAAGTAATTATATCATAATACAATATGAGTATTTAAAAAAAAATGATATTTTTGAAATAGTTACTACTGAAGTAGTATTATTTTGCAACTTTTTACTTGGAGGGCGTTTCTGAACTCACAAAAAAATCAGAGGACTAATGTGCAAAACTCGCTCCATCTGAACTGAGCATTTATATTTATTGCTCAACAGTCGGTTTTCTCTCACTTTTGTTACTGTTGAGAGACGAAAGCAACGTGACTCTGAGAATCTCTTTCACAGGCAGCGTCTCTGAAGATCCACTCCTCTGTATCCATTGCAGGTCGGTTCAGTTGGTTTTTTCTGCTTCTAGGATTTTATGAATATGCAGAAATTTGGTGGTGTTGTTTGATTAAAATCCTTCGGTGTTGAGTGTATTTGCGTAGGAATTTTCTCTTGTTTCGGTGCTTTTGCCTTTTGTTTTGCGGTTTCGCTCACCAGGCGTTTTCGCGTTCCAAGTTTATTGATGAATGAGAGTTGCTTGCCTGTGGATTGCGATAACAAGAAACATTTTATGTTTTAGTTCGTCGTTTCTATTAGTTTTCTGAACTTTAGTGTATTGCTGCACATTATGCCGATAGTTTTCGGTGCATTCATCGAAATTTTGTTGTTAATGTGGATTGTGTGCTAGGTTAAAATGAATTTCCTCCTGGATGTCTATTTATTTCCTTTGGAATATTGCAACGTCAATGATATCAATGAATAAACATGACAATGACATTTCTGAGGGAAAAAACGCTAAAATAGAGCTCTGAATTCTGATAGATTGTTTTTTTTTATTTGTTGGTATCTACGGATTGTTAAAAACTTAATCGTAACTGAATACTTGAAAATGAGAATTAAGATGGCATGGATACTCCAGATAGTCTTTTCCACACTCGGCCAAACTTACAACACTTGATTGTTTCTTGGTTAAGAACGCCTTCCTTGGTTAAGAACGCCTTCCTTGGGTAAGAGTTATTGGTTCTGATTTGGAGCATTGGCTTTGTTATGTAGTAAAACTGCAAATAAACATCCTACAGTTTTCAGTCCCAATGATTCTGTTAGATTGAAGAACTGCACTATGAGTTTGTGAGAGTTGAAATTATGGTTGTCGTCACAGTGGCTATCATAGAGATCAATTTCCGTTCTCCACTGTAATGATGTGGAGAGGTAGTCAATGATTTGAATATTTGTGTTGCTAGGCGCATTTCTCATTTCTTCAATACACAGACAGATTGAACTATCTATAGTAGACACAGTGTGTTATGTTATGCACACTGTGATGATAACCGATATAACCTCCCGTGATGGCGGTGGTAAGAATCGGTCAGACGAGGGCAAAATGAAACTTACACCTGCAGCTAGTGTTCACACAAGATCTTTGCTCTGATGCTATGTAGATTGGAAGGAAATTACTTGTTTATTAATCTCAATCAAGAATATATATATATATATATATACATACACAACTGAAGACCTAACCAAATTTGGGAAACTAGAATAATCAGAGTCTCTTCTCTCCCTAAATCTCTAAATCTGATGTAGCAAAAGCAATGCCATTTACACAGCCAACACTATGCAATCAAATTGATAGACACCATTTGCTTCTTTTCTGTTGTCTATATTTGCTATGAGTTATTATACTTCATACAAATTTCTTGTACTATCCATGCTTTCTGAAAATTCTACGTGTTTTCTGGTTCTAATGCTGGTATTCTAGCGAAGTATTTTCAACCACTGCACTGAACATGGAAGCTGACAATTGGGGTGTGGCGGGATCTGAAACAGATGTCATGACATCCAGCAATAAGTCACCTGAAGTTAATAGCTGGACAGATGTTAGAGATGATGAGATTATGCAGCAACAATATTCCATTCGTGACGAGGAAGCTAAAAAAACTCCATTTGTTGGTGACAAGGCAAGAAAACTTTCTAATGTTTGGACATGAAGTTTTACTAGAAACCTGCATGCTATGTCGAATATATTTTAAGTTTATGGTTGCCTCCAGTTATCAGATTTTGGGTGATGACAAATAGTTTATCTTCTTTCGACAGTGGATTTATAAGTTCTGCCTGTGAATATCATATAATCTGCACCTTATCATCTGTATTCTTTTAAGGTACGAAGATGTTTTTGTGTTCACAAATAGTAGAAATCTCACCGGCCAAGATTCTGATTCATTCAGCACTTCTTGAAGAATTTCTATCAAATAGATGATACATTTCTTTATACTATGGTGAACTAATTATAAAACAAACTACCCTTCGTTGACTATAGGTTTTCAGTTCAAATTTGGTCATGTCTCAATTCTTAAAATGAAAGCTGGGACCCTTTTAAGCTTATGCTTTTGAACTTGCTAGCTGAACCTTTTAGAGACAGCAATTTGTTATGTATTCATGGAAAACTGGATAACAGATTTGCTAACTTGAAACATCCAAATATTTTAGCTCGTCATATATTTGAGAATGCCTTGAATATTTGCAATTTCTTTTGGTTGTTCGTTTTGAAATTATAAATGATCTTGGGAGTATGTCTGCAGGAGCTGCTTTCCTCATTAGCTGCTGAGTACGAATCTGGAAATCCAATTTTACTGGAAAAAGTCAAGGTCTGCTGAAACTCTTAGACAGCAATCTGAATTATGATAATATATGATGTGGGTAACTTCTAATTGTCATTACACCTGCAGATCCTGGCTGAACAATATGATGCAATTAGGCGAACTCGTGGAGATGGGAATTGCTTCTTCCGTGGCTTCATGTTTGCTTACCTGGTCTGTTTGATTATTTGCATCTTCAAATCTTGCATTTTTTTGTCTTGTGCATTTCTTGTCATTATCCTGTGGTCACTTAAAATCGATTGTTCAATCCCACAATTTAGGAGCATATTATGGAATCACAAGACCATGATGAAGTTGCGCGCATCACTGCAAAGATAGAGGAATCTAGAAAGAAACTTATCAGCTTGGGCTATATCGACTTTACATTTGAAGATTATTTGACGGTAATGATATAGTTGCCTCTGTATACTAGTGCCGACATCTTTTACACATTATTGGGTTATCATTCTGTACAATCATAGGACATAGTATCGATGCTAAACTAATGGGTATAACTCATATTTCGTATTTTGTAATTTAGTGATGAATCACTTTGTTTAATTTTATTTTACCCCGGTTGTCTTAATTTTTACGACACCCTCTAAAGTTTTATTTTCATGCCCTGTGTTGCTTCAGGTAACTCTCGAACTACTTCAAAGTGTGATTTCTGGGAATGAAGCTTCCATAAGGTTCAAAATCTCCTTCCCCTATTCTTTTCTTTTGTAGTTGTCATTCTCTCTTCGATTTTGTCCGTTTTACTTCTTCCATCAGTGTGGCTAATATGTTACATCACGGTGACAGCCACGATGAACTACTACAGAAAAGTCGAGATCCGGTCATATCTGATTCTGGTGAGTAGCACAGATGGAGCATTATATATACCCTTGACATAATCCAATACGGTATTTTAATTTTAAATTTTTAATATCCCGTGCATGTATATATATCTCAACTAATGATATTTGTTCGACAGTTGTAATGTTCTTCAGATTCATCACCTCCGGAGAACTGAAAACACGCTCGGACTTCTACGAACCATTTGTTCAAGGATTAACAAGTACCTCTGTACAGCAGGTTGGTCTCCTACCATCTGCAGACATTGCTACTCCTAATGACGAATTTATGATTCGAAATTTTCGTAACACATTTATGATTTCGCTGCTTCTATGTATAACATGCATTTGGTGTGCAGTTCTGCAAGTCTTCAGTGGAGCCAATGGGCGAAGAGAGCGATCATGTTCACATTACTGCATTATCCGATGCATTGGGCATCCCGATGCGCATAGTATATCTTGACAGAAGCTGCGACGATAAAGGCAATGCTGTGGTAAACCATCATGACTTCACTCCTGTCGTCGGCGGCGACGAGTCTGATTCTACCAATGCTGATAGCGGTGGTGGCGCCACCGGGGAGGTGGTCAAGCCATTCATCACCTTGCTGTACCGACCTGGCCATTACGACATTCTCTATCCGAAGTGACTTGTTTTCGGATGGAAAAGTTGGTTCGTTCCATTTCTTGGGACGACGCTGATGACTGAACCTTCGAGGTATGTTGCTCGATTCTTCTTTACTTTGGCCTCGTCGTTAAAAAGTAAAATTTGGGGACCTAAGATAGAAGTTTGTGCACAGTTTGCGTAATCGTAGTCGAAGTAAACTTCAGAGTTGTGGCGTTTTTTTGAATATGAAGATAAAACTTTACGTAATATCAACAGCCCTGCTCTATAGCTTGCAAAATTAGGGTGCGTTTGTGTGGTGTTTTACACTTTTTACTTTTTACATCAATTAGGTCAGGAGTCTGTAAGTAAGTAGTTATGATATATTTGTAGATTATGTGTAATGTTGAAAGATATAAATTTTAAAAGATTATAAAAGTTATTTGATTAAAATGAAAAGTACATTCAAATAAAATAAATATAAATTTGATGGGACAAACAAAATTTTATTTTTTTTTATAAAGATTTATAGTAAAGAATTAAAATTTAAATTATTATTTCTATTTGTTAGCTCCTGCTTGATTAGTTGAGATTATTAAATAATACTCCCTTCGTCTGTACTATTTGGAGTTGAAATTTAGTATTTGGAATGAAATACGAGTTTTAAAATTTTAAACATTCAGTCGGATTATAAGTTTAATAAACGAGTCCATCCCAAACCTTATTAAATTAATATTTTTAAAAATTAATATTACATGTTTATTAAGGTTAAGTTTCTTTTGATAGTTTTGAGAAAGTTTTGGTTTGAGTTTGATATTAAAATAATATTTTATGAGATAAAAAAAATATATATATATTTTTTAAACGTAGAATCATGCTTTGAATAAATCTCACACTTTGGTCAAATTTAATACTTCCTCCGTCCCATCAAGTAGTTTTAAAAATATTAGTATTATATTGGGCATTTGTGTAATATATTGTAAATTGTAAAGGTATTTGTAATACTTGATTTGAACACATAATCATAGTCTTATAGCTTTACCCTACCAGATCAGTATTATATTTTTTTATCAGAGCTATTTTATCTTACTTTTGTTTTTGTTATCTTACTTGTAAGTTGTATAATTATGTCATATGGAGACAGGTAAGATTCCACTGTTCCATCGAATAAGATGATTAAATTTGTAACAATAAATAGGAGAGAAAATATATATATAGTAATTAGTTAGATTTAGATATATTTTTTGAATTCTATCTTCATTATTTTTAATCTTTTCATTTTATTTTAAAATTAAAAATCAAATAAAATTTATATTCTATTTTAATTTTTATTATCACTAATTTATATATTTTGTATATATATATTTTTTACAAAAT
The DNA here is from genome assembly GCF_009805555.1 of Andrographis paniculata. Taxonomy (NCBI): domain Eukaryota; kingdom Viridiplantae; phylum Streptophyta; class Magnoliopsida; order Lamiales; family Acanthaceae; genus Andrographis; species Andrographis paniculata. Next base: position 3,056,830 of record NW_026137513.1, on the reverse strand, counting down.
ACCACACTATAAAAAAAATTAATACAAAGTAAATTCTTAAAAATATATATACATATATATATTTAAATTTATTTTTATCTAATATTATAAAAATCTATGTTTTTATATTTTCTCCCATACTAGGAATGTCATTTACTTTTGGCATAAATTTTTTTGTATATTAGTATTATTTTGTTTATAATACAAATTGATATAAAATGATTTATACCCTAAATAAAATATTTCTACTAGAAGAAATATTTGATCTTTAATGATTTATGCAAATTGTGAAATAAAACTAACAAAATAAAAATTATACTAAAATGAGGTATAATTTTATTATGCTATTTTACAATTTAAAATGACTAATATACCATAGTAAAAATTGATATAAAATAATTTTATTGTGCTATTTTACTATTTTTTTTTAATAAAATATTATAACTATGTAAGTAAAAAATATATATATCCTTAAAGTATTATACTTCCTTCGTCCCCGCAACTTTAGTCTTGGTTGTATTGAGCACAAAATTTAAGGAATGTTGATATTATTATGTTGACAGTGGATAAAAAATATAGATTAAAGACATTTTTGTCCTTATGAGTGTATTAGTGTAAAATGCAGTGACAAATTGTGTAATAATAATGAAAGAATAAGGGTAGTTATACAGTGATATAGTTATTTACGGAAATAAGGCTATTGTTTTGGGTCGGAAAAAAATAGTAAACAAGACTATTGTATTAGGACGGAAGGAGTATAAAAAATTGAATGTATTTAATTTTTATATAGTTTTGCATGTGATATTTTGTATAAAAATAAATAATTTTTACAGAAATGGTAAAGTAACATGAAAAAATTAAAATTAAAATTAGATATAATATTCGTTATATTTTTATAAACTTTTGAAAACTGAATATGCAAAATAACAGAAATTGAATTTAAAAAATATATCTAAATGTAACTAAATGCTACACTATACTCTCTCTTATTTATTATTACAGTTGCAATTATTTTATTGGTGGAAATAAGGGGAATAGACAAAATTTTGGAGTAGAAGATTCGATCCCTCCTATTGTCTTATATTTTGCATTTCTTTTAATCAAATTATGTGATGTATACAACAAACGATTTTTTATTTTATAAATCAGTACAACAAATCATTATTTAAATTCAAATACAAGCCAAATATTAAGAATGCATGTTATAAGAAAATCCATTTCAAGGCCAATAAAGAGTGCATAAAACCACTGCCGGGAGTACGCATTTTCGGGGTAGTGATTGCAAATTCGTACATCATTCAAAAAAAAAAAAAAGAAAAGAAAAGAAAAAAGCATAAAACCAAAAATGGGAATATCAACAAACAGCCATAGAGTCAAGTCAAGAAATCAGCTCCTCCCCAACATAACTTATAAAAAGGTTTCATAAGAGATTCATACAAAATAACAGCCATCATCCATTCATCATCAATCACAGCAAAAATTCCTCCTAAAAGAGTTCGCCACTTCTCTTACCAAATCCTAAAAACGACGACACAATCGAAACCCGGGAAAAATGGAGAAACAAAAACAGCGCCACGAGAGCCAAAAAAGAAAAACAGAGCAATGCCGCGGAATCGCCACTTTCCACAGCAAAATTTACCATCAAAAACTCTATACAGACCACCAGCAAAGACAATGTTCAAAATTTCGAAGCTCCTCAAACTGCTCCCTTTACCTTCACAACAAAATCGACAATTCACCTTCTGCTTTGGGTCAGATAAACATCGATCCATTTCCCATTGGTCCTCAAAATTCGCCAGAGCATATTATTTGAACTACGCCACCGTCACCTTCATCAGCCAACCACAAAATATACAGCAATGACAAAGAAAGACATTTAAGTAAATTTCTAGGCTGAGCTTTTAGTCTAGGAGGTTAGTGAAAAAAAAAAAATAATCCGAAGGCTACTACAACTCAATCTGAATCTTTTCCCGAACCAGAAGAAGAATCTCCGTTGCAATTTTCCTCTCCGGAGAGAGAATTTGGGAGGATTTCTTGATTGCTTTCCTCCAGGGTGCCGCTTCGAGTTTTCCCTGGCCTTGGTCGGATATTAGACCCCATTGGGAAGGGAACCTGCATTTCAGCGAGTACGTAAAGTTAAGACATCCTTATACGAGCGTATTTTCCTGAAGTATCCGGAATGTAATAAAATTGGTACCTGATCGCCCGCGTTAGGACCATCAGTATGGAAGAGAATAGGACGGCAGCGCTTGTCTTCGTTCATTAAGCTTGAATTCTGAAAGTGTGCAATGAGCGCAGACTTTCCCTGAATGCGAGCATATGCCAAAGATGCCACTTTCTCGCTGTTGAACTTCTCCCATTTCTTTCCGTTGAATGTCTGCAAAAATTTGAAAAAAAAATAAATCAGATGTGTGCAATAAGCTATATTCGAAGGATACTGTAGGGCAATATGTACCTGATAAAAAGGAACTATGAACGAAGGATCTGTCATGTTTATAAATGCATAGCCCACATTGCATTTGTTCTGCAACGAAAAGAAATATATGATGATAAAAAGGATAGATGCATGCAAATAACTTCCTACTGTAAAATCAAACTAACCTTAAAATCAATAGGCAAGTAGATGAAATCATAGGTTCCTTTATGGCGTTCGTCAATTGCAGCCAAAAGCATCTTTGAAGTGTACCTAATATTGAAAGAACGACTAAATTGAATTTCAAATAGGAGAAAAGCATAATACTACTGAGTTATTTCTTCAATTATAGATATGCCTGAAATCACAAAATATTTATAAACCTCAAAAGAACAATAGATTAGCACATACTTGTTAGGAATGTTCTTAATCATAAGAGTCGTGCGCTTATCTTCTCCTCGTATAATCCGGTCTATGTCAAGCTCAAACTGTTTCTTATTGTCAGGCTGGCTTGAGCTGCCCTCGCTCCTACGGGTTCTAGCCCGTTCATTAGCCGAATCAAATGAGCCAATCATAGGTAGCATTTGGCCCCTCGCCGGATACATCAAGCCACGCTGATGAAGGGGGTGCAATCCAATATTCTTCGATTGCATAGGCACTTCCATACAAGTTCCGCCGCTATGCTGAAAGATGTTACGAGGAACGAATTCCATTGGATGTGGCGAATTACCTGAAATGCCCATGTTCCCGAGCGATCCCGGGTGAAATACAGCCGCATCAGGTGACTCTCCATAAGCATGACGCCGATCCCAGGGAGAGGGATTAACAGATGGCGCGGACCCCACGTGATGGTTAGTTAGAGGCATAATAGGATTTATAATATGCGACGGGGCTCGAGCAACAGCATGCAGTTGTTGGGGGCGAGAAGCTCCGATCCCATTGACAAGTGTCGGAGAATTTGGCCATAAAATGGATTGAGCTTGCCCATGATGCGAATTGTTCCAGATGTAATGATGCCCTGGAGGGGGGCCGCTCCCGTTTCCTGAGGAACCGAAAACTAAACAGCAATACAGCCCGATTAACTACATTTTTTTTATCAGTAGCGGCTAAAGGGGATGACAAGCATAAAGAAAAACTAATCGAATAGATTTTAAGCAATTTGTACCTTCAGTTAACTCAATCGGCTGCCCATTAGAGTTGACTCTTCGAAACTGTGGGCTGCCGATCATTTCTTGTGGACGAGAAGTTATGCTTGCAGCCCTGTTATTCGGAGAGCCAAAGGCATTACCGTTTGCTAAGCCATCACGGTATTCAGGAAGTGAATGTGGGTGAAGATTTGACAGCCCTTGGCGCTCGTATTTCAGGTGGTTGGGCAATAGGCCTGATTCAGTGAAGCTAGACGGGTTTCCTGGTTCAACTCTGACTACATTTGGTAGCCCGTTGGATGGTACTCCAGGACGACGGATATTTTCCAGGAGTGGATTAATTAGGCCTCCATTTGATGAGAATGGACCGAGTGTTGTTCCTTTGTCTGTGCTGGTTGCTGAGTCCCCGAGTGAAAGCGATCCTAGTACAAATAATTAACATCGTGAGAATATTGTTAAGTGAAGTTCGACGAACTGTGTATGCAAGAAATAAAATTACCAGAAAGTCCTGCTGTTAAGTTACTAGATGAGATATGTTGATGAAACATTAGAGCAGACTCTTCCAGCTCCTTAGTAGACAATGGATGCAGTGATAATCTATACGTGGGAAAAAGGTAATACGTCAAAATAACATAAAACCAATATTCGGCATAGAAACAAACTCTACTAAGAAACACTAAAGTGATTTTCATTGCAATATTTAGGTAAGGGACAGCATAAAAAGGTCGAAGCACCTTTTAGATCCACCAGGATGACCAGGTTCGAGCTTAATCTGCTTTCCAGAAATTTCACTGTTGTTTAGGGCATGAAGTGCAGATTCTGCAGATCTGACATCAAAATACTCGATAAATTTGCAATCAGATCCGTGTAGCGACTCTCGAACCTGCAATGAAAAACATGTGTTAGTGATTCCAGTTAATGTGAAGTGAAACCACCTAAGAATATGGAACTTGAGGGCACCTCTTTAACTTCTCCATGGGCACTAAAAATTTCAGAGAGTCGTTTGTTTGAAACAGAAGAATCAACGTTGAGAACCAGAAGCGTGCCCTGATTTAAATCCTTTTCTGATGGATTCTCCTGTAAAGCGTCGTGAGCTAACATCAGAATACATGGTTTGAGACTTAGAAGTGAACCAGAATGTAGCAGGAAATTACCTTGGGAATCGAAAAATGTATGTCGAGTTTCCTTCGCCTCAATGGTTTATGCTGAAGGGCTTGCATTGCATTCCCAGCAGCTCTTATATCGTAGTACGAGATCATAACAAACCCCCGGTGTTTACATGCTGTGTACAGAGTCCGAATTTCTCCATATTGCTGCAGATACAAAATTCAACAATTAGTGTTCGCCTGTAAGGAAGTGAATGACGAAATTCATATCAGCTTTTAACAATTGAATCAGGGAATTGATCATACCTCAAAAAGCGCTCGTAATTCAGAATCTTCAACATTGCTATTTATATTTCTCACAAAGAGAGTTCGAGAAGGATTCTCTCCAAAAGGGTGTTCTGCGCCATTCAGACCCGGAGACAAAACCAGCTGTTTGTTAGATTTCACATCAGAAAATTCAGAAGCCCTTTGTGAGAAGCCATCATCTCCGAGCTCCAATCCTCCAACATTGCTAAACAGGTCTAGATCTTCCATATCTTCTCCATTATTAGTTCGAACACTACTACCTAACCCATCAGTCACACCCGAAAGCAAGTCATCATCATCTGGTAGAAGATTTCCAATTGTTTTAGCTGCAAGCTCTTCAAGCGATTCAAAAGCTTCATCTTCCTCATAATGGGAGGTAAGAGGAACAGCAGGCACAACAGAGTGCCTGGGTTCGACATTATTTGATGATAAATTTACTGCAAAATAGATACAAAGAAAACATCATTAAATGGTGATAATTATAAAAATAGTATCAGCCAACGATGGTAGAAGACAGAAACATACAGTTTCGGCTAAATATATCTGACAAAGAGCTCGAAAAGAGACTGTTCTCGTGCTGAGCACCCATGAGATTTAACCTCTCGCCATCAAAAAGGTAGGATGTCGAATCTGTATTTAGTCTAATTCTGGAACCCAAATCATGATCAACAGCAGTCGGCAAGGAACGACTGGCTTCCCGTTCCGCTCCAATGATATGCCTCCGTAATGGAAGGTTGAGATTTCGACCACCGTTCATATAATAGTCAGGAAGAGTAAAACCATTCGCCATCGGTGATTCTGACGGCACCCTGTTCTCAAGAGATGATGAAGCTGGTGCTTCCATTTTCAATCCTCCCTCTGATTTCACACCTGAAAAACATACACAAAATGCAACATTCGTTTCAGAAAGACCTGTACACACCGATGGGTAGATATAATGATTTCAAATCATCCGTTACAACTCAGAATATATATCTTTATCGACATATTTAATAACGCACAGCTGGAGTTTGACTATTTTTCAGTAAAGTGTATTATTACAGAAATAAGATTAATTAAATCGTGCAATCTAGTTGAGACTAATAATTCACACTCTCGAAATCAATGCTCCATAGAAGTCAAAGTAAGTCTGAGATGAAAACCATTGACAAGAAAATTCACCACCAACCAAATTTATGATGTTCTACAGTTAATTTGTAAAATTATTCAATTCTTGATAAGTCATACCAAAAATTATGTTGCCATAATTTGAAAGGAACCAGTTGATTCACGAAAGCTTAGTATCAGACACAATATGACAAGGATATGGAAACAATCATTATGGCACCGCTAAAATTTTAATTAATTGAGCCAATAATTTAGCTATTGTAGTCATTCTAATATACATTTAGACACGAACAAATATAAGCGGCCCAACCCAACCAATACCATAAAGTATAGGATTGAAGTCCATCTGAGTGTTATTACAGAACTAATTTCAGTGGATCTTGCATTTAGATGCATCCAATGACTACTAAATTCACAGAACAATAGCCATCAGCTGAAGGTATATGGAACCCCACCACATGTTGTATATCATGACATGATTCCCGAACTATGTCGTGTAATGATCCTATGATGTTACGCAGTTCACAAAGAAAATAGGTACATGGTACCACCAATTTGTAGATTCAGGTTTCTCTTTTTTTTTTTTTTTTATTGCTTCTTCCATGTTTTAATATCTTACGTTGCTTAACTAACCAGCAAACAGTCTGAAGCACAATAAATAGAAGCAATGCAACATAAACAACAGAAAATCAAGTGGTGTTTTGTTTCTTTGTAGAAGAATGTCTTATGAATTGAATATATATATATATATATGTATATATACACACACACAAATAGACATGATTTATTGCACGGAGTGTCAATCTTTCTCTTTCCAACAAGAGAGAATTCATAAGATAATAAAAGTGAGACCATGAGACCAAATCTAACTATATAGAATTATAACACCTCTGAATAACTCAAACTGAGAGGCGGAACTGCCCGATCACAGAAGATGTTTTCCAAGGGCAACACTGCTTATTACTTATTGCTTCCTACGCCAACAAAACTGTGGATAAAGTCCATATTTAGGCCTAACTTAACAGGATGGATTCAGATAGACGAAATTTTAACTTCTTTACATTTCAATTTCACCTTCCAAATTTAGGGTGTGTTTGTTTGGAGGTTTGGATTTTGAGTTGGGATTTGAATAGTAAAAATTTTGAATTTGAATAATTGTATAATGTGATATAAATAGGTGTTGATGTGATGTTTTGAATGTAAAATTGATTTTTAGTATAATATAAAAAATGAAAAATAGGTGTTTGATTTGATGTTTTTGGGGGAAAAAAATTGGATGAATAGTGAGAAAAAAAAATCCAATCCCTCAAACAAACACACCCTTAATGAACACAACTCGTCTGGGATTTCTTGCTTTTCTGTATAGTAAAATGATAGATTCTGCACGTCAAGTGTCATGTTACTTGTTTTAGTTTCAACAGTATTGAACATCTCAATACACTAGGGCTAAGTGTTCTAGCTTAAGCCAAACCATCGAATATCATTCGAAGATAACCCTTTAATCCTGTATAAAAATGAAGGTTATTGACCATAGTATCATTAGAGTTCATTCTATTTTGAATTTAGTCATACTCAAAATCATTTCTGTTCTAAAGAGGGTTAGTTTGACCACACAAGGTCAAAGAACTGACTTGTCATGCAAATTTTGACTTTGATTTTCAATCAGATTTACATGTAACATGTTATTCTTATAACAAGTTATTAAAATATGAAACTGCAGTGAAATGAATAAGTTCAAGTAAATACAACCATGGTACAAGGGGGAAGACATTAGGCCAGTCTAAATCATATCTTGAGATGGTAGTAACCTAACAAGCATATATCTACGCACGGCCAACAAACCGATCATCGCTGATTTCTTGGCAAATCAAATGGCATGAAATGAAGTAGGGACAACTAGCAATTTTCATATAAAACAAAACTAACGTCTACTCAGCTTCCCTAATTGAAGTAGAATGTTCGGAAAAAGTAACAGTAGTTGATCTTAACTACTAACCAGAGTAATTATTCATGGAAAATCCCGCGTTCCTCGTATCGATCTGCCTCTGAAAGACAAAAAACCAAACCAAAACAAAGCATGTCCAGTTAACAAATAGAACATATAAACAAAAGACCGCTGCAATTATTGGTCTATCCACATTGCACGTGCAGATATGGTGAGCATGCCGGGATGTTACCAAATCCCAAATCAACTTTGGGCATCCATCCAAAGATTCAAATTTGGCGTTATCAAAGCAATAAACACGCACCTCTTCAGAAAAGAATGATGAAGACGAGAACCCAGTGTTCATCATCTCAGCTATGCTGGCAGATACACGCCAAGTCAAGACCTTTAGCTTCTACCAATGCACATACACATCAATTACAGTAAGGAATTTTAAGATGATCCTCCACTCACCGACAAAACCTACAAAAAGAAATTTTGAAGCGGATACACGTATCAGGCACCTTAAAATGGAAACTAAGGACACGTGGAAAATCGAGAAAACCGATGATAAGTACTATGCAACAAAAGAGCTATCCATCTCTCTTAGTTTAAAGCAAATACAATTGGGGCTTTCAATCTTGATTAATATGTTGGCAAAAACTAATGATGAATGTTTCATACTAATTCATATGATGAAATTGCATTTAAGATCTAGCAGCTAAAAAGGGCATTTAAGTTGAAGTTGCAGAATATGAAATATGTTCGAAATTTGAACAATTCAAAAGGGAAGCTTTCAAACAAAATTCTTCAGTTTCGCAGATCCAAAAGAGAGAATCAGATTATAACTATAATTCAAAACTAGAAAAAGAAGAGGAAAAAAATCCCCAACAATTCGGGTAATTAAATCACAATTCCACATAGAATCACACAGTAAAAACCCTCGAACACAAAAGGCTGCTGCTTTGAACTGAAAAACACCAAATTGTCCAAAATCTCTAAGTTTAAGGAACCGAAATTCAACGCAAATATTCAATTTTCAAAGCAAACCTCACCTCCAAGTTCATAACTCCATCGCCCAGAATTAGCGAAGAAATCAGCAGCGAAATACTCAAGAAAAAAACAAAAACAAATAAATAAGGGAAACAGAAAGGAAATGGCACAAAAGGTTAGCAGGAGATAAACACGAGGATTTGATGAGAGATTTGAACAAGAGAGAGAAAGATGGAGAAAATAATCAGATGAGAATTTAAGAGAGACAAGAAAAGGAATAAATTGCGGCAAAAGGCAAGGGCAAGGGAGATTGCAGAAGAGATCTAGGAATCTGTGCCGTGCAAAAAACCTCCTCCTCCAACTCCTCTTCCTCCTCCTTCAAAGCTTCTTCTTCGATGCCTTCCTTTCTCGCTCTTCATTTTTTCCTCGCTGTTTTCCCTACATTGCACGTTAACCACATGGTATCATCTCTCTCCTCTCTCTCTCTCATGTTTTGAATTATTTCTCACCCCTTTCTTCTATAAAATATTCATACAAATCCTGTCCCCTTCTCTCTCACACCTTCTGCTCCCTGTCAGAACTGATCAGCAAACTCCTGCTCGCGTTGTCTCCCAGCCGCCGCACTCCCGACCGGAGATTGCTTGCTACCTCGGCCCCGCACGGCGGAGATCCTGATCGGCGCTCCCCAGTCCAATTGAGAGAAAAAACGAAGTTAGGAAATCAAAATTCAGAGGTGGTGCGCAAAGAAAAGCAGCAGATCAGACGGTAAAGCAGGAAGCTTGGGCAGGAATCAAAAACGGAGATGGATTTTTCTTTGTTGTTGAGGGTTTGAAATGAGGACGGAAATTGAAAGAACAGACAGAGAAAGAGAATGGTGGAGAACAACATTAGACCATTTTGTAATTACTATTTTTTTTTATTATTAATAAATACGGAAAATATATATATATTTTTTTAAAAAAAAAATGCAGTTTCGATGCGTTTAGGCTTACCCATACGCATTGTATTCAAAATATTGAACGGCTTACGTGTCAAAGATACTAAGGACGTGTTTGTTTGGGGGTTTGGATTTTGAGTTGGGATGTGAATAATAAAAATTTTGAATTTAAATAGTTGTATGATGTGATATAAATAGGTGTTGATGTGATGTTTAGAATGAAAATTGATATTTAGTATGATATAAAAAATAAAAAATATGTGTTTGATTTGATATTTTTGGGGGAAAAAATAGAATGAACAGTGAAAATTAAATCCAATCCCCAAACAAACACACCCTAATAAGATAATTCATAATTATATATTGAATTAAATTATGAATTTATTTATCCACTTACAAAATTTAATATATTTTTAATTAATATTATAAAAAAAAAAACGCAAAGTTGTGTGTTTTATAAATTTTATCAAGATTTTTATTATCCAATTTTTTTTAAAAATATTAAATTAAATAATTATTTTTTTATATTATATTATAAATTTATTTTATATTTAAAATATCATATCAATATCTTATTTATATTATATCAAATAATTATTCAAATTTAATTTTTTAAGTATTCAAAAATTCAAAAAACCCACAAACAAACACTCTGTAAAATTTTGATTTTAAATAATAAAATTTAAATTTGAAATAATAATTTAATGTTATATAAATATGTATTAATATGATAGTTTTTTATATAAAAATAATATCATATAATAAATAAAAATTAGATATTTGATATTATAATTTTATTATTTAAATATGCACGGAAACAAAATACTAACAATCAGATTAGAATAGGGAGTGTATTAAATGTTTTGGATTTTTTCTTTTATAATGTTAAATCAAAATCAACATTATTCATTTGATATATATTTTAATATAATTGTATTATTTATTTTTATAAAATATTATTTAAATAAAATTTTCAATCAATACTTATTTTAAATCAATTTCAAACTTCCCTAAAATAAATTCTTTATATTTCAACTATTTATTTAATGCGGTTGTGTTGTTTTGGAATTTTCTATTATTCAATTACTAAAAAAATATTTATTTTTAATATTATTTTAAAAATTAATTTATATTTAAAATATTATATCAATATTTATTTATATTAAATTAAATAAAAAAATTTATTATTTTAAATCCAAATCCAAAAGTTGAGAATATTTTGAATTTTTTTTATTTTAATTTTGAATAATAAAAATTTAAAATTTCAATAATTATATAATGTAACATTAATAGAATATTTATTTGTATATTTTATTATTTTAAAATTACTTTAATTTACATAAATAAAAAAATAAAAATTTTAGTTTGTAATTGACCTTTTTATCATTTTAGTTATATAACTAAAACTTGTCCTAAACTAGTCTTGTAAGTGAAAAATTTTCGTAGTTTTAATCATCCGGCGTAAAAAATACTTGCATGACACCAGCTTGGCTCACCGGAGGCGACGTGTCCGCCACGTCAGCAATACTTGACGGACAAATGATTATTTTTATTTTTTAAATTTTTTAAATTTATATATTTTGGGGTATTTGGCAAATAGCTTTTTGAAGAGCTTTTAGCTTATTGAACAGCTTGACCAGTTAAAAAACTAATTTAGGTGTTTGGTAAATTAGCTTTTTGAAATAGTTTTTTGGATCCAAAAAGCTAATTTCTGAAAAGCTAACTTACCCGGCGTTTTGAAATAGTTTTTTCTGTAAAAAAATATATATATATTTTTACACAAATAAATATATTTTGATTATTTATTAATTATATTAGAATATTTTATTATATTATAGTTTTACTTTTATAAATTTAAAATAATTAATTTTTATATAAAAATTATTTTAATTGTAAAATATATAAATTTATTAAAATCAACATAAAATAAAAAATATAAATATTAATAATTTATTTTTATATTAAAATTACATTATATAAATTTCATACTAAAAATAAATTAAATAAATTAAATTTATTGAAAATTATAAATATAATGAACTAATCGATAACTAACGTAATAAATATATACACGAAAAAATTATTATTTTATATTTTACATCATTTTCATTAGAAAAAAACTATTTATATATTTTAATAAAAATATATTATTTTTTCAATATAATTGTAATAAAAATAAATACTTTTATAACACTTTTACAATTTTCAATAACTAATAACAAAAAATTTTAAACATTCTAAACTCAAAAGAACATAATTGAATATATTAAAAACAAAAATAAAATAGAAATGTCATCAATTGTCATTTTACGTATAAACAGCTAATATCAAATAGTTGTTTTATCAAACATTTTAATACAAACAGCTAATCGAATCAACTAGTCAAACCAGCTAATTGAATCAGCTAACAACTAACAACTATCAGCTAATTGCCAAACACACCATTTGTCTTTTTTGGGACCAAAAAAACAAAAAACAAAAACAAAATATATAAATTTAAAAATGAAATAAAATAACCCACGTATCTGTCAGGTGTCGACACTCGGAGAACACGTGGCCAGCAGTGAGCCATGCGGTTGCCACACATATGCATCTTCAGTACTAAAGGGCTAAAAATATAAAAAGTATCCACTTACAAAATTAGTTTGGGATGTGTTGATACATGACTAAAATAATAAAAGAATCAATTACGGGATTAAAAAAAATATACCTTTAAAATATTATATTATGAATATTTATTTATATCATAAAAAATAACTTTTAATATTAAAAAAGATTACTAAAATCCAAATAAACCCACCCTAAATCAATACAATACAGCTTAGGTGATAAGATTTAATTACAATAGGAAAAAACAGGTTATGTTTGGGTGGACCTGCTAATCTTTAAAAATTGTCACCGATTTATCAATTTATATACTTTATTTGGTTTGTTTGATTTTAATTTAAAAATACAATATTGATTTTAATTTGAATTTAAATATTATTTTGATGTAATATTTTAGAAGTCAAAACAGTTTATCATTTATTTAAAATAAAAAAACATTCACACCCTTGAAAATTTGAATGTACTTCTGTGCTATTAATATATAAAATTTTTTATTATTATATAATAAAAACAACAATATTAAATAGATGACAATATATATTTAAAAATAATAAAATAAATATATGACAATATAAAAATATATAATTAGTTAAACATGTATATTAATTATTTTTTTTTGAAGAAAAAAAAATATAAATATATAATCCTTATATAACTTTATATATATATATATTTGAAATATCATGTCTACAAAATTAAAATAAATTAAAAAATGATTAAAAAATACTAATCAGTTATATAAAAAAAAAGGTTTAAATAAAATTTTTTAAAATATATTATTCATGAAACTCACAATGTTCTCGTATGTTTATCTATATATTTATGTATAAATAAATTATATATATACACATATATGATTGTTATAAAATATTTATTCAAAAATGTGATAGACAAAATTAAATCATAACTTACAAATGTAATTATATATATTGATTGTGATCATTATAAATTTGTTATGTATATTATTATGGTATATATATTATGAATATTTTAATATAAATTTATTTTTTAAAAAATAAAAATAGAAAGAAACAATAAATTGATATGAGATCCATTTTTCATACATATAATTAAAATATATTTTCAAATTATCATGATTAATTATAATTTCATAAATTATATAAATTATAATTATATCAATTAATATAATTATTTAATATCAATTATAATGAAAAATTAGAAAAATTTCGTTATCCATTATTTACCTATATAAATAAAAATTAAGAAAAATATTAAATTAATTTTAAATTTTTTTAAGAATTTAAAAATAAAAAAAATATATATAATTATGAAGCTTATTTGCGTTTTTATATATATTAAGATTACAAAATATAATTAATGATAATTTTAATTTTATTAATTTATTAATATAATTATTTTAATTATAAAAATAAATAAAATTACATTCCAAAGTTATTACATTTTCAATAGCCTTAATTACGGGTATAACAAAATTATAATTTACTTAATCATAAATTAAATCAATTATTTTATTATATTTAAATTATATTAATTATAAGTTTATTAATTATGATATATTTAATGACATTTAATACATATTTATTTTATTAAAAAATAAAAAATAAAAAAAATTGACAAAAAAGATTTGATGAGGTGGACCCCACACCGATCATATATATATATTACTATTTTTATTTTTATTTTTATTTTTAAAATTTCACATTAAATCATCATTTTACCTAAAATATACATATAAATAAACGATGACTGTGACTGTGTGATCCTGATTTTAAATTGAAATCAATATTATTTATTAACAAATTCAAATAAAAATACAATATGTTATCTTCTAAATAAAAAATTAAAATATAATTTAAATAAAAGATCATATCAAAATCTCATTTCAAATCAATTTTAATTACAGTCAAACAATTTATTTGTTTCTTTGGAGTTTATTTGAGAAGATTTAATTTGATTTTTATATTAAAATTATATTTATAATTTGTAAGAAAAAATATATATTTTTAAAACAACGCATAATTAAAATATTAAAATTGGATTAATAAATTTTAAAGAAAATAGCAAATTAATGGGTTTATTTAGTTTTAATTTGAAATTAATATTCCATTTAAAATTTTATTTAAATAATAGTTTAATGTGATAATTAGTAAATATATATATATATACTAAATTTTTATTAAAAAAATTAAAAATAAATAATATTAATTTGTATTTGAAATACAAACCAAACAAATACTATAACATCTTATTGAGCACAAATTAGTCGTACAAGTGATAATTCAATTAAATGAAATAATAGATTGATTGATTTTTTGTAATTATTAAATGAAACGTTTCGAGTACAGTGTTGATGTCTTATGTAATTATTAGTCCCTCCGTCTCATATAATATATGTGTATTACTGTAGACACGGGAATTTAGGTAAAAATATAATTATTAAATAATTAAGAATTGTATTAGTAAAAATAATTATTATTTAGTAAAAATAATTATAGAATTAAAATTAAGAAAATTATAAAATTTAAAATTTAAAATGCGATTAAAGTGCATAATTATATTTTCAAAAATAGAAAGGACAAGTTATGTGGAACAAACGAAAATAAAAAATAGGGACAAATTATGTGGGACAGAGGGAGTAAATAACAATCGTCAAGTTTTATTTCAAGGATAATTAATTTCATATTTAGGAAAAAATTAATAAGTGAGCCATAGCAGAGACATTATTACAAGAGAGAATGTGATTAACTTATAAACACAACAATTGGTTACTTTTATTATTGTGTTTCATATTCTCAATATTTAATATTAGTGTTTTTGACTAAATTATATTTACTTTCTTATAATAAACCAAAGATTTAATTTTGTATTAAAAATATTCGTGGACACAAAAGAAAGATTCAAAGTAATAGCCAATTAATTGAATTAATTTTGTTTCACAATATAAGCCTATATAAACAACTATTTAATTAAATTGTACTTCCTTCGTTCCAAACATCGAGCAATATTTGATTTTGGCATCATAATTTATGTTAATAGTATTAAATAAGATAATTTAAGAATTAAGTGATTCAATAAGTTGAAAAGTCTATATTTAATTTTTTTTAGTGGGATTGTGTGATAGGATAAAATATCGGTTAAAAATTAAGTTAAAAGATTAAGTATATTTGATTATTTTTATTTGAGAAATATTATAAAATATTTGGAACATACCAAAAAGAGAAATATTGTAAAATATTTGAGATGGAAAAACTACTATGTTTGATGGTTTGATTTTATTGTAGTTTGCTCATATAATTAATTAAAATCTTCAACATAGCCGTCTGTGCTCCTAATATAAAACTATAAAGACCATTATGTTCATTTTGGGATGCGAAGTGTGATTATATCCTAAAATTTATGGTGATTTGGATATGATTTATATATGATTTGGATATTATATCTTAAATTTAAAGATATGATTTGAATATTATATTTTAGATTTAAATATGTCATTTAGATATTATTGGTATATGCTTAGGGTATAAATAGACATGTATTCTCACTTTAACATGTGCTTTACGTATTCTATAGTCAAATTTCTAGTTTGGCATCAGAGTCCTTAGGTTCGTTTGAGTAGGAGTCAAGATAGGTGATCGTTCTGCTGTAAAGGTATTCGATGAAATAAACTTCAGTTTTTGGAATATGTATATAAAGTTTACTTGTATGGTAAAGATTTAAAGGATATGGATGAAGCCGAATACAAGAAGATCAACAAGAAGGCGATGAGTGCAGATCGACTAACCATTTCGGAAAATGTCTCATTTCACACGGTTCAGGAAGAATTGAAATTGGAGATTTCAAAAATCATATCAGATATGTACAAACAATCGTGTGATGCAAATAAGGTTTACCTAATGCGAAAACTGTTCAACATGAGGATGGTTGAAAGGACTCATGTTGTTGTGCATCTGAACTAATTCAACATGATCACTGCGCAATTGCGGTAAGTGAATCTTGAATTTGATTCAGAGATTAAAGTCGTAATCATGCTATCGTCTTTGACAAATAGTTGAAATTCGGTAGTAACAGCCTTAAGTGCGACTTCTTCAGGGAAGAAAAAGGTGGATGGAGTTTGATGCAGTCAGAGATTTAATCTTGAGTGAGAAAATCCGGAGAAGTTCAGATAAGAATATTGACTTTGGATCTGGATCTGCCATTAGTGCCGAAAATAAGGGTAGATTTGAGGTGAGAGGAAAGGGATCAACAATGATCAAAATCGAAGCTAAAAAACAAGGACAAGAAAAATGCAAGTCATGTGGTATATTGAAATTGCAACAAAAATAGACATTTGAAATGACAGTGCAGAGCGTCGGAGAAGGATTAAGGTTTAGCAACGCAACGGAGGAAATATTCGATTAGCTGATTCTCAGCGTCAACAATCCAATAGAGTCATGGATCTTGGACTCAGAAGTGTCATTCCACTTATGCAGTGATTCGAGAATCATAGAATCTTACACCACATGTAATTTTGGTGTTGTCTATCTTGCAGATAATGAGCCATTGAAAATTGTAGGCAATTGGATTGTTCGAATCAGAACACTGAAAAGAAGAGTACGGAGACTGAATGACGTGAGACATATCCCGGGTCTAAACCAAAATCTGATTTCTGTCAGACAATTGAATGAGGTAGGTTACTCGACAGTTTTTTAAACTAAGTCGTGGAAGGTAGGTAACCAAAGAATCCATTGTGGTGGCTCAATGGAGAAAAGATGGACTTCTCTACATGACGAAAAGCATGTGCGACGGAATCGGTTATGTGGTTATGAATAATGACACAAATTTTTGGCATTCTTGTCTTGGATACATGAGCGAGAAAAGGGACAAGGGAGCTCGTTGTAAATGGAAGATTTTTTGGTATCAAGACCGTCGATATTGGAGTATATGAGGACTGTATCTTTGGGAAGCAAAGAAATGTGGCATTTTCAAAGGGTGAGAGAGACCTGAAAAAGAAAAAGTTGGAGTTGGTCGATACGGACTTGTGGGGATCAACTCTTGTACCGACCCTTAGAGACTTACAGTACTACACTACGTTCATTGATGATGGTACTAGAAATGTTTGGGTATATTTCCTTAAGTGTAAGTATGATACTTTTAATACTTTTAAAAAGTGGAAAACACATGCAATGTGAGTAGTGAGCCGACTTATGAGCAATCCTGAAAGGCAATAAAAGATGATGACCTTAGATGAATTGATATTGTGTTCAACCTCAATTGGCCTAAATGAGTAAAGAAATGGGCTTGACGTTGTTATTACCGATGAAGTAAAATGTTATATTGGAAAATGCAATCAGTCTTTAAGTGAGAGATTGTTGGGATATAAAGCTGTGATTATATCTTAAAATCTAGGGATATGATTTTAATATGATTTATATATGATTTGGATATTATATTTTTAGATTTAAAAATATGATTTGAATAATATTGACATAGACTTAGGCTAATAGACATGTATTCTCATTTAATATGTGCTCTACGTATTATATAGTAAAATTCTAAGTTTGACTGCGGCCTCAAATATCCAAATCGCGTTTGAAATCAATCTCTAAAAAATGTTCAAATCGAGTTTTAAATCAATTATTCTTCTTTGATTTGCAATAAATTTTGATAACAAAAAAATAAACAAGGGAGAGAGAGAAATAAAAATACATAAAAATATGAAAACTTCGAAGAAAAAGAAAATCACACTGAACATGCTCACGGTAGGAAATATTGTTGGAATATATGGGTATTGCAAGAATAAACTCTACCGTGAAACCGAGTCGAGGATAGATCCTCTTTCCGAAAATTAGATACGCCCCGGTAGTGCCTCCGGTGGCTGGCGTTCTAACGCAAAGATAAAACGGTTTCGGTCTCCAATGAAAATGACACCTCTAATCGTTGGAGTTCCGACGAACAAAAACGAGAGAGAAACTGAGCTGAGAAGGTTGTCGAAAAGCTATAAAAGATGAGAGAATTGTTGATGTTAGTGTTTAGAATGAATGAGGAGGCCCTTTATATAGGTGTCTCCACTCGGTCAAAATGGCAGGGGATCAATTACGATCATAATTACAACCTTAATTATCGATATAATTTATTTTAAATTCAAACCTTCCATTTGAAGCAGTCGTAATTGATTCTAATTACAAACTTTCAGTTTGTGACAATCGTAATTTATTCTAATTTCAAACCTTCCGTTTGAGATTATAATAAATCTATCAAACTGATAATATTTTATCCAAATAAAACTGCGACTTAGGCCATATACCCGAGTTTAATTTGGGGTTGTACAATTTGGTTTGTCTCGAGACAGAAAAAATAGCCAAAATATTAACCAAACCTCATACAAAAATAAATAAATATTCCAAATTAATCTAATTAATTTGGTACACCGGCCCGTCGCATTTTCACTCACAAAATAATCGATTGCAAAATAACCGATTATCCAACAAATATTGCAAATAATTAACTCATATTACGATTTTATCCTTATTTCCACCGGTTAATTAAAAGATAATCCGACAAATTAGAGCTAATTAGCACATTACTAATTAGCATGATGATCGCCCCTAAATAATATTAGTGTACATTTATATCTAATTATTTATAAAACTTGAAAGGTCTGTTTGTTTTGAGTTTTGGATTTTGAGTTGGGATTTGAATAGTAAAATTTTTGAATTTGAATAGTTGTATGATGTGATATAAATAGGTGTTGATCTGATATTTTGAATGTAAAATTGATTTTTAGTATTCCTTCCGTCTCATATCTATATATCCATTTTTTTTTTCACGGAATTTTAGAAATATTAGTATTATATTGAGATAAAGTAGAAATAAAGGTAAAAATGACTAAATTACCTTTATTAGTATTGTATGATATAAATGTAATGACATTTGTGTAATATATTGTAAATTGGAAGAGTATTTCTAATGTTGGGTAGACGGTACAATTCCTAAAAAAAAAAGAATTGATACTTTGTTATGGGACAGACCAAAATGGAAAAATAGATAGATTGTTAAGAGACAGAGAAAGTATAATATAAAAAATGAAAATTATGTGTTTGATTTAATAATTTTTGGAAAAAAAAAATGGAATGAGTAGTGGATTTAAAATCCAATCCCCCAAACAAACACATCCGTCCGAAATGTTCCTATAAAAAAATAAAAAAAGATAGAACGTGTATTTGTTTTGTCAAATAATTTGAATGAGTATTTTTTCATATGAAGAATGAAAAATAATGTAGAAAATATAAAAATAATGAATATATATAATATCTTAATATTTTCGGAAAATCGTATGAAAGAAAAAAGTTTGAAACAACACACTCGAAAATTGTGCAGTAATAACCAAAAAAAAAATGTTAAAATAAAATAGCCTTACTACATTCCAAATTAATATATTTGTTTTGTAACATAATTTGAATAGACATTTTTATGAAAAATTTTACTCCTTTCGTCTCATAACAAAATATCTATTTGTATTTTACGTCATTATACTTAACATTGAAAATATATTTATATTTGTACAATTTTTTATACAAATGTCATTATATTAGTATTATAAGACACCAATAAAAGTATTTTTGTCATTTTATCTTTATTTGTAAGACGATTTGATATAATAATTAATATTCTAAAATCTATACGCAAAAAGTAAATAAATACCTTATTATTCGACGGATGGAGTATATAAAATATAAAAGTAATGAATAATGAATATATGTCACATGTAAACATTACAAATTTATTATCTATTTAAAATGCTATGTTTTTTGTTTTAGTAGAAAAGTTATACAATTCTGCATAAAAACAAATTATATATATATGCTATATTATATATTTTATTATATTATTGTATATATTTTTAACTATGTTTTAATTTGTAAATAATTTTGAATAATATCTGAAATTTTATTTTTTTAAATATTTTATTTTTTTACTTAAAAGACAAAGGCTATTATAATACTCTTTAATTAATTACTTAAATTATGATATTAAATATGGTAGGGTGTGTTATTTGGGAATTTAAATTTTGGATTGTGATTTAAATAGTAAAAAATTTGAATTGAAATAGTGATGTGATATGATATAAATAAGCATTCATGTAATATTTTAAATATAAAATTAATTTTTTAAAATAATATAAAAATAAAAAATAAATATTTAAGTTAATATTTTTAAAAATATAAAAATAATATAAATAGTACAAATCTTTTATTATCCTCCAAACAAACACATCCTTAGTTTATTTTA
Organism: Andrographis paniculata; assembly: GCF_009805555.1. Taxonomy (NCBI): domain Eukaryota; kingdom Viridiplantae; phylum Streptophyta; class Magnoliopsida; order Lamiales; family Acanthaceae; genus Andrographis; species Andrographis paniculata. Next base: position 3,036,063 of record NW_026137513.1, on the reverse strand, counting down.
AAAATCAAACTCATACGAGTAGCGTAAGCGTAATTAATAGTGTTGGCAGAAGGACAAGTTACATAACTGTCAATTACTGACAGTCGAACATTAATTATTGGTATTATCAAAATTGAAATCGTCGAACAATAGATTATAGGGTGTGTTTGTTCGGGGTTTTGGATTTTGAGTTGGGATTTGAATATTAAAATTTTTGAATTTGAATAGCTGTATGATGTGATATTTTGAATGTAAAATTAATTTTTAATATAATATAAAAAATAAAAAATAAGTATTTAATTTCACATTTTTTTTAAAAAAAAATTGAATGAATAGTATATTTAGGGTAAAATCCCCCAAAACAAACACACCCTGTTTGCTTATTTTGTGTTTTGATTTTAAAAAATATATATAGAAGTATTTTTTAATATGAAATATATAGAATTGTATAATAATAATATAATATAAAAAATATTTCTTTCATTTCAAACCTAAAATACTTTTTAACCATTTTTGTTTGTCTTACTTTAAAATATCTTTTTCATATTTTATTAAAAGTAATAATGCATCAATACCAAAATACTATTAATTTTTACTTAAATTACAAATATATAATTACATATACAATTACTTTTTACATAAAATCGAATGGCAAAAATGTCAAAATTTTTTACAAATTTTTACTTACTAATAAAATACTCTTATCTTTTAATCTATTACAAAACTTCAAAAGAATCCATTTGAATAATAATAAAAAAAACTAATATTTTATTTAAATATTAATTTATGTAAAAAAATAAAATATATACTATTAAAATTGTGTCGAAAAAAAAAAATCCAAACATATCCAATAATAATAATAGTAATAATATAATAATAATGGGCAGTGAAGGAAGATGATTGGAGAGAATAAGCAAATGCCCCCGCATATTATAACATATAAATGGAAGTTTTGTACCTTTGCCACTTGAATTGACAATGTTACCCTTTAACCTATAAAAAAATAACATATAAATAGAAGTTTTGCCGTGATCGCCCCGTCGCCGTTCATCCATCCTTTAACTTTTCACCTTATATAAAATTTTTTTATTTTATAATTTAATTACGTTATAAAATTTAAAAATATTATAACTAATTATTAATTATAAAATACGTCCCACCATAATTGACACTATTTTCATTTTTGTCTGTCCGTAATAACTGATACATTTCCATTTTTGGTAAAAATTATTAAATAAAAAACATATTTAACAAATATAAATCAAATTAATTAACTACATAACATATAACATCATAAATGACGTATGACCCACTCAAAACCCCTTTATTTCTATATTTCTTTAAAAAAATAAATATTTTTATCTATATTTAAAACTACACATCTTTTATAAAATTGATTTATGTTAATTATAAATAAAAAAATATTTTGTATTTACTTATATTATAGAAAATTTTATTCTCTACAAAATGATATTTATATTACATATATATTTTAATTGTTATATAATTTTTAAATATTTAAACATATATTTTGATTTTTTTAATCATATATATTAAATTTACTTTAAAACTATAATATTATTAATTATATAAAAAATAATATCATAACTAATTATTATTAACTAATTAAACATCCTTATCTTAAATAACGTGTCCATAATCAGAAGATTCAATTTCGGTGGGACGGAGGGAGTATAATTTTTGTATAATTAAATATAGATAAAGTAATACTCTCGCCGTCCAGCTAGAAAATATACATATTTCTATTTTTGGATGTCCAGTTACAAAATAAATATTTTATTAAATACTTCACTTTTTTCCACAAATATCCTTACTTTACATCACATCATTACTTTTACACTAAAAAATAAAGGCAAAAATGTTATTTTACTACTTTTAACTATCCACTATAATTAAAATACTACTATTATTTCTTAAACACAGCGCCAAAAGTAAATATTTACTTTGCGTGTGGACAGAGGAAGTATATAATATTAGAAATATAATAGTAATTTTATAAATTAAAAATATAAACATATTTCATTTCCTTCAAAATTCCCCCAATTTTGACAGAAACAAGATAAAGTTCATTTTAATGAGCTTTGGTTGCGGATATGGATTCGTCGGCATCCACTTTTCGAATAATGACACAAATTTTTGGCATTCTTGTCTTGGATACATGAGCGAGAAAAGGGACAAGGGAGCTCGTTGTAAATGGAAGATTTTTTGGTATCAAGACCGTCGATATTGGAGTATATGAGGACTGTATCTTTGGGAAGCAAAGAAATGTGGCATTTTCAAAGGGTGAGAGAGACCTGAAAAAGAAAAAGTTGGAGTTGGTCGATACGGACTTGTGGGGATCAACTCTTGTACCGACCCTTAGAGACTTACAGTACTACACTACGTTCATTGATGATGGTACTAGAAATGTTTGGGTATATTTCCTTAAGTGTAAGTATGATACTTTTAATACTTTTAAAAAGTGGAAAACACATGCAATGTGAGTAGTGAGCCGACTTATGAGCAATCCTGAAAGGCAATAAAAGATGATGACCTTAGATGAATTGATATTGTGTTCAACCTCAATTGGCCTAAATGAGTAAAGAAATGGGCTTGACGTTGTTATTACCGATGAAGTAAAATGTTATATTGGAAAATGCAATCAGTCTTTAAGTGAGAGATTGTTGGGATATAAAGCTGTGATTATATCTTAAAATCTAGGGATATGATTTTAATATGATTTATATATGATTTGGATATTATATTTTTAGATTTAAAAATATGATTTGAATAATATTGACATAGACTTAGGCTAATAGACATGTATTCTCATTTAATATGTGCTCTACGTATTATATAGTAAAATTCTAAGTTTGACTGCGGCCTCAAATATCCAAATCGCGTTTGAAATCAATCTCTAAAAAATGTTCAAATCGAGTTTTAAATCAATTATTCTTCTTTGATTTGCAATAAATTTTGATAACAAAAAAATAAACAAGGGAGAGAGAGAAATAAAAATACATAAAAATATGAAAACTTCGAAGAAAAAGAAAATCACACTGAACATGCTCACGGTAGGAAATATTGTTGGAATATATGGGTATTGCAAGAATAAACTCTACCGTGAAACCGAGTCGAGGATAGATCCTCTTTCCGAAAATTAGATACGCCCCGGTAGTGCCTCCGGTGGCTGGCGTTCTAACGCAAAGATAAAACGGTTTCGGTCTCCAATGAAAATGACACCTCTAATCGTTGGAGTTCCGACGAACAAAAACGAGAGAGAAACTGAGCTGAGAAGGTTGTCGAAAAGCTATAAAAGATGAGAGAATTGTTGATGTTAGTGTTTAGAATGAATGAGGAGGCCCTTTATATAGGTGTCTCCACTCGGTCAAAATGGCAGGGGATCAATTACGATCATAATTACAACCTTAATTATCGATATAATTTATTTTAAATTCAAACCTTCCATTTGAAGCAGTCGTAATTGATTCTAATTACAAACTTTCAGTTTGTGACAATCGTAATTTATTCTAATTTCAAACCTTCCGTTTGAGATTATAATAAATCTATCAAACTGATAATATTTTATCCAAATAAAACTGCGACTTAGGCCATATACCCGAGTTTAATTTGGGGTTGTACAATTTGGTTTGTCTCGAGACAGAAAAAATAGCCAAAATATTAACCAAACCTCATACAAAAATAAATAAATATTCCAAATTAATCTAATTAATTTGGTACACCGGCCCGTCGCATTTTCACTCACAAAATAATCGATTGCAAAATAACCGATTATCCAACAAATATTGCAAATAATTAACTCATATTACGATTTTATCCTTATTTCCACCGGTTAATTAAAAGATAATCCGACAAATTAGAGCTAATTAGCACATTACTAATTAGCATGATGATCGCCCCTAAATAATATTAGTGTACATTTATATCTAATTATTTATAAAACTTGAAAGGTCTGTTTGTTTTGAGTTTTGGATTTTGAGTTGGGATTTGAATAGTAAAATTTTTGAATTTGAATAGTTGTATGATGTGATATAAATAGGTGTTGATCTGATATTTTGAATGTAAAATTGATTTTTAGTATTCCTTCCGTCTCATATCTATATATCCATTTTTTTTTTCACGGAATTTTAGAAATATTAGTATTATATTGAGATAAAGTAGAAATAAAGGTAAAAATGACTAAATTACCTTTATTAGTATTGTATGATATAAATGTAATGACATTTGTGTAATATATTGTAAATTGGAAGAGTATTTCTAATGTTGGGTAGACGGTACAATTCCTAAAAAAAAAAGAATTGATACTTTGTTATGGGACAGACCAAAATGGAAAAATAGATAGATTGTTAAGAGACAGAGAAAGTATAATATAAAAAATGAAAATTATGTGTTTGATTTAATAATTTTTGGAAAAAAAAAATGGAATGAGTAGTGGATTTAAAATCCAATCCCCCAAACAAACACATCCGTCCGAAATGTTCCTATAAAAAATAAAAAAAGATAGAACGTGTATTTGTTTTGTCAAATAATTTGAATGAGTATTTTTTCATATGAAGAATGAAAAATAATGTAGAAAATATAAAAATAATGAATATATATAATATCTTAATATTTTCGGAAAATCGTATGAAAGAAAAAAGTTTGAAACAACACACTCGAAAATTGTGCAGTAATAACCAAAAAAAAAATGTTAAAATAAAATAGCCTTACTACATTCCAAATTAATATATTTGTTTTGTAACATAATTTGAATAGACATTTTTATGAAAAATTTTACTCCTTTCGTCTCATAACAAAATATCTATTTGTATTTTACGTCATTATACTTAACATTGAAAATATATTTATATTTGTACAATTTTTTATACAAATGTCATTATATTAGTATTATAAGACACCAATAAAAGTATTTTTGTCATTTTATCTTTATTTGTAAGACGATTTGATATAATAATTAATATTCTAAAATCTATACGCAAAAAGTAAATAAATACCTTATTATTCGACGGATGGAGTATATAAAATATAAAAGTAATGAATAATGAATATATGTCACATGTAAACATTACAAATTTATTATCTATTTAAAATGCTATGTTTTTTGTTTTAGTAGAAAAGTTATACAATTCTGCATAAAAACAAATTATATATATATGCTATATTATATATTTTATTATATTATTGTATATATTTTTAACTATGTTTTAATTTGTAAATAATTTTGAATAATATCTGAAATTTTATTTTTTTAAATATTTTATTTTTTTACTTAAAAGACAAAGGCTATTATAATACTCTTTAATTAATTACTTAAATTATGATATTAAATATGGTAGGGTGTGTTATTTGGGAATTTAAATTTTGGATTGTGATTTAAATAGTAAAAAATTTGAATTGAAATAGTGATGTGATATGATATAAATAAGCATTCATGTAATATTTTAAATATAAAATTAATTTTTTAAAATAATATAAAAATAAAAAATAAATATTTAAGTTAATATTTTTTAAAAATATAAAAATAATATAAATAGTACAAATCTTTTATTATCCTCCAAACAAACACATCCTTAGTTTATTTTAAAAATCAAACTCATACGAGTAGCGTAAGCGTAATTAATAGTGTTGGCAGAAGGACAAGTTACATAACTGTCAATTACTGACAGTCGAACATTAATTATTGGTATTATCAAAATTGAAATCGTCGAACAATAGATTATAGGGTGTGTTTGTTCGGGGTTTTGGATTTTGAGTTGGGATTTGAATATTAAAATTTTTGAATTTGAATAGCTGTATGATGTGATATTTTGAATGTAAAATTAATTTTTAATATAATATAAAAAATAAAAAATAAGTATTTAATTTCACATTTTTTTTAAAAAAAATTGAATGAATAGTATATTTAGGGTAAAATCCCCCAAAACAAACACACCCTGTTTGCTTATTTTGTGTTTTGATTTTAAAAAAATATATATAGAAGTATTTTTTAATATGAAATATATAGAATTGTATAATAATAATATAATATAAAAAATATTTCTTTCATTTCAAACCTAAAATACTTTTTAACCATTTTTGTTTGTCTTACTTTAAAATATCTTTTTCATATTTTATTAAAAGTAATAATGCATCAATACCAAAATACTATTAATTTTTACTTAAATTACAAATATATAATTACATATACAATTACTTTTTACATAAAATCGAATGGCAAAAATGTCAAAATTTTTTACAAATTTTTACTTACTAATAAAATACTCTTATCTTTTAATCTATTACAAAACTTCAAAAGAATCCATTTGAATAATAATAAAAAAAACTAATATTTTATTTAAATATTAATTTATGTAAAAAAATAAAATATATACTATTAAAATTGTGTCGAAAAAAAAAAATCCAAACATATCCAATAATAATAATAGTAATAATATAATAATAATGGGCAGTGAAGGAAGATGATTGGAGAGAATAAGCAAATGCCCCCGCATATTATAACATATAAATGGAAGTTTTGTACCTTTGCCACTTGAATTGACAATGTTACCCTTTAACCTATAAAAAAATAACATATAAATAGAAGTTTTGCCGTGATCGCCCCGTCGCCGTTCATCCATCCTTTAACTTTTCACCTTATATAAAATTTTTTTATTTTATAATTTAATTACGTTATAAAATTTAAAAATATTATAACTAATTATTAATTATAAAATACGTCCCACCATAATTGACACTATTTTCATTTTTGTCTGTCCGTAATAACTGATACATTTCCATTTTTGGTAAAAATTATTAAATAAAAAACATATTTAACAAATATAAATCAAATTAATTAACTACATAACATATAACATCATAAATGACGTATGACCCACTCAAAACCCCTTTATTTCTATATTTCTTTAAAAAAATAAATATTTTTATCTATATTTAAAACTACACATCTTTTATAAAATTGATTTATGTTAATTATAAATAAAAAAATATTTTTGTATTTACTTATATTATAGAAAATTTTATTCTCTACAAAATGATATTTATATTACATATATATTTTAATTGTTATATAATTTTTAAATATTTAAACATATATTTTGATTTTTTTAATCATATATATTAAATTTACTTTAAAACTATAATATTATTAATTATATAAAAAATAATATCATAACTAATTATTATTAACTAATTAAACATCCTTATCTTAAATAACGTGTCCATAATCAGAAGATTCAATTTCGGTGGGACGGAGGGAGTATAATTTTTGTATAATTAAATATAGATAAAGTAATACTCTCGCCGTCCAGCTAGAAAATATACATATTTCTATTTTTGGATGTCCAGTTACAAAATAAATATTTTATTAAATACTTCACTTTTTTCCACAAATATCCTTACTTTACATCACATCATTACTTTTACACTAAAAAATAAAGGCAAAAATGTTATTTTACTACTTTTAACTATCCACTATAATTAAAATACTACTATTATTTCTTAAACACAGCGCCAAAAGTAAATATTTACTTTGCGTGTGGACAGAGGAAGTATATAATATTAGAAATATAATAGTAATTTTATAAATTAAAAATATAAACATATTTCATTTCCTTCAAAATTCCCCCAATTTTGACAGAAACAAGATAAAGTTCATTTTAATGAGCTTTGGTTGCGGATATGGATTCGTCGGCATCCACTTTTCGAATAATGACACAAATTTTTGGCATTCTTGTCTTGGATACATGAGCGAGAAAAGGGACAAGGGAGCTCGTTGTAAATGGAAGATTTTTTGGTATCAAGACCGTCGATATTGGAGTATATGAGGACTGTATCTTTGGGAAGCAAAGAAATGTGGCATTTTCAAAGGGTGAGAGAGACCTGAAAAAGAAAAAGTTGGAGTTGGTCGATACGGACTTGTGGGGATCAACTCTTGTACCGACCCTTAGAGACTTACAGTACTACACTACGTTCATTGATGATGGTACTAGAAATGTTTGGGTATATTTCCTTAAGTGTAAGTATGATACTTTTAATACTTTTAAAAAGTGGAAAACACATGCAATGTGAGTAGTGAGCCGACTTATGAGCAATCCTGAAAGGCAATAAAAGATGATGACCTTAGATGAATTGATATTGTGTTCAACCTCAATTGGCCTAAATGAGTAAAGAAATGGGCTTGACGTTGTTATTACCGATGAAGTAAAATGTTATATTGGAAAATGCAATCAGTCTTTAAGTGAGAGATTGTTGGGATATAAAGCTGTGATTATATCTTAAAATCTAGGGATATGATTTTAATATGATTTATATATGATTTGGATATTATATTTTTAGATTTAAAAATATGATTTGAATAATATTGACATAGACTTAGGCTAATAGACATGTATTCTCATTTAATATGTGCTCTACGTATTATATAGTAAAATTCTAAGTTTGACTGCGGCCTCAAATATCCAAATCGCGTTTGAAATCAATCTCTAAAAAATGTTCAAATCGAGTTTTAAATCAATTATTCTTCTTTGATTTGCAATAAATTTTGATAACAAAAAAATAAACAAGGGAGAGAGAGAAATAAAAATACATAAAAATATGAAAACTTCGAAGAAAAAGAAAATCACACTGAACATGCTCACGGTAGGAAATATTGTTGGAATATATGGGTATTGCAAGAATAAACTCTACCGTGAAACCGAGTCGAGGATAGATCCTCTTTCCGAAAATTAGATACGCCCCGGTAGTGCCTCCGGTGGCTGGCGTTCTAACGCAAAGATAAAACGGTTTCGGTCTCCAATGAAAATGACACCTCTAATCGTTGGAGTTCCGACGAACAAAAACGAGAGAGAAACTGAGCTGAGAAGGTTGTCGAAAAGCTATAAAAGATGAGAGAATTGTTGATGTTAGTGTTTAGAATGAATGAGGAGGCCCTTTATATAGGTGTCTCCACTCGGTCAAAATGGCAGGGGATCAATTACGATCATAATTACAACCTTAATTATCGATATAATTTATTTTAAATTCAAACCTTCCATTTGAAGCAGTCGTAATTGATTCTAATTACAAACTTTCAGTTTGTGACAATCGTAATTTATTCTAATTTCAAACCTTCCGTTTGAGATTATAATAAATCTATCAAACTGATAATATTTTATCCAAATAAAACTGCGACTTAGGCCATATACCCGAGTTTAATTTGGGGTTGTACAATTTGGTTTGTCTCGAGACAGAAAAAATAGCCAAAATATTAACCAAACCTCATACAAAAATAAATAAATATTCCAAATTAATCTAATTAATTTGGTACACCGGCCCGTCGCATTTTCACTCACAAAATAATCGATTGCAAAATAACCGATTATCCAACAAATATTGCAAATAATTAACTCATATTACGATTTTATCCTTATTTCCACCGGTTAATTAAAAGATAATCCGACAAATTAGAGCTAATTAGCACATTACTAATTAGCATGATGATCGCCCCTAAATAATATTAGTGTACATTTATATCTAATTATTTATAAAACTTGAAAGGTCTGTTTGTTTTGAGTTTTGGATTTTGAGTTGGGATTTGAATAGTAAAATTTTTGAATTTGAATAGTTGTATGATGTGATATAAATAGGTGTTGATCTGATATTTTGAATGTAAAATTGATTTTTAGTATTCCTTCCGTCTCATATCTATATATCCATTTTTTTTTTTCACGGAATTTTAGAAATATTAGTATTATATTGAGATAAAGTAGAAATAAAGGTAAAAATGACTAAATTACCTTTATTAGTATTGTATGATATAAATGTAATGACATTTGTGTAATATATTGTAAATTGGAAGAGTATTTCTAATGTTGGGTAGACGGTACAATTCCTAAAAAAAAAAGAATTGATACTTTGTTATGGGACAGACCAAAATGGAAAAATAGATAGATTGTTAAGAGACAGAGAAAGTATAATATAAAAAATGAAAATTATGTGTTTGATTTAATAATTTTTGGAAAAAAAAAATGGAATGAGTAGTGGATTTAAAATCCAATCCCCCAAACAAACACATCCGTCCGAAATGTTCCTATAAAAAAATAAAAAAAGATAGAACGTGTATTTGTTTTGTCAAATAATTTGAATGAGTATTTTTTCATATGAAGAATGAAAAATAATGTAGAAAATATAAAAATAATGAATATATATAATATCTTAATATTTTCGGAAAATCGTATGAAAGAAAAAAGTTTGAAACAACACACTCGAAAATTGTGCAGTAATAACCAAAAAAAAAATGTTAAAATAAAATAGCCTTACTACATTCCAAATTAATATATTTGTTTTGTAACATAATTTGAATAGACATTTTTATGAAAAATTTTACTCCTTTCGTCTCATAACAAAATATCTATTTGTATTTTACGTCATTATACTTAACATTGAAAATATATTTATATTTGTACAATTTTTTATACAAATGTCATTATATTAGTATTATAAGACACCAATAAAAGTATTTTTGTCATTTTATCTTTATTTGTAAGACGATTTGATATAATAATTAATATTCTAAAATCTATACGCAAAAAGTAAATAAATACCTTATTATTCGACGGATGGAGTATATAAAATATAAAAGTAATGAATAATGAATATATGTCACATGTAAACATTACAAATTTATTATCTATTTAAAATGCTATGTTTTTTGTTTTAGTAGAAAAGTTATACAATTCTGCATAAAAACAAATTATATATATATGCTATATTATATATTTTATTATATTATTGTATATATTTTTAACTATGTTTTAATTTGTAAATAATTTTGAATAATATCTGAAATTTTATTTTTTTAAATATTTTATTTTTTTACTTAAAAGACAAAGGCTATTATAATACTCTTTAATTAATTACTTAAATTATGATATTAAATATGGTAGGGTGTGTTATTTGGGAATTTAAATTTTGGATTGTGATTTAAATAGTAAAAAATTTGAATTGAAATAGTGATGTGATATGATATAAATAAGCATTCATGTAATATTTTAAATATAAAATTAATTTTTTAAAATAATATAAAAATAAAAAATAAATATTTAAGTTAATATTTTTTAAAATATAAAAATAATATAAATAGTACAAATCTTTTATTATCCTCCAAACAAACACATCCTTAGTTTATTTTAAAAATCAAACTCATACGAGTAGCGTAAGCGTAATTAATAGTGTTGGCAGAAGGACAAGTTACATAACTGTCAATTACTGACAGTCGAACATTAATTATTGGTATTATCAAAATTGAAATCGTCGAACAATAGATTATAGGGTGTGTTTGTTCGGGGTTTTGGATTTTGAGTTGGGATTTGAATATTAAAATTTTTGAATTTGAATAGCTGTATGATGTGATATTTTGAATGTAAAATTAATTTTTAATATAATATAAAAAATAAAAAATAAGTATTTAATTTCACATTTTTTTAAAAAAAAATTGAATGAATAGTATATTTAGGGTAAAATCCCCCAAAACAAACACACCCTGTTTGCTTATTTTGTGTTTTGATTTTAAAAAAATATATATAGAAGTATTTTTTAATATGAAATATATAGAATTGTATAATAATAATATAATATAAAAAATATTTCTTTCATTTCAAACCTAAAATACTTTTTAACCATTTTTGTTTGTCTTACTTTAAAATATCTTTTTCATATTTTATTAAAAGTAATAATGCATCAATACCAAAATACTATTAATTTTTACTTAAATTACAAATATATAATTACATATACAATTACTTTTTACATAAAATCGAATGGCAAAAATGTCAAAATTTTTTACAAATTTTTACTTACTAATAAAATACTCTTATCTTTTAATCTATTACAAAACTTCAAAAGAATCCATTTGAATAATAATAAAAAAAACTAATATTTTATTTAAATATTAATTTATGTAAAAAAATAAAATATATACTATTAAAATTGTGTCGAAAAAAAAAAATCCAAACATATCCAATAATAATAATAGTAATAATATAATAATAATGGGCAGTGAAGGAAGATGATTGGAGAGAATAAGCAAATGCCCCCGCATATTATAACATATAAATGGAAGTTTTGTACCTTTGCCACTTGAATTGACAATGTTACCCTTTAACCTATAAAAAAATAACATATAAATAGAAATTTTGCCGTGATCGCCCCGTCGCCGTTCATCCATCCTTTAACTTTTCACCTTATATAAAATTTTTTTATTTTATAATTTAATTACGTTATAAAATTTAAAAATATTATAACTAATTATTAATTATAAAATACGTCCCACCATAATTGACACTATTTTCATTTTTGTCTGTCCGTAATAACTGATACATTTCCATTTTTGGTAAAAATTATTAAATAAAAAACATATTTAACAAATATAAATCAAATTAATTAACTACATAACATATAACATCATAAATGACGTATGACCCACTCAAAACCCCTTTATTTCTATATTTCTTTAAAAAAATAAATATTTTTATCTATATTTAAAACTACACATCTTTTATAAAATTGATTTATGTTAATTATAAATAAAAAAATATTTTTGTATTTACTTATATTATAGAAAATTTTATTCTCTACAAAATGATATTTATATTACATATATATTTTAATTGTTATATAATTTTTAAATATTTAAACATATATTTTGATTTTTTTAATCATATATATTAAATTTACTTTAAAACTATAATATTATTAATTATATAAAAAATAATATCATAACTAATTATTATTAACTAATTAAACATCCTTATCTTAAATAACGTGTCCATAATCAGAAGATTCAATTTCGGTGGGACGGAGGGAGTATAATTTTTGTATAATTAAATATAGATAAAGTAATACTCTCGCCGTCCAGCTAGAAAATATACATATTTCTATTTTTGGATGTCCAGTTACAAAATAAATATTTTATTAAATACTTCACTTTTTTCCACAAATATCCTTACTTTACATCACATCATTACTTTTACACTAAAAAATAAAGGCAAAAATGTTATTTTACTACTTTTAACTATCCACTATAATTAAAATACTACTATTATTTCTTAAACACAGCGCCAAAAGTAAATATTTACTTTGCGTGTGGACAGAGGAAGTATATAATATTAGAAATATAATAGTAATTTTATAAATTAAAAATATAAACATATTTCATTTCCTTCAAAATTCCCCCAATTTTGACAGAAACAAGATAAAGTTCATTTTAATGAGCTTTGGTTGCGGATATGGATTCGTCGGCATCCACTTTACTCGAACCTTTTTCGAAGTTCTGGCTTCTGGTTCACGCTCACAATCTGTTCGACAAAATGACTCTTCATCTAAGTTTTTCCTTTCAACCCCATTTTTCACCCCACTGTCCACTTGTAACGGGTGAGATGGTTCCTCCTCGATCACCTTCCCGTCGGTTTAGCAATTCTTAGACTCCCTCGAGAACTCGCTAGTGCATCCTCGTACACATCTCTAATGTACGCTAAAGTAAGAACACTATAAATGCACCCGGCAAAATAGAATGTTTTATTAACTCTCAAAACTGAAATGAAGTACTATTTCTTATTTATAGTATGGCGTAGCCTTACAATATATAAAACAGTAGTCGCCAAGAATCAGTTATTGCTTTCAGATCATTGGCGAAATTTCTCACCTCCAAGATTGGCCCACTATCGCCTTCTCCCCAAAGGAAACTTCAAGCCTTTATGCAGATTTCCGTTTCAATATTTTTTGTAGAATTTACTCACGGTTATTGCTTTTGGGAATGAACGATCGATCAGGCAGATGTGAGGAATAAGATAATCTAGAAGTACAACGGATTGGCGATAGCTCAAATTTGGAATAATGGTTTTACTTTATTCTCAAATTTGATTACGCTAGCACTGGAGTGTGCTGTTGCTATTTTATTTTCAAATTCGATGACGTTCAGGCCGGAGTTCAGATGGTATGCTTGTGATTTTAAAACATTTTTCAGATTTTGAAGCATTTCGTTTTGCATTTTCATTGAACGTGTAATTTTGCACTTCATAACTTCACTAAGTACTTACATTAAGAGCACACCATGTAATACTTACAAAATATATATATATATTTCTATGCAGATTTTCTTTAGAACTATGTTTACATGTTAGTCAAAATTGATTTTTAAAGTATATTTTTATAAATAGTAATTTGCACTATGAAGGTGAACCATAGAAGGATGCGAGAAGATGAAGCGGGAGTATTTTCAGCAGCTTATTAATGTTGTTTCTATTGCCATAGCAGTCAACATAAGAGTCTTCTATAGATATATAAAGATAGTTCATGTGACTGCTAACTTATTTCAGTAATACTTAAATTCATATGCTGAATCTTTCTAATGATTACCTTTGACGATGCAGCCAGAAAACTTTTATTTTGGATGCTGTTGGAAACTTCAAAGTTTCCGATTTCTGATTAAGCGTTTTATCCAAACAAGTTAGGTTATATATATATATTTATATATCCAAATCTAAAAATTAGTTGAGTTTTGTTTCTCACATATATTATGTCCCAAAAAGTTTCTTGGGTTGAATTTTATATTTTTGCCTAAGCAAACACACATATTTGTTATCGAACATTTACAATTTGTTTCATTTTTTCCTATGTATACACACATTTAGGGGAAATGACCTTTTTACCCTCAATACAATATCACACATCATAATGCAATAATATGCAAGTAATGGTGATTTTTCATCCATTGCATATATTGGTTATATTGCTTAATATTGAGAACAATACTAATTGCTAACATTGTTCTAAAGTTAAATTTTTCAATATTTAAATTCACTTCCTAATGTTTCTCATATTGGTTACACCTCTTAAAATCTCAAGTTAGGTTCTAGCTTTTCAAGTTCCAATCAAAGCATATAGATCCCTATAGGAACAAGGCTATCTACCGCTTTTAACCTCAAAAGGGACACTAATCATTTACGAGTGAGGATGACACCAACAGAAAAAGGCGATTCAAGAAAGAACTGATACCTTAACTTTATGAATAATACTTCTTTTAAGGTTGTATGTGTTTGTTAGTAATTTAGATTTACTATGGTATTTTAACTGAGAAATGGTTTAAGCGGTTAGGTGAAATTGGTCTTATGCATTTTTGCCTTTTTTTTTTTTTTTTTTTTACTTACATGGCCAGTAACTAATTAATTTAAACCATAATATTTTTTTATTACATGTAGTTGGTTTACATAGAATATATTATGACTTTACTGATGCTTGTAGATGTTTCATTACTTACATTTGTGTTTGTTTGGGGTTTGAATTTCGAGTTGGAATTTGAATAGTAAAAATTTTAAATTTTAATAGTTGTATGACGTGATATAAATAGGAGTTGATTTGATATTTTAAATGTAAAATTGATTTTTAGTATAATATAAAAAATAAAAAATAGGTGTTTAATTTGATATTTTTTTTCGGGAAATGGGATGAACAGTGGATTTAAAATCCAATCCCCCAAACAAACGCACCTTAAAGAAGATTGGTAATAATCATATAACATATCTTCTTTTTGCGGAATTTACTAAAAGATCATTTTGTTGTCATCCACATGTTTTAAAATTTTTGGAATAGAAGATGTCTGTCTTTCTATTTTACTTAGAGTGCGTTTGGCAATTAGCAGATAGTTTTTAGCTGCTTATTCAATTAGTTGTTAGCTGTTAGTTGATTCAATTAGCTGGTTTGACTAGCTGATTCAATTAGCGGTTTGTATTAAAGTGTTTGATAAAATAACTATTTGATATTAGCTGTTTATATATAAAATGACTATTAAGGACATTGATATGTTATTTTTTAAAATATTTAATTTTGTTCATTTTGGTTTGAAATTTATGAGAATTTTTTTGTTATTAATTTTTTAAAATTATAAAAATATTATAAAATATTTATTTTTATTTTTATTATTTAGATTTGAGAAATTTATTTTTACTAAAAAATATTAATTTTTTATTGAAATTACGTAAAATATAAAATAATAAATCTTTCGTATATATATTTTTATTATGTTAAATTATTGTTTTAATATATATAAATAAATTAATAACCTTTATTTTTTTTATTTGATTTAGTTTTAAAAATTTATATATTTTACAAATAAAATAATTTATGTGTAATAATTAATAATAGTAATTATTTTAAATTTACAAAAATAAAAATATAATTTAATACTAAATATATTAAAAATAATTAATAAATACAACTATAAAAATATATTTATATGTATAAAAAAAAATAATTAAGTTTTAAAGGTAAATAAGGAATAACCAAAATTAAAATGAAAAATTCTTTCAAAAAGCTGGGTGAATGAGCTTTTCAGAAATTAGCTTTTGGATCCAAAGAGCTATTTCAAAAAACTAATTTACAAACACCTAAATTAGCTTTTTAACTGATCAAACAGCTAAAAGCGGTTAATAAGCTAAAAACTACTAAAAAGTTAAAAGCTCTATTTCTCATACACCCTCTTAAACTGAAATCATTTTATGGAAATGGACGTCTATGGTTTAGGCTTAGCTTTCTTTACTTTCAATCTCACTTCCAACCACTAGCAATCCTGATATCTCCAAGTACAGTAAGTGACCTAAAATTTGCATCACATTTTAAGTTAAATGTTGAGATTGTTTTACTTTGATTTTGTTGCAATCATATCGAACTTGTTTACTTGTTTTACATGTGTATGTATATGTTTTATACGAAATTATTTTATTGTACACACCGGCGCGGCATCGCGCGCGCCGGGTTCTAGTATATATATATATTTGTCCTTAATCAAAATGATTATTTTGAATTTTGTAATAGATTAAAAAAAAATTTTTTTTTTCGTTTGGTTATAAAGTAAATATTTATTTTTCATGAAAAATTTTAGAAAATTATAATATTTTAATTATAATGAATAGTTAAAATAATATAATAATATTTTTACCCATATTTTTTTGGTGTAAAGTAAGAGTATTTGTGAAAAAATAAGGTATTTAATAAAATAGTTACTTTGTAATTGGACGTCCAAAATATAGATATGTATGCTTTCTAGTTAGACGGATTGAATAATAATATTTTAACATTTAGTGGAAGTGTGTAAGAATTTTTAACATTTTTGTTTTTTAGTTCATGTATAAAGTAATTATAAATGTAATTGTATTTTTATAATTTAAGTAAAAGTGTAAGGCATTTTAGTATTAATATATAATTATTTTTTCTAAAATATAAAATGAATATTTTAAAGTGAAATGGACAAAAATGATAAAAAAAAAATTACTTTGAAATGGTAGAAAAAAGAGAATTGAACAGGGAATCGAAAATTGATTACCTTTTTCTAAAAAAAAATAAAAAATAGAAAATTCATTTTAAAATAAAAAATCAAAATCAAACGAAACAAAATAATTGACAATAACATTGTAAATTAAATAAAATACTCCATCTCTCCCAACTAATTTGTCCATTTTAGTCATGACACAAAATTTTAAATATTATATAATTAATAAATAATAAAGAAATATACTCTCTCCATCTCCAATCTATCTATCTATTTGCTTTTTGGACGGAGTTTTAGAAATATTAGTATTATACTGGGATAAAGTAGAAATAAATGTAAAAAGACTAAATTAACCCTATTAGTATTGTATGATATAAAGGTAATAACATTTGTGTAATATATTGTAAATTATAAGGGTATTTGTAATGTTACGTAGATAGTACAATTACTAAAAAAAAAGGGAACAGATACTTTGTTATGAGACAGACCAAAATGGAAAAATGGATAGATTGTTAAGGGACGAAGGGAATATTTAACAAATATTATGATATAATAAAAATAATTATAAAGTAAAATTAAGATGATCAAATAGAATAATTAAAATAAAATAATTTTAAAATATAATTAAAATATATTACTTATATTTCCATAAAAAATAGACAATTTATGTAAGATGAACAAATATTGAAAAAGTAGACAAATTAAGCAAAAAAAAAGACATTATATTTTAGCAAATAATATGAGAATATTTAAGTTAGTAAATTATTTATTTTATTTTATTTTTATTTTGAATTTTTTTATTTGAATGGTAACTTAAATATAATATTTTATAAAATAAAATGTTTTTATTATAAAAATTTATAAAAGTTAAAAAAAAATGTTAACCAAACAAAATTTATTTTTATAAAAATTTATAGAGTAAAATAGTAAACAAAAATAAATTTAAAATCACCGTACTCTCAATTATCAAATTATCTGCATTTCTTTTTATTAAGAGTGTGTTTGTTTGGGATTTGAATTTTGAGTTGAGATTTGAATAGTAAAAATTTTGAATTTGAATAGTTGTATGATGTGATATAAATAGGTGTCGATGTGATGTTTTGAATATAAAATTGATTTTTAGTATAATATAGAAAATGAAAAATAAGTGTTTGATTTGATATTTTTGGGAAAAAAAATGAGATGAATAGTGGATTTAAAATCCAATCCCCAAACAAACACACCCTAAGTGTTTGGCACGTAAAAATAAAAAAAAAATTTAGGACGTGTTCTTTAGTGGATTTTACTATTTTTTTAGTATTCAAATTCTTTTTTCCGTAAAAAACTATCACACCAAACAATTAAATTTTTTTATATTATACTATAAATTTATTGTCCATTCAAAATGTCACATTAATAATTATTTATATCATATCAAACAACTATTCAAATTCAATTTTTTACTTTTCAAAAATTCAAACTCAAAATCTCAAACCCACAAACAAATACACCCTTAGTTTAATTATCTTGTTTGATTGATACTTGATATAGAAAATTCATAACTGAAAAATAAATTATTTTGTATTCTCTAGTTTTATTTCTCTCATGTATCCAGTTAATGAGAGATAAATAAAATTGTGTGACTGAGTTTGCGTTTGTTTATTTATTTATTTTATATTTAAGTTTTACGATTGATTTGTGTTTATCTTCTATTTTTATTCTTCTTACTACTATTTTCTATTTTTATTTATTCTTACTATTATTGATATAGATAATAAAATTGTAAAAATATGGCAGTAAAAAATAGAATTGCAAAGAAAAATAATAATAAAGAATGATAATTATTTTTTTTATTTAATAAAATAGATAATTTAATTGAAAAATTTAAAAATATAGCAACAAGGATAAAGCAGAGTAAATTTTAGTGAGCGAGAATCTATACATCAAAAAATATTATTGATAAAAAAGAATTTGTATGAACAATAAATTAGATACAATATTTTTTTAGAGATCATTAGTGTAATTTTTAAAAACATAAAAATTTAATATTTGAATAATAAATTAGCTACGATATTTCATAATATATGATTATTTTAATTTAAAATAAATTATAAAAATTAAATAATACAAATAAATACATTGACATTTCTTTCTAATTCTCTGTATACAAGAGAAAAATAAAAATAGAGAAAGAAAAATTATTTAATTTTTAATTTTGATTTTTCTACTCAATCAAACAAGATAAATAGATATTTTCATCCTCTATAAATTAATTTATTTTTTATTTTGTTTGAAAATTAATTTAAATTTGATTATATGATATTTTTTTGAAATACTTTAAAAAAAAAAAAAAACCAAAACACAAAGTCTTAACAATAAAATTTTAAAAATTTTATTTTTTTTAAAAAAAAACACATATATAACTTCCCATATAAAACATCTTAAATTAAATACTACTAGAGAATTATTTTATTTTTTTTTTGCGTATTTTGGATGCTTCCCCGTTCAAATTCAAAATTTTGAGGGTTTGGATTTTAGGTTGAGATTTGAATAGTAAAAATTTTGAATTTGAATAGTTGTATAATGTGATATAAATAAGAATTGATGTGATGTTTTGAATGTAAAATTGATTTTTAATAGAATATAAAAAATAAAAAATAAATATTTAATTTGATATTTTAAAAAAAAATTATGGAAATAGTAAAAATCCCACAAAATCCCTCAAACAAACACACCCCTAATTTATTTTTATATAATATAATATAATTTTTAAATTTTCATAGAAAACGTATGATGTTTTTTTTCAAGACCGTGAGCTACTTTATGGAGTATATAGATAGGGTTTGCTCACTCTACAAAAATTTGTTTCAACAATGTTTTTAATATTCTTCCTCCGTCCCAAAAGAAGTGTCTTATTGAAAGTTGGCACAGAAATTAAAAAATAATAGTATTTAATTGAAAGTGGGTATAAAGTAGATGTAAATGACTACAATGCCCTTGCTTTTTGAAGGATTTTAAAGAGTATGTTAGAGTAATAATTAGGGGTAGTATGAAAAAGTATGAATAATTTTGTTATAAAGTGGGGACCACGACTACTACATAAGGAAACAAGACAATTGTTTTGGGATAGACGAAAATAGAAAAACAAGTCAAATCTTTTGGGACGGAGGGAGTATACAATATTTATATACTACCTCCTTCCACTGCCAATTTATCTATTTATTTTTTGCATGTTAATTTTTAAATATGATTTATTATATCAAAATATAATACAAATTAAGGAAAAACGACAAAATTATTTTTATTGGTGTCTTATAATACTAATAAAATAAAATTTGTACAAAAAATTATACAAATATAAGGATATTTTTAATGTTAAATGACGCCAAATACAAATGAATAGATTGGTGGTGGACGGAGGTAGTATATTTTTTTTAACAAAAGTCAACAATAAAATCAAATACTTTCTAACGTCGGTCACATTTACTTTTTGTGTCATTGTATTTAACATTAAAATATTCACATATTTGTATAATTTTTTATACAAATATTTTTCTATTGATATTTTAAGACACTAATAGAAGTATTTTTGCAATTTTTTCTTAATCTGTACTACGTTTTGATATAATAATTAATATTCAAATATCAGCACGCAAAAAGTAAATAAGATATTAGAGCCGGACGAAAGTAATATTATTTTTGATATTATCGATACGATCCTTCATACATTACATAAAAATATATCTCAAATTAAAACATTAAACAAACAAATTCATATTATGATCAAAAATTTTGTCCTTGTAATGAAGGAGGCCCATCTTTCAAATTTATCCTAAGACTTAAGGCCAAAACACTTTATTGAATCATTTACAATCACAAATATAGAGTTTGTTTGGTTGTGTTTTAAATAAATTTAAAATAAAATATTGATTTATATTTTTATTTAAATAGTATTTTGATGTTATATTTATATAAAAGTAATAATGTTAACTGTGTTTTATTAAAAATTATACAAAAGAATTAATATTAATTTTTGTTCGAAATTAACTTATAATAGTATATAATTTGTTTATTTATTTAGACGTAGGACTTAATATTTAATCGGAAAAAGCAATACATTGAATAAAAATTTTAATGAAAAATTTAAAATATATAAACGTGTTTTTTATTTTAATTATAATTTAAATAATATTTTAATGTAATACTCCCTCTCTTCTTTTAGTTGACACTTTTTATTAGAAATAAAAATGAAGTTTAATCTGTTAATTATTTAGATTTATAATATCATTTTATTATTCTTTTTTATAATTAAAAATATTAATAGTTTTTAAATAATTTTAATATATGATTAAATAAATTAAAACATATATTTAAATATTTT
Organism: Andrographis paniculata; assembly: GCF_009805555.1. Taxonomy (NCBI): domain Eukaryota; kingdom Viridiplantae; phylum Streptophyta; class Magnoliopsida; order Lamiales; family Acanthaceae; genus Andrographis; species Andrographis paniculata. Next base: position 3,014,404 of record NW_026137513.1, on the reverse strand, counting down.
AAAAATTATATTACAAAATATATGCAATATGAATATTATTTTATTGATAATAAATTTTTTTATGATACAAGTAAAATAAAGAATATTTTTATTTATTTATAATTAAAATAAATTAATTTTATAAAAGATGTGAAATTTTAAATATTGATAATTTCTTCTTTTTTTTTAAGAGATAGATAGAGATATAAAAGTTTTGAATATCAAAATGGGTTGAGCTGCCAGGTTGGTATCTTCCGCCCCATTATTAAAGAAAATTGAGTTTTAATATTTTAAATCCTTTAAAATGCGGGTTTAAATGAGACAACTCACACGAACGAACGGTAGGTTGAGAGTGGATTTGTCGGCAGTAAAACGAGTTAACCTTTGGGCCAAATAAAAATAATTATAATTATATTATATATTTAATATATCAAATTGATCTACATATTTAGTTATTTTAGTTTTATACATTTAATTTATTTTTAATAGTCGTACTTACTACATAACTTTATAAAATTCTTACCATTTATATATAATTACAACAAAAATCATCATTATTTTTTAATACTAATATTAATGAATTTTAATGAAAAGTAAACAAATATATGATAATTTTTAATAATATTTTATATTAAATTAAATCAAATAATTAATTTATTAAAAATTTTCATATTATGTTAAACTAATTAACCAATATATATTGTTTGCGGAGATTATTCTTTTTTATAACTGTTTTGATGATGTCCTTATTTTCTTATTTTTTAATCTTTTTCGTTTATTTAATTCATTTTTTATTGTTTTTATTTTTTTTTAAAAGATCTACCAGAATAATATATATTTATTATTTAAATATTTTTTATTAACAAATTTTAGAAAAAAAAAACGATATATAATATTTAAAATTTTGAATCAATTTAATTTACATATTTATTTTTAAATATTTATTATTTAACCTTTAAAATATAACTATTTTTATATTAAATATTGTATTTTTAATATTTTTTAAAGTCGGTGAGTTGGCCCGTTTGGTTCGCCACCCGCCGGTGGATTGGGCGGGCTACCTAAATCTTAGTCCCCTCTGCTCCGGGTTGGTCCGTAAATAATCGAGCTATTTGCATGTTATGATGGGTTGTGGGCTAATCCACTCTGCCAACCTGTTTTGAGAGATCTAGAGTCATATGATGTTATTTGTTATATAATTAATTAGTTAATTCATATTTGTTAAGTATGTGTTGATTTAATAAATTTTACCAAAAAAATAAAAATGGTGTCCATTGTAATAAGTAATATATTTTTATATTTTACTCCCTCTATCCATTAAAATTAGACCATTTGGGTTCGGCACAGGAATTATGAAAAATGAATATTTTATTAAAAGAATGATAGGTAGTTGAGGGTGTTTTTGGAAATTTAGTTAAAAAGTAAAGTAAATGAAGAGAGAGAATGTAATAAAGTTAGTGGTATTTGATGTAAATAAATGTTAAATGAAGGGTAATAATTAAATATTGATTTGTTGACTTTGTCAAAATAGTAATGGGATAAATTTAGTGGACGGATTAAAAAGAAAAGTAAGAATAAATTTGGCGGACGGAGGGAGTATTAAAATATATTCTCTCCGTCCCATTTCTATTGTCTTCTTTTCCTTTTTTCTCCGTCTCATTTCAATTGGCATCTTTCTATTTTTAATAAAAATTACTAAATTTATACATACTGTGGATAAAAAATTGTGTTATTTTTAATACACACAAAATTTATATAAATTATATTTGATTTGAATTTATAGCAAGTTTTATTCTCTAAATGAGTCATTTGATTCTCCTTCGGGGTCAATTTGTTTTCCAACTTGGTTTTCGATGGCTTCTTTGATCCGAAGAGATTTGGTCTTCGGTTTGATTTTCCGGACTTTGGAGAGCTTTGGTCTCCGTGCAGGCAATTTGATAATCGGATTTGGATTTGATGTCCTCTTTGGACGATCCGAGGCTTTAATCTTTGATTTGACTTTCCCGCCTTTTTTAGGGCTTTGGTCTCCATGTAGGCGATTCGATCATCGGCTTCGGATTTGATGTCTTCTTTAGACAATCCGATGCTTTGATCTTTGCTTTGGCTTTGCCTCTTTTGGAGGACTTTGGTCTCCGTGTGGACGATGATATTTGATGTCTTCTTTGGACGATCTGTAGCTTTGATATTTGGTTTGGCTTTGTTGCCCTTTGGAGAGCTTTGGTCTCCGTGTAGACGACTTGATCGTCGGCTTTGGATTTGATGTCTTCTTTGGACGATCTGCGACTTTGATCTTTGATTTGTCTTTTTCGCCTTTTGGAGAGCTTCGGTCTTCGTGTGGGCTATTTGATCATCGGCTTTGGATTTGATGTTTTCTTTAGACGATCCGCAACTTTGATATTTGGTTTGGCTTTGTTGCCTTTTGGAGAGCTTTGATCTCCGTGTGGGCGACTTGATCGTCGGCTTTGGATTTGATATCTTCTTTGGACGATTTGCGGCTTTGATATTTGGTTTGGCTTTACCGCCTTTCAGAGGGTTTTGGTCTCCGTGGAGGCAATTTGATCGTCGGATTTGGATTTGATGTCTTCTTTGGACGATCCGCAGCTTTGATTTTGGGTTTGGCTTTGCCGCCTTTGGAGGGCTTTGGTCTCCATGCGGACGATTTGATCCTTAGCTTTGGATTTAATGTCTTCTTTGGATGATCCGCGGCTTTGATATTTGGTTTGGCTTTGCCAACTTTTGAAGAGATTCAGTCTCCGTGCAGGCAATTCGATCGTCATCTTTGGATTTGGTGTCTTCTTTGGACGATCCAAGGCTTTGATTTTTTATTTGGCTTTGTCGCCTTTTGGAGAGCTTTGGTCTCCGTGCGGGCGATTCGATCGTCGGTTTTGGACTTGATGTCTTCTTTGGACGGTCCGAGACTTTGATATTTAATTTGGCTTTGCCGCTTTTGGAGGACTTTGATCTCCGTGTGAGCGATTCGATCGTCGGATTTGGATTTGGTGTCTTCTTTGGACGATCCGCGACTTTGACCTTTGGTTTGCCTTTTCCGCCTTTTGGAGAGCTTCGGTCTCCGTGTGGGTGATTTGATCGTCGGCTTTGGATTTGATGTTTTCTTTGGACGATCCGCAACTTTGATTTTTGCTTTGTCTTTGCCGCTTTTGGAGGGTTTTGGTCTCCGTGTGGGCAATTTGATCTTAAGCTTTGGATTTAATGTCTTCTTTAGACAATCCGCGGCTTTAATCTTTGAGAATGTGGATTTAGTGCTCCATAATGCTTTTAGTGGCATGTCCTTTTGACTTTTGGATCGAAGAGGGTTGAGTTGATGCTTTGGTAAAGAACGCGATGAGCACATCGAAGCTTTGGATGAACTTTGGATGCTCTTCTTTGGCTTTGATGGCTTTTTCAACGGCTTTTGGAGCTTTGATCCTTGAAGATGTGGATTTGGTGCTCTATAATACTTTTGGCGGCGTGTCCCTTTGACTTTTGGGTCGAAGAGTGTTTAGTTGATGCTTTGTTGAAGAACGCGATGAACATTTTGAAGTTTTGAGAGGAACTTTAGAGACCTTTCCTTGACTTTGACAAATTCCTCAACGGTTTTGGGAGCTTTGATCTTTCCTCCGACTTGGATATACGACGAAGAACATTAACTCAATCGATTCGTTAACCAATATTGGATCATTTGTCCAAATCAGTGACTTTCGATGAAAAACGCTTCAAATGACACGAAGAACAATACATAGAGAGTCTAAAGATTTACCTATTTGCTTGAATCCTTGATGTAACTTTGGTGTGTCAAATGAACTGAACATGGCTCTTATTTATAGGGGAGGGGTGACCTTGGCTTCCTTTTTTGATGGTGCTACGTGGCGCGTCTTGATTGACCAATAAGAAGATTTTATAATATTTCCTTTTTCATCAGATGTCGTTTCCATTTTTTAAGGATTTGATTGCATCCCTTCATTTCTCGCCAAGATCTTTATATCATTGCCGAAGATATTAATTTATATACTTCCTCTATTGACAAGATTAATTTATTTTGCTGCTAAATTTATTATGGCTCTATTTATGCACGTAATATTTGTACGATATCTTCCATTTTAAGCAGATTTTTGCATTAATAGTTGATATTTATTGTAAAAAATTAACATATGTGCATAATTAAATATCATATATTTATTTTATTAAAATTTTATTTTCTTAAAAAATACATGATATTTAATTTAATTTTTAATGCCTACACATACTTAACAAATATAAATTAATTTAATTAACTTAATAACATATAACATAATACATCACGTATTACCCACTTAAAATCCCTTTATTTATATATCTCTCATCAATAAACAAATATTTTTATCTACATCTAAAACTCTAATTTCTTATAAAATTAGTTTTATCTTAATTATAATTAATAAAATATATTTTTTATTCATTTGTATTATTTAAAATTTTATTCTCTACAAAATGATATCCATATTGCATATATTTTTATTAAGACATACTCCATCAATCCCTTATCTATGCATCATTTTCTTTTTACACGGAGTTTTAAAAATATTAGTATTATATTGGGGTGTTGTATGAATAAAGTAGAAAAGACTAAAATAACTTTATTAATATTGTTTGATATAAATATATGATATTTGTGTAATATACTGTAAGTTGTAAGAGTATTTTTTATATCAATAAAAAGTACATTTACTAAAAAAAATTAAATACTTTGTTATGGGACGAACAAAAATTGAAAAATAAATAGATTATTAAAGGACGAAATAAGTAATATTTTTTACAATATTTAAACACATATTCTAAATTTATTTTAATTATATATATTAAAACTACCAATTATATATTATTCATATAAAAATATAATAAAATAATACCATAATTTAAAATTATTAACTAATTAAATACTTTACCTTCCTTAAATACTGTGTCCCAATATTTTGAATCATGAAAAGAGAACACAATTACCACCTCTGTACCACCTAGCCATCCATACTGGATGTGTATTTTTACTTTTTGGATTTTTGGTTTAGAAGTTTGATTGTTATTTAAAATAATAATAATAATGTATAATAGAAAAATCAAATCAAACTAAGAAATAACAAAAACTGTAATATTTTAGTTTTTTTGGTATTAATAGATTGAAAGGAAAAAAAATATTTTAGAAATTACAAGTAAACATTGGGTAAATTAGTACTTCGTTCGTCCCAAACACTGTGCAATATTTGTGTTTGCCACGAGAATTTAGGCGGGGAGTATTAAGTATGATAATTTGAGATAATTTGGATATTAACTTACGTGATTGGAGAGAGAAATGATTATTTTTTTTTTATTTGAGTGATATGATGGGATAAAGTGAAGTGTATATTAATATATATATAAATATTATTAATTATTTCTAAATTTGAAAATGTTGCAGTGAATTTGAAACAAACAAAAAAGGAAATATTGTAGGTGTTTGGGACGGAGGGAGTATAATTTTCCCTCTTATTTTAGTAAAAATGGGCCAAACATTATGTGTTTTATTTATTACATGAAACTCCTTTCTATTAAATTAAAGTATACACAATACATTATTTTCATCGAAAATTGATATTTGATTATAAATATGGATCTAATTTATACACATAAAAGAGATAAATATATTAAATAGTCTTTTGAATAAAACAAATAAATAAATACTTAATTAACTCTTCGTTTTATAATTTTTTGAGGTAAACTCTTATTTGATATATATATTTTTTTAAATTATAAAACGAATGATTGATTAATTATTTATTTATTTCATTCTTTATTAAAAAAGACTATCTAATATATTTACCCATTTTATTTGTATAAAACTAATATAATTAGATCCGTAGTTACAATTAAATATCATCTTTGGATGAAGAGCGTGTATTGTGTATATTTTAATTTAATACGAAAGGGTTTCACGAAATAAATAAAACACGAGGTGTTTGATATATTTTTACTAAAAACACAATGGATATTATATAATTTACTCGTAAACAAATGTTTTACATTAGATTCCCGATTCAATTCTAAATCATCGGTTTGACACTTTACAAACAATTTAGTAAATAATTAATAAATATATTAGTGAAAATAGCTTGTTCTTCTTAATTTTTTCTTCGCACGTTTGTCAAAAAATATTACTTCATATTACACACATTCGTTATTTTTATATTCAATATACGATTTCCTATACCTCACATAAAAAAATATTTATTCAACTCATTTTCACAAAACAAACACACTATTAATACAAATAATTATAAATTAATATTAAGATAACTAAATAGTTTATTTAAAATAAAAATATATAAATTATAAATTTTAAAATATAATTAAAGTGTATAATTATATATATATTTTAAAAATAAATTATGCGGGATAAACAAAAATAAAAACAAATTATATTATCTCATAGATAACAACCTATTATTATTACTCTCTCCATCTTATTTAATTTGTTTATTTTTTTATTTTATTTCGTCCCATATAATTTGTATTTTATTTTTTGAAAATATAATTATACATTTTAATTATATTTTAAAATTCATAATTCATAATATTTTTTATTTTAAGTAAACTATTTAGTTATTTAATTTTAATTTATAATTATTTTTATTAATATATTTTTTAATTATTTATTAATTATCTATCCCTTACAACTCGGTACCTAAACTAAATTAATCAATTTAAGGGGGCGGAGGCAGTATTATTTAGATACGCAAAAATAAAAAGAAATGTAATTGTCACATTTTTTTAGCTTTTTAATTTGGAGGGATTATTATTTAGATATGCAAAAATAAAGACAAATGTAATTGTCACATTTTTTAGCTTTTAAATTTGGAGAGTGGAGACAGGAAAAAGAATAATAAGATAAAAAAAAACATGGGGAAGAATATCTGAAGCGTGTCAGTATATGCTGTGTCTTTTCTTTCCTAATACCAACACACAAATTTTCAGGGTGTTTTTTGTATATCCATAAATTAATAGTCGATGAATTATTATTACTACCTATTATTATTATTATTATTATTAATTTCCCTCTTTTTGACTGTTGAGGAAAACAATTCATCAATCGTCAGAGGTTTGCCATTGCTGACGCTTGCACTCCCTCTTGCTCGCGCTTCTTCGCTTAGGGTTTGGGTTTCTGGGTGTTCTTGCTGCTGCTTTTCTTGTGGGGTTTTGTACTCTCACTTTTCTTTTTTAAAATCTTTAAAATTTGCTTTTGATTTTTCTGTTCCATCTTGGTTTTCGATGAAAAGGCATTGAATTGGGAAACAGGACGAACCCTTCCTCGAAGGAAAAAAAAAATAAAAATTTCAAGAAGTTTCTCTAAGTTCAGCGTTTATCGTTTTGTGCGTGTGATTGAAATTCCGAGATCGGGGCAAAAAATGTGAGGTTGAGTGTGCTGAGCTTGAAGAGGTGAAGATCCTAATGATGTTGATTTAGCTATCGGGAGAAGGGACGGTGAAAAGAGGAAGTGATTTGGATTTGCAAAAATGCAATTTCCGAACTTGGATGACTCTCCCATGTTCAGAAAACAGGTTGATTCTGAAGTTTTGATTTTCTTTTTAAAATACCCTTTTGATCTGAATTTCTGATTTGATTGAATCTTTCGGTCTGTTTAGCACATTCATGGTGATTATTTGCTCTGGTTTTTGTTGGTATTTCTGGAAGAGATGCTCAATTTAATGACTACTGTTGAATTTTGGATGACAGAATTTTCTTTACTTATTGTTGACTTAGGTTTGAAATTTTGTCCTATGGTGGTTCTTTTATTCTCAGGTTATAAATTATTGAGGATAGATGTTGACTTATTATTTGGTAGTACTCTAATCTGACTAACGAATTGATTTGAATCTTCTCAAATATAAAATTAATTATGTCCAATTGTTGGTTAATTTAAGTTCTCTATTATAGCTAACATAATCTTGAAAAATAAAATAAAATAAAATTTGTGGAACATAAGTTGCAGGTACATGCTTCTGAAGAAAGAATTCGGGCAACCATGTTTTGGAATTTTGAATTTGCTCATCAGTTAATCTTTTTCTGTCCATTATTTTATTTTCTGGGTTTTGCAATTCACCATTGATATTTCTGTTAAGTTTACAAAACTGTAACGAAATTACGTAGCATTCTTTTGTGATATTGACTCCATGTTGTTTATTGTGCCATTGATCTTTGATGGCCAGTTGTATTCTGAAAACCAAAATGTTGTTTTGGATGCAGATTCAGACCTTGGAGGAAGGTTCTGAATCCTTGGGGGAGAGATGTCTGAAGTTCTACAAGGGATGCCGGAAATACACGTGAGGACATAGTTGCTTCACTTGAGCTTTCATGTTATATAGGCCTAATTTTCTCCCCGATGTTGCATATGTGCATTAACAATTTTTTCGTGTTTCAATCTCAGAATTTATTCATCTTTGATTCATTTTGGTCCGCACTGTCTAAGAATGCTAGCTTTTATTGTTGTTATTATTGTGGTGTTAATATTAATATTTTTGTGTGCGTGGGGGTTGTACAGCTGTGCTACGGATCTTATTGTGTGTTCTTTCGAAGTTTGCTTTTTTTTTTTTCTTGAGTTTTGGTTTGAATTGTGGTTTCAATATGATGTTTTGTGAGAGAAATAGTGTATTATTATAGGGAATCACGATAAAAAAAAAAACTGAAACTGAACTCCAAAGGAACACACCCTTATATTCTGCATTTTCAGGTGTGATTTATTGCTCAAATGACTTGGCCACACTAGAAAGCAATGGATTTTTCTCAACTTTCTCACAGTTGATCTCGAGCCTAAATTTGTATTCCTTTCTCCGGTTTCCAAAAGCCATTGACTTAGTAATTTGTTTTTAACTTGCAGTGAAGGACTTGGTGAGGGTTATGATGAAGATGTAGCTTTTGCTAGTGCGCTTGAAACTTTTGGAGGAGGGCACAATGATCCTATCAGTGTTGCCTTTGGAGGTATAACTGAGTTGTGAATTTTTCTGTTTTGGCCATGCAAACTAATAGATGATGTGGATAAATTTCTGTCTGTACAGTAATGGAACTTTTCCTTAAATAAATGGAAATGTTTGTGCAAGGTTATCTTACTGTCCTTATTTAGGTATGCAATAGTTCAAACACATTAGTTTATCTTGCAACTTTGTCTTTACGGTCCGTATGTGCACTGTGGAGTTGGTGGTCTATTTGCCAACTTGCACATGACGCCCTACTCAAATTTTACATAGAGGAGGATTGTTTGGATTTTAGAAGCGGGGAGAAAAACACTAATGTTTGGCATGGGAAAATGGACTTCGAGCTGGGGGATGTAATATCCAATATCATACTTTGATTGAACTTTCAAAAGTTAGGGTGGCCCTCTTTCTCAATTATTAGTAAACTATGGAAACTCCATCGCAGCTCTTGACATTGGTAGATCTCGGTTATTTATTTTCTTGTTGTAGATGATGATTATCAACTGAGGGTGTGTTTGTTTGAGGAATTGGATTTTTTTTCCACTATTCATCCAATTTTTTTTTCCAAAAAATATCAAATCAAACACCTATTTTTCATTTTTTATATTATACTAAAAATCAATTTTACATTCAAAACATCACATCAACACCTATTTATATCACATCATACAACTATTCAAATTCAAAATTTTTACTATTTAAATCCCAACTCAAAATCCAAACCTCCAAACAAACACACCCTGAGTTTTCATTGTGTACAGTGTGCTTGGTTTTCCCCAATCTAAGCACCCAACTAATGCTCACACTAAATATCATATTGATTTTAGTTTTGTTTACTTGGGGTTTGGTTTTGTATTTTGGTTTGAATAGTGGTTGGGATATGATATTTTATGAGATGAAATAGTATATTTTTGTTAGGGAATCATGAGGTTTGCATAGTGAAAAAACTGAAACAAACTCCAAGTAGATAGAGCATTTAGTTATCCAAAATGTTAATGTGACCCACTATGCGATTATGATCCATGTTGCTTCATTGATTTTTGTTGGAGCTTGTCTTTCATCCACTGCAGCATTGGGAAAGGTTTGGTTGAATGCAATTTTACCAACACTCATTTGTAAGGGATGACTGATGAAAATGGTTTACATCAGTCATATTAAGTTCAATCTTTGTTCTAGAATCTCTATTTTGATATCCTTTGTTGAAATCAAGCATAGTAGCAAGTTTCCCTTGTTCAAATTTAGAGTCATCACAAATTCACAATGTGTTATTGTTTTATTTTCTTGTATTTACCAAATATATAGATTTGTGGTAGGATTTTGACTATATTTCTTAATTGACTGTTGTAATAATACCTTGTAAGCCTCCACTGAGAAAAACAAAACAAAACTTTATGAATACATTATTGGCCTTTTTTAGTTTGATAGCGAAAAAATAATCCTTTAACACGTTATGTTCTAGAGTTGCATCTCATTTCAGCTTTTATATTGGTCAGTGAGGTTCCAGTGATAGTTAGATACAATATTTTAATTCCTATGGTTTTAGATTTGCTTTTTTTGGTACTCTGATTATTGTTGACACCATTATTTCAAAACGTTATGCCTGCAGGTCCTGTTATGACCAAATTCACTATTGCGCTAAGGGAAATAGGGACATACAAAGAAGTTCTTCGATCTCAGGTAACTTGTCAAGTTTCTTTCTCTCTTGTAATACATTTATTTCATTGCCATAGCTTCATGGATTTACTTTTTATTTTTATTTTTTATTTTTAAGAAAAGGAAGAAAAGAAAAGAATCTAGAGTCTTGAGAGATGAATATTTAAAAGAATGATGTTTCTAATGTATGTATGTTTTTTCGAAGGTTGATTATGTTAAATGTTTGTTATACCTTTTCATTGTAGTTCTATAGCTTCATAGTATCATGGTCTAATCAATACAATATGTTAAGATGAGGATTTCTTTTGATAAAACTTTGCCTTCGGTTTGTTTAGATGTGTTTGAGAGTGTTTTGGTCTTTTCGAATAATTTTAAAAAGTTGAATTGAATAAGTTATTTTTATTTACCTTCGGTTTGTTTAGATGTGTTTGGGAGTGTTTTGGTCTTTTCGAATAATTTTAAAAAGTTGAATTGAATAAGTTATTTTTATTTATTTATTTATTTTATTATGTAATATAAACAACGGTTTGATTTGATAATTATATTAGTTTGATGTGATCTTTGAATGTAAAATAGTTTTGGGTGTGTAATATTATAGCTAAAACACGATGTTTGCTGCGATGTTTTGGGGGATGATAAATTAATGAAGGGCGAAAATGAGGTTGAAAACATTACCAAACAACCTCTTTCATATTTATAAATGATGCTTTGATCGTCAAATTAATTTGTAATTATTTAGGCTTCGCTTAATTTGATATTTTTTTTTTCCCGAGTTTCTTTACCATGTGACATCAAGAGTCCCTTTAAAATATATAAATTTTCATGCAAAACATCACCTTCAATGGCAATTTCATCCAAAAACTAAAACACAAACACACAAAGGTATATTCTTTTTTTGTTTGTTGTTTGTTGTTTGTGTTTTGAGTTTTTGTAATTTAGAGGTGAAATAGTGGTTGAATGTGATGTCTTGTATGGAAAATGAGTGTTGAATTTGACGGAAAAAATAGAATAATTTTGAAGTGAACAAACCCAAATTAAAGAAACCCTTAAGTGATTCCAAGGAAAACTATGAAATTGGTCAAGAGTGTTTTGGGTTAGTTCTTTTTTCTTTTTTTCTTATTATTTTTATTTTGTATGTCTTTACTACTCAATTAATTGTTTTCCTTAAAAAAACATGACATCTAACACCATCTTTTTCACACATAACATTACATATTGTGTAACATCAACCACGCAAAACCCTTATGTATTAATGTTTGAGGGTGAGGGTGTATTGTTATGGTTTGGGTGTGGATCTTTGTGTATTTTAAGAGTTTCACCGGTCTAAACTCCAATTTGCAACCAAGCAAAACCTTTTTGTTTTCAGTACGGTTGATCTCTTTATAGCTGTACCTCCCGGCTCTGTTATGTGGATTAACTTCAGACATATCCTCGTAGATTTTCATATCTTCCAAACAACAATGCATCTATTGCTAGAAAGATAGCAAACACATGGGTAACTAATGTATGAGTGTTGTATCTATACGATTGTATTAGACCGGCAGTATATTTGTGTTTTCAGGTTGAGCACAACTTGAATGACCGGTTGTTGCAGTTTGTGAATTTTGATCTGCAGGATGTTAAGGTATCTTATACTAAATACTGCCAATTTAATTTGCACGAACATGCAAAATTCATTGACAAGTGATGTGATAGGTTTACCATTATGTGGTAACCAGTGCTATTTTCGTGTATGCATCTTTCATTTCATTTTTATTTCTGTTTTCGGTTTCTGGTCATTTAGATCTCATGCTAGTTTAATGGGTGTATATGCAGGAGGCGCGTAAACACTTTGACAAGACTAGTCTGCTTTATGACCAGGTGATATTTTCGTATTTTGATCACAGCTGCAAATAGTTTTTTAGCATCAGTGTAATTTTAGTCTGTCCCCTTATCACTTCAACATTCATTTTAGTTCAGCTCTGTCGATCTTACTGTGGATTGTTTTGAAGGCTGGTGTATGTTATTTGAAATGTACCACATTGGGGATGATTATAATTAATTCTGATGTTCTTAACTACTACCATATATGTCCTTGAGATGCAGAACAAATGATAATACAATTTTTACTGTATGTAGAAATTTGATTTGTTTCTTGATTGTTGGTATTTGGTTAAAACTAGTGGTGTTTTAAAACTATTGTGTCAGAAATCTGGATAGTTGTATTATTGTGTTTTAATGACTTTAAAATCGAAGGAATAAATAAATTAGTTGCTATTGAAATATATCTTTAGCATGCCTAGCATGACCAAATGGTTTTTAGTTTATGAATAATCAGTTTGATATAGAATGTTGTTGCAGGCTCGTGAAAAGTTCTTGTCATTGAGGAAAGGCACAAAACGTAATTTAGCAAACACCCTTGAGGAGGTAAGAAGTGAAACTATAAACTTCAACCTCCGTTGGTCTTGTTTCTGCGTCATATTCATATGATCTGTGGTGTATCCAGGAGCTTCACCATGCTCGGTTGACATTTGAACAAGCACGATTTAATCTGGTGGGTTCCATTTCTTAACCATTGTGTCTTGACTTTTACCTAAAGAATATAATGAGTATCTGGATGTGCATTGACGCATAGTTTGAATCTTAATCTTTTAGGTGACTGCTCTCTCCCACGTTGAAGCAAAGAAAAGGTTTGAATTTTTGGAAGCAGTTTGTGAAACAATGGCTGCCCACTTACGCTATTTCAAGCAGGTGAAGCTGAATGTTGCTTTTTTCTGTCCAATTTCCTGTTTTCTCAACATTTTAATTCATTGGTTTCATGTAGGGCTTCGAGCTGTTACATCAAATGGAACCGTATATCAATCAGGTTTGTCCTGCCTTTTATTTTGAAATTTCCGAAGACTTACCTTAACAAAATACGAGGGAAAACAGCGTCTCTAGATAACATTTTTTGGAGACAATGTATACTTTTCAATGTCCAAATTATTGAAAAAGGTTTACACTGTGCAGGTCTCGACTTATGCAAAGCAATCAAAAGAGAGATCTAACTATGAGCTAGCAGCTCTCAGTGAGAGGATGCAAGAATATAAAAGACAGATCAATCGGGAGATCCGGTGGTCATCGAATGGTTCCAACGGATCCCCTAATCGAGATGGAATGCAAGCCATTGGAAGAAGTTCACACAAAATGATACAAGCTGTCATGCAATCTGCTGCAAATGGAAAGGTAAGTGAATGTTGATATTTATAATTATCGTATGTGCTTTTTTATTGCTTCATCTTCTTTCCCATCTCCTGTTTCTTCTTCTTCTTCTGTCAATTTTTTGTATGCCTACCTGTATCCTGCTATATCTTTAAGGTTCAAACCATTAAACAAGGTTATCTTTCAAAACGCTCGTCAAACCTGAGAGGCGACTGGAAAAGACGATTCTTTGTTCTTGACAGCAGGGGAATGTTGTACTATTATCGTAAACGAAATACCAAGCCCTCTGTGAGTGGTTGTTTGAGCTATATATATATACATATATTATAAGAGATGAGAAACCATTAATCAGCAATCATGTTTACTTAACCAAACAAAGTTTCATTGCACTACAGGGATCCGGCACGCAGCATTATAGTCAAAGGAATAGTTCTGAATTGGGTTCTGGATTGCTTAGTCGCTGGTTATCTTCTCATAATCATACTGGGGTACATGATGAGGAGTCTGTTCCTCACCACACTGTGAACCTTTTAACTTCTACGATTAAAGTTGACGCCGACCAGTCAGAATTAAGGTTCTGCTTTCGAATCATATCCCCATCAAAGATCTATACACTACAGGTTTGTTATTTGTGACAGTTTGCTTCAAATTAGTAGGAGATTATGCTTCATTTCTATTCATATATGCTTGAAAGCTCCGTTCTGAAGGTTGATGTTTTACGTTGGTAAAATTAATTCCCTTTTTACATGTCAGTTCAGGCTGAAAGTGCCCTGGATCAAATGGATTGGGTTGAGAAAATCACCGGAGTGATTGCATCGTTGTTAAGTTCTCAGGCTCCTGATTGGGTAAATGTTTTTTCTTTTCTCTTAGTTTTTACCTCGAACACTTATTGTAATTCTCTTTTTTTTTCTGATAATTGATTTTAATTTTTTGTTTGTTGATTAAGTGTTTATCAAACAGTCCAATGGGCAGCGGCCACCATCGGTCCAACAGTGAGAGTAGTTCATTTGGAAGTGCTGAATTTGATCCTGGAGCCATTGAGGACTACACATCAGAGAGGTTTAATTCTCTGCATATAGACCGTAACATGCGAAGCTCACAGCAACTGAGAACCGGGATTAAAAATGAGAATCCAATTGATGTATTACGGCAAGTCTCTGGTAATGATAAATGTGCTGATTGTGGTTCCCCCGAACCAGATTGGGCATCATTGAATCTGGGAGTTCTTGTTTGCATCGAATGTTCTGGTGTACATCGTAATCTCGGAGTGCACATATCCAAGGTACTTACAACACATATCATTGACCCGTAATTCTTCTTATGATACGCCATTAATTCGACTTTGGGGCTTAGAAACCTAGTAAACAGTCGATCTTAGAAAATAATAGCGAACAAGTCTTGTCTTGGTTTCACTATATGATATTGCTACTTCACGTAGGTACGATCACTAACACTCGACGTCAAAGTGTGGGAGCCATCTGTCATAAACCTATTCCAGTCTCTAGGAAACTCTTTTGCAAATTCAATCTGGGAGGAATTACTGCAGTCGAAGGGCGTGTTCCAAATGGAACTTAGTCCTAAAGGGTAAACGTCTCTCATTGTCTTACATCCAATAAATTAGATCTCGTGTAATTTTAAACATATCCATATTTGTTTCATTCTTGTGATTCTTGTGTAGGACTAATAGTCATCAAATGCAATACTTAAGCAAGCCGAGTCCTACCGATTCAATTTCTACCAAGGAGAAATTCATTCACGCCAAGGTAAACATGGCTTTTGTACGTAATTGAGTTTGTCGTTATTAATACAAATTTTTGTGCACGTTCAACTTTTTCAGTATGCGGATAAACTTTTTGTTCGTAAGCCGAAGGAAACTTCGTCAGTGGCGCAACAAATGTGGGATGCTGTTCACGCGTGCGATAAGAAAGGCGTTTACAGCCTCATCGTTAACTCGGAAGCGGATGTGAATACGGTTTACGAATTCGGAGCTAGTTATTACTCTTCTCTCAGCCTTGCAATAGTAATGATGTTGCCCGATCAAACTGCCCCCTTCCCCCACTCTGGTCACTCAGGATCTGAGGCGTTACACGAAACATTTTCAGGCTCGTCCGATAAGCAGAGTATGAGCGAATCGAATAGTGGCGTCGAGGATCTTTATCGCTGCTCCCTGCTCCACCTTGCTTGCGAAACTGCCGACATTGGAATGATCGAGCTTCTTTTGCAATACGGGCCCAACATTAATGCTACTGATTCGTGGCTGCAAACACCTCTCCATCGGTGTTCGATGAAGGGTAAATCTGCTTCTGCAAAGCTTCTCCTGATGAGGTAAACTATTCTACGACGCTCATTTGATAAGGAAATTAAATCGGCGTTCCTCGGGTCTAAATTATTTTCTTATTCTTTTTTGTTCGATGACTTTGCAGGGGAGCTGATCCGCGGGTTACAGACAACCAAGGTAAAACTCCATTTCAGCTTGCTGTGGAATCGAACGTAAACGACAGTGAGGTTCTTGCGCTGCTCTCGGGCAGGTCTCATGAATGACGAACATATAACACCTCGGCCACTTTGCTATTGTAAGTAGTTTTACCATTGGGGCTAACTTACTCTTCCCTCGCCTCTCCGAAAAGTACAACAACTCTTCTCTTCGAATATTTAAGTGTCTCGAAGCACAAATTAAATGTCGCGGGATCGGCTCGGGTCGGCTCGTATGTGAATTGGTAAGGTTTCATGGTTATGGAAACTCTTGGTTTATTTTTAGTGTTGATTGAGTTATTCTTTTTTCACTTGTATTGGTGATTGAGGTGGTTTTGGCTGTGTGCTCTACGTGTGTGTGTGTACATATATATATATATATATATATGCATGCATATGTATGTTGTCTGTATATGTTTGTCGAGTTGGGACTAGAACACAGTTTTGGTTTCTCACATTTGTTGTCTCTGATTTGGCATTCGGACTACTTTGTGTTGGAAGCTTTAAAAGAGGGGTTCTATTTTTTTGAGTTGGTAACTTTGTCCTTTCGAGATTTTAGTTTTTAATACTCCCTCCTCGTATCTATTTAATGCTTTTTAGATACTTTTAAAAATATTAATATTATATTAAAATTTAGTAGAAATAAAGATAAAAAAAATTAAATTAATTTTATTGTATGAATGATATTTGTAATGTTAGGTAGATAATATAATTATTAAAAAAAAAAAAAGAAATTTATACTTTGTTATAGATATAATAAAATAGAAAAATTGATTGTTTGTTAAAACAATACTAATATATACATATATAGGTTCAATTATTTATTTATTATTAAAATATTAAAATTTACAAAACAAAAGAATGCAAATATATTACTTACTTTAGTTCGGCTCTAAAGATTATCGATTATTTTTTGTGTTGATATTTGAATATTAAATATTATATAAAAACGTATTATAAATTAAAGAAAAATGAAAGAAATATTTCTATTAATGTCTTATAATATTATTATAATGATATTTGTGAAAAAAAAATTATACAAAAATAACGATATTTTTAATGTTAAATACAATAACGCAAAATATAAATGAGACCATTAGAGTCGATTGGAGGGAGTATCACATAAATATTGTAAATGACAATTTTACAACTTATGACTCTAAAATCACATTTAGAGATATATATCATTTATTTTATTATTTTATTTACAAACGGGAGGTAACCAACATAATTTGTACCGATTTTACAGTCGGATTTGCCATGTCAGCAAAATTCCTAGCATCCTGCCAAATCAGAAAACTCTCAGGCTATCCACATCAAAGAAACTCTCCAAAAGTTTTTAAAAATTTTCACCTCATAGTTATTTTCTTTTATTTTACAATCTCTTTCTTCTATCTCATTATATATTTTTTAATTTATATCAAAATAATTAATAATATTATTAAATTTAAAAAAAATTATATTAATATATATTATTTTGTAGAGAATAAAATTTTATATAATACAAAAATATAAAAAAATAAATTTTGGTTTCTTTTAAAGATGTGGCATTAACGTGGAGGGTTCCGCTGGGGAAAGAACCCCTCGATGTAGATGACCTCACACCATCAAGCAATTTTTGCTAACATGGTATTTTTTAAAAATTATTATGAACATTTAATTAATATAGTTATAATTATAATATCATACATATTAAATATTTATAAATATAAAAATTATATATGTAATAAAATTTAATATTGTATTATCTTGTATTAGTATTTTTATGTATCAATTGTTATAAGATAGAAAAAAAATAGAAAAAGTATCAATTAAGATGAGACGGAATGAGTATTATATTTGTTAGACAATGTGCAAATATATAAAATTTAAACTACATTTGAAATTTAAGGTTCATATATAATAAAATATATTTCATCCGTCAAATTTAAAGTATTATTTTTACTGTTTTCGTCCATTTTATTTAAAATTATCAATTTTTTATTTTAGTATAAGTACTGATATAATGATACCAAAACACATTTAATTTTTATCTAAATTACAAACATACCATTACACATAAATTAATTTATACATAAAATCAAAAAAATAAAAATATTAAAATATTTTACAAAAAATTTCTCTAACTAATAAAATACTAAAATATTACTTTTAATTTATCATAAAATTCCAAAAAATCCATTTGGAGTGGAAATTGAAAAGAAATATCTCAATATAAAATAATAGTAGTAATATATTTTTTTTATACTTATTAATTTATAAGTATTTATTAAATTGAAAATATATAAATACTTAAATATATGGATTATTGACTGACAAATAACATAGTACGTACTATATACATCACGTGTTGTGTTGGAAAATGAACAAAGGAGTTTGGGCCGGGCCGGGCCGGGCCTGATTGACTGAAGCGTGGGACAGGGCTAATGATCCCAGGTTCACGGGTAGATATTTATAGAAATATATATATATATATACATTTTTAAAACTATATATATTTTTGTTTCATTATAAATCATATTCCCTCCGTCCCATATAATTTGTCCATATTTTCTATTTTCGTCTGT
The DNA here is from genome assembly GCF_009805555.1 of Andrographis paniculata. Lineage (NCBI taxonomy): Eukaryota > Viridiplantae > Streptophyta > Magnoliopsida > Lamiales > Acanthaceae > Andrographis > Andrographis paniculata. The sequence continues at coordinate 2,995,578 of NW_026137513.1, read as the reverse complement.
TCCACATAACTTGTCATTTCTATTTTTGAAAATATAATTATGCAATTTAATCGCATTTTAAATTTTAAATTTTATAATTTTCTTAATTTTAATTAAACTATTAATCTTAATCTATAATTATTTTTACTAAATAATAATTATTTTTACTAATACACTTCTTAATTACTTATTAATTATACTTTACCTAAATTTTCGTGTCTACAGTAACAGACCCATATTATATGGGACGGAGGGAGTAATAATTATTTTTATTTTAATTGAAAAATTTTAATTAATTTTGATCAAATTCAAAATAAAACTAAATAATTTTAATTCAATAATAATCAACAAAAACTTAAAACAACCGTATTGATTTAAATGTAGCCATGTTCATATCAGTGTTTAAATTCATATTTTGAATACAATCATATTCATACTTAATTCACAGTCAATTTTGAATATAGCTATATATTAAGTCATGTTCATTTATTTTTTTTTCAAAATGTTTGATAGTATATATAATATATTTATAATTTAATTAAAAAATATATATATTTTTATAATTATTTGAAAACATAAAAAATAATCAAAATTTAATTTAAACATAATAGCAAAATAACAACAACAACCAAAAAATTAATAAATTAATATGCAGTATATTTTAATAATCACAATTATATATATATATTTTAAAATTTATTGAACTTTTTTTTAAAAAATAATTTAAATTTATAATTTTAAAAATAAAAATATATAAATAATATTAATTTATTATAATTCATACTTACACTTTTAAAATTTATAAAGTAAAAAAAAATATAAATATTATTTTTAAAAAATCATAATAACATTTTACTTATAAAATTTATAATAATCCATTAAAATACAAACTACTCATATTGTTTGGCTATATATATTTAAAATTATAAATCTATATCATCCCTCTCACAACAAGAGTACTATGACTTTTTGAATGTAAATTTTTTAATCTAAAATATTATATCAATACGTAGTATAAATAAATAAATAAAAATAAATATACCTCTATTAGTCTCTTATAATATAAATAAAATAATATTTATAAAATAGAATATACAAATATAAATATCATTTTAATGTTATGTACAATGATGTAAATGTTAAATAATAATATACAATATGTTTTTAAAACAACATCAATAATTTATATATTTAATAAATTATTATAATTTTTTTTAGTTAAAATTCAACATTTTTCAAATAATATTTATATTTTTTATTCTTAAAATTGTAAATTAAAATTATTTTTAAAATTTTAATATATATTTATGATTATTAAAAAAATATACATTTCAATTTATTATTGTTATTGCTATTGTTATTTTGCTATTATTTTTAAAATATTGAATCTTAATTATTATTATTATTTTTTTAATTTTACATAATTGTAAAAATATATTTTATTTAAATTTATAAATATATAGATCAAACAATTTGAATATGATCATATTTAGAATATGACCGTAAACACAGTTGTGTTCAAATATATGACCTTAAACACAAACATGGACAAAGACATGAATACGACCGTGCTAAATTCAACATGATCATGTCGACTGTTTGTGGAGTTTAATTAGTTTTACGAGTTATCCAACCCCGTTGTATTTAATCCGTTTCAACGGACTTAAATTGATTACCCGGAATGTTCAATAGAATCAAAATTGATAATTGCAATTTGCAATTGAAGCAAAAATGATTTTTTTTTTTTTCCCTTTCTTTTTAGTAATAATCAAATTATCATACTAAAGTAAAAACTTACCGCGTTCCACACTTTTTGAATGTTATTGTTGAAATATTTTAAATATTCAATTTTAGATTTAGTAGATTTACACGTAGATTTGATCTTATCTATAAATTATATTACTCAAATTTGAGTCTATCAAATTTGTTTTGCATTGCCTATATATGTAGACTCCTTATTTTGATGATTAATAACATAATTTTATTATTTTTTCCCAAAATTTCTAACAGTTATTTTCGTTCAAAGCATACTGGAACTTACCGGAATGTGCATCATTTTGTCCATCTTGTTCCACACTCCAAGTTTCCGACTATACTTTTTTTTTTCGGACAATTGGTCTGACCTCCCTACAGGTAATGTTCAATTATAATTCAGTCCCTATTTTAAAACAATTGGTCTGCACTCCCTACTTTACATATTTAGTTTAATATTAATCCCTGTTTTAGATTTTCTCAAATAAAAATTGAATGTACCTCTAGAATATCTTTAAATGCTTCCAAATTTATTTTATATACTTACAACACATTCTATTTAAATTTGTCCACGTAGCTCCGAATCTTCGGTTTATCAGTTTTCGAACCTCTTGTTACGGTTTATATATTTGTCAAAGTGCAAACTGCTGGTTCAAACCGCCGGTTTACGGTTTCAACCGACGGTTCGGCCATTATTTTTTTCTTTTTAATTTTAAACCTGCACGCCGGCTGCGATTGTGGATTATAGAATGTTATGGACGGGCGGCGACAGTGAAGAAGAAGCAGGAGGAAAGAAGAAAAAAAAATGAAAAAGAAGAAAATACAAAAAAAAAAAAAAAACGAAAAACGAACCCTTGCAACTGTAGCTGCGGTGGAATGTGGAGAGTGGATGTTCTAAGCTAAAATTGTATATTATATACTTGTAATTGAAATTACTATATATCATTAAAATGTTATAAAAATAAAGATAATATTAATATTAATAAAAATAAATAATTATTAATTATATAATAATAATATACATTATTTTGGTTATTTATATTTTAGATTTTGTATTTCTTATCATACAATTATATTTAATTGAAACTATCTTATTATCTAATACACATCAATTTCTTAAAATTTAATTTTGTTTATTTTAATTTAAAATTTAATTTTGTTTATTTTAATTTAAACTTTAATTTTGTTTATTTTAATTTAAAATTTAATTTGATTTAATTACTTAGTAAATTTATTATTTTAATTACTTTTATATTGTAACAATCTTAGCAATTATTATTTATATGATTTTACATAATAAATAAATAATAAATATATCTGAATGAAATTAAAATCGAAAATAATATTTTTGAATAAATTTTTAAATTTAGAAAAACTTAAAAAGGAAAAAAAAATATTAAAAATGAATGTACATAAATCGGCGATTCAAACCGTAACCGTCAGTTTTTTAAACCACAATCGAAACCGTCATTCAGAAGGTTCGGTTTCGGTTTGACATTTTGATAAACCGTAACCAACGGTTTGAACTGTTTTGGTGTACCTGATATAACCAGGTTGGAGGTACAACATAGCTGCTCTAGAATACTCACCTGCTTAGCCAAGTCATACCCTATGCTTAGATGCCCTTGACCAAAAATTGTTGTGTGCGCTACGGTGTGAATTAATATGTAATAGATCTAAATATTTTTAATTTGTGATAGCAATCATGTACTTTAACGACCAATATAGTTCAATTTAGTCACTTATGACTTTATTAGACATCTACTAGTTGAGGTTGGACTATAATAGTACATATATTATACAACCTATCCAAGTCATTTTTTACTTGGTTAACCATTCATAACAAATATGTGTTGTTTACCTTTTCTGACAATTTGAGGTGTTACAGGAAGATTATGATAATGATCGCATCCTTAGTTACCGTCAACAAATGAATATTTTGAACAATAAATTATTGTTCTCCAACCACATGTTATTGGAGCATATATACTCTTTACTGAAGCATATGAGACTATTATTATAAGTAGTTAAGATCCGCGCTAGAGTATGTCGATATTTTATGTAGGTACATAAGAATGTGATCTGGGTACAAACACCTACATGCGAGGTATAAATAATGGTTTCTTAGGTATTATTTGTGTATTATCAAGTATCTTCAAGTTTAGTTAATTTCAGTTATTTTTATGGAGAGGACCAATTCGCATACTTGGTGAGAACACTTCCTCTCTCAGTCTTGGTGAACTAAATGTTGTTGTGTGTGCTACGGTGTGGATTACTACGCAATATGTCTAAAAAATAACCAATTTGTGAGAGTAGTGATGCATGAGTAACAACCAACAAACTTAACAACGTCATTTCTTACTTGTTTGGCCATCTATAGTAAACATGTGTTCTTTTCTTTACTTACATGTCAGGGAGTCGTGAGAACACAATAATGATGAATTTATCTCTGGTTACTAAGAGCAATTGAATATGTTGAACCGAACACGATTCATTTTTCCTACCATATATAACCAGAGCATATATACGCGTTAGCGGAGCATATGACTTTATATTGCAAGTACATAACACTTACACTAGGGTATATCTTTAGTGCACATATGCAACAATATCCTCGAGGTACAAACACCGGTAGTCAATGTATAATTGGTGGTTAATTAAATATTATATATATATAGCTGTAGGTATTTTAAAATGTAGTTGATATCAATCAATTTCCCAACGAAGAAGACAATTAAAGCACTCTGTGATACCACTACCTCTATCAGTAGGGTATATGCATGAATGTTAAACTGATATATTCATAAATGTTAAAATGGTATATGCATGAATATTTAGAATGTGTATTTAAATAATTTATTTTTTTATATATTTACTTTTTAGGTGTATTATTATAATTAGAATTGTTGAATAAGAAAAAAAAAATTGACTCTATCTGTTTTTATTAATTCTTTTAAAAAATTAATTTACTTTTTTTAATAAAATTATATTTATATTTATTTTATTTTCACGTTTTAGAATAAAAAAAATAAAAATATTAGTAAAGATTAAAAAAAATATATATATTTTCTATAGAATAAGAATTTGTTTGTTTTTTGAAAAAATTTCAACATATTTTTCTACAAAAATTAATATATTTACGCACACTCATGATATTTATATTATCTATATATTTTTTTATATTTCACATAAAAAAAAAAATTCTTTCAAATCAAAACACAAAACAAACGAACCCTAATCTTTATACATAGTAAGTATTTAAAATATATAAAATACTATAAATAAATTTTATTACTAGTATTAATATTTAAAAAAAATTGTATCTTATATATAGGATTTTAAATATTTGATAGAATAATTATATATATATATATAGATAGGTAGATATTTATTGTGCTAATATCATATTGAATCATATGATAAAGTTTATATTATATATAATATTTTTATAATATTTACATAATATTTTATACTTCCTCCATCCCAAAAGAGTTGTCTTGTTTTTACATTTTCGTCCATCTTAAAACAATTGTCTTATTTCCTTTATTTAGTAACCGTGGTCCCCACTTTATAACAAAATTATTTCTATTTTTCCAAACTATCCATAGTTATTACTCTACCATACTTTTAAAATCGTTCAAAAAGTAAGGAATTTTTAGTCTTTTATATTCTATTTTATACCCTACTTTTAATTAAATACTATTATTTCTTAATTCCCGTGTCAACGGCCAATAAGACATCTCTTTTGGGACAGAGGGAGTATTATATTAAATATAATTATGAATTTTGTACAAAAATAATATAAATTATTAACATCAAATTTTTTCATTTTATAGGTAGAATTAAAAGAGTAAGTAAACTAATATTGATAAAATGATATATATAATCATTGTTGTATTTAAAATCTATATATTTAATTTTCTATTGCAATTTTTTTTAATATAATTTTGTAATTCTATTGATTGAATGAATATATACATACACACATATATATATACACATATCATGATTTTATTTAAATTCTACGTATCAATTTTGGGTTGTATTTCAATAAATTAGTCATATTGTAATTTTTATATTATGTATATTTTATTTTACAATTAGATTCCGATAATACAATAATATTAGTGCAAATTTAGAAATCTCAATGAATATGAATAAATTTGAGGGGAAATAAGAGCGATCGATTGCATGAAGGAGGAAAAATTTCAATATATTGTGGTACATGAACGAGAATGACGGGTATAGGATTTTCTTTGGGATATGAGAAGTATGTAGTTGTTTTTTTTGTTTCATCCCATAATAAAACATAATTATAATTATTTATTATTATTATTATTATTATTATTATTTTTAAATACACATACAAAAGTACACAAAACCTAAATAAAGGTATATAGTAGAACAATTTAGGTAGAGCGAGACGTAGTATAAGTAGAGCGGAATGTGCTATAAGTATATAAAAAAATGTTAAAAGTATTTAAATATATTTTAAGGGTACATCATATTTATACTATACTATTTAATGAAAAAATAAAAAAATAGAGATTAAATTTAAATCAATACTGAAAAGGAGGGAGTGCAGGTCAATTTTTTAATAATAGGACTGAATGTAAATTCTATATTACTGACAGGGAGTGCAGACCAAGTCTCCCTTTTTTTTCGATGAATGTCAACGAAAAATATAGAGTTCTCACTTTCTCTTTTTCTGTTGTGAAATGATCTAAATTATGAGCACAAATATCTATCTATATTTTTATTATTTTTTCATTTTCTTGATTTACACTCAAACGGGACGGGAATTGTGTACGAGTTAGGGCCACCTGACCCAAGCCTCCATAAAATATATCTATATATATATATATATATTAGTTTTAAAAAAAAAATAAATTTATTTATATCTAATAATTTTGTCTCCCAAGATTTTAATTTAATTTAATTTTTGTGTAAAAAAATAATAAATTTTATGCAATTTTATTAATTTGCCTAGTCTTTACTGTACTCAAATGAATAATTGTGTTATTTATTACTCTTTCGTCCCACATAATTTGTCCCTATTTTTTATTTTCGTCCATCCTACGTAATTTGTTCTTTCTATTTTTGGAAATATAATTATGCATTTTAATCGCATTTTTAATTTTAATTAAACTATTTACTTATTTTAATCTTAATCTATAATTATTTTTACTAATATATTTTTTAATTACTTACTAATTATATTTTACCTAAATTCTTGTGTTTACAGTAATACACTCATATTATATGAGACTGGAAAGAATATATTAATCAAATTACACCTTACCCTGTGATCATTCATCCCATCTTACTGCTGCAAGTTTTTCAGGACCATCATAAATAATGAGATCAAAGGATACCATGGGAGAGAATTTAGGGAATAAATTGAAAATTATTAGAATAAAATTATAAAAATATTAAACTTATAGCTAATATTTATTTAAAATATCATGAGTTGGTTGTTTGTAATTATATTTTGGTGTGATTTGGAATAATAAATGGTTTCAATTGTAATAATTGTTTAATGTTATATAAATAGATATTCCTTTCGTCCGAACTCAAAATATATTTGTTACCATTTTTCTTCGTCCTACTCCAAGATATTTATTTTCTATTTTTTTAGTAAAAATAATAATATATTAATACTAAAATACTTATAACTTTTACCTAAATACAAACATATTATCACAGATACAATTACTTTATATATAAAATTAAAGAGACAAAAAAGTCAAAATATCTTACACACTTTTATTAATTAATAAAATATTATTATCTCTTAATTTACTATAAAATCTCAAATGACCCATTTGAAGTGGGACAGAAGAAATATACGATTACAACCAAACAAATTATGATATATTTTTTAAAAATCATATAATAAAAAACATAGCATACTCTCTCAGTCCCATCTGAAATGGGTCATTTAGAGTTTTGTAATATATTAAGAAATAATAATATTCTAATAGTTGGTGAAAGTGTAGAAGTTTTGATATATTTTCTGTTCATCGAATTTATGTAATATATATATATATATGTAATGATGTATGATTACTTTTACTAACAAATGTGATAAATACTTTTAAATGAGACCGACAAAAATGATAAAAAAATATATTTTGAATTGCAAAAGAGGAACAGTTTTTTTTTTTTTTTTTAATTTCAAAAGTCATTTTATATTTTAGATTTTACAAATTGAAATACTACTAAACATGTCATAAAAGCAAACGTATTCAAATTTTTATAACGACATACACATATGTGTACATACTTAGGGTGTGTTTGTTTGGGTGTTTGGATTTTGGATTGGGATTTGAATAGTAAAAATTTTGAATTTGAATAGTTGTATGATGTGATATAAATAGGGTTTGATGTGATGTTTTGAATGTAAAATTGATTTTTAGTATAATATAAAAAATGAAAAATAGGTGTTTGATTTGATGTTTTTGGGGGAAAAAAATTGGATGAATAGTGAAAATCCTCCAAAATTCTTCAAACAAACACACAGTAAATAAATTAAACATTAACTTATAATCAAAATATATATATATATTTTTTTTATTTTTTCGATGTAAACTTAAGTTTGTTTTCCTAAAGATATCATAAATTATAAATGCAACTTGTATTTAATCTTATCAATTTTTTGTCACTCGATTAAACTAATCGAAAATTGTTGGCTTGTTGCAATTATTTTATTATGAAACTTGTAACAAATTTCTTCATTTCAGTTAATAGTCTAAAAAATTCTCAATTCTTCAAAATGGGCTGCGGTAAGATCGAAGCTATTATTATTATTATTATTATTATTATTATTATTATTAGGGTAAATTGCTTTTTAGTCTCGTAACTGACCTGCTTATCATTTTAGTCTCATAAGTGGAGTATGTCGCAAACTAGTTTCATAAGTGAAAATTTTTCGTTGTTTTAATCATTCGACATTGGAGACGCCCGCGTGGCTTGCTGAAGGCTACGTGTCCGCTTTGATTTTATTATTATTTTTCATTTTTTAATTTCTTTTTAAGTTTTTTAATTTTTTTGTCTTTTTTTAATTTTTTTTATTTGGTTCAATTGAAAAAAAAAATTCAAAAATAAAATAAAATCTATTTGTCTGCCAGGTGTCGCTGACCTGGCGGGACACGTGGCTTTTAACGAGCTATGCGGACGTCTCCGGCGCCGGAGGACTAAAACAACGAAAATTTTTCACGCGGGACTAAAATGATAAAGGATCCAGTTACGAAATTAAAAAAATAGTTTACCCTTATTATTATTATTATTATTATTATTATTATTATTATTATTTCATATTTATTTACTTATCTTTTGCGATGGATCGGAGATACGGATTCCTCTTAACGTCCATTACCTACCATTAGTAGTAATATTTAGGGTAAACTGTTTTTTAGTCCCGTTACTGGACCTTTTTATCATTTTAGTCCTGTAAGTGGAGCATGTCGCAAATTAGTCCCATAAGTGAAAAAATTTCGTTGTTTTAGTCCTCCGGCGCCGGAGACGCCCGCGTGGCTCGCCGGAGGACCTGACGGACACGTAGATTTTTTTTTTTTTCATTAATTTTTTAATTTTTTAATTTTTTTTAATTGAACCAAATAAAAAAATAAAAATAAAATTAAAAATAAATTAAAAATAAGTTTTAAAAAAATTTAAAAAATGAAAAATAAAAAATCCACGTGTCCGCCAGGTCAGCGACACCTGGCGGACACGTCACCTCCAGCGAACCACGCGGGCATCTCTGGTGCCGGAGGACTAAAACAACGAAAATTTTTTAGTTATGGGACTAGTTTGCGATAGGCTCCACTTACAACACTAAAATGATAAGGGGGTCCAGTTACGAGATTAAAAAAACAGTTTACCCTAATATTTATAGTAATTCGTCCGTCCCGACTAATTTGTCTCATTTAGATTACGTACAAAATTTTAAATATTGTGTAATTAGTGAGTAAAAATATTATAAATTATGAATTTTAAAATATAATTAAAGTGTATAGTTGTATTTTCAAAAATAAAAATTATAAATTATATAGAATGAACGAAAATAAGAATAATAGAAAAATTAAGTAGGTCGAAAAAAATATATATTTGTATATAAAAATCAAATAGTCAACAGTGTATGTTAATATTTGCTATTATTGTCTATTTTTTTTCTTTTTTATTTATTTATTTTTTTTAAAATAAAAGTATATATACATACATTTTACACCCAATCCCTTCTATTTAAAGGATAAAGGATAGTCTAACAGTGTGATTTTTCCACTGAGCTTGGTTTGTAAGGTATTAGGTTCAGCCGAAGATTTATTCAGAGCACACTTTCGGATAACGATTGCGGATTCTCACGTTATTCAATAAAATACGGATTAGGTTCAGCCGAAAATTTATTCAGAGCGCACTTTCGGATAACGGCTGCGGATTCTCACGTTATTCAATAAAATGCGGATTCTCACGTTATTCAATAAAAAAAAATATGTAAAGAGTTGACTAAACAATTGTATATTTGCATACGTGTTGGGGGTTAAGAAGTTTAGATTATAAAATGGTGATAGCATTGTTTGTAAAATTTAATTTAAATATATATTGAGTTTGTTCGTTTTTGTATTTTTAATAAATATATTTTTTTAATATTAGATATAAAAAATTACGTTGATAATATAAAATATAATATTTGGTAATAAAATATTAATCTTTTATGAGTATATAAAATATATATTATATTAGTATGTATGTATATTATATTTTTTTAATAATATTTATAAAAAATTAACCAAAAAATATGTAAATAAGCTTATTAGAGCCTCCGCAATAGGGTGCAATTTAATTGGGACATATGACATTTAGGTGTATATATATATGTATATATATAATATATATTATATATAATTTTTTTTTAATTTATATTGAATTTATTGTTATATTTAAATTTTGTAGTATTTTTATAATTCATAATATTTTGTATTCTACAAAATGATACAAATATTGAATATATTTTATCAATTTGAAATTTAAAAAATATAAATACAAATAGTATATAATTCTATTGAACAAATTAATATTAGTAAAATTAATTTAATTTATTAAATAAAATATAATTATAAATTTTAAAGCAATTAAAACTAAATTTAATTAAATAAATAATTAATACTACAAATTAAAATTATAATTAAAAAATAATATATATAATATAAAAATAAAAATTTATTAAAAAATTAGGATGAGTATCTTGGTTGTGAATATAAAATAGAAAACAATATTTCCGCTGACGTGGCAGAGAGATAAAGTAACATTGATAGAAAAAAGTAATGGAGATATCTAAAAACGGGTATCTCCATTGCGGATGGTCTTATTGAATAATATAAATATCTAGTGAATGGTGTAGTAGGGTGAGTAACTATAGTGATATTTTGACGGGGTAAGGGGCCAAACCGGCTTGCCTTTACCGGTGAGATTTGATTTTTGGTTTTATTATTTAATTTTTTTTATTTAAAAAATATTAAATCAATCATTTATTTTTTATTTATTATATTACACTAAAATTATTTTTTATATTTAGAATATCAAATCAATGTATATTTATATCACATCAATCAATAATTTCAATTCAAATTTTACTATTAAAACGGTGTTTGAATCTGGATTTGTGTTATAAATAGTAAAAATTTTAAATTTGAATAGTTATTTTATACAATATCAATAAATATTAATATGATATTTTAAATTTATAATTAATTTCTAATATAATATAGTAAAAATTAAAAAATAAAAATTTGAGTTAAGTTTTTTTAAAAATAAGAAATAGTAAAACAACCTTAAAAAAATCCAACCAAAGATGTATGGCTGTGTTTGTTTGGGGTTTGGATTTTGAGTTTGAAATTTGAATAGTAAAAATTTTGAATTTGAATAGTTGTATGATGTGATATAAATAGGTGTTGATATGATGTTTTAAATGTAAAATTGATTTTTAGTATAATATAAAAAAATATATATATATCTGATTCAATGTTTTTGGTGAGAAAATCCCCTAAACAAATACAAGTAAGATTTTTTCATTTTAAAAAACTGCAGTATTTATCCATTTCAAGTAATTCAAAATTATAATTGTTGTAATTTGTAATTTGTAAAATTTTTAAAATATGATAATTCGAATAATAAAATTACTCGAAAACAAATAAATTATATTATTTTGAAAATTTAAAAAAATAAATAAAAATTATCTGGGTCTGCCATTTAGGGTCGGCATGGGTGCCCAACCGACAATATATTATTTCTCCTGAATTTAATTTTGTATACAAACATACATAGTAATTATAAAGCGGCCAACCGGGCAGGCACCCTCTGATATGTACTACTCATTTCGTACATTAAAAAAAAAAAAAATAAAAAAATAAAAAATAACAATAATAATAAAAATAAATATTGTTTATTTTTTATTTATTTGTCATAAAAAAAAATATGTTTATTTCTTTTCGATAATTTTTTTATTGTCTATTTATCATTTCAACTATATTTTAGAAAAAAATTATTATAAAAGACAAAAATCAAATACAAATGTTTTTAAATGACAGATGAAATATTAAATTAGGGGTGCATTTGACAGATTGATAGTTTATTCAATTAGTTTTTTTTTTTCAAGTTTTAAAAAATTTAAATTTTTTATTATTAGTTATTTGAAATTACGAATGTGTTATAAAATATTTAATTTTTTAATTAATTTTAGATTGAGAAAAATAATAGTATATATTTTTATTAAAAATATGAATAATTTTTTATTAAAAATAATATAAAATATAAAATAATAAATTTTTTTGTATATATATTTATTATATTAATTATTGATTAATTTTATGAATTTATTATATTTATAAATTTTGATAATTTTATTCTATTTTATTTAATTTTAATATAAAAATAAAATAATAATAAAAACAGAATTATAGTTTACAAATTAAATTAATTTATTTAAATTTGTAAAAATAAAATTATAATTTAATAAATAATATATTAAAAATAATTTATAATTACTGCAGTAGAACATATATTTATATGTATATGAAATAAATAATAACATAAGGACAAATAAATAATAAAAAAAAATAAAAATAAAAAAGCTCTTTCAAACTGTTCGATTATATAATTTTTCAAATTAATTTTTTAAAATCAATAAATTATTTTAATTTGCTAAATACCTAAATTAACTTTTTGACTTCTCCAAACTAAAACTCTAAAAAAAACTGTTTGGAAAAAGACTTAAGTCTGATATTAGGCTTCCTTATTAACTAATTGATTGATCAATCAATTAATTAATTAATTAATTGATGAGAACAGCTCACCTGTCAGGCATCTCAATTTTATTTTACAAACGGGTCTTACTTGCTACATTAAAATTAATTAATTAATTAATATATCTCGTGGTAATTATTTTATTAATATATGTATATAATTTATACAGGGATTGTCATAGTGTGCTAAATAATACTCTCTATTATTCAGCATTATATTGACATTACATAGTGTTATATATATATATATATATATACACATATATGCATACATTACATAATAAATAAATAAGCAATATATAAAATATTAACACAACTCAACATATAAATATAATATAAGCTAAATTGCACAAAATTTATATGTGATTTCACATGCGTCAAATTCTACATGCTTAAAAATTGTGTCAAATTCGCTCATGATTTCATAAACTCTGCTTTTAACTCCCTCGACGCTCCTTGTTTAACGGTATTTGACCTAAATGCACCCAAACTGCAAATAAATTTTAAAATCTCAATTTCTAAACCCCTAAAATTACAAATATATTTATTTTTCTTATATTTAGCTTAAAAACCAGTAAAAATAAACTCTTAAAACCTGAGAAAAATAGCTAATTTTGAGTATACTATTTTTTGAGGCTAAATATAAGAAAAATAAATATATTTGTAATTTTAGGGGTTTAGAAATTGAGATTCTAAAATTTATTCACAGTTTGGACGCATTTAGGTCAAATACCGTTAAATAAGGAGCGTCGAGGGGGTTAGACGTAGAGTTTATAAACCACGAAGAAATTTGACACAGTTTTAAAAATACATGAAATTTGAAGCAATTTCATAAAAATACAGCAATTTAGCCTGTAAAATATGTAATAGCACATTATAGTAATATACATGACAAATACTCCTATCTTCATAAAATAAAATAAAATAAAAAATTGTGTTCATTTTTCCTTTTTATTTGTTACAAAATATATGTTTATTTCTCCTTTTAGCCAAAAACAAAAAGTAATAATAAATTATATATATTTTTTTACTTTTTTTAATTACAATCATCCAAATTTATTTATTTATTTATTTTTTACTCAAAATTTCTACTATTTCTTTATTAAAAAAAATAAATTCTATTTTTACCTTTTTTTAAAAAAAAATCTTTGATCAGTTAAATGAGCACACAATTGGACGACAGAGTAAGTATTTTTCTTTTACTCCCTTCGTCCCGGTGCAAGGTTACCGTTTACTTTTTGCACGTAGATTTTTTAATATTCGTATTATAATGAGTTGTAACGAAAAAGACGAAAATACCTATAGTAATATTATGTAATATAAAATTAATGATATTTGTGTAATATAATGAAAATTAAAAGCATATTTATTATATTAGATATGTAGTACGATGAGGACAAAAAATTTGCATCAATACTAACTAAATATTTTTTATTTTTTTAGGACGGAGGGGAGTAATTGTTTATTATTATAATATGCCGACCGACGAAGTTCAGTCCAAATGATATTTTACCATATCTGTATGATATATACATATATGGGATCGAGGGGTTTAGGGTGAAGTTAATTAAGTCTCAAAATTAGATCAAGCAAGAAGGCAGCCAAGTTGAAGAAGAAGATGATATCACCAACACCAACAACAACAATGGCATCGTTGCAGAAACCACCTTCTATTTTCCATGGCAGGCAGGCAACTTTCTCTCTCTATATGCCTCTCTCTCTCTCTCAATATATATATATGATGATGATAATGGCTAGAGCTAGAGCTGTTAACGATCCGAGTCGAGCCGCGCTAAATTTTAAGTGTTCGTTAACGTTCGGGAACAAGGCTCAGGCTCGTTCGTTAACCTTTCGAACTCGTTCGTAGTGTTCGAGCTCGGCTTGTTAAGAATTTTTTGTTATTTGAGCTCGTGTTCGTGTTTGGCTCGTTTAGGCTCGATTAAAATCGTTCGAGTTTGTTCGAGCTCGTTTGTGTTATTTTTTTAAATTTATATATAAATTATAAAGAAAACCTAAAATTATTTTATTTATATATTTTAAATTAATATTTTATTTATTTATAAATTTTAATTTTATATGTATATATAATCTTTATAATAAATATATTATTTAAATGAACATCTGCGAACAAAGCTCGGGCTCGTTCGTTAACCAAACGAGCCTGTTTATATTGTTTAATACGATTCGTTAACGTTGCGAACAAACTTTAACCGAACCGAACCGAACCAAACCGAATTCACGAACGAGTCGATTCGTTTAACAGTTCTAATAATGGCATTATATTCGCAGTGGGGTGTACCAAATGCATCTTGTGAAAGCTGACGTCATTCGCCCCTTCATCCCCAAAGAGTTCAAAATTGTTGAAACTTTAGGGTATGGCTACATAATTACTATTTCACTAATTAATTATATTTAATATATATTTTTTTATAAAATATTGTATCAAAATATTATTTAAATAAAAACTCAAATTAAAGTCAATTAATTTGAAGCTAAGAAGACAACCTTTTTAATGTTTGTTTGATGTACGTACAGATACACAATGGGGGGATTTATGCTTACCACTTATGAGGACAGCCCTTTTGGCCCATTTGATGAGGTACCCCTACCTACCTACCTACCCAGCCACCCACCCACCTTTTTGCTTCTAATTATACTTCTTTCATTCCATGAATACATTAACCAATGTCTTGATGATTTTCTGATAATTAATTTGATTTTTATTTATAAATTAATTGGAATTGATATTATATGATTGGTTCTTCTTCTGCAGCTGGTGATGCTTGCTGGAATTGTGAGCCACAGTGGATCCTCCCTCGCGTAAGTTTCTAATTATTATTATTATTATTACTCACTCCGTCCACAAACTAATATCCTACTTTTCTAATTGGAATGTCCAACAATTATTGTCCTATTTCATTTTTTAAATACAAATTTTATATTTTTACTCTTCGTTCATTTATTACTTTTAATCTCTACCATACACTTAAGGCAAATTTGTCAATTTATAACAAAAAGACAATCATCTAAAAAACCGTATAAATATATTTTAAGATAATAAAAAATGAACGGAGGAAATATTGTTTATTTATTTTGAAATTGAAAATTAAAATTAAAATTGAAATCAAAATTATATATATTCAGATGGACAGGGAAGGCCCTTGTGAGCACCCCTGAAGTTTGCAACTCCAGTAGGAAGGTATTTATTTATTTGTTTATTTATTTTGATGATACGAGAATCCGCAGTCGCTACCCAGATATGTGCACTAGGTAAATCCCGGCTAAATAAAATGCCCAAATCTTCTGTACCAGGTGATGTTAAAATAGGACAAAGAAATTAAATATGTGCATCAATTAAACATAATATTCCATCTCACATTTAGATTTTATGTTATTTTTTTCTTTTTATTTTTTCAATGTATCAAAATATATTCTAGTTCATATTTTTAGCAATAAATTATACTCTTTTCGTCTCAATACAATAGTTTTATTTACTATTTTTGTCCGTCTCAAAATAATAATCTTATTTCCATAAATAATATCACTGTATAATTAACCTTACTCTTTCATTATTATTACATAATTGTCACTGCCTTTTACACTAATACACTCACAAGAGAAAAAAATGTGTGCCAAACACAACTAAGACTATAGTTCCGAGACGGAGAGAGTATTATTTTTTTATATATTTTTTTTATTATAAAAAATAAATAATAACAAAAAAATTACCTATTCACCTTAAAATGTGTCTAAACATAAAAGTACACAATGAGATGACTAGGAGTATTTATATAATTTTTTTTTTTCAAGATAATCAATTTTTATTTTTAATAAATTTATTTACATTAAACATACTTAATAAATATAAATTAATTTTTTATTTATATTTAATTTTCTTTTTATAAAATTAATTATAAATAAATAAATATATTCTTATTTATTTATTTGTATTATATAAAATTTTATTCTCTACTGCATAATATATATTTATTGATATAATGCTAAAAATACTTAAAATACCAATAACAATACTCGTATAAAAAAAATAATACTTCTTCCATCCGGTCCAAAAAGGTTCTTTGAAATTTTGTAGTATATTAAAAAAATAACAATATTTTATTAATCAGTGAAAATACTTTGGTGGAACGAAAGAAAATAGTAAAAAATGTATTTGAACTGAGTAAAATAATATTATAAATTATTATTAATAACTTATTCATTTATATTATCTAAAATACTATATTTTTAACCAAATGGATCATCTCACCGGAACGAAACAAGTTCAAATCAATCTAATCTAATCTAATCCAATCCAATCTATAATTAGTTTTGGGGGCAATGAAGAGGTCTTCAACATCTTGGTTGATTCTATTTACATAAATAAATAAACGATGCATTCTTTTAAATTTAAATTTTAAAATAAAATAATTAATTAATATAATATCAGAGTTGGAATATCCATTTTGCTAAGGTGCTTAGAATATGTTACAAAAATTTTCATACATTTCACTTAAATTCAATAAGACACCAATTTTTTAAATCTTTCAAAATCTTTAATCTATCTATATACATATAATCTGGTAAATTAAAAAACATCATTTGTATTTTAATAAAAATGCATAAAATATTTCGTATTTCATTTATTGTGTAAAACTTCTCGTGTTAATATAAAGTTTGCACGAAATATTGAAATCATATATACAATCAAATATCAATTACGGCCGAAAACGATGTTTTGTGCAAACTTTACATTAACACAAGGGAATTTACGCAATAAATAAAATACATAATTTTTTTTTGTGTATTTTTACTAAAACATAGAAATGAGTGTTATATAATTTACCGTATATAATCTGTCTCTCTCTCTGTATATATATATATATATTTAATCACTACAAAAAAATATCAATTTTGTAATAAGATTTTTTCGTTCTTAAATCCAATTTTTTCGTTACTAATTATATTAGAGACGGAATTATGGATGAAATTACGTTAGCTACGTGAACTTTAGGAACGGAATTCCATTACAAATATACTATTTTTTTTTTTTTTTTTGGTAGTGAATCTTCTTCTTGTATGACTTGCAGGAGTTTGGGATTGTCACTGAAGTGGCCAGTTTCTCAAAGGTAAAACCTTTTTTTTTTTTTTTTTTTTTTCCATTTTGAGAGATAATTACAACATAATTAGTATTATTAATTAATCATTACATAGTAAGACAATCTTGTTTGTATACACATATATATATTTATATATGTATGTATATGTGTTGAAGATTGAAAGAAAAACAGGAGGGCTTTTGAACATGAATGGCATAGGAAGCAGAAGCTACAAAGACATACACATTACAGAAACCAATGGTTCCTCCAACACTATTACCATTCAAACTCCTGGTAATTAATTAATATATATATATATATATATATACATTCATCTTTTTTATTTGTTTTTATTATTTTATTTATTTATTTTTACAGCAGAAGCACCCCACCTGAGTTGTCTAAGCAAGTTTATCATCACCCCACCAATCTCACTGTCCCTCACAAGTCTCAGGTAGATCACACACCCACACAATACAAGATCTTTTACTTTTTTATTTTTTATTTTTTATTATTTTTTTTTTGAGAAAGTTGATGAAATCTTTGTGGGATCAGTGGACTCACAGAGTACTGTCCTCGTCTTCTTCAATACACCTGCGATTTTCAGACAAGGTTAGCTTGCACTGTGTCCATACATTTCTGATATTAGTATGTGTGTGTTTCTGTAAATATATTTATATATATATAGTAAGTTTTAGACATGGATCCGCTGATCCGGTCAAGTCAGCATGGTGTTAATTTGATCGGATCAACATATGCTATAAAGATAATACTCCTTTATTATTTAACGATCTATTCATTTTTTTTTTCATTTTAGTCCGTCCAATAACAAAGTATCCATTTTTTTTTTAATTGTACTATCTAACATTACAAATACACTCCTAATTTACAATATCTTACACAAATGTTATTACCTTTGTATCATATAATATTAATAAGATTAGTTTAGTCTTTTTATATTTATTTCTACTACATTTCAATATAATACTAATATTTCTAAATCTCTGTGCAAAAAGCAAACCGATAGATAAATACGGGACGGAGGGAGTAACATATATTTATATATATCTCAACATATTTATAATACAATATACCTTATATTATAACTCAACATATCCTCTACTATGTGTAAATATATGCTGATCCAATCAAATCAGCACTATGCCGACTTGGCCGGATTAGCACAGAATCTGCGGAAGTAAATTTTATAATGTTCATTTGAATGGGTTGATTTTGATCCTACAAGCAGAGTGAGTGTTGTTGCAACATCAAAAGTTCGTTACCAATTTGCAAAACAAGAAAATAAATCAGGCTTGGAACCATCATCATCATCTTCTTCGCAACAACAACAACATCGATCGGATAATAGCAGTATGAGAGACCTGATGATCGACATTGTGATGAATAAATCGAATCCAATCGCGGCCTTTCATTTCCATTCCATGAAAATGGAGGTGGATTCTCCAACTGTGGTTTCTTGATCATGTTCATCATTGATGATGAGTCTTTAGTATTTTGTTTCTTGATTAGTTAATGCAATTAATTTTTAATCCATTTTTTTTCCATCTTGTTTCGAAGTTACATACACACCACTCATTGTTGATGATCATTATATACAATGTGATGGTTTGTATGTAGAACAAGTTCTTGTTATAATAGTTTAAATAATCATAAAAATATTTAATAGAATATATATATATATATATATTAATATTAATTTGAAAGATGAACATTACATATATTAGCAATACAAATTGTAACCTACACATATCACACCTTACTGTTGATTATGTGATTCTCATATATTTAAAACTTGTTATGAGAAAACGAGAAAGAAAGCAAATAAAGAACACAGAGGTTTTACGTGGTTCGGTGACGGTGTGTCAACCTACGTCCACGGGCAGGAACCGGAGAGATTTTATTATACTGATTCAGAGATTTACAATGTGTCGTCCGACTAAGAACCATAGTTGTCTATTTATAAGCACCCCAAAACACCCTAAACCCTAAGCCTATTTGTTATTAATTAGGATAAGCCCAAAAGGAACCCTGCCAATTGAAACAGCCCTTTCGCTTTGGTTTAGGGTCGGGTAGACCGCTAAATCCAAGTCACGTTTCAACAATCTCCACCTTGACTTGGAGTTTCTCCAACCGCCAAATGTTCGTCAGTATCTCTCAGTCGTCTCCTTCCTGCCAGATGCCCCGAGAGGGCTTTACCTACTACGAATATTCACCAAGTTCAAGCAGTGCTCAAACTTCTCCGTCGGTAGCGCCTTTGTCAACATATCAGCTGGATTGTGTTCTGTAGCTATTTTCTGAATATAAAACTTGTCTTCCTCCATAACATCACGGATAAAATTCAACCTTACATCAATATGTTTGGTTCTCTCATGATACACTGGATTTTTAGCCAAACTCAAAGCACTTTGACTATCACAGAATAACACCGGTTTTTTCACCTTCAGACCCAAACTCTGTACCAGACCATATAACCAGATACCCTCCTTAATACCTTCAGTCATTGACATGTATTCCGCCTCAGTCGTCGACAATGCAACCGTAGGTTGTAAAGTAGACTTCTAACTGACTGCACATCCAAACAGAGTGAAGATAAAACAAGTTAGTGATCTTCGTTTCACCAAGTCACCCCCGTAATCAGAGTCTGCATAGCCAACAAGACCATCACCATGGCCTTTATCATCATATACCAGACAAATATCAGACGCTCCTTTCAAATATCGCAAGATCCACTTTACAGCTCCCCAGTGAGCTTTACCCGGATTAGCCATAAACCTGCTCACCACACTAACCGCATAAGCGAGATCCGGTCTCGTACATACCATCGCATACATAAGACTTCCAACTGCACTTGAATATGGAACCGTCTTCATATAATTAACCTCTTCATCTGTAGCCGGTATAGTGCTTCGATCAAGTTTAAAGTGTGCCGCCAAAGGGGTACTTACCGGTTTGGACTGATCAACAGAGAATGCCTGCAAAACTTTCTCAATATACTTTTCTTGAGAAACCCACAACCGTCTTGCTTCTCTATCACGCCAGATCTCCATACCAAGTATTTTCTTTGCCGCACCCAAATCCTTCATCTCAAACTCACCCTTTAGTAGAGCCTTCAAGTCATTAATTACAGCCATATTTTTAGCTGCAATTAACATATCATCCACATACAACAGCAGATACACAAAGGAATCAGTAGAAACTTTCTTCGAGTAAACACAGTTATCAAACTGATTACGAGTATAACCATTAGACACCATGAATGAGTCAAATCTCTTGTACCATTGCCTCGGAGACTGCTTCAAGCCATACAGAGATTTCTTTAACAAGCATACCTGGTCCCCTTTAGAACTGTAGAACCCCTCCGGTTGAGACATGTAAATCTGTTCTTCTAGATTACCATGAAGGAATGCTGTTTTTACATCAAGCTGCTCCAGCTCCAGATCAAAAGCACCCACCATTGCCAAAAGAACCCGAATGGTTTTGTGTTTCACCACAGGAGAAAAGACTTCATGGTAATCGATTCCTTCCTTCTGTGAAAACCCTTTTGCCACCAGTCTCGCCTTGAACCTAGCAGGTTCAACACCAGGAATTCCCTCCTTTCTTTTAAAGACCCACTTGCATCCCACTGGCTTCATCCATTTTGGTAGTGCAACAAGATCCCAAGTCTTGTTCTTTTCAAGAGACTGCATCTCTTCATTCATTGCCATAATCCAGGTTTCTGCATCTTTACTCGCCACAGCTTCTTTATATGTCTTTGGCTCATCAGAGCCAAGATCATCACCAACCGCTAGTGCATAAGCAACAGAATCCATGTCACACGTATTGACACATCCTGCAAACCTAGCTGGTTTCTGAATATTTCTCTTTCCCTTTCTTGCTGCTATGGAATCTTCAACCCCCGTACCAGCGTCATCAGCTTCCCCCTCAACCGGTTTCCCTTGAGGTTTTGACTGATCTGGTTGATCGGATTGATCAGTAGTATTATCCTGCTGCTTTTCCTCTAACACAACTCTGTCAAGAGTCTCAAACTCCACCTTCTGGTTAGCACCACAATCTTTTGTACCTGCAATACTTTCACAACCTCTACTCTGATCAAGCATAGCAGATTCATCAAAGGTTACATCTCTGCTAATAAGAAATTTACCAGGATTTTTACCTTCTGTACACCACAGTCGATAACCTTTTACTCCTGTTGCATACCCTAGAAATATGCATTTTACCGCCCTCGGCTCCAGCTTACCATCATTCACATGAGCGTGTGCAGGGCATCCAAATATTCTTAGATTAGAGTAATCAGAGGGTTTACCGGACCATACCTCTTGAGGAGTCTTTAAGTCAATTGCAGTTGATGGAGATCTATTAACCAGATAGCTAGCAGTGTTTACTGCTTCAGCCCAGAATTGCTTAGAGAAGCCAGCAAATATGCGCATACACCTAGCACGCGCCATGAGGGTTTGATTCATTCGCTCTGCAACTCCATTTTGCTGTGGTGTGTGTCGTACAGTGCGGTGCCTCACTATACCTTCTTTCTTGCAGAAATCATCAAATGGAGCGTTGCAGAACTCCAACCCATTATCAGTTCTTAGAGTCTTGACCTGTTTACCCGTCCGTTTTTCAACCATGGTCTTCCACTCCTTGAACTTCCCAAACACCTCATCTTTAGTCTTTAGAAAGTACAACCAGACTTTTCTCGAATAATCATCTATGAAAGTGACAAAGTAAGAACATCCGCCCTGCGATTTCACCGGAGAGGGACCCCATAGATCTGAATGAACATACTCCAGAATTTCTTTTGAAGTGTGATGACCGGTACTAAACCTCACCCTGCGTTGCTTCCCTTTTACACAAGCCTCACAGAATTGAATTTTACCTATCACATCCCCACCAAATAAACCCTGCTTGCTCAAGACAGACAACCCTAGCTCACTCATGTGACCTAATCGCCGGTGCCACAAATTTGTCCTGTCATCATGTTTATCCAAGGACTGAGATACCGCCGCCGTTCCCATCACTGAACTGCCCTGTAGAAAATAAATTCCATGCTGCAGTTTTCCCTTCATCATTACCAGCGCACCTTTCAGGACTTTCACCCACTCACCTTCACCATGATATTTTAAACCATTCTTGGCTAAGGTCCCAAGAGAAATCAAATTCTTTCTGAGTTCAGGAACATACCAACAGTCAAATTTCCTGACAGTACCGTCATGCAATTTTATCTGCACTACCCCGCTCCCTTTTATGGCTAGAACCCCATCATCACCTAACTTCACCGTTCCATTCCACTCCTTAAAAGAAGTGAGTAGATCACGAGAGAACGTCATATGGTGAGAAGCACCGGTGTCCATAATCCAGGAATCAGCAGTACTAGCACTACACGCTGTCAGAACTTCACCAAAGTCCCCATCATCAGAACTGTCTTTACCACAGCAGCACTGCTGCCACTGTTACTAGAATCAACTTTTGTATTTCCCTTCTTTTGTGGACAATCCCTTTTAACGTGCCCTTTCTCCTTGCAAAGATAACACTTAATTTTGATTTTGAACGCGACCTCCCATTCCCGCTACCCCTCTCATGTGGTCTTCCCCTACCTGCAAACAGACCTGAACCAGAACCCTCTTCCAGAGAAACCTTTCTTTTCAATTCTTTGGACATAAGGGCATCTTTCACATCATTAACAGAAATTGTAGTTCTACCATATAGCATAGTATCTACAAAATTCTCATATGAACCAGGTAGTGAACACAATAAAATTAGGGCTTGGTCTTCATCATCTACTTTAACCTCAACTCCTTGAAGATCAAGAATGATACGGTTAAAGGTATCAAGATGATCCTTTACCTGAGTACTTTCGGACATCCGGAGGGTGTAAAGACGTTGCTTCTGATATAGCCTGTTCGTGAGAGAGTTGTTTTGGTACTTCTCACACAGTTTATTCCATAACCCAAAAGCCGTTGTCTGATCTACAACCTCCCGTAACACCTCATCAGTAACTGACAGCAAGATCGCGGAATGAGCCCTTGCCAAAATCTCCTTATTTACCTCCTCCTTCGTGTCTTTAGGAAACTTGTCTTCTCCCTCCAACGCAGCCGCACATCCTTGTTGAACCAGAAGTGCCCTCATCTTGACCTTCCAGAGCGTGAAGTCATTCGACCCATTAAACTTCTCCAGATCAAACTTATACGAGGACATCTTCAATCAATTGGATATGGCTCTGATACCACTTGTTATGAGAAAACGAGAAAGAAAGCAAATAAAGAACACAGAGGTTTT
The DNA here is from genome assembly GCF_009805555.1 of Andrographis paniculata. Lineage (NCBI taxonomy): Eukaryota > Viridiplantae > Streptophyta > Magnoliopsida > Lamiales > Acanthaceae > Andrographis > Andrographis paniculata. The sequence goes on along the minus strand of NW_026137513.1, from coordinate 2,971,163 downwards.
ACGTGGTTCGGTGACGGTGTGTCAACCTACGTCCACGGGCAGGAACCGGAGAGATTTTATTATACTGATTCAGAGATTTACAATGTGTCGTCCGACTAAGAACCATAGTTGTCTATTTATAAGCACCCCAAAACACCCTAAACCCTAAGCCTATTTGTTATTAATTAGGATAAGCCCAAAAGGAACCCTGCCAATTGAAACAGCCCTTTCGCTTTGGTTTAGGGTCGGGTAGACCGCTAAATCCAAGTCACGTTTCAACAAAACTCTTCTGAAAAAAAGTTATTTTATACAAATTGTTGGATATTCGTTTAAAAAAATATAAAGGCAGTTTATGATATTTTAAAATTTAATTAATAATTAAAAAAATAAAAATATAATAATATTAATGGCACTTGTTCTAGATAATTGTTGAATATAATGTTACAGTTAAATGTTGATTTTTTATTTTTTATTTTTATTTTTAAATATAGGTATTAAATAAATTTAACGGACATGTTTGCCACCCAAAGTGTACTTTTCTTGATCGAATAAGCCGAAGCCGAATCTTCATCTTCGTTCCCACAAATTCTTTTCAGTTAAAAAATGTCATCTTGTGGGACCCTTTTTGATGCTCAATCCCAGCATATTGGGTGAAAGATGGATCATTTTCTAACATTTCAGATTCGGACACAGTCGATCCTCATCGTCATCGTCGTCGATCGATCATACTGTGTAGCATTCTTTCGATGATGATACCCACTGGCGATTAGGGTTCTGGTTTTGATTGCCCAAATCGAACCGACAATGGAGAAGAAATAGGAGATAGGAAATTGTGGGGACGACCCGACACTACAGACAACGAACACTTGAGAGAAGTACTTTCCGATGTACTGAATTATGCCTTTAAAAATAAACAAATAAATAAATAGCTTTTGGGTTTTCAGATTATCCACTTTGTGGTTGACGTCATCCTTTTCACAAAAGCTTTCTTCTTCGGTACAAGTTCCATGGATCAGAGTTCCAGATTGATCTATGCCGATCGTTTTGCGAGATGAACGGTGCGGATGTGTCGATATTTGTAAGTTCCCGGAGCTGCGAAGAATTTAATTTCCAATTCTCCGTCGGCCCATTTCTTCCCCTTATCCTTTCTGGCTGTTCTTCCATTCTTCCCCCTTGTTTTCGGTTGATTATACGCAGGAAATAGCTCTAGGGTTTCGAGCAAACGCAGTGATTCTGAACTAGGAATTTGGGAGAGGATTTGGAGGTAATAGGCTGTATTTTTTTAAAAAAAAAATTGGGGATTTTTTAAATTTCGGGTTGCAGTATCTGTTCTTCAATTCGTTTGTGTTTTGAATTCCCATCATCCACACTGATATTTTCAATTTTTGATATTTTCGATGCCTGGCATTGTTTGATTCATTCAAGATTTACAAACTGTTGAATTGAATCTTTGAGTTGCAGGAATCAGTAGCCTCCTCTATTTGTTCAACCCCAAATTTTTTGGCACTAATCCAGAAAGCTCATTTCAATAGATTTAGTCCAAATAAACCAAATTAAGTAACCCCTAAGATTTGTGTTTTCTTGAGTTTCATGTATATATGAGAAACAGAGCTAAGTTGCAGTACCTATGGATGTTAGAAAAGTAAATTATGCAGAAAACAAACAAGCTTTTATAGGTTTCAAGTAATGCAGTTTAGAAGTGGAATATATGGAGAGTCCCTTCTTCGACTACCTAGCAGTTTTCGCGAGTATCCTTAGCTTTATTGAACTAAAGGGTTGGTTTGTCGAGCATTGGTTGTTTTCTTTGTTGTTAGCATTTCTAGAGCTTTCATGGAAGATGTAATCTATGAAAATTTGGTTAAACCTATCATTGGTAGTCGGTGGAGGTGAAACGGGCATAGGTAGGGTTGCTGTTGTTCTTATAATAATGCGATACCATTTTTATTCTCTTTGTTCTTTGGAAAGGCTACTACATGATGCAAGCTTCTTTTTTGTAAGTTAGGATGCATATGTGTTAATGTTTTTTCTTCGATTCTTTGTTATGATGACAAATGTTCTTTAGTTTCATTCCTCGGGACGAAATAGTGGTATTTTTTAGTGTAGGTCAACCAATTTAATCGATTTCAATGCTATATTTTAATAGAGGATAGAACATAATTATTTCCACTTGTGCAAGTTGCAAAAGCCTTGGAAAACTATGGTCTGGTAATACAGCGTGCACAATCATTTTTCTATGATGTTTGCTGATGATAGTTTTTTTTTGTCGCCGAATAAAATATAAGAATCCCAACTTGCATTAGTTTGTCTGCTAGCCTTCCTCGAAAACATGCTGTTTGTTGATGCATGGGACTGTAGAAGATGGCGATTTAGATGAATTTTTTGAGTAGTTTTGATTTAACGTATCCGTTTCTGCCAGAGTAGATGCAGCCTGTAACGATGGAAGGTTCAGAAACAAAGTCATCGTTGGATTATGGAAAACCTCCATGGATGTTCAAAGGCAGGCAAGAATCGTTTTGGGTGAAGCATTTATTCGCCGTATTTGCATTTCTTAGCCTAATTGTTCTAAGATTTGTGTTAAGCTTTTTTTCTTGACATCGCAGTGCGTTGTACCAGCTTCATCTTGTTAAGACAGAGACTGCTCGAGCTTTCATCCCGAAAGAATTCAAATTAGTGGAAGCATTTGGGTATGGATCAGTTTTTTTGATATTAATTTTTAAGTTTAATTATTTAGCAAATAGTGTAGGGGGTATGCATCGGTGTAGATCTTCGTTCTCTTTGTTCTATACAAGTTGGTGTTGTTCTCCGTAAGGTATACTCTCGGAGGATTCTTTCTCGCCAATTATGAGGACAGCCCAGCTGGAATATTTGATGAGGTTTTATTCATTCGTCTTATTTTATTTTGTGTGATTTCTGAAAATTCAAAAGTTTACTATCCGTTACTTAAATCTTTTTTCGGTATCTTTCCAGCTTGTGATCATTGCAGGGATCGTCTGGAATCCACCTACATCCTGTGCGTAAGTATTCTGTTGATGAACTCAATTTAATGCCAAATTTTTGTTAAAATTCGATCTTATGTTTAGCTTGCTCGGTGATGCATATGTACTTTTTGTCAAGAAAAATCATAGCTTGTACCAAAAATTCGGGTAGCTTTTTTTTTTTTTTTTTTTTTTTTTCGCATTTATTTTGACAATTTGGAACAAAATCTTTGGCTATAGATGGGCTGCAAGAGTGTTGGTGAACAGTGAAAAGGCGTGCGTACATGGACGAAAGGTAGCTTTCGGATTGTCGGCTTGAACATATATTTTTTCATCGTTTGTAATAAAGTGCTCTTGCAGGATGTCGGGCTTCCGAGTCAATTTGCCAATTTTACAAAGGTGATTATATAATACATATTACGTCCTTACATCATATCATCGTATTCTGTCGCTGAATCGTTTCTGTTAAAGATGACTTGATTCATGCCAAACCAGAGGATCGCAGCGATTCCAGCAACAGATAAAAAAAGAAGTCGATTTTGTAGCTTTTTGAGCAAGATAGGCATGAGAGGTTCTGAGGTTAATGTGAAGAATTCGATGGATATACAAGTGAAAGAGACGAAGGATGGCAGTCGCACAGCCATGGATATCTGTAGTATTAATCTCCCCGCAGCTGGTCAGTAAGCTTTCCATTTTTCGACAATTCACTTCGATATTATCTCGATAATTTATACTTTGTTCTTCGGAAAGCAATGGAAGCGCCCAAAAACGACGCTAAAAAATGGATCGGCCCTTCTCTCAAACTCTGTCTCCCGAGCTTTAGGTCAGTCCTATAGTTAAAGTTCTAAGTGTTATCATCGATCAAAGTGTTCATTTTTTTTTTCTCGATACGCAGTGGTCGAACGGAATATAATCCGCACCTCCTAAAGTACTCCTGCAAGATCGAATGCAGGTCCGCTTCTAAATATTTTATTTCTATCCGATCGATCGTGTTGGGTTTCGAAACTTCCGTTAATTCGTTCGTTAATCCCTCCAGGTTGCGCGTAGTTCCACCGGCTAAAGTTATGGGACCGTCTGAAGCAGACAACGACAAGGATGAAAGGAACCATTGCATATCGATCATGCTATCCAAGCCAATCTTGGCCCTCAAGTTCAATCGTCTGAAAATGACCGTCGAGGCTCCTTCCATCGTTGCACAGTAGAAAAAACACGGTTTCTTTCTATCATTTCCACGGCTTAATCCTTTTCGTTGAGTTTGCGACTGTTTCGTGTTCTAATTACGATTGTTCGTTTCGTGTTCGTCCGAGATACAACAATGTACATTAGAAAGAGCCATGGTATTCGATCATTGCCGAAACAGGTTTCCTTTTTATACAAAAAAACTGATTCCATCTCTGAGAAATCTACTTACAGTTAGCTCTTTGATTTCGTCGATCTTTTTCCGGTGGCTCAAAATTCTTCTGGCAACGGCCTGCCTTCGAGAAATGCCTTGAATAGCACCAGCGATCGCTCCGGCTGCGAAAACGGAGCTTCGTGCGACGCCCCACGAATAGTCGCGAAAGAAAGAACGTCGCCGTACACCTGAGTCCACCCGCCGACCTGCATTCCGGCGAACCAGACTCGGTACGGCGTGCTCGTCTTCAGCTTCATCTCCTTCGCCAGTCGATGGACCAGTTTCCGGCTCCCCGTTAATGGTATTACCGAATCTTGATCGCCGCTGCCGTTCGATAAAAATGTCCATTAGTTTACCGTTGACGACGAACAGGTAAGTATATCGAATACGGTGGCGCGACGTGAATTATACCTGTATACCAGGACCGGGATTCCGGCCTCGACTATTCGACCCACGACATTGATTGTAGGGATCTCGACGTCGAGCAGTTCGTAGTTCAATACGCTGTTCATATAAGATATCGATACCGTTAGAAAAGATACGTGTTTGTCGATCGATCGATGTTTTAGTGACGAGTTATTTACTTGCTGCAGACGAGCCACCGGTCGACTCCGACGAGGCGTGCATGGAGGGCCTTTTGAACGTCGCGGCGGTTTAGGTAATTCACGGTTTCGTCCTCGACGCAGACGTCTACGTTCTCGGGGACATGCTGAGGAGCAAGAACTTTCGACTGCGACAGCACCGAAGAAATACAGACGTCGAGCGTAACATCATATTTGTCGACAAACTTGCTCGTCTCCGTCGTTACGAGGCTCATAACTCTTGAACACATGGACGACAGCTCCCCCCGGTAATATTCGACGACGTAACGCGAATAATTACAGGCTGTAGTGAACACGCCGTACGTCGGATCCGATATGAGTCCGTGCGACCAAAAAAACTCGGCCCTCGAGTTGAAATCCGTCGCGAATTCTAACACCGGGTTGCCGAGCTGCGGACGCATTTATTACAAAACTGTTAATAACAACGTATAAATCGCCACAATTCTTACAAAAAGGAAAATCAACTCACTGCAATTCCTTTCAAGTTGAAAAGCCTACGCTTCTGGTTGAACTTGATCATCAATTCTGCCAATTGGGGAATGTAATGACCTAAAAAGATCGAAAATCAACGTTCAAAACAAGAATCCCAATTGCAAAATTGTTCTAAAAATGATTTATTTTAATGAATGAAGAACACACACCAGCATAGCTTTCTCCTGTAATGTACAAGTTTCTGTCTTTGTACTGAGGGAATTTTTTGAACCAGTTTTGCAAAAAAACCAGGTTGTCTCTAGCTGTTGATTAAAATTCAATAATAATAATAATAATAATAAACAATTGGAGAAAATGAAGGGTAAAGAAAAAGATGATACTAAAAACCTTGATGATTTAAACTCTTTTTGCACTTCCCAATATGGGGAAAAGGTAAAAAATGTAGTCTTTCGAATTTATTTTAATTTTTTGCTGGAAATGAAAATGAGGGGCATGCCTGTGATCTTGTCATCGACACCATCATAAGAGGAGGAGTTTGAAGAAAAGGAAAAGCCCACTCCGATGGGAGATTCAAGATAAAGAACATTAGCTTCTGCAAATTGGATCAAGAACAGAAACCACGGTAAATGACAGACAGTAACAAATTTCTGAAAGCTTAAAAAATGTGGGGCAGAAACAAGACCTCTGTTCCAGCTGTATTCATTACTGGCAAGATCATTTCCTCTCGGTCTAAAAGGACCATTTTCAGAAAATGCACCAACACCCAAAGATGAACAACCAGGCCCTGCAAGAAAAATGTCAAAAAAGTGATCTTTATGAATGTATGTTTGTATGTATGGAGGAGATGAATGTGGGAAGAAATTAGACCTCCATTTAACCAAAGAACAAGAGGTTTCGAAGTGGGATCAACTTCAGCTTCAACAAAATAGTAAAAAAGAGCTCTTCCATGGCCAACAAAGACATAGCCAGAAAACTGCTGGAAACTCACTAATGGCTGCCCTGGCAATCGAAGAATTCTGTCAGCAGAAGAAGAAGGAGAAGGAGAAGAAGGGAAAGATTGATTCTTGCACTTGGTGGAAAGACATTCTTGGGTGAAAAAGGCTAATGTTAAAGCTAAAGATAGGATCTTTACAATGGGCTTTTCCATGGAAGAAGTTTTTTTTTTTTTTTTCAAGAAAGTGGGGTGAGAAGGGAAGTAAATATGGAGGGATGAGAGAGAGAGGGGGAGAGGTGAATATAAAGGGAGGCAGGAGATGAGGAGAAGGGGACCATTTTGTGGTCTTTTGTTGTCATTATTGTGGGAAATTTCTTGTCGTTTTTAGGGATGTTTGTGAATGGAAGTGATGGTGATGCAAGAATGGGAATGGAAGAGAAGGGTCAAGTTCATTCTCCAAAAATGAAATTTTTAAAAATTGGAAAAATGGGTTGTGTTTCTTGCAAATGGAAATGGAAATGGAAATGCAATTGTAGTCCCCCTTTTCCATATGCACAGTGACAAGAAGAAGGAACACACACAACTTAACTGGCCCATAAAGTTCTGTTCTTCAAGAAAGGACCTTTTTTCTGCATAGAAATGAAAATGGGGGCATTTGACAGCTAGGTGGTAATAATTCCATTGAAGAAGAAAGGGGGTGGAGGGGTGGGGGTTATGAAACAAGATCATTGCTCCCAAGAAAGAGAAAAAAGCCCTTCATTTGTTGCTTTCTCTCAAGTGTAGAGAGAATAATATCTTTTCATTGCTTGTCTTTGTTTGACAGAGAAGTGCTTTGGAAAAATCAAATCTGCCTTTCACAAGTATTTTGCAGGGAATTTTGGACCTGCCCTTGTTTCTCCTTCATCTTCTTGCTTATTATCAAACTGGATATTCTTTCTCTCTCTCTCTCTCTCTCTCTCTCTCTATATATATATATATATATCTATATCTATCTCTTTTTTCCCATAAGTCTAATCTGTATCACCAAAAAAGGGTTTCATTTTGAATGTTGAATTGGAAGCCAAGAAAGCAATGGTTAGATGTTCTTTTTATTTTTCTTGTACAGTTAGTGTATAGTGTAGAAGAGTGGTTGCATTTCACCTTTTTATTTTAACCCCATTGGACAAAATTGATGACATTGATACAACAAATATGGAAAAGTGGAATTACACTCTTTATTACATTAGTACTTTTCACTAACAGCATCACTGAATTCACATATACATATATGATCATGAATTTGTACTGTTTACTATTTGATCATATGTGAAATTTTCAATTGTAAATGCAAAAAAAGTGAATGGCCCATTGCCTTTATTTTAGAGCTGGGAGACAAGAAGATTGCATTTTTACAGATTAAGAGCAATGGCTTCCATTAGAGCTGCCCTACACTCATAATCCATTTGCAGTTCTAATCAATAGTGGGAAGATGGAAATGGTGTCCAAGTTTTAATTAATTAAAATAATGATAAATAAAAAGAAAATTAGAGAACCCTTTTGTAAGATCAAAGAAAATACAAGAGAAAATATTTGTTTGATCGAATATATTTTTCTTGAAAAAAAAAATTATAGTTAGATGAATAGTATTGAAACTTCCAAAGTATCTATAAATATGACCATAAATTTGAAAGGAAGATGAGTAAGAAATTAAAACCTACCTTTGAATGTATGATTAATTTCTTCCATTTCTTGAAAAAAAAAATATATATATATATATAATAATAATAAAAGTAAAGGAATTCTTTTTCTCATAATTTCAAGATTAGCTTTTGACCATTATAGTGAATAATATAAACTACTAACCCCACATTGCACCATTAAGAGTGTGGTGTGTGACAAATTAACTTGTGGATAGAGAATGATTTTCAAAACAATATGATTAAGATTAAAGTGAATTTAATTTTTTTTTTTCTTTTTCTAGAAGAGCAACAAGTACTTATTACAATAGAAAGATCTCTTGTTTAAGTGGCTATCTTCTATTGCACTTCACTACAATTGATTGTCATCATTTGGTTGAAAGGTGTATGATGAAGATTATATGAAGAAAAATAAAAATAAAAATAAAAATTGATAAAAAGGGGTAGTTGGAAAATGTGCCTCCTCAAATTTAGCCTTGAATTGCAAGATTGGGACAGCCATTATGTGTGTGTATCATATGGTTGTCATGCTTCTTACATTTGTTTATTATTAATTCCCTCTTTTTGTTTACTTAATTGAGCAAAGTTAATGACCTTTGATGTGTTTATAAAGCTTGTATAGATCCAAATTCAACTACTACAAGATTGTGTTTGTCTTAAATTTCCACAATTTTCAATATGTTTTTATATATTACTTTCTAATTAAAAAGAAAAAAAAATTATGTATATATATCATTTTTTTCTATAAAACACTATATTAACCTATTATTATACAAAAATTAACCAGTTATACATATACAAACCCTAAATGTTTAAATTCTCTAGTAAAAAATTATTGTATACTTTGAGGTTTTTGATGTGATTGTAGAACGATTTTAGGGTTTAGAGTCCGTTTTAAATTTAAATTTTGGATATTTTTATAATTATTCATATATAATAGTGTATTTCAAAAAAAAAATCACATTAAATATATATTTTTATATAAAATATTACATAAAAAATTATTTTATAACATCTCATTAAATATCTATTTTTAACTATTTTGAAATATTTTCAATAATCATGAGTATATTCTTTTAAAGTTTGATTTTGAATAGTAATTTAAATTTGATATTATATATATATAAGAATAAATTCTTACAAAGTATCACAACACATGCGGAATAAATGCCAAAGAAACAAATTAAAATATTAAAAGAAAATTTGATATATTTATTCTGATTTGAAAATGAAATCAGCATAAGCTGAAATTAATCCTCATCTCTAATCTTAAATTTAATCTTTATAATTAAATAAATAATCTAATAATTAAGGGTCATGATTAAATTCAGTCATGCTGAATTAGAATTTTCAACATAGTATCCCGCTTGATAATAGAGATGTTGCAAATTTTGTTTGATGCAATAAACCATTATAAAATAGTATTCAACGAGACAACAAATATTTTTGTAATATTGAAAAGAATATAATCATAATAATAGTTTTAGTTTACTTATATATATATATTTATCTATTCATTCATTTAAACTTAAATTATTATATAAAAAAAATTCTATTTTTAATTGAAGTAATTCAAATTTAAAACACTAACATAAGCTAAAGAGGATAAGGCACCATAATAAGTACTATATATGAGTAGAAGAATACAGACAAAAGAAGCATATGTCTGTGAATTTGCATAAATTTAATTTAATTTAATTTATTTATTTATAAATTGTGTTAGTTGATGGATATTAATTAAATTAATTAATAATGAATTGCGGAAACCAAGGAAAAGAATGGGCATTTAACTAAACACAAGTGTTAAAAAGTGCTCACTTGTTCAATTACACTACACATCAATCCAATTCAAAACAACCCCAACTTGCATTATTCCATTCAACATCAATAAATAGGATGTAATTGTTTGTTTACTTTTTATTTTTATTTTTATTTGAATTTTAATATAATATTTTTGTTAAATTTTTATATATTTAATAAAAAAAATATACAGATTTAAAAGTAATTTAAAATCAAGCTACTATAAATTTAACAATAGACCATAATATAAACACATAATTAATTAAACCCCATCAATAACTCCGGACAAAATTTGGGTAAATTATATAATACTCCCATGTACAAAATATCGTATGTGTGGTCCAAAACAAAAAGTGTTATTTAATTTACACCAAAATTTAGTAAATCATTGTATTATTCTACCATATGAATTTTCTTTATATATATATATATATATTATATACTACTATTTTATAAACAGAAACTTGCAATTCGGTATTCTTTCTTTGAGTGTACATTAAATAAACAAAAAACAAATTTGTACAAACCCTACAAAGCAAACCTGACCAAAAAGACATTGGCAATATTTAAACCACTATTTTATACTCCTTGTATGTTCTTTTTGTCAAAATTATCCATCATATTTTCTCAAAAAATTAGTATATTACACTCATTATTTTTATATTACATGTACACTTTCATATACTTCATATAAACTTTTTTTTCCTTTAAACCAAAATACAAAACAAACAAACTCAATTTTGTTTTTTTGATATGGACATGAATTTTAATATGATGTGTAATTTTTTTTTTTAATCTTTTATAGCAAAAAAAAAGTAGAATAAATAATTAAAAATAATAAAAAATGTATGATTTTATACTTAAAAAAATAGAAGAAATAAACTTATTTTTTATAACAGAAAAAAAAAAAAAGAATGGAATAGACTCCAGACGAAACATAATACTCACTGCATCCCTTAACAATCTATCTATTTTTCTATTTTGGTCAGTCCATAACAAAGTATCAATTTCTTTTTTTTAATAATTGTGCAATCTACCTAACATTACAAATACCCTTCTAATTTACAATATATTTCACAAATATCGTTACCTATATATAATTAATTTACTTTTTATCTTTATTTCTACCTTATTCCAATATAATACTAATATCTCTCAAACTTCGCCGATAAAGCAAATTAATATATAAATACGAGATAAAGGGAGTAATATATAAAGTACATTAACAAGATAAATCATTCTAAGTAAATTCTATATGGTAAACAATACTAAGAGGCATCATAGAAATTGATTTAAATTTAAATCTATAATTTCACATAGGATATACTTTACACATAGAGTTGGTGATTCATTCGCATGCATTATTTTATTTTGCATATATATATTTTTGCCTACCCACTACTACCACCACCACATCCTTATAGCCTCAATCAGGTCCATCATGGGACACACACATGTAATGAATATCATAAAATATATAATAAAAATAATAGTGGAAGGAAGGAATGAATAGATAAATAATAATAATAATAATAATACAAACAAATGTAGCAGTAGCAGTAGCAGTAGCACCAACGCATGCGAGAGAGAAGCCCACATGACGCGTGCGTGATGAGACCAACTGCATATATATATATATATATATATAACTGATTCACCTTAAATATTTATAGCTAGTGAGTGTGTAAGAATATTTTTATACACAAACACAGAATACATACGTACAAATACAATACAATACAATACAATAAAATACAAGCTTCCACAGGAATACTGACAAAAGCCTTTACCCTTTTTCCATATTCCTGTTTGTTCTTCACCATTCCTAAAAGCTACCTTTTTGCTTTTCATGTCTTCCTTCTTACACATATTACAACCAACCAACATTGCCTTCATTGCATATTTCTAACACTATATTCAACTAATTAAGTCCTCTCTTAAATAAATAAATAAGCATCTTAGAGCGTCTGGACTTAAAATTACACACCAATGCATTCATTTACTGATCACCATGGTGGACACATCAAGATTTTACTCAGTTTAGATGTTGCTCAATGTATATATTTACACGAGAAAAGAACGAATGCTCGTCCTCGGAGATTCTTAAGAGAGAGTAACACAGTAAAAAACACATTATAAAAGAAAAAAATTGATGAAAACTTGCGTAGCAGAAGCTATCATATACTATCAACTAAGGTAAAAAGTGTCTGGTAAATACCATGAGAACTGCAGCCGCTATTTTGTACTGAATTTTCATCCCTCAACAGAAGCAATTTGATCAGTTTCTTGCCGGGATGCTTCCCAGAGTTGTCGTTCAATTTCCAATTTTCGAAGCTCCATTAACCCTTGTTCGACTGGAGAATAGAATAAGATCAGATACTTCATGCTTGAAAATGGAAATATTCAACCTTTCAGAAAATTTATATCAAGCTTAAAAGTTTATTGCATCTCATATATAGATAATCTGCAGTTTGAACAAATCCGGAATATCACATCAAACTTAATTTAGGATAGAAAAAGTGTAGGAAACAGATAGTCGACAAAAGTTAGCAAGCGAGCATCAACTCACCATCAATAGCATCATGTGAAGTTGGGAACTGGCCATAACGGTCGATCCAATGTTTCAGCCTCTCATTGGCTATTTCCTCCTCGATGCCGTACGCTTTAGCTCTTGTCCAAAAATAAGTAAGCCATGCCTATTTCATGTGATTACTATCAGTGTGATGGGCATAGCAGGACATCGTTCAAACAGCACAGAGAAACACAAGTCCAGAAACATTTTTGAAAAATAGTTTCCAAAATTTAACTGCAATAATTTTTTAGTAAACAGAATCATCTTAGTCTGTAGGCTTGTGTTCTGATTGTTTGTAGCTTCCATATTGATATGGTATCATATGCAAAATCATACTTTCACGTTTATTTACAAGAACTAGGTGCTTGTATTCATGGCTGCCCGGCGCCTGTGTTTCTAAGAATGCATTATTTACAAGAAAATTTGTGCGGACGCCCAAATGGCTGAGGCAGATGTACAAACCTGCTTGAAGAGAACATCCTCAGATTCCTCCGGGCTAAGATCTGCAAAGAAATGAAAATAAAATGATTTCAACATGTACTTTTTTCTTGAGAATGAGATAACCATGTGAGAATAAGGTCAATAAAATGGATGTGAAAGCAGTAGAAATTAAAAGAGGAAAACTACGAAATTATCTATCAGAGCAGCCAACAATTCGGAATGACAGGAATTAAAACGAGTAAGATTTGAAAGGACCTCAATAGAGTTGCGGAGAAAACAAAATCAAAAACTATATCATGAGTGCGGGCCAACATAATTATAAGAAATTTGTTGCTAGGGAAAAATTTTAAGGCATTACCCTATGCAAAATGATTAACTTTTAACAAACTTGAAATAATAAACTGCATAAAAACTGAACACTAATGGCTAACAGCCTGTTGAAAATGAACAATAATGGACTGGTAGGACTTACCAAATGCTTCCATATACTTTGGATCAATTGATGACTTGATATCTACCAAAAAAGGAACAATGCAGATAGTCATACACACTGAGGAATCATATGCTTCGCAAGGTTAAGAAGGCCAGTAGCAAATAGAAAATATAGTAGGGGACCTGGTTCAAAGCATCACTCCAGGAATATATAAACAATTCAAACAATCATTTGATCACAATATTCCAAATAAAGATCCATGAATTTAACCAAAAGTCTATGAAGTTAAGAGATAGATAAAGCAGCAAAGAAAATCATAGACTCAATAATCATGCTGCAACTGCAGAACACTGCAGCTGAAAGGTGGTAGAGAAAACCTTGTGTTGATGTCCTAGTTGAGCTTGGGCGTCTATGCTGAGCAAATGCAAGAACAATAGATTCTTCAACCTAAGGAAAAAAAAAAAAAAAATCAAACCATCTTTCTAATCAACTAAATTAAGCCATAAACAAGTGCATGGAATAGCACGAAGCTTCAGCAGCTTTCAAAAGGAAAAGCAATGTATACTTCATTCAATAAATAACAGTGGTACATAATCTACTTTCATCCTAATATTATAGCTCTCATTTAACTCAGGATGTAGTTTACGTAACTGTTGTAAATTTCAGCATCTTAAATATATTTCCTCTCAAAGAATTAGGAGTCATCGATAGGGCACATTTGGCATTGGAAAATAGTTTAGGTGAGTGTTGGCACTGAAAAATTTTGAGCAGAAGAAATTTAAGCTTAAAACATCAGTCAAAATAGGTACTATCATTAAATTAAAAAAAGAAAAAACACTTGATAAAATAGGCTTTTTTTTTTTTTTTTTTTTTGTGAATCCCCCAAAATAAAAATACAAGAAAATAATTGGGACTTAGTATAATAGATATGAAATCAAGAAGGTGCTATAAACATAAATACTGAAATAGAAATTAACATCTTTGAAATAAGACCTTCAATAAAGTAAGTTCTTTTAAGCCAATTTCAACTGTCAGCATGCTTTCAATGGTTCCTTCTCCTGAGAGATCATTGAAATCCTCGACAAGTTTCTCCATCAGTGGATTCTTATAACCTACATAATGACAAAGGAGAAGATCAGTATTACATTTTGGATGCACAATGTGGAGCACAAAGAATGTTCAGATTCAATCCTCTGTACAATAAGCAACAGATAACTAGCCTTTTTTATGATACTCTTCCTTAGCTTTCTGGCCAGCAGATGAAACAACTTCGAGAGGGAGCGGTGCCAAAGATGACCAATATTCATACTTTGAAACAGAAACTTCGGGAAAGATGCCTAAGTTGTGATAAATATAGTTATCAAGTTATGATGAAAAAAAAGACTGAAAATAATAAATAGAATTAGTCAGTTTGCCTTATTTAAATATGACAGATGTGAATGCACACAGTTTAAACCATAGGATGACCATGTAAGGTAAAGTCACTGACTCACAATCACCGAAAGAATAACTCTCTTTTGATTGAATTTATTGCCAATGTTCAATTGAACCAAACCTAGAGAGCATTGAACAGCTTGCACTTGAGGTTTTTTACTTCAAGGAAGTACACATCCAGAATGTATCCTTTAGTAAAAGCCTAAAAGGATCATTATTTACAGACCATCAACACACAAGATGGTCCTAGACAGGCTATACAAAGCAGAAGAAGGAATCATGATGTTCTTCAACTCATTTCTATCAGTTGAACTTGATGTGAAACCAGAAACAATAAATTCTAGTTCACCTGTGCTTTATGTGCATAGGATGAATGAATTAGTACATCTCACAGTGATGACATATAATGGTTTTGTTAATTACCAAGTTGGAGGGCTAAGCCCCAGTATCTTGCAAGCCAGCATCTTTTAAGAACAACTTCTTCCTGCAAATATAAGTTTCTCAGAAACTCAATTGCATATAATGCAAACACAAACACGGCCATGTTAAGTGGGAAATTCACAAAACAGTGGCTGACCCACCATTTCATGTTGAGTCAACACCATTCTTTGTGTCATTGTGCGGAGTGCTTTAACTTCAGATTCAATTCCATGCAGTCTCTCAACAACAGTTGCAGCCTCATTTTTTGCAGTCTTATACATTCAAGATGTCAGATATAAAGTGCCATCCCCTTATAGGTACTTCTAAACACATCATAGTTGATTTTACCTTAATATCAGATTGCAATGTAGTCACTTCGACATCTACATCATCTTTTGCATGCATAGCCTCTTTAAGTGCAGCCTATACCAAATTGTCAAATAAACAATAAAATGGTAAAGGAACAAATATATCTACGATACTATTGACTAACTGAAGGCTACAAGTACTGTAATATTTGAATCCATTATTTTCCAATCTTGAGTATCTTTATGGTTGTAGCATGAAGGATGAAACAAACTAATTCAAGAATGCAAGCAACATCCACTCAAGAAACAAGAAAACAAGATTTACCTCTCTTTGGCGCAATGCAGCTTCCTTCCTGCAAAGAATTCCTATGAGATCTTAGACAGATAGCTAATAAGAAGACATTAGAGACCTTTGTGCTTTGTATACCTGCTCAAAAGTTTAGCTTCCAAAGAGACTCCTTCTCCAAGCGATGCAACCTGAAGTTTAGCAAACATATAAAGTCAAAGAACTCATTAGCCAGATACTTAAAAGTCAAGTTCCAGAGTGTATAAATGGCCTGTAAGAGATGATGAACAAATTTTGTGAGACCAATAGTTTGGTCTGCATTTCAAGAAGCAAAAAAGCATTTATATAATTGAAGCATATTTTGCAAGGACAAGAACACCATCCAAAAACAAACATCTTGGGTTTCAGCTTCAAAATTCAAGATTTTGGAGCACTTCAATGATTTATACAATTGAGTTTACCACTTGAGTTACTGAAACTGTAAGATGAAATATTTAGTGGACAAAGCAAAATCATAAAAAAAATTTACAATGAAAGATATGTAAATGTACTTATATATGTGCGTGCATTTCATGTGGAGCAACAACAGATAATAGTGATAATTCAGCGGAATTGTTATCTGAATAAAACGATTTTGCATCTATAGATGCATAGGATACTAGGATCAAGGATGCTATTAATGATTTAGGTTAACAAAGACAAGTTGTCAAAGTAACAAAGTAAATAAGCTCCACTAAACTAAGGATAGCATGCCACGAAAAGAATTATTGTCATAAAAAAAAGGCTGAAGTATGATATAAGCCAAAAACTCGTATAACTACAGAAAGTATTGAACCGATAGTCAAATAAATTTGTATTTGGAAATAAATAAAAAAAAAATAAAAATAAAAAATAAAAAAATAAAAAAATAAAAAAACAGAAAGACCTGTTTCTCAAGTTCCCTGACTCTTGCTTCAGCTGCTTCACAACTATCCTCTGCAAGTCGAAGCTGCAAGATCAGAATTGCAAACCAAGAATAAGGATAGATGCCAAGTCAAAGAGTAGAAATGAAATGTCATGCAGTGTATAATGGGAAAACACCTTTTCAAGAATATTATCATTTTCTTCCTGTAGCATTTCAAGCTGCCAAATTAAGTAGATGTTAGCTTAAGAAGTGTCTAAAAATAATACCTCTCCAGAAATAAAAATAGAACTCAGAGAACTATTTAAGATTTTAACAGCATCATTTATATTCAAACACTTTCCAAAAGTTCTACATAGAGACAACATACTTCATCACAAAGTGCAGAAGATGCTCGTTCATCTCCTGTATCTTTCGATGTTAGACGTCCCGCATCCGATGGGAACCTGCATTCCACATTGGTACCCTGTCAATTCAGCTCTGACACAATGTGCAATTTGAGACCATACAAGTAGCTAAATCATTGAAAAATATATATATAATGGCGGCAGTCGGTTCAAATTTATAGACGTCACGAACTGACTAATATCCACGGAAGGATGTATGACATGGCAAATATAACTCATGTACCATATTCCAGAGGTCATTACTATTTCAACTGACGCATACCAAATCATTCTCATATAAAGACAAACAAGCAAACCAAAATTTGTTTGGAGGGCTAATGTGATTGTAGAAATGGAATTATTAAATCAGAAGTAGAACTTCATATACTTTTTTTCTCGTTGCCTGCTGCTAGGGGGATCAATTGGTGGAATAGGTCCGGGAGCTTTAAATGGCGGCCTGCTAGGAGGCACAGAGGGCGTTGTTCCAGTGGACAACGATGGTCTTCCCGTTGAACTAGAACGAGGTGGTGGAATTCCATCCAATAAATTGCGGGAGACCTGACAAAGAAATTCAAACGTATCTAACTGGCAATCGAAGAGATAAATCTCAATTTTATGCAAGCAGCAGCCCGCTTGAAAAAGAAAATTGATGAATTTCACAAATCCCATTGAAAATTCATAAACCTATTTCGCAAAACTAGCAGCACAGAATCTGTCGCAACCACATTGAAATAATTTGACGCAGATATCGTCACTTTTTCATAAGAACAGCCACATCCATTCAAATTAAAGCCACAAAACCAAAACCACATAAACTTACCGCATCAGATGAAGATCTGTTAATCTTCGGAGACGGAACCACAGGCTTTACCGCACCACTACCTTTATTAGCACCGTTGCTACCAACAGGCGGCCTTGAAAGAGACAGCGGAAGCGGAGGATTGAATCGAAGTCCTAGATCCCCGTCATTGCCGCCGTACCCGAGGTCCTCCTCATCCTCATCATTGTCGGTGGCCTGAGAAGCCATCACCTGCGCCAGCCTCCGAGCCGCCGCTTTAGCCGCGTAGTTCTGATTACGCTTGATATTCGAAATGCCGCTCAAGGACGACGATCTACCGTGAGCACCACGCGACGGCGACCCGCCGCCGGACTCACTGTTCCACTGCCGCATTCCCTCCATTTCTGCAAGGAAAAGACCTGAAATTCAACAAAAAATAAACAATTTGAGCCGGAGTGGCTGCCAGCGCCTAGATCTTCGCGTCTCGGAGATATCGACGCAGATTGGCAGATGAAAATTTGTCGACTCAGTTCACTCTCTGACGACTGCCGTTGCCATTTATGGTACCACATTTATTGCTTTTTCGCCCGACGATTATATGCTTAATCAACGACTAATTATCCATACGACGTCGCATTTAGTTTCGCTCGTTTCTCTAAGAGTAAAAATTAAATATACATATAATAATTATGTTTATTTCAGAGTCCGCACACTTTATTTTAAAATTGGGCAGTGGTATAAAAATCCGGCCCATTAAGAATCGTAAACCCGGCCCATCAAAATCGGGGTCCGGTTCTCCTTATCAGTTATCACTGCTCTGCACCATCGTCTCTCTCACGCACTCCACACACTCAGCCATGGCAACCGAACTTGAGGCGGCGGACGCCCAAATCACCGCCGCAGCGCCACCAGCCCAAATCTCCGCCGACGCCGCGCCATCAAGCGACCCACCACCACTCGAAAACCCCACCCCCGCCGTCGCTCCCACAACCAACCCCCCCAAACGGCAGCGCCGCCCGAGCGTCCGCCTCGGCGAGATCGGCGGCGAGCAGCCTCACGACGCCCCGCCGCGGCGCCCCGGAAGAATCTGGCGCTTCCACAAGGACCCCTCCCTCGCCGCCAAATCTTCCAAAACCCGCCCCCTCACAAACCTCGTCAACGGCGGAGCCACCGACTCCAATTTCCAAGATACAATCGACCCCTCCGAGAATTTCGCCGATTTCCCCCACCGGAAGCCCAAAATCAGGAAGCCGGCGCGGAGAGCACGCACCAACTGGAACAAATTCGACTCCATCGCCGTCAACAACGGCGGAACCGCCACAGGTCCCAGCCCCAGCGAACCCCCAAATTTCCTGCAACAACAACAGAACACCAATGAAGAGCTCCGGGAGCTCGAGGCGGCGGAGAATTCCGCAAGCCCTCTGTTAAAAGACCAGCAGAGCCCAATCAATTCCGGGGAGAACATGGGATTACAGTTTTGGGATCAACACAGAGGAGGCAGCAACGGATTGCATCACAACGAGGAAGGCAGCAATGTCGGGGTGAGGGAGTGGCTATTAGGGTTAGGGTTGGGAAGATACTCCCCTGTCTTCGAAATTCACGAGGTAGACGATGAAGTGCTCCCCATGTTAACTTTGGAGGATCTTAAGGACATGGGAATCACTGCAGTCGGTTCCCGGAGGAAAATGTATTCCTCCATTATCAAGCTCAGAAAAGGATTTGGCTTCCCAAAGTGACTCAGTTCTTGAACACCAAACTCTGTATGTACGTATGTATGTTCAAGGTTTTTGTGGTAACTTGAAGCAATAATGGTGTCCTTCTGTTGGGTTCTCTGAGTTTTGGATCTTTTCCATTTTTGTTGGTTTCGACTGTAAAATCCAAACATGTTAATATCTCACCAGTAGTCATTGCAAGAGCAAATGCCATCTTCAAAGTGATGAAACCTGTTAATATCTCTTACAACGATTTCGCGTTGAACCAGCTTCGATGCGAGCTTGATGGCGACGTGACAGTCAGAACAAATCCGGAGGTTTTTCATTATCCGAATAGGGCTTCCGGGAGGCGTTCTTACGAGGGCAAAAGCTAAAGCTATCCGCTCGCTGTGTAGCCACAGCATCCTCGCCTTCTCGTCTTCTTCCACGTCGAGTAAAACCGTGTCCTGATTCGGGGCGTAACCTGTCTTCCTGCTTTCGAAACTCAGCCATTCGAGCATTCCACGGATTAGTTTAACATCAGGGTGAGAATCATCTCCAACAGCGAAGTAGTGAACTATCCCCTGATGCTCAACCCAGCTAAGCCCTGGCTCTTTCTTCACCCCTTTGTTCTTCATTCTTTTCCTGATAGATACCATGTTGTCCCAATTCTTGGCTGCTGCATACATGTTCGACAAAAGGACGTAAGTCGACTCGCTTTCGGGTTCCATCTCAAGTAACCGGTCAGCAGCGAATCTCCCAAGCTCCAGGTTGCAGTGTGCTGCGCAAGCGCCGAGTAAAGCTCGCCATACCATGACGGTAGGCTTGTTTGGGATTTCTTCGATGATTTTTGCAGCCTTGTCGAGATGTCCTAATCTTCCAAGAAGTGTGACCATACAAGTGTAGTGCTCCATACAAGGTTCGACGCCGTATTCCTCTTGCATAGAAGTGAAGTACGATTGCCCTTGATCTAATGATCCTGTATTGCTGCACGCCGACAGCACAGAAACGAAGGTCAGTTGGTTTGGCTTAATGTCTGTTTCTTGCATACTCTCGAAGACTTTCAAAGCCTCGGCTCCAAGACCATGCACGGAGTATGCCGAAATCATCGAATTCCAGGAGATGATATCGTGATTGTTCATCGAATCAAACACCACGCGAGCATCCTTAATCCGTCCACATTTGGCGTACATGTCGATAAGAGCATTGCAGACAGATCCATCTTCGTCATACTTGGTTTTCACCGTCATTCCATGTATTTGAATGCCGGCATCCAAAACTGTCAAACCTGCACAAGCACAAAGCAAACTGGAGTATGTTACATCAGTTGCTTCAACTCGCTCTCGACACATATTCAAGAACATTTCGAAAGCCTTCTCTGCATCTCCAAGATGGACATAACCAACTATCATTGTGTTCCAAGAAACCTCATTTTTGCTTCCGCAATCCACGAACAAATCCATCGAACTCTCCATGTTTCCACACTTTGCATACATATCCATGAGCGCATTCAAAACGAACACATTTTTATCAAGACTGACCTTGAGCGCGAGGGAGTGGATTTGTGTTCCGAAATTCAGGCATCCACTTGTTGCAGATGCCTGCAGAACGCTCGCTAAAGTGAACTGGTTAGGGATTACCAGGGCTTGCCTCATACGAAGAAACAAATCTAAGGCCTCTTCACAATGATTACTCTGTGAATACCGAGCAATCATGAAACTCCATGTAACAACATCATCTTTAGGGATCTCCTCGAATACTTTCCTAGCATCCTTGATGTCCCCGAGCCTGGTGTACAGATCAAGCAATGAAGTACTAACGTATGGATCCAACTCGTAACGAGTTTTCAAAACACAACCATGGAGACTATTTCCCACATCAACATCATCAAGACTGAGGCAAGCCTTAAGAACACTTGCAAAAGTAAAATTATTCGGCACCAGACCTTTCTTTCTCATTTTATTAAAAAGGTAGAAAGCCTCTTCGAAACAATTGTTCTCAGCATAACAAGCCACCATTCCTGTCCAACAACACATATCCTTTTCGATAACCTCCTGGAACACTTTCTCAGCAGCTTCCACAAACCCAAAAACTGAATAAGCGTCGATAAGGGATGTCCCAACAAATGCATCCGAATCATGACCGAGCTTGTGGATAAAAGCATGAATGCAACAAACCAACTCCACCCAATCCAACTTCACAAATACCTTCAAAGTTGTAGTGAAAACAAAAGGATTAAGCTCGTGCCCTTCTTTACACAACTGAAAGAACAAACCAGCAGCTTTATCATTTTCCTCCAACTGCGAATATCCCTGGATCATGGTAACAAATGAAACAACATTTCGGTCCAACATACCTTCAAACAACCTAACCCCATCCGAAATAAACCCACTTTTCATATACAAGTTTAACAAAATGTTGTTAGCGAACAAGTCTAGGCAGTTACCCATCTTCACAATGTGACAATGGAGAATCCTTCCTTTGATCGGCTCATTCACACGTAAGTATTGCTGGAGCATTCGTGCATATACATGAGAATCGAACTTCCGTATTGAGGAATGAACCTCCTCCATGTGCATGAGCTGGTTCTGGCAAGGTTGAGCTATGGATGATAAGACACAACGATGTAGAAAGGGCTGTACATGCCGTAAGTGATGCTCTGCCACGAAATTCCATTGCTGCAGTATTCTGCACCATCTGACTGCAGGCATATGATGGGCAGCAACTAGAAATGAAATGGCAGTTCTTTGATAAATCTGATACACCAAAATCAACCTATTAGTTAAAATATTAAAAATATGCATTGCCACTTAAAAAATGAAATTGAACTAAAATAAAACCAAATCAAGGCAAGTAGATCTACTGCATTCTGTTTCAAATTAGATAAATTAATTTCAACCCAAATTTTGATAGACTAATTATAGCCTAACTAACAAGAAGAAGAAAAAAGACCATACACTTAATCCATGTTTCTAAGCTTTTGTGACATATCCGTATTATTCCTAACGTTGAGGAACCGCAGACAGCAACAAACATACATATGACACATGCTTCACTGCATCCTACAATTGCCATTTTGTTGATTTCTAGAATGGTAACAGAATCGAAGCAACACATTCACAGATGATCTCAATGAACACAATATGGCCAAAAATCACCATTTCTGAGCTTAATAAGCGTATCATATGCCAGCAGAGCTCGAAAATAAATAACAATGTCCCACAGGAATTTCATCAAACACATTGCAGACATTAAAATTTCTCCTCCACAACGCATTTCTACACCCTAATTTTCAGATTAATACGAGAGGCAGAGGGTTCCCGGAGTTCGTTACCTGGATTACAGATAGAAATTCCCCCTCGCACCCTTGCTTAATAGAGTGGAAAATTGTGGTGTGGGAGTAGGTTGCAGGAGCTGGTGCCTACTTGCTTGGAAACGAATCGTACGCAGGTGGATTGGAATTGCATGTGAGTAGAGAAGATCGAGTGGGAGGGAGAAGAATGCGGGTAGAAACTAGAGCATAGATGAAATCGACGCTGTGCTGTACGGCCTCTCGTAAAGAAGATTCACTGTACAACGGAGAATGGCGGTATTCACTATTCAGTATTCTCATGAACCAAATAAATCTTACTATTAAAAAGAAATAGAAATGGCGGTTTCAGTTTGTCTTTGCAGAACCTGTGAACCGCCGGTTTACGGTTTGAACCGGCGGTTCGCCACTTATATGGAGTATATTTTTTTGAATGTAGATCTGCATCTGCCCAGGCTCACCGGTCAGACACTAGCAGTCACCGGCGCCGAGCAGGGAGGGTGGGTGAAGACGCCGAATCCGAGCAGCAGCGTGGGTGGAGAAGAAGAAGAAAATAAATAGAAAAAGGAAGAAAAAACAGGAAGAAAGGAAAGAATGGGGGAGGAAGAAGAAGAGATCGAAGAAGAATGAACTGGTGCAGGCGGCGGCGCGGCGCGGCGTCGTGGATGTGTGTTGTGTTGATGTTTTAATTAGGGCAAAAAAATAGTAGTATTAAATAAAATAAATATTTTGTAATATTAATAATTTCATTATAACTAAAATTATTATATTTTTATAAAAAATGAAAATAATATTAATATTAATAAATAATTATTAATATATAAAAAATAATAATAATATAATACTATTTTTTATATTTATATTTTAAATTTTAAATTTTTTTATTATTTAAAATTATTATATTTTATATATTTATATTTAATCAATTTTAATCTTAATTCTTAATAAATAAATTGACAAATAATCATTTTATAAATTTTTTAGATTATTTATATTTTTTTCTCATAATAATAGGTTTATTAAATTAAAATCCGAATAAAAAGTAATCATAAAAATTAAAATAAAAAAAATTGGGAAAAAAATAATAATACATATATATATATATAATTCTTTGGTTCTTAAACCGTAATCAAAGTTATTAAACTGTATTTAAAATTGTGAGCCGATAAAATTTGGGCGACGTTGGACCCGATCCGATATATTAATTTTTGTAGAGAAAAACTTTAAATATAGATAATTTAAAATATATTCAGAATTTATAAAATAGACAAGTCATAATCATATAGTATAATATACAAGATCGTCGGGCCACTTCCAAATATTTTTAAATGATACTATTTATGATTAATATTATTAAAAAATTAAATATATACATAATATATACTCCTCTATTTACTTTTTTTTTATTTTTTATTTTTTTTATGTTATTCTCATATTCAATATAAAAAATTCATTGTCCAAAAATACAAAACAAACACTCATAGAATAAGGTAAATAGTTTTTTTTTTTTTTTTCAATATTTCTGATTTAAAACTATTAAAAAAATCATTTTAAGAAATCTATTTAAATCATTAATTATTAATGAATAATTACATCCATTTAAACTAACATAATATATCATAATTGCATAAATTATATGGCTTTGTTCACTTAAACTAATACGATGTTTAATATATACAATATATATTTTTTATTACAAAGACTATTCTTTATACTTTATATATAAAATATATATATATATATATATTTAAAAACTTGAACTGAAACACTTAGAGTGCGTTTATTTGAATGTTTGGATTTTGAGTTGAAATTTGAATAATAAAAAATTTAAATTGGAACAGTGATATCTTAAATATAAAATTAATTTTTAGTATAATATAAAAAATAAATATTTGATTTGATATTTTTTAAAATTTTTTTTTTATATAAATAGTGTAAATCCTTCGAAATCCTTCAAACAAAAACACCCTTGTATTAATCACAATGGTCTAAGAGAAAAAATGCTTCTTGAACTATCATGCTGATGCAAAATCAGAATCCTTACTTTTTTAATCGATTGGCCAACACAGAGGAATTCATTTTCTTTGTTTAAAAAAAAAAAAAAATTACTCTCTCCGTCCTACATAATTTGTCCCTATTTTCTATTTTTGTTCATCCCATATAATTTGTCATTTTCTTTTTTGAAAAATTAATTATACACTTTAATCATATTTTAAAATTTAAATTTTAAAATTTTTTTAATCTTAATTAAACTATTTAATTATTTTAATCATAATCTATAATTATTTTTACTAATATATTTCTTAATTACTTACTAATTATACTTTACCTAAATTCTAGTGATTACAGTAATACATCCATATTACATGGAATGGAGGAAGTATAAATTATAGTAGCCCATTCTCCTTCTCAATTTTACTATTCCTTCGCAATTTTCATACTTCACATAATATATATATATATATATATAGTTTCATTAATAAATTACCTTCTCCGTCCCACATTGCATGTCCGAGTTATTGTATATACGAGAATTTAGGATAAATATAATTAGTATGTAATTAAAAATATATTAATAAAAATAATTATCTTATAACATAAATTATTATAAATTAAAATTAAGATAATTAATTAATTCAATTAATTTTTTTTAAAAAATTATATAAAATTTTAAAATGAAATTAAAATGTGTATTATTATTATTATTTATTTTTTTTTTAAAAAAATAACATTACATGTTGGACGGATAAAATGACATGTACTAAAAGAAAAAATAGACTGTATCAATCAAGGCAAGATTATGTCTGAATTTCTAAGTCCATGAGCTGAGTCTATCCATTTCAAATTTGGGACAGGCCCATATAAAAACTGACTGGAAATTATCACATCTTATCATATCAAATACTTTATCTCTCAGTCTTATTTACCATTTTTATTCATTTCAAAATCACCCCTACTTTTTTATTTTTATTACACAATTGCCACTATTTTTACACTAATATAGTCACAAGGGCAAAAGAGTCTTTTATCTATATTTTTTACCAATTAGTAATATAATATCAATATTTTTTAAATGTCATGTCCAACCCAATTAAGACTATATTTTTTAAATCTACAATATTTTCAAGAACTTTTATCCAAACAGGTACCTACCGACAATAAAATTTGGGACTAAAAATATAATGAAAATAAATAAATAAAAATACTTAATATCTGGACTTCATTATTAATGGGCTGACATTTGGGCTGACATTGTTATGGCCCATAATAAATTATTGTATTTCTGGAGAGTGGGGCCCACTTGGTCGGCTTAAAGAAGTTCGTGTTCATCCAGAAGTCTCCGGTGTTCATATCGATCTCCGAAGTTCTAGAAGCTTCACGCGGCTAAGTTTCCCTTCTTCCACAGCAATCTTAACACCCAAGTTACCAATCTCACTTCGAATTCAGATCTCTATTTATAATCGTAAATTCTCGATTTCTTTCCAATTCGATCGCCTGAGACGATGACGAGCACAAACCCAGATCAGAAACCGCCGGCGCCGGCGGAGGAAGAAACGAAGAAATACGGCACTCACTTAATGGGCCCGCCGGCGGACCCGACGGTGCACCCGGACAATCAGCAGGCGGCGCTCTGGCAGGCCCAGGGCCCGGCCCAGGGCCCTCAGCCGTACGTGGTGTACGCCCCCGTCGACAAGCCCGCCGACAACCCTGTCGAATACGTCGTCAATATGTTCAATTCGTGGAGCCATCGGGCCGAGGAAATCGGGCGGAACATCTGGCACAATCGTGAGTTTCTTCGAATTGATGATCTTGTTCGAATGAATTTGCTGAATCTCAATTTTTCTCCAGTTTGTTTGAAATTAGGGTTTATTGATGATCTTGTCTGAATGAATTTGTTGAGTCTCAAATTTTCCCCAATTTTTTTTGAAGTTAGGGTTTATTGATGATCTTGTGCGAATGAATTTATTGAATCTTAAGTTTTCCCCAGTTTGTATAAATGGAAGGGTAAATTGCCGTGATTTGGTAAAACTAGAAAAATTGATTTATTTACTTTGACATGTATTTTAAATATAATATCCATTTTTATAATAAAAATTAGAGAAAAAATAAGTAAAAATTACTATTTTTTGGTAAAAATAAAACAGATTTTTTTTTTTTTTTAATGAAAAGAAGATTAATAAATCTATCGTGTTTTTTTTTTTTTTTTCTTTTATGACAGATAGATATGTCAGTCTATAATCGTATGTTTATAATTCTCCATCCGTTGTTTATAAGAAATAAGAGTATTATTTGTCATAAAGATTATTTAATATTAATATTATATTAAATAAAAATATTTTTTATTAGTATTTTATAATATAAAAAAATAATGATATTTATGTAATAGTATATTATTTTCACTGTTTCCAATATAATGACACATTTATTGTAAATATATTAAAAATATATTAGTAAAATTAATTATAATAATATAATATAAATTAATCATAAATTATAAAATTAAATTGGGATTAAGATGTAAGAACAAAAATGAAAAATATAACACAATATCGTATGGAGGATGTATAAATTATAAAATATTATTTATGTTAGATAAAAAGTATAAATATTAAACTAAAAATACTATTATCGGTCAGCCATTTTTCGTGCCTAACATTAAAAATATATTTATATTTCTATAATTTTTTTTTTTTTTTTACATAAGCTATAATGGAATTATTTTACATATGTTTTTAAAATTTGTACTCGTCGTTATCTTTTTAAGTAAAAAGTTACTACATTTTAAAATTAATTATTATTACTTATTTTTATAAAATTCGTGCCTGATAGAATATATTTGCATAACGAATGGAGTACTATACTTTGATATAATAATTAATATTGAACGACCAATAAATAAGACCACCGGAGTCCGGACGGAGGTAGTAATATTTTTAATTCTGGTTTTGGATTTGGCAGTGAAAACAGGGGCGTCGGTGTCGGAGGCGGCGTGGGGGAAGATCAATCTGACGGCGAAAGCCGCGACGGAGGGCGGATTCGAGTCACTTTTCCGGCAGATATTTCCGCCGGTGGCTCCGAACGAGAAGCTTAAGAAAACATTCGCCTGCTACCTGTCGACGACGACCGGCCCTGTCGCCGGGACTCTCTACCTGTCGACCGGCCGGGTGGCGTTCTGCAGCGACCGGCCGCTGTCGTTCCGGGCGCCATCGGGGCAGGAGACTTGGAGCTACTACAAGGTCTCAATTCCGGTGGGGAGCGTGGAGAGCGTCGCTCCAGTGGTCATGCGGGAGACTCCGCCGGAAAAGTACATCCACCTGGTGACGGTGGACGGCCACGAGTTCTGGTTCATGGGGTTTGTTAATTTTGAGAAGGCGTCGCATCATCTGCTGGAGACTGTGTCGGATTTCCGGGCGGGCAGCCACCCTGATGGCGCCGGCGCCGTCGCCGGCGGTGGCTGACGTGGCCGCCGGAGATGTGGTGGTGAATGCGTTTAGTTTGTGTGTTGGTTGTTGGTGTAAGAATTTTGGTGATTTGGGGGTTTTGTATATAGTTTGTGTTGGGGAAATGTTGTAATGTTGTTGCTTGTTTTACCTTTTTTGTTTTCTATTTATATTTATATTTATATTTATATTTTGGGTATTGTATTTAATATTAAATTTTTTAATATTTATATCTTTTTTTATAATTATCGTTATATTATTATTATAAATTATATTTTCTCCGTTTATTTTATAATGTTTTAAATGATATTTACATATTTTTTTAGGTAATTAGTTTTTTCGTTGTAAATTAACAAAATAGTCTTTTATTTTGTGTATAGATATAAAAAAGATAAATAAAGTAATGGTAAAAAAGTAAATTCAATGTATAAAAATAGAAGAGGATAATTGTTTTTGGATGTTCCAAATAGAGAAGTAGGACGTTAGTTTGTGGAAGGAGGAACTAGTTATTTTTGTTATTTTTATTTAATTTTTAATATATTTTGATATAATAATTTATATTTAAAAATCAAGTAAATAAATATTTAATTATGAAATAGAGAGAGTAATAATAACTGTAATAGTATTTTATACTTAAGTAAGATTGTCTTTGGATGTGTTTAATTTTGAATAATATATTAAATATTAATAATATAAAAAAATAATATATTTATATTTAATTTTGATTATTTAATGAATAGACTATATATATTATATATTTTATATATTCTTTTGTGATATTTATATAGACTTATGTCGCCTAAAAAAAATATTAAATGAACAAATTCTTTTGTATAGATTTTAAGTTAGGTTTTATTTTTTTCTTTGAAAATATTAGATTAAATATTCATTTTTTATTTATTATATTAAATTAAAATTTAATTTTATATTTAAATTACTATATCAATATAGATTTATATTATAACTATTTTTGTTTATAATATTATTTAAAAATTAAATTCAAAATTAAAGCGAATAAATACACAATCTAAAGTTAAATAAGTAAATATTAAAATATTTTGGTATATTTGTATTTAATAAATAATGTGCATTAAAAATGAATATTTGAGAATATTTTTATAAAATAATGAGATATTGTTTTTATTTATAAGAGTTTGGTTTTAAATTTTAATTTTAAATAATAAAATTTTAAATTAAAATAATTATATAATTGATATAAATATGTATTGATGTGATATTTCAAATATAAAATTAAATTTAATATAATATTATAAATAAATTTTTACAAGTAAATAAACACTTTTATTATCGATTGACTATACACTCATAAATAAAATGATGTGTTGTATCAAAAGTGCGTTCATAATTTAAAAATTACATTTTGTTTTTATTTCATACCTATTATCTTCTTATTTATTATACAAATATTATTGATGTATTTTATTTTATTTTAATTTAAAAATAATACAATAACACTATAAAAATTCTCATTTTATTTTAATAAAAATAATCTCTTCGTTTAGGATGATTATGCTTAATTTATTTTTACTTTTTTTTTTTTATTGTCCTGCTAAATTTATCTATTTAAAATTCCATTGCTTCTACTTATAAATAATTAATAATCAATTTGTTACTATTTTTTATATTTACTTTACTACTTTATTATTAACTATTTAATATATTTTTATAATACACTCATTTATTTTTTACCTACTTTATTTTTATATTAAAATACTATTATTATTTTTTAGTTTTCGCGCGCAGGGGTATTGTGGATTAGCCCAGATGGAGATAGAGAGAGCATAAAAGTACTAATTTTTTAATATAATTTTCAATATATATTTATTATATATTTTTTCATATAAATCAATAATTTAATATAAAATATCATTTTTCTAATATTACTGACATAACTTCTCATATCTTATAAAAAAGATATTTCAAACTAAAATACTAAACAAAACACTATTTTTTATTTATTTTTGTCAAAGTTGTAATTATACATTTATAAGAGGGGTGAAGTATTTATTATTATGCATTAATAGAGGTATTAATATTTCATACAATAAAATGCATGTAAAAATATTCTCATCCAAATTTATATATATATATATATATATTTTAATGAATAAAAATGATCAATGCTTTCCTTCTAATTTAAAAGAGAGAAAAAAAAATTTACGTTAAGACATGTGAATTATTTTAAATATTTTATGAATAAATAAATAATCAGTTTTTTATTTTATATTTTTGGAAAGACAAGTTGTAATGTAATTTGTACAATATAATAATAAAAATAATAAAAATTGATTAATTAATTACTTTATTTATAAGTAAGGAAAAAGTCAATGAAAAAGTCAATGGTAATCCCAATGAAAATAAAAACAATCAATATTAGTTTCATTATAAAAGAAAAAAAAAACATCAATTGTAGTCTCATTATAAAAAATTTTAATCGCTTCTGATCCTTAGTGTTAATTTTAATGCTGACGTGGATGTAACAATATGATGAGGCACTTAATCTCGATGAATCACAACCATGTTTTAGTAAACACGGCCGTGTATAATTTTGAGGTGAGTTTTTAATAAAGATCCACTGTTTGTGTTTTTCATTTGGTTCCATGGTTGAAGTCTTGAAGACGGCGGAGTAGTCGATGACGGTGGTCCGTCAAGAGAAGCAGCTTCAACAAATCTCCATATGTTTCAGAAATTTGCGCTCGCTTTCAAGGTGAAAATGTACGAGCACTTCGCGGAGGAGTCCGATTCGGAAAGGGATGTCGCTCTGCTCCTCGATTCGGCAGAGGAGTTTATTCAAACCAAAAGGTTGTGGTGGTTAAGCCGAACGTAGGATCCGTCCGAGCATTGATTGTGTCGCTCTTCGCCACCATCTCCTCCTTCGAAGTTGCGTATTTGTTGTTTTAATCGGCGCACGATCCGGCGATTGAACGGGAAATGCTCGAGCAGGCGGACAATTTAGTCGTGTACGATTCTGCAGAAATTGACAGTGATGAAGAACTTGTTTAAAGATTATTCGAGGAAGAGGAAGTTAGGACTGGCTCACACATGGCCATGTTTAAGATAAAACACATGGCCATCCATATAGGTGTCACATCACATCATTACATCCACATCAGCATTAAAATTAAAATTAGGACCAAGAACGATTAAATTTTTTTTATAATGGAACTACAATTGATTATTTTTTTATAATGAGACTAATATTGATTGTTTTTGTTTTCATTTGGACTAGTTTTGATTTTTTCCCTTGTAAGTATTATATTTTATTTTTATTTTCATATAAAATTGTGTACAAGTCCAATTGTATTTATTAATCAAAATTGTGATTATTAGGATACACGACCACAAATTTGATTAATGAATTAAATTTTTTTTTTTGGATATTGAATATTAATATTTAATATTAATTGGGTACACGTCCACATCCACATCCACATCCGTTATATGGATAAAGTTATTCTTAAACTAGATTTCGTTACGACAAAATAATTTCGTATTCAATCCAAATTTCCTTGAAATCTGGATCATGTCGCGCTTCGATTATACCTACTTATTGTCGTATCTATTTTTTCATCGTCCATTCATAAATAAGAAAAATTTCAATGTCATGATCAACGACATCTTAAAAGATTTCAAAGAATCTCCTTTATGGATCGTGCGCACGAGTGTGTAAAAAGTTGATGCATCGCATGAAACAAACACACGTGAACATAAGATTTGAAAAAAACTTATGTCACGAGTTATTTTTTTTTTTTCTTTTTGTTTGTCAAATTATTGTAATTCATCATATACTCAGTAAAAATTAAATAATTATTATATTATATTACAATTAATTTTAATCATTCGAATAAGAGTTCATATTATTTTTATATCGCATGAAATAGTTATTCAAATAATAATAATAAATTTATACATTAATTTTGATGGTTCTCTTTTTTTTTTTTAAGTGCTTTGTATTGAAAAATTAAAATAAAGTAATATATTTTAAGCAAAAATAAAAAAATAAAAATCAATAGAATATTTATGATTATATTTCATTATTAACTTTTAACAAAAATTTCCTCCCAAAAAATATAATTCTTGAATTTATATAAAAAAATATTATATCTAACATATTTGAAGAAAAAGAACACCAAAATTAAAAGGCTATCTTGAGATGTGTTTGCACCAACTTGAAAAAGATATGGAAAAAGCACAAGTCCAAAATACATGTTGAGTTTGTTTAATTTCTTCATAGAATTAGTGTGTTTGTTTTGAAGAAATTTTTTTTTATGTTAAACATAGAGAATCATATTAATATATAAAAATAATAAAAATATAATATATTAATTTTTTAAGTAATATGTTTAAAAAATTTTGTTAAAGAAAAAAACTAAAATAATAAAATAATTAAGTTCTGTTCATAGAAATTTTGGAAATTTGTGTTCCTTTCTGTTGAGATCGGAAAACTTTGATTTGAATTTTATATTTAAATAATATTTAATTTAATATTTATAAAAAAATTGATCTTTACACAGAGTTTTGAATCTAAAAATTAGAAAACTTTTACTAAATAAAACTTTGATTTGAATTTTATATTTAAATACTATTTAATTTAATATTTATAAAAAAATTGATCTTTACACAGAGTTTTGAATCTAAAAATTAGAAAACTTTTACTAAATATTTAATTTTTTTTTGAACTATTCAGTATTTAATTTAATATTTTGTAAGAAAAATATATATGATATATATATTTAGAAAAATAACTATTATGATAAGTAGAGTTTGAAGAAAGAAAAAATAAAAAATAAAAAAAATAATCTATTTAGGGTGTGTTTGTTTGGAGGATTGGATTTAAATTCAACTATTCATCCAATTTTTTTCCCCCAAAAATATCAAATCAAACAATTATTTTTCAGTTTTTATATTATACTAAAAATCAATTTTACATTCAAAACATCAAATCAACACCTATTTATATCACATCATACAACTATTCAAATTCAAAATTTTTACTATTCAAATCCCAATCCAAAATCCGAACCCCCAAACAAACACACACTATAGAATTGGGAAAGGCAACAACTTCTGCTTGCTTTGTACCTTCAGATATGTTTCTTTATACAATATTCACTTCTCCAAACAAGATCCTACCCATACTCGTGTTTTCATTTTCATTTACTTTCATTATTTATTAAAAAAATTTCTAAAAACAATATATTATTATTATTATTATTATTATTATTATTTTTAACTATTTTATAAACAAATTAAAAAATTAAAAAAAATTCAAAATATTTTTATTTTTACGAATAATAATAATAATTAAAAAGAGAAAAAGAATAATAATAATTGAGAGAGAAAAAAATAAAAGTAAAAAATATTGAAATTGGGTCAGAAATCAGTCAGTAAATAGAAGACTTTGCAAAAAGATTCCTCATTCCCAATTGCTACTCTCATCTCATATACACAACATCCCATCATGCTAATTACATATGTCAGGATATTAAGTTCGATTGGAGTTTATTCAGAGCATATTCGAATAGTAATAGTTGCGAATTTTTATTTTATTAAAAAATAAAAAAAATTACATCTATTTTAAATTAATACGACTAAGAATTTTGTCTGAAAAAAACATATTTTTTTTAAATTTTTGGTTGACTTCGTAGATAAATAAACAAATAATATTTTCTCTATTTAGTCGGAAAATATATATTTTTATTTTGATTGTTTAATTACAAAGTAATTATTATATATTTTTTTTATAAATATTTCTATTTTAATATCACATGCTTATTTTTATACAAAAAAATAAAAAGAAATTATAGTTATATTATTTTTAACTATCTACTAAAATTAAAATACTATTTATTATTTTTTAAAACTTTACTAGAAAAATAAATATATATTTATTAGCCAAACAAAGAGAGCATGTATTTTAACAATTTAAGTTATTTAGGTAAGATGGCCATTTATTTTACTCATTCCCTCCATTCGGCTCTAATATTTAACATTAAAAATATATTTATATTTGTATATATTTTTGTAAAAATATCATTATAATAGTATTATAAGACACTAATAAAAATATTTTTATAATTTTTTTTAATTTATACTATATTTTTATATAATAATTAATATTTAAAGATCAATTCGTAAAAAGTAAATGAAACCGTATTAAGTACTACTCCCTCCGTCCCACATACCATGTCCATATTGCCGTTTTTGTCCGTCCTACATTTCATGTCACTTTTCTTTTTTAAAAATGATTACACACTTTAATATATTTTAAACTTTTCAATTTAATTTTTTTTAATTTTAATTAAAGTAATTAGTTATCTTAATTTTAATTTATAATTATTTATATTATAGGATAATTATTTTTACTAATAAATTTTTAATTATCTACTAATTACACATATTCTAAAATACCGTATCTACGGTGTAGCAGACGCGATACGTTGGTGGAGATAATATTACTTATTGTATTTGTGGTTTAACAAAAGAAGTACAAACAAAATAGTACCTCTGCTCTTTTCTTCTCTCTCTATTTCAGACACAACAAACTCTCTCTCTCACTCATCTCGTGATCGCAAAATTCAGATCCACTCATCATCATCATTATCATCATCGTCATCATTAATTCTTTCTCAATCGATTACTACTCCTGTATTAACTTAGATTGATTGACTGATAATGATAATGGCTGTTTTAGACAGTGACAGTGAATATTGGATGCTGATAGTGACACTGAGTTTGGTGTCCACACCAAAACTCAAACTGATGATCAAAAATCAAAAATCAAAAATCAAATTAATTACTTCACAAGAAAGAATCGGACGTAGATAGATCAGATCAGAGTAGATAGCTCCTCCTCTTCTTCTTCTTCTTCTTCTTCTTCTTTTTGACTGTAATTTAATTTAATTTAGTGACCTGGTGAAAGATGAGTTATTTATGCAGTTTTTTGTTTGTTTGTCTGTCTGTTTTGTGGCCATAATTCTTAAAATAAATAAATAGGAGAATGTGGATGGATATGATGATATGCTGTGGGTGCAGAATGAAGAAGAATCATGCTGCCCTACTGCTGCTACTACTTTGATTATAATATTTTATTTTATTTTTGTGATTTTTTTTTGCTTCTTAAAGCCACAAATTCCGTCGCTTTTCGTTTCGTCTCCCAAATCCCATCCTTTCCCTCTCTCTCTCTTCTCTCTCTCTCTCCTCTGCCTTATTTCCCGGCCGCTCTCACTTTCCCCCATTTCTTCAATTTATTCTCTTCAGATTCGCCCCGCCCCTGCCTGTGCCTCCATGGTTACACCTTCTCCTTGCTGCTAATTTCTGGGGATTTGTGGTTTATGGCGAGTTCGGATATGGCGACGGTTACTGCTTCGCTTGAGAGATCCTTCCAGAATTTCTCCCTCAACACTCACCAGGGAGAGGGCTCCGGGTCGGGTTCGGGTTCTGAATCGGATTCCCGCCGGAATGTGTCGGCGGACGGCGGCGATGATGCTCCTAGGGTCGAACTCAATTCTCAAGGCCCCTTGCCTTTGAACTGGGAGCAATGCCTCGATTTGAAGGTATATTTATAGGTTTTGGAGATAGATCAAGTGTTGGAATTGAATTCATTCATTGCTTTGTGCATTTAATGCTTTGGGAGGATTTACTGTTTTGCATTTGCTGCTGTTGGTTATTTTTCCCAATTTGAAGCTCTGCTTTAATGGCGGTTTTATTTGGTTTTTGAGATTTTGGTTTTTTTGTACCTTTGATGTGATTTTGGTGTGGTTTTTTTTCAATTTTCACCGTCTGTGAATCGCAGACTGGAGAAATTTACTACATCAATTGGAGGACGGGGAAGAAGGTCAAGGACGATCCTCGCCGCGCCACCGCCGCCACCTCCTACACCGCCGTCGCCGACGACTACTCCGGCGACGACAGTAGCTCCTGCGACAGCGACGATTCCGGCTCGGAATCGTCGCCTTCCTCGTCGCGACAGCAATGGAGCGCCGGCAACAATTATTATTCCCGTCGTCAACAGAACGTCGGCGTTGATGTGGATGTTTCCGCCACCGCCGGCGGCGGCGGCGGAAGCGGCAGCGGCGGAGGAAGCGTGCTGGTGGTGGCTGGATGTAAGAGGTGCTTGATGTACTACATGGTGCCGAAACAGGAGGAGATCTGCCCCAAATGCTGCGGCCATCTCCTGCACTTCGATCGATCTGGAAACGCTTCGTCGTCTTCCTCCTGAATTTGGTAATTTTCGATTGAATTGAATTTTTATTTTTTCTGAAATTGGTGTTGATTCTTGATGGAGTTTTCGTTGTGATGATCTGTCTGTCTGTCTGTCTGTTTGGGATTCGATTCCTTCTTTCGTTTCGTCTGTTGTTGAAGTTCGATCGAATCTGTTCTTCACTTTCTTGAATTTCTTGTTTTCTGTGTTCATTATTATTTTTTTTTAATTTTTTTTTTCTTAGAGTTTGATTTTTAATTTGGTGATAGCTGATGAGGATAGTATGTTGAAATTATTTAATTAAATAAATGTTTTTGTGTGACGTAGGAAAAGGAATAGAATATTCATTTACATGAGTTTTTAAATACAATAGTATTTCAATATGATAAATATTTAAGGAAAATTAGAGGAAAAAGATATTATAAGCAAATGCAATAGTTTTATTTATGCAAAGTGAAGGGTTTGCTTTGAATATAATATCCTTTTATAAAACAAATAATTATATACAAGTAAAATTGAAAATTTTATTCTATTTCTTAATGTTGATGATATATTTTGTATTTAAAAGGTGAAAGTAAATAATCCCTTAACCTTATTTCGTGTATTATTATTATTATTATTATTATTATTATTATTCTATTTTCAGATTTAATTTAATATTTTTAATTTAAAATATCTTGGAATATATACATTATTCTATGATTGTATTATTATTATTATTATTATTATTGTTATGAAATTAATTAGTAACTTTTAAATGAAATTGTCAACTTGGGATCTTGTATTTATACAACGTGACAGATGTCTAAATAAAGAGGTGTTTAATTTAACAACTTCAACTGTATAATTGAAACTTAAATTAATTAATAAAATATTTGACGATGATTTTAAAATATTTTGTTCCCTAATCATGAAATTTGACTTTGTCTTTTTTTTTTTTTTTTAATACTATATTTAAAACTATCGTGAAGCATAATGGAACATCATTCTTTTTAGCATGAGTATTTAATTAATTTATTTATTGTACCATTAGATAAGATTAAAAATTTGATGCACGTAAACTATTTTTTTAAATACAGAACTATTTAATAATAATAATAATAATAATAATAATAATAATAATAATAATATTGTAGGGTGTAGGGGTAGGGGTGGGGTAGGGTAGGGGTTGCGAGATTCTGATTCTCTGTTCTGCAATGGTCTCTTATTACTGTCATAAATAATCCCATCCCATACTCACAAGACTTCCTTTATGTATGTGTCTTCATTTGCATTTCTATTTTTGTTATCTAAATAATAATAATAATAGCGCTGAATCGTATAAAATTTATACGTGGTTTTATGAAATTGCGTTAAATTTATCGTATTTCTAAAATTGCGTTAACTCCCTCTTTGTTTCATAAACTCTGCATCTAATTCTCTCGGCGGTCCTTATTTGATGATATTTGATCTAAATGCGTCAAAACTGCGAATAAATTTTATAATCTCAATTTTTAAACCCATAAAATTACAAATATATTTATTTTTCTAGCCTAAAAAAATAATAAAAATAAACTCTTAAAATCTCAGAAAAATAACTATTTTTGAGTATATTTACTATTTTTTAAGACTAAATATAAGAAAAATGAATATATTTGTAATTTTAGAGGTTTATAAATTTGAGATTCTAAAATTTATTCACAGTTTGAGCACATTTAGGTCAAATACAGTTAAATAAAGACCGCCGAGGGAGTTAGACGAGAGTTTATAAAACCACAAGAAAGTTTGACGCAGTTTTAAAAATATAAGAGATTTGAAGCAATTTTATGAAACAACAGGTAGCCTTTGTGCAATTTAGCCTAATAATAATAATAACAACAACAATTTCTAGTATAATATATTACTACTCCATCCGTTCAATTGAAAGGTTGCCATTTTTCATTTTCGCATGTTCCAAAATAATGTTATAATTTCTTAATTTAATAATTGTATTACCTACATAACATAATAAATATTCTTCAAACTTACATTATATTACGCAAATGTCATTACTTTTATGTTACATAATACTAATAATGGTATTTTCGTCTTTTTCACTACAACTCATTATAATACTAATATTAAACAATTTATGTATAAAGAGTAAATGATAACCTTACACCGAGACGGAGTGACGGAGGGAGTATTATATTTGACTCCATTAATATTAAAATTAATGAAATATATGGTGCAATAGTTAACCTTCCAACAGTATTTTAACATACAAAGTAGTCGAAGTGGACATGACATGCCCATGTTGTAATAGAATCAAATGAAGCATTTGAATTATTGAAATTAATAGAATTGGATTTAATAAAATTGAGATGTGCTTTATATATATATATATATATATATATATAAAACGTGACATGTGCATTTTTAGATTGAATTGGGAATGGCTTATAACACAATACCAAAAATACTACTGTATATCAAATTTTCGATAGGTTAAAAAAACATACCTATATCATGAAGAAAATTTGGTATGACCAATAATTCAAAACACCAAATCGCTTTTACAATATGATACATGCAATTTAATATCAAAATAAAAAATAACTTTATAAATTTAAAAAAATTAAAATAATACGTTTGATATTCCGAATTATCAGTACATACTAATATAAATAAATACTTTCTCCGCCAAAATTATATAATAGTAATTATTATTTTTTTAACAATCCACTCAGCTTATGCACAAACAAGTTTATACACTCATAATTTAATTATTATTCTCTCTGTCCCGGATATTTTGTACGTTTTCCTGTAGACACAAAAATTTAGAAGAAATATAATTAGTAAATAATTAAAAATGTATTAAAAAAATAATTATCGTATAATAAAAATAATTATATATTAAAATTAAAATAACTTATTAATATAATTAAAATTTAAAAAATTATAAATTAAATGTTTTAAAATAAGATTAAAATGTATAATTCTTTTAAAAAGAAAGAAAGTGACAAAATAAATGAGACAAACGAAAATGGGAAGATATGTGGGACGGAGGAAGCATTACTTATTTTAACAAATAATAATTTATTATTTATTTATTTTTTTAATTATCTCACCACACTACTTATCAACTATTTAATAAAATATTTTATAATACATTAATTTTATTTTATTTTTATCTATTTTATTTTAACATGAAAATATTATTATTTTAACCAAACCAAACCTAATAATTTTAGCCGATGGAAAGAAATATACTCTCAATACATTAAATTTTTTTTTATATTTGTATTATAATATATCAATATAAATACTTTTGTCGTTTTCTCTTAGTATTATATTTTGATATAGTCCCTTCTCCATTTCTAAAGCTTACATATTTTTATTTTAGTCGGTCCAATTAAAAGAATTAAATTTTATTTTTTAAGTAACTCTAGATTCTACCATTAACTATTAATACTTTTTTTTTTTACACTTCTTTTTCTCTTTATTTTCATTTTATTATATACTCAAATCTAAAAGTAGGAGATGGAGGAAGTAAAAATTAATATTTAAATATCAATACGACAAAAAATAAATAAGTCGTAACTTTTGTTTGTTATTGTAAGGAGGTAGTATATTGAAAAAATATCAAACTATATTACCAAAATTTGGATAAATTATGTAATATTCTTTTGTATTTTAGTAAAAATATATAAAATACTTGCAGGCCGTTCCCGACTTTTTTAAAGCTCGGGAAAAAATTGAAATAGTAGACCGTAAATATATATTTTTATATTAGTATAATAATAAAAAGAATTTTACACATTTTTAATGTAAATGTAAAAATAAAATTAATTTTTATATATTAAAAGATCAAAATATAAATAAAATTAATGTGACAATTTTTTAGTATAAAATTAAATTTTCGTATAATATAAAAAATTCAAAAAAAAAATATTTGATTTAATATTTTAAATTTTTTTTTTATAAATAATAAAAAATTTTAAAAGAAAAATTTCAAACAAAAGTGTTTATTTAGGGTTTTCGTTTTGTATTTTGGTTTAAAGAAATTTTTTTGATATATGTAAATAATAAAAATATAATGACTTTGTGTAGTATATTGATTTTTTTGAAAAATATATTGAAAATTTTTTGGTAAAGAAATAAACCCAATATTTATATAATACACAATTTTTAAAAATATCACCAAAAAATATAATAGAATATACAAATTTAAATATATAAACATAAAAATATAAATATAAAAAACACACAAATACTATTCTCTTTCGTATTTTCATAATTTTACATAATTCACAACAAAAATATATAAAATTATACAATTAAATAAATATACAAAAACATATAAATAAATAATTAAAAAAATTAATATAAACATAATTTATTTTAAAAATAATACGAAATAAATTTTTTATTTAAAAATTAAGTTTATATATTTTATAAAATATTTAATAATAATAATATATATATATATATATTAGGATATAAGAGTATATATATATAGATATATTATTGGGCTCCTGTAAGCCCCCTAGAGAAAATGGCCCTGGGCCAGGGCCATAGGGCCCGGCCTGGCCTGAATACTCCACAATTGATGTATTTAAGTAATATGTACAAAAAATGTTAGATTTAAGCTGGCACAAAGAGCATGTGTGTTTCTTACAAACTTTCACCACAGTAAATATTGTACTCTCTCCGTCCTAGATAAGATGGGCGTATTAACGTAGATACGTGAATTTAGGTAAAATATAATTAGTAAGTATAAGAAGTGTATTAGTAAAAATAATTATTATTTAGTAAAAATAATTATAGATTAAGATTAAAATAACTAAATAGTTTAATTAAAATTAAAATTTTTAAAATTTTAAATTTTAAAATATGATTAAAGTGTATAATTAATTTCATGAAAAGACAAATTATGTGGGACAACCGAAAATAAAAAATAGGGACGAGATGAATGATCAGATCTACTAATTCTTTGATTCTGGTTCGTATGCTCCCGAAGATAGATTGTTACGAGCCATACTCGGCATTCAGGTATCCACTTCAAAAGAAACTTGTCTAAAAATCCCTATAGGTGGTAGGGGCCGGGTTATTGATGTGAGCAGTTCGTCCTGTTAGTCCTCCAGGACGTAAAGTCAAATCGTGATCCTATTAGTGAAGCAAATTCAATAAAACAACAACTGGTACCATAGAGAAGCGATCATAAACTAGAGAGTCTTGACCAATTTGAAAAGTCATTTAGTGTAGTTGAAATAACGAAATTTTCGATATTTATGTAATCAGTTTTTCTCTGCCAGCCTAAATTTGAATTTGATCTTACACCATTCTTTACTAATTTTCCTCAAACCTATTAAATTAAACTCTAATTTTTATTTATAGTATATTACAAAAAGAAAATATTTCAAAATTTCATTCTAAATCCCAAATTAAAATTCTTCTAACACTAAAGAAATTGTGACGACCTACACAAATCAATTTTCCATTCTCAAAGCAAATTAGGACAAGATTAATAGTAAGAACTCACCTCAACAAGGGAACATCCATCGACTGATCTTCCTTGGATCGAGGCTTATTTTCTCAAGAACTAGAAGATAAAAAAGATCCCATCAATCCCGGGTAATTATAAATGGTACTTTATCTCGCGCTGTAGCAATGAAGTGCTGCTGGTGTAGCTGTTGTTTCCGGGATGATGTATGCAAACTAGACACAAACACGACAAAAACAACAAAAGGAAAATGTCCTAGAATTACATCAGAGCTTGTCTAGATTAAACATTTAGCAAGATTTGAATCATGACCAACAGGTATTCACAAATTTATGTCGGTTATTTTATTGTTATTGGATTTATTCGAAGATAAAGAATGTCGTATCGAACTATTCTCGGGAAGGATCGCGTTGGGTGCGCACTCGAGAATGCTTATACGATATTGTACGAAGTGTTTAATAATTACATGAATTTGTATATGGATGGATGGTTTAGTCATACCCATGACTAAAAGAGTGTTATATACTGTAGTACGAAAAAATCACGTATTTTCTAAATGCTGTGGTATATGTTGGAAATTATTATTTTCAAAAGTAGAAAATAAATTAAATAAATTCCTGAATAAAACTCTCAAAATTCAGATTAAATTAAATTTTTGAATTGAAGAGATTTAATCTCTTAGATTTGAAATTAAAAGTTGCAAATTTTCAATTGGCAACTTTTGAGATTTAAATTTGAAAGGGACATCTTTTATTTGAATAGATACTTCGATGTTTATTAAATAAAACTTATATTCTCAAATTTTGACAGAACAAAAATAATGTAAATTCTTGTCCGCAGAATTAATCTGTGTGCGCAAATAATCTCTCAACCCTCGATTTTTCGCCTAAAATTCGAGTGTTGCTTTGTTTTGTCATCGTATGAATTTTGTGTAACCAAAGGCGTTAATAGAGTCGAAATATCGTATAAGGAAAGAGAATCTACGTGATTCAAAGTATATCCAATATCGTTTATACCCTGCGAAATTCGATTTTTATTGTATTTTCATTCAATCCGGATTATTTATCTAACAATTCATCAGTGCACTTGTGCTCTTGGGATCCTCTTCAAGCCACCTGTGTATAAATCGACAGATCAGTATTGCAATGTGATAAAAATTGCAAAATA
This sequence comes from Andrographis paniculata, assembly GCF_009805555.1. Taxonomy (NCBI): domain Eukaryota; kingdom Viridiplantae; phylum Streptophyta; class Magnoliopsida; order Lamiales; family Acanthaceae; genus Andrographis; species Andrographis paniculata. Next base: position 2,928,116 of record NW_026137513.1, on the reverse strand, counting down.
GTTACATTTCAGGCTCGGAACGAGAACAATATGCAAGTAACTATTACATCCACGAAGATTACACTCCTCAGGCAAATAGGCCATTAAAATCTATGTGAACAAACATCATTAGATACCATATCATCGCATAGTAACATTTAGATGTTTTGTTTTCACTTTTTTTTTTCCTACAAGGCGCGAGGCCATCGTTGTCTTCTTAATCAAATAAAACCGTGTAATAGTCCCACATTAATCATTTTGGATTTGAGTTAACTACATTCATATAGCCTCACGATTTTCTGACCACAAATGTTCAAATACTTTTTTACTCTTAAGAGCATCCGTTTCAGTCATTTCTTTCATTACATTTATCGTTGCTTTTTCAGTTTTTACTATAACAAAATTTATTACCTTTAATAAGAAATACAATTATTATATTTTATTACCTTTGTCAAAAACCCATTACCTTTAACAAAAAAAAAAAAAAACAAATTAATAACTATCCAAAAAATTTTGAAATTTCAAAAATTTAAAGTTTAATTTAACACAAATTATCTATAAATATATTTAAATTTCATTAACCAATTTTCTACATTTTCATATTAAACAAAATGACTAACCAAAATACTATCTTTTCAATCGGTGCTTAAATTAATTATTAGACACAATTTGACAATAAAAATAATAATTATTATATTATATTGTTAATATATTGAAAAATATAATAGGATTTTTAATACAACAATTACAGAATAATAATAATAAAAAAAACAACCATTTCCTAACACCAACTTCAGTTTATTGAAATATCTTAATAAGTACCCATGTTGATCAATAATAATTCAATCATGCTGTATTAATTACATACACAATTTAAATTAGATGTTTGAATCAAATTAGTTCAACATGCAAAATCTAATTCAATAAAATTTTCATATAATTCAGCAAATTTTCTTAATTGTATGTTTGGTTTTTTGATTTGAAATTGGGGTCTCATTTGAATTTTGATTTAAATAGTATCTCGATGTAATATTTTTGTAAAAGAAAATAATGTATTTTTTCAAAAGTTATGCGTGCCGAATAGTAGTAGTAATTTTTTTTTATTTGAAATAAGAAACAAACACAATTAAACAATTATAAATATAATTGAAGTTTGACACGAGATTTTAATAATAACGATATTATATTGAAAGTGAACGTAAAATAGATAGTAAAAAGCTAAACTCTCTTTATGAGTATATTTGTGTAAAAAAATATGATATTTATATAATAATAATAATGAAAAAGTATGAATAATTTTAAGGCGATATAATTATTTTTAGAAACAAAACTATTATTTTAGGATAGAATAATGCAAATATATAAAATAATTTTTATATTTTTTATCATTACAAGTACAAAAGAAAATGAATTTTTTTGTAAAAATTAATACTAGTATTTTTATATTTATATAAAAATTATTTTTAATATAATAAAAAAAAATATTTATTGAGCTAGACATGCAAAATGATAACAAAAAAATATTAAATTGGAACAAAGAAGGTATTGATAGACATTTTTTTAAAAAAACATTATATTGGAATAAAGAAGTGTTTGTTTTGTGTAATAGTTTGAGTGATATAAAAATAGTAAATATGTGTAATATATTAATTTTTCAGAAAAAATATATGTATATATATATATATTTAAAAAAATAAAACATAATCAACACTTAATGGGAATCTTTCACAACATAATAGTTGATCAAATTTACAGTCAAATGCAATAATTTAATACTTTAATACTTTCATAATAATAATAATTGTTATACTATTTAATACTTTAATAACAATAATAATATATTATATACTTCATCGCACCACAGTATATATTCTTTTGCTATTTAAAAGATACGGTAAACTGTTTTTTAGTCCACCCCTTATCATTTTAGTTTCGTAAGTGGAGCTTGTTGCAAACTAGTTTTATAAGTGAAAATTTTTCGTTAATTTAGTCCACCTACTTATCATTTTAGTCCCATAAGTGAAGCCACGCGGGCGTCTCCGGCGCCGGAGAACTAAAACAATGAAATTTTTTTACTTATAGGACTAGTTTGCGATATACTCCATTTACGGAACTAAAATGATAAGAGGTCAAGTCACGGGACTAAAAAAAATAATTTACCCTTAGAAGATCTATAATCAATAAATTTATTTTATAATTTAGTAATAAATATATGTATAACTCATACAAATAATAAATTTCACCTACTATTAATCTACATATACAACTATTTGTTTGGTTTTGATATGATATGAAATTGATGTAATGATGTGAATTTTAGTTTAGTATTTTCGTGTTATGTTATATAAAATAATATTTTTTTTTTTCGTCCACAAAGTATGTAATAATTATGATATTTAAAAATTATTATTATCATTATTGTTATTATTTTTATCTTTATGATATATAAAATTAATATAAAAGTTGATATACATATATATATATTTATAAAAGTGTAATGTTAAGAATATTTGTAATGTATAATAACTTCGTATATACTATAAAAAACTGAATACTTTATATTTAAAAATGACAAAATATAAAATGAATATATAGATTTGATATAAAATAAGGAAATAAACCCCTTTATTTTACGGTTTGTAGATTTAATTTTTAAATTTGAATGTTTTTATTAAACTATTTAATACTATGATATAAATATATATTAATATAATATTTTAATGTAAAATTAATTTTATAAAGTAATATAAAAAAATAATTTAATATATTTTAAGAATAATTTACGTATATAGTAAAAGTTAGATAAGAAATCCAAGAGGCCTAAATTACCATTCTATTGTGTTTAAGAAATCCAAGAGGCCTAAAATACCACTCTATTGTGTTTGGATTGAATTTTGAGTTGAACAGTAAAAATTTTGAATTTGAATAGTTGTATAATGTGATATAAATAAATGTTGATGTTATGTTTTAAATATAAAATTGATTTTTAGTATAATATAAAAAATAAAAAATAAATATTTTGATTTAATGTTTTTGAAGAAAAAAAATAGGATGAATAATGTATTTAAAATTCAATCCCCAAACAAACACACCCAGTAGTTGACTATTAGCTTCAAAGTCAAACCCAATAATAATGCTACTACTGTCGGAACTCTCCCAGCAAAAAAGATACACACACAGAGACATACTGCATTTGAAATTTTGAACCTTAACCTCATCAATTATTCATCTGCTAAAAATGTCACAAATCCTTTAAACAATCCCAAGTGTCGATCAGTTGCCCAATTGGGCCTCCCCGGGATAGCCCGGCCCGGGCAAGCCGGCTCCGGAAAACATTAAACCTTAACCGGACATGTAGCATGCCCGCTTGGCGGCGCGGACAATGTCTTCAACCTACACCGAGTTTCATTGCAAGAAGATCGAATTATGCACCGAATCAATCAATTCACCGGAACGATAAGACGGATGACTTTATAGTTTGACTCTAGCTAATGCGAAATCGAAAATTAACCTGCGGGAGCGCCATTCGCTCGAGGTTGGCCGCGTAAGGCATTGGGACATCCGCCCCGGTTATTCGCTCAACCGGAGAATCGAGATAGTCGAAGCTATCCTCGGCGATGGATGCGCTGTAATGACACAACGAAAAAAACCACCAAAAGATGAGCACTTGTCGGATGTATATTAGAGGCGGCAAAAATAAGCATGCCTCGAAAGCCCAGTCTGAACACGACACATAAAAATCGTGCTTGGTCCTCCAAAAATAGGCCCGAAAATTTTGGGGCTGGCCGGCATGCTAATGAATCGGGCCCTCATGAAGGTCAGATTGTGCCTGGCCCGACCAATTTTAAAAATTATATATATATACATTAATTTTTAAAATAAAGACAAAAATTACATTATGACCGCTAATAAGGTTCAATTATCTATTTCCACTATTAAAATATATTTTATTTTAAATTAATTAAAAGCTAAAAAAATAGATAAAATATTTTTTTTAAAAAAAGAAAGCGGGCTGCCACGGCACAGCCCGGTTTCAAACCGGGTCGTGCTCGGGCCAGCCTTTCCATGCCCAATTTGCAATCGGGTTGGGCTGACCCAGAAAAAGAAAAAACCGGGCCAGCCCGAATTGCTATCCCTAACTAATATTTAAGGTAAGATTAGTGAATGCACATGTGTAAGAATCCTATATATGTTGTGTCCTGAAATTTAAGGCCAACCAGATCTCGGCGCCGACACCGTGTTGGGGATACCCTTCTTCGACCGTCACAAGCCTATTGGTTTTTCTCACCGAGGCGTTGATTGTGGATCTATCCATCGGCCTTATGGACCGTAAATTTACAACCTGCTCAAAGAGGAAGATAGATTTGAAAAATACGAAATTCCATTCCTTAATTTTTCGATGTGGTAGTAGTAGAAGTCCAGCGCTTTGTAATACATACCTCGGCATCTATTCCTTCCTTTGCAAGTATATCGGCGGCCTGGACAAGTTATTAGACTATTAAATAAACACAAATTGGACAATCCAATTTATCACTACAAAAAAATAACACATTTAATGAATTTCGTACATAAACCATAATGTCATTAATAACGAAAAAAAAATGGATTTAAGGATTTTGTTACAAAAATATTATTTTCTTGTAGTATATATACATAGCCAAACTAGGGTTCCGAGTCGAACCTGCAGAGAAAAGCCAACCATTTTCGAGAAGGCCACAATGGACACATCCTTTCCGTCTCTCTCAATCTGCCGATCATAAAAACTTGAATTATTACCTCGTATTGGCAAACTGTTGTATGAGTTTATCGCAACCTTACCTTAGCTTTCCCAATCGGGACAGAGAAGCTCGAATCGAGAACTTCCGCGGATACCGGGAAAGATTCACCATACCTGATCGATAGATACATACGCAACATTACATTGTAAAATAACCGATCGAATGACTAAAAACATAGATGAATAATGAAACGAAAAATGATTAATTATCTCTGTAAAGCTATGCACTCACAAGAGTTCGTTTTCAAGGAATACCACAGGGTCGGGGTCCCGGATGGCGGCCTTGAGAAGTCCGCGTGCATCCTCGGATGAGTACGGGGAAAGCACTTTTAATCCCGGGACTGCACCGTACCATGGAGCATAACACTACACAATACTTAAGATTATTCGAGTCCACAAATTTTCATTGAAAAAATATTCATGATGATTGAAATAATTACTGATAATAAATAATATCAAAACTTTCAAAATTACTTATGTAAGCTGGGCCTTCTATATTTATGTAAAAACACTTAAAAACTTTGATACTCTTCATGAAGGTTAATTTAAATAATATCACATCAAATAACTGTGTACGATTACATCAGTCACTTTTAATTTTTTTTTTTTTTTTTTTACTATTTTCATAAATTTCTAAAAGCTTGAATTTCTCCGGATTTCTACTATTTATAATTTTTTTTCTAAAAATATTAACATCAACACCTATTTATATCACATTATACAACTATTCAAATTCCAGTTGTACCTGCGAATGCTGGGCGGCTACACCGGCAGCCGCGCCATTCGGCCCTCGGAAAACAATAGGCACACTTATGTTGCCGGCGGACATGTAATTTGTCTTAGCCGACGAGTTAATAATTTGATCAATTGCCTGCATCCACAAAAAATGATAACATATATAGCTAATTCGAAATTTGTATGGCTGGTCGGCAACCGATGATATTTAACCTGCATTGCGAAGTTAAATGTCATAAATTCGACGACGGGTCTAAGTCCATAGTACGCGGCGCCGGCGCCGAGTCCAGTGAAGCCGGCCTACATAACAACAAGAAACAACTAATGATCAATACAATGCAAGATTTCCTTAGAAATTATGACAGCAGTCATCAGCAGGTAATGTAAGAACTAAATTAAACCTCTGTTATAGGGGTATCGACCACTCTGTCCGGACCGTACTTCTGTAAGAGTCCCTTGGTGACCTTATAAGCACCTTGATACTCACCGATCTGATAATCAGAATGTTTAAATTAAGAAGAACAATTCTATGACAGAAAGTAAAAGAACATCAATCAGATCCTGTCCTAATTTAGCCCTAATTTTTATCACCTCTTCCCCCAACAGGAAGACGCTACGATCGGCGGACATTTCCTCGTCCAACGCCGAATTCAACGCATCTCTTACCGTCATCTGTAATAATCGATTTCAGTTTCTACGACAATTCTAGGAATTCTAGGAAACGAGGTTACTGCTCATTCGAGGAAATTGAGATTTGAGCGTTACCTGGTTAACTGAAGCTGCAGAGTAATTTCTAGATGGTAATACAGTAGACCTCAAAAACTAGGAAAAATTAACGTCAATTCAATCGCTGGAACAATTACAACAGATCTAAATTTAACTTTGAAATGAAAATTAAAGCTACCTGTGCAAGAGCGGCATCTTGCCTCCTTAAAAACCTCAACATCTTCTTCTGCTGCTTAAACTGCACCGAAAACCGTGAGGCAATAATAGATTGAAAATCACTTGTTATAACGCTAAAGGATCAATCAATCAAGTTATTGCAGAGATTGTAATTACCTAGTAAATTGGTGAGAATTTCGAGTGAGATTAACGTTAATTTTCCGATGGCGGTGGTGGTGAGAGTATCTCTTTCTTGAGGTGAAAGAAAAGCGAGAATGTGGGTAAAAGGAAAACGTTTGTAAGGACGCCACGAGGACTAAAGTGGGGCCCATTTTAGTTCCACGTGTTGGAATAATGATCGATAATTTTTGGTTTGTACGAGTATTAGGTTTATTTATTTATTTAATCGGTGCATTAGGTTTATTTTTATAGGACGATGGATGTTTCATTGCTGTATTATTATTTTATTTTATTTTATTGTTGTTTCATCCAAAGGGTGCTTTTGTCAGTGGAATTGGATTTTAAATACAATATTTATTTTGGGTTTATTCGTTTGAAGAATTTTATCAAAATTTTATTATTCATCCAAAATTTTCTTTTAAAAAATATCAAATCAAATACCTATTTTTTATTTTTAATATTATACTAAAAATTAATTTTACATTCAAAACATCACATTAACACCTATTTATATCACATCGTACAACTATTCAAATTCAAAATTTTTACTATTCAAATCTCAACTCAAAATCCAAACCCCCAAACAAACACACCCTTCATTTTTTTTTTCCTTAAAAACATCAAATCAAATATTTATTTTTATTTTTTATATTATACTAAAAATTAATTTTACATTCAAAATATCACATCAACACCTATTTATATCACATCGTACAACTATTCAAATTTAAAATTTTTACTATTCAAATCCCTACTCCAAATCCAAATCTTCAAACAAACACATCCTAAATGTGTTGAAATCATTATATACGTGGCTTTCTGTCTTTATTTTGGATTAGTTTCATTTTAATTATAAATTAAAATTATTTATTGTTTTTGTTCGACTAATTATCCCGTAATATTTAGTATAAAAATAACAAAAATAATAATATTTTAATATAAAACTAAAGTAAATAAAAAATAAATAATTAAAATTTATTAAAATATATTAAAAATTAATTGTAGAATATTAATGTAAATAAAAAATAGAAAAAATTAATTATTATTTATTTAAATAAAATAGTAAAATTATAAATAAATAAAATTATTCAGCATATATAAATTATGTATTAATTTAACGAAAAATTAAAATAAAAAACTATATAATTATTTCGAATAAAACAAATATTATTTGATTATATATATTATAATAATAATACACTTTCCCTGTTCACTTGACAATGTAACAATTATTTTTAGTAGACGAAGCAAATATTATATTTTAATTTATAAATATTATATCAAACTCCAATTAAAGTAAAATAAAACCTTTTTACTTATTTTCTAAACTTTTTACCTTACATGTCCTGGGTTTTTATATAAAATATAGTAATTATTTTTCATTATAAAGTTTGATATTGATTCATCATTTTATTTTAGTTTGAATATTATTTTAATTTATTAGTTTAAAATAAAATTAATATCTTTTTATTATTTAAATATAAATTTAAATATTTGGACACATATTCATTAAAAATAAATAATTATTATATTTAATTTTATTTAATAAAAAATAGATTATCTTTTGCAAAGAGAACAAAGACATTTTTTTTTTTTTTTCTATATATAACAATCTGAAAAGAAAATTGTGTAAATCAAAATAATAAAAATAATATATTTTTATTTAAAAATGTATAGAAGAAATAATAAAAAATTTATTTAAAACTCAAACAAAACAAACTCTCGATTTACAGCAAAAAGTTATATATTAATGTTTTTAGTTACACCAAAAAAATAAGTTTGATTTCGTTCTTTTATTGTGTATTAATATCAGTCAGTGTTTAAGATGATATAATTCTCCAAATAAATTATATGAAAAATATAATATACAATATACAATATATTGTAATATATATATACAATAATAAAATTGAGGGTGCGGTTTCTTTTGGTTGAGTTTGATAAATTTTGATTTGAGATTGATATTAAAATTAATGTTTGATATAATACTTTGTGAGAGAAAAAAAAATTTTTTTTTTTTAAAAACTCAAAATTTCAAATAGTAAAATTTAAAAATTTTGATTAAAAAACAATACCTAACAAGATGAAATATTATTTTTATAATACTTTTATAATTATCAATATATTACAATCAAAATATATACAATTATATACAGTAAACAAATAAATTCATATGTAGAATTTTCCGGAATTGTTGTTGCTAGTTAATAATAACGGGAAAAATATTTTTAAAATATTTATTTATTTATTTTTAAATATTTTATAAATGAATATTATATGTTTCTATTAAAATTGATATGTATTAATATAATAATTAAAAATGAATACTATTTTACTTTAAAACCAACCATATAAAGTACAGAGGAACAATGAGGCGTCGTGGAAGAAGACCAAGTGCGGGCTTGCGTCAGATCTCAGGGGAGCAGGTGTGCCGGAGCAGTCCAGAGGAAATTAGGGCTTTTGCGGAGGTCTCTCTATTCTGTCTTCATAGGTAATATTGTGATAGATTCGGATTTCAAGATGCTAGTGTCGACGGTCAATATTGTAGCTCTAGTTATTGATTGGTTTTCTCCAAAACACATACCCGAGCGTGTGAGGCCGAAATTCAGTTTTATTCGCTTAAAATGTCGCGGGGATGCGGTCAAAATCGTGCAGAGGTTCGATGGTTGGAGGTGGCATGGTAGAAATTTGAGGGTTGCTCCGGAGAAGAAGACCAATTTCTCAAATCTGTCTGTAGGGGTAAAGAATATTAGATCCACCAATTTTAGGGCCGGACGTAGCTTTGTTGAAGTTGTCTATGGAAAGGGTTTTGATGATGCTGGTCTCCAAAAGCTGAACAATGTGAGTTCGGCAGAAGTCGAACATAAGTGCTTAGATCTGAATTTGAATAAGGAAATGCAGGAGACACTCGGTAACGCTGCGGTGGTGGCAATTAGAGATTTATTGAAGTTGGATGTTCTTGTGCATATAGTGTTTGATCAATTCCCATCTTGCAACAAGTTCTCATATATGGGTGGCCGTCTAATGATCGCAGAGTTTGACTCGATCGAAGAGCGCAATATTTTTCTAGATGCTCCTATGTCTGCGCTTCAAGAGCTAGCTTTATGGAAATTGACTTGGAAACCTAGCATGAAAACCTCTTTGAGGTTAGTGTGGTTATTGACTAGGGGATTGCCGATCCAGGTATGGGGAGAGGATTCTTGGCGTAGGATTGCCTCTTAATGGGGCGAGCTGGTGGGTTGCGACGAAGAAACCAGAGAGGGGCATCGTTTCGACTCTGCTAGAATCCTTATTCTTATTGAACAACGAGGTAAGATCCCAACAAAATGTTGGATCCAAGCTGGTGGTTTTCGAAGCAAAATCTATCTGGTTGTCGCAGATGCAGAAAATGCAGTGAAGGTGGGGGAGAGGGAAAACCAAGCTTCGTCGGAACTACCTGCATCGATGTTGGGAGAATACCCGAAGAAGGCCAAAAATGCAAATCAAAAATAGATTCGATGTACTCCTTAGGCGTGGTCACGCCTAAGCAGTGTGTTCAAATTGTTCCACCAAAAATTTTGCCTTCAATCAATTATTTTTCTACCAAAAAGAAGATGAATAATAACCACCAATAAACAACTGAAATAACGATATGAGACTCCCAAACTTTTAACGTGGAAAACTTTTTCGAAGTGAAGGATAAAAACCACAAGGCCTATCACCCAACCCAAGGCAAAATCCACTATCTCAACAAAGGTTCGTACAATCAAAGATAACCACAACCAAAAGGGCTATCAAAGAATTGGACCTCAATCACAAGAGATCTCCCAATTGCTAACAACCCATTCCAATCATCAACCAATAAGATTCAAAATCGAATCCAAACAAATAAGAAGAAATCAACGATACCAAAAGGAACATCCGAAGATGACGAGACCGTTGATCGGAACCGAGTTGAAGAAATTCTCTCTTGCTTGTTGATTCTCTCACGTGCGTGGATAACGATTGTATCTCTCAATCTCTACACCCAATTGACCCCTCTCCCAACTAAGACGGCTAGGGCAACAATTGGCAAAAAAGTGGACTCTCAATTTTTTTTTTTTTTGGACTAACTTGAATTGTTGGGCCTCCACACATAGAAGGAACCCAAACCCAGTAATTTTCCCCCTTCCGACTATGTGAAGGAGGCAACCAACCTTGCAGCCATCCTGCAGAATTCGAACTTGTCTCTTGAAAGGCTTTTACTGCACATATCCGCACCATTTTCATCCGTGTGGATCTTATCAACTTCAATCAACTTAGAATCCAAAACTTCTCGAATCCAATGATACCTTGTATCAATATGTTTCGATCTCCCATGAAATGTTGGATTCTTGCTAAGATGAATTGTACTTTGATTGTCGCAATACAAAATATACTTTTGTTGAGTGAAACCAATTTCACTCACAAAAGTCTTCAACCATAATAACTCCTTGCAAGCTTCGGTAGCAGCAATAAACTCCACCTCGGTGGAAGAGAGTGCAACACATTTATGCAATCGGGATTGCCATGAAATAGCTCCCCCTGCATTAGTTATCAAGTATCCAGAAGTAGACTTCCTATTATCACTATCTCCGGCCATATCAGAATCTGTATAAGCAAAAAGCTCCGACTTATCAGTACCAAAGCACAACTTCATATTCGAAGTTCCCCGAAGATATTTTAGAATCCACTTCACTGTACTCCAATGCTCTTTGCCAGGATTCGATATGAATCGGCTAACAACACCAACTGCGTGAGCTATGTCTGACCGAGTACACACCATGGAGTACATCAAACTTCCAACTGCTGAGGCATAAGGAATCCGCTGCATATCTTCATTTTCTTTCTCAGTAGAAGGATACTGCTTCTCACTCAATTTAAACGAAGCAGCAAGCGATGTAGAAGTAGCTTTGGCCTTGTCCATGTTGAACCGCTGCAACACTTTTTCGATATATTTTTCTTGGGATAACCATAACTTTTTCTCTTCCCTATTCCAAGAAATATACATCCCAAGAATACTTCTAGCTGGCCCCAAATCCTTCATTGCAAAATACTTGCTCAACTCTTTTTTTCAAATTATTTATTTTTGAGGCTGAAGAGCCTACAATGAGCATATCATCTACATAAAGAAGTAAGATGATAACATCAGTACTTGAGAACCACTGCACGAAAACACAAGGGTCGGCATCAGTCTTCTTGTACCCTTGTTGAATCATAACAGATTCGAATTTCTTGTACCACTGCCTCGGAGCCTGTTTAAGTCCATACAAGCTCTTTTTCAATCGACATACATGGTTACCCTTCCCTTTCACCACAAAACCTCTAGGTTGCTCCATATAAATTTCTTCTTTGAGGTCACCATGAAAAAATGCCGTCTTGACATCCATTTGCTCCACTTCTAAGTCAAGACAAGTAGCCAAACCCAATATAACACGAATAGAAGTCATCTTGACAACCGGTGAAAAAATCTCCTCAAAATCAACACCATGTTTTTGACTAAAGCCCTTCACAACAAGTCTGGCTTTGTATCGAGGAGATGATGAGTGTTCTTCATGCTTTACTTTATAAATCCACCTATTTTTCAAGGCCTTTCTATCACTTGGAAGCTTAACTAACTCATACGTGTCATTAGCATGTAGGGATTGCATTTAATCTTTCATAGCAACAATCCACTTTTCTTTTTTAGGACTCTGAACGGCTTCTTCATAGTCCTCAGGCTCTTCATTCTCAGTCAAGAGCACATACTCCGTAGATGAATACCTAGTGGAGGGTTGTCTATCCCGGGTAGACCTTCTCAATGAAGATTCTGCCATATCCACCGAATCCGGACCAACATCAACATTATCAACAGCATCATCGCCGACAGACTGATTTTCATCACCACCCAATTTTGGTGCAAGAACTCGATCCAAATAAATCAAGTCTTTATTTTGAACATTTGGCTTATGGTTCGTCTCAATGTCCTCAATCGTTTGATCCTCCATGCATACAACATCACGACTTCTGACAAGATTTTTCTCAATAGGATCATAACACCTATAGCCAAATTCATCATCACCATAGCCAATAAAGATGCACTGTCGAGTCTTAGCATCCAACTTGGATCGCTCATCCTTAGGCACATGAACAAACACTCGCATCCGAAAACTTTGAGGTGATCATAAGATACTCTTTTTCCGTACCAAACTCTGTCAGGAACATCTGTCTGCAAAGCCACTATAGGAGTCAGGTTAATAATGCGAGTAACTACATATAAAGCCTCACCCCATAAATGTTGAGGCAATTTAGCATCCGAAAGCACGCAGATCTCTCTCCATTAACGTTCTATTCATTCTTTCCGCCAAGCCATTTAGTTGCGGAGTTTTAGGAGGCGTCTTCTGATGTCGAATACCATGCTTTCGACAATAAGCATCAAACGGCCCACGATATTCACCTCCATTACCGGTCCTGATGCACTTCAATTTCTTACCTGTTTCTCTCTCAACAGAAACATGAAACTCAACAAAAGCATCAAGAACCTAATCCTTCGATTTCAACACTCGAACCCATAATTTTCTTGAGTGATCATCAATGGAAGTAACAAAATAAACTGCACCTCCAAAAGACTTTACCTTCAAAGGACCGCACACATCCGAATGGATCAATTCAAGAATATCTTTTTTCCTCGTAGGAGGGTGATGAACAAAAGAAACCCGTCTTTGCTTTCCTTCAAGGCAATGTGAGCACTTACCAAGTTGAGCACGTGTAACACCAGGGAGTAGATTCTTTCTCTCCAAAGTATTGAGTCCTTTCTCACTAATGTGACTCAATCTCCTATGCCATAAGCTCGAAAAACTCCCATTATGAACTGCATTAACACAATTCGCAGAAATAATAGCATGAAACCAATATAAACTGAATTTTTTCTTACCCTGAGCAATTACCATAGAACCTTTGGTAATCTTCCATTTTCCATCACCGAAATGGCTAGAATATCCATCATCATCCAACCTACCAGTGGAGACTAGATTTAGTCGAACATCGGGAGCATGCCTCACATCCTTCAGCATTAGTGTGTATCCACTACTGGTATCCAAACACACTGTTCCTGTGCCTACTACTTTCGCCAAACCATCATTTCCCATCTTCAAGACTCCAAAGTCTCCCGGAGTATATGATGTGAAGAAATCCAATTGGCAGTCACATGGAATGCAACTCCACTTATCCACAACCCAACTAGTCTCATTTTGGGTAAGATGAACTCCCTTTTCCTCATACACAATGACGAGATCCTCCGACATTGTCGTATGCACACGATCATTGCTCATATTATCATCTTTTTGCTCATACTTGTTGTTCTTGCCTTTCTGCTCATTTTTCAACTTGAAACAATACCTTTTGATGTGTCCCCGTTTGCCACAATAATGACACTCAAGGTCATTGTATTTTGGCTTTGACTTACTTCTTCCTCGAGACTTTTCTCGATTCCCATGATCTCGGCCTATATTCCAACTTCTCCCCATATTATTCGTAACTAGGATCTCCGAATGAGAAGATGAAGTGCCAAGAGTCTTCCTCCTCACCTCTTCATTCAAAATAGCACTTTTGATAAACTCCAAAGTGACTATCCCATCGGGCGCAGAATTAGGCAAAGAGACTCTGAAACCTTCCCACGAATCTGGAAGAGTATTAAGTAGCCACAAACCAAGTACCTCATCATCAAACTTCATTCCCATGCCTGACAGCTGATCGAAACATCCTTGAAACTCATTTATGTGATCGGAGATGGACTTGCTCTCATGATAACTTAATCGCTTAGCCTGCTTGAGTAGAAACAACTTATTGTTGTCAGTCTTCGAAGTATATAAGCTTTCCAACTTGTCCCACAATGTTTTGGCATTGGTCTCATTAACAATGTGATTAAAAACATTGTCCTCTACCAATTGCCTTATGAAACCACATACTTGTCGATGCTCTAATTCCCAATCTGCATCACTAGTTTCAACATCAGGCTTTGCCGCAGAAAACACTGGCCCATGTAACTTCTTCACATATAGAAGATCAGTTATCTTCCCTTTCCAAATATGATAGTTTGTTCCATCTAAGCAAATCATTTTTCCCAAGTTCACATCCATCTTTCAATGGTAAGTAACACTCCCAAAAAACCTTGCTCATATACCACTTTATGTTGGGAGAATACCGGAAGAAGGCAAAAAATGCAAACCAAACTTAGATTCGATGTACTCCTTAGGCGTGGTCACGCCTAAACAGTGTGTTCAAACTGTTCCACCAAAACCTTTGCCTTCAATAAATTATTTTTCTACCAAAAAGAAGATGGATGATAACCACAAATAAACAACGGAAATAACAATATGAGACACCAAAAATTTTAACGTGAAAAACTCTTTCAAAGTGAAGGATAAAAACCACGAGGCCTATCACCCGACCCAAGGCAAAATCCACTATCTCAAAAAAGGTTCGTACAATCAAAGATAACTACAACTAAAAGGGCTATCAAACTCCACACCCAAATACAAGAATCGAACCTCAATCACAAGAGATCTCCCAATTACTAACAACCCATTCCAATCCTCAACCGATAAGATTCAAAATTGAATCCAAACAAATAAGAAAAAATCAACGATACCAAAAGGAACATCCGAAGATGACGAGACCGTTGATCGGAACCGAGCTGAAGAAATTCTCTCTTGCTTGTTGATTCTCTCGCATGCGTGGATAACGATTGTATCTCTCAATCTCTACACCCAATTGACCCTTCTCCCAACTAAGATGGCTAGGGCAACAATTGGCAAAAAAGTGGATTCTCAATTTATTTTTTTTTTGGGCTAACTTGAATTGTTGGGCCTCCACACATAGAAGGAACCCAAACCCAACAATCGATTACGAAATCTTCTTATGACATAAGGGATCTGGGTCTTGAAGGTGGCGAAGGAAAGAGCGGCGGAAGTGATGGGCAGGGTTATGGTTTGAGAAATTAAGTTCCCTAAATAGGGCACCTCTTAAAGCAGTTGGTTGTGAGGTAGAAACTGTTCACCCTAACCAGTCGCTGTCAACTCCAACGGCCTCAGAGTCGGCTAATAGAAATAATCCTCTTGGGGAGTCTCCGTTTTACATCTCCGAAGATGCATTAGGGTCGGTAGAAGAGACTCCCCTTGGGCATAAAGCTGGAGATTTTAGTTATGTTATCCATCGTAAGAAAAAGAAATTTAGTCGAAGGCATTGCTCCGGATGTGCCAATCATCAACATGGAAATGATGATCTATTTGGACTCCAAAAGTGGATAATGAGGTGGCAAAAATGTCAAGTGGTTCAGATACAATTAATTCTGCAAACATGGGCGTCAGAGTTGTCAATAAGGGAGGAGTTTCCAAAGAGATAGAAACATCGAATGCTTTTAGAGCTCCAATGGGTGGGAGCTCGTCGCATAGTGTTGTCAAAGAATTCAAGATATAAAAGACAATAAAACTCCATTTTCAAAGTTACATAAGTCTTCTTACTTCGGAATTTTCAAAACAGCCTCCTCCTCAGCCTCAATTCACCACGGAATGAATCTGAAAATTTCAGATTTTGCAACCACTAGTAGCTGTTGTATGCAGATTTTTATCGAATGCCCTCAATTATCGATCCTTAAATCAAATCAATCCAACACAGTCTGCAATCAGCCCTTGGAGGTTGTTCGTGTCTTGTCTAAATTATTGATTAATTCTAAAATTATCATAAGAAATAAACTCACAACTCATCTTACTCAAATCTCCTAGACAGTTCGCAATTCACCAATCATATATTAACTATGTATACAAATTCGACAACTAAGTCCAATCTAAACTAAATCCAAATTCCAACATAAATTTTAATCTAATCACAACTACAATAAACATCAACAGGATGACATAATCCAATAAGGAATTAAAGGCACAATCTAATCCCAAAATAGCCCTGCAAAATTTCAGATTATTAGTATTATGTTTGAAATTTAAAAATTCGATGAAAATAGGCAAGAGAATGTAATACAACCTTTTCTCGATGTTTACCATCTCTATGTGGAAGGAATAATGGAGGATTTAGAAGCTGTTGGAAATGGGGAAGGTGACGGGCGACTTCATCATCGCGGTGAGGGAGAAGAAATTACGTTACATGAATTGTGGGATTAAAGTAAAGGATTAGGGTTGGAATTACCGGTTGTTGATTTGAAATTTGAAGTCTCTCTCTCCCAGGACTATGATTTGGGAATTTTCTTTGTAGACGCCGTCGAATGAAATGAACTTTTGTCCAAAATAAAGAAGAATAAATTCATCATTTCGCTTGCAGGAGGGGCTGGTCTGCGCCACTTTACATACAGTCGTTTCGCTGCACTTGCCTGAAATTGGCTTCGCTTGCGGACCGCTCACCTTTCCTGCTTGTTTTCGCCGCTTGGCTGACGAAGGAATTTGGAGAATTGCGTAGGCGGCGACCCCAAGGCTTCAGTGGTGGTTTCCTACGGCTAGGAGAAGACATCATCCTTCACATCTCTAGTAGCAACGGTGTAGAGAGGTCTCGAGTCACCGCTTGCGTGGGGAGTTCACAAGAACGGACGTCCACTTCAATTTTTATCATACAAAAGGGACGAGCGGATTATCGGCTAAAGTCCTGAATGAACATAAAATTATTATTAATATTATTTATTATTACAGTTATTATTATTATTAGTAATATTATTTATTTATTTATTTATTATTATATATAGAAGAGAAATAACACAGAGCAGCGGCAAAGGCCGAGGCGCTGCTGCAGATTTTTATTTTTATTTTTTTGAATTTTTTTTTTATTTTCTCCGAAAAATACATTGCCGTGCAGGTTTGATTCTTGAAGGATATCGCACTCTCGAAACCTACAAAGTATACCTCTAAAAATTATATTATTAAACTAGATAGAAATATGAGAGAAAAGAAATGCAGAAAATGAAGTGTATGAAATGTATATTATTGTGTATATGAGTGTATATATGGTGTATATGGGTGTTTAGAGGGGATATTTATAGAGCGAAAAGCTTCTAGAAGCTTCGCGGTTGCAACCGCCCATAAATAACTACTAACTACTTTTAAAAATAGCTACTAACTACCTCTAAAAATAACTATAAATAACTACCTCTAAAAATAACCATAAATAACTACATTTAAAAATAACTACTAACTACCTCTAAAAATAACAACTAATATAACTACTAATAACTTACTAAAAACTACCTATTTTCTAGAAAGTTCTAGAATAAATATTACAAAAATAGCCAAAAATTGGCTAAGTGATGATGCAAGAATCAAATATGGAGGCTGAGAGAGTGCAAAATTAAATGTACGGTGATCTGAATAAATGTAGGAGCTGAGGGAGGTTGGACGGATTTATTGCAGCCGCCGCTTGTTTTCCCCATAGCCGCCATCGCTCACTTTCATACAGAGATTTCCGCTCCGCTCACATTTTCGTGCAGGAGTTGCTGACGAAGCCAGTTTTGAACTCCCAAACAAGTTTTTGAAGCGTCATCTCACCTATATAAATAATAAACACCTTATAAATATTTATTTAAATAAATAATAAATAAAATTAATTTAACAAAAATTAAATACTAAATAGCACATAAATAATGCTTAAAACCAAAATAATTATAAATTACACATAAGATGAAATAAATACAATTATTAGAGTAAATTAAGCGTAAATAATACAAAATTTGACATAAATAAATAAGTAATTAAATAAATATAAATTATAAAATATGAAAAAGTACGGGAGGTGACGGCTGAAATTGAGAAGATGAAGCGCGAGTTCTTCTGGGGTGACGAGGACGACAAACAAAAATTACGTTGGATCAGATGGGAGATTATTCAAGCACCTCTTCGGTCGGGGGATATTAATAAACTGAATTTGGCTCTCTTATATAAATGGAAATGGAGGGATCGGCATGGAAACAGGTTGTATCGAGTCTACAATGTAGAAAAGAGGTGTGGAATTCTCGCCATCTCAAATAAACAACTCGTCAAGTTCACTTTGGGGATGGATTAATAAAGGGTGGTCTTCTTCTGAAGCGATTGCAAACCCGGTTTGTCATCTAAAAATTCTACTCGGAGACGGTGGAAAAACTCGATTCTGGGAAGATGTCTGGGTGGGAGATGAGGCTTTGAAAAGTAGATTTCCAAGAATATTTAATCTTTCTGTAAATAAGGTAGGCTTGGTTAATACTTTTGGTGAATGGACAGATGTAGGGTGGATTTGGCAGGTGCAACTTAGGAGGATTTTATTTGACTGGGAAAAAGATGTGTGGGAAGAGTTTTTAATTTCAATCTTCCCAATGGATTTTTCTCCTTACGTATAAAAGTTTACATGAGGCGTGGATGCTGATCCCAATGGCTGCAATCTGGAGTATTTGGCCAACTCGTAACAAGATGATTTTCCAAGGAAAATCAAGTTCTTCAGAGGAGATCCTGGAAAGGATTAAATGGAACGTCTGGAAGTGGATTTAAGGTAAATATCCATCGGCAACAATTTTATTTGGAGATCTATCTTTGATCCAGACGAGGAAATCGAAAACAATAAATGTTCACAGGATTAATGCCTCGTGGCTGCCCCCAAAAAGTGTGTGTTGGAAGATAAATGTGGATGGATCAACGCATGGAAATCCTGGGAATGCTGGAATTGGAGCGGTCATCCGAGATGAGAGGGGCATTGTTTTATTTCTTTTTTCTAAATTTATAGGCCTTGCAGACGCATGCCGCACAGAATTGGAAGCCGTGAGACAGATATCGTTTATTTTGGTAGACGATATCCATTCCCAAATACGGTGATTGAATGTGATTTCTTTTCATTGGTGTCATGGTTAAACGGAAGTTCGACTCCTCCGTGGAAATTAAATCGGGAGTTCCAGGAGGTGATGGCTATCTTAGATCATGCTATGGCCTTTGAAATTTGTCATGTTGTGAGAGAAAAAAATTTCTTCGCCGATAGCTTACCAAAGCGAGGGGCTGTAGGGAATTTTGGCCGCTAGAAAAGATCCGGTGAAAGAAGATTGATGTTCGTCAGTTCGATCAGTTCCCGGAGCTGTTTGTCGGACTCCCGGAGAAGATGGGCGGAGACGCTGGACGGCCGGAGATGAAGGCCGGAGCGTCACTGCTGCCAGATACGGCTGTTTCGGTGCGGATCGACAGAATCCGAAGCTGTTTGTTGGGAGGAGCTGCCACTGGTCGCGCGCTGCCGGAGAAGATGACCGTAGGGAGCTGGTCGCCAGAGTTGCTGAAAGCATTGTCGCCGGACACTTGAGGAAGATGACTGGAGCTGCCAGTCGCCACTGCTACTGGTCGGAGGATATGACCGGAGCTGCTGGTTGAGGAAGTCCGTCGGAGAAGACGCCGCTGTCCCGCAGCAACTAGCCGCCGACTGCCGGAGTTGCTGGCCGAAGTTTCAATCGGGTCGCCAGTCGCCGGAAGTGAAAGGATTGACGAAGGTTTCATCGATTGTCGTCGGCGTCGATTTTGGTACTGAGTTTAGCAGCTGGAAGATATGATTCTCCCCAATTTCAGAGAGGACAACGAACAGGGAGTATTGAAATTCAATTCTCAATTTGTTAAGCCTGTTTGTTGGTTTTTCTTGCTTTGATTCCCAGAATGTCTTTCCTAGCCTAAATCTAAATCTGTGTTTGATTAGTTTATTTTTTATTTCGGTTTGGTATTGTTTTGATTCGAATTCGGTTCTGTTAATTCACTGTAATATTTTTATATACGAAGTTTTATTCGATAAATCCAAAAAAATTCGGGAATAAATTCATAAAATACAAGTAAACACCTAATATTTCGACTTTCAACTTTTAAATATAAAATAATTTTAGCAATTTATTATATAATTAATTTTTTTTTTAATTATTAGTTTGAATAATAATTTAAATGTAATATTCTATAAGAATCAATAATATATTTTTATAAGATATTGTAAAGATTGTTTATTTATTTTGTATTTTGGTTTGAAAAAATATTTTTTTTATTTGATGCACAGATAATTATGTAGATAATATAAAAAATAATGACTAAACTATAATAATATATTAATTTTTTGGAAAAAAAAAGATATAAATCTTTTCATAAAATAACACTCTCGGAATAATAGAAATTTTATATATAAAAAAATTCAAAAGAATATACAACTTGAGCTTGTTTAATTTGTAAAACAAACACATATATATATATACTATGCAACTCACATGTTCTTGATAAATAAAATATATATATATATATTTTTTATAACAAAATATTATATTAAATTACTAATTAAAGTTATAGTCAAATAAAAATTTTAAACTCAAATACAAAAGTGTATTAGTAGAATGAAATTTAAATTATAAAAAATAAAAAAAATAAAAGAACTCTACAGGTTGGTTTGATTTTAATTTCAATTTTTTTGGAAGGTGTGGTCATATCTTCATTAAACAAGTGGATCAAAGCTCCAACAATTAATTTGGAGCAGATTTTCATTAAGGAAAATCCATTTTCAATAGTGTTTTAATTCTATTTTAAGAAATAGTTATCCTATCCTCTATATATATACATATATATATAACTATAGTGGGGTAGCTTTTTTTTTTTTTTTTTTTTTTTTTTTTTTTTTTTAATTCAGTTTGTGTATCATACTTTGTAAAATACGGTAATATGAATGCGTATTCTCTCAACAATTTAGCAAAATTAAAATATCGGCGATTAGTCTTCGGCGTTGGATTTCAGAAAGGTGTGTTAAAAGTTCGACAAAAGCTCGACAATAATTTGGTGACTTTGTCTTTTACTTATACTATATTTATTTTTAAATGCATTCTTTCTGAGAAAATTGCTTTTATTTTTAGATTTGATTAATCAATTCTGGATAAAATTTATTTTTAATATATTTTGCAGATATTTTCTATATTATTTACTTTGGAAATAAATCACGTTTTTTATAGAAGAAGATAACACATAATATTCATTTATTTTTTGATATATTTTATCGGTATTTTTTATTCTATTTAATTTGCAAATAAATCACATTTTCTAGGTAAACTATAAAATATAAAGATATTAATATAACATTGTTCTACGTGTTTTTTAAATTTTTATTTTACTTTTTTATTTTTGGTATATTTTGATTTTTATTGATTTAAAAAATTATAATTAAAATTAATTAATTTATTTTATTTTTAGTATTAATTATGACTAATCTTTTTAATTTTTAAGATTGATAAACAACCATTTATATAAAAATACAAATATTTAACCACATTAAATAATATTAATTATTTTCTATATATTATTTTTTTTAAAAAAATATTTTTTTTCTTATTTAATATAAATTAATTTTTTATTTTAAAATAAGAATATAAAAAATAGATAAAAATTATTTTATTTTATTTATTTCTCTTATTTTTTTAATTATATCTTATATACTCTTATCATTCAAATATTTTATTTGATATTAATTAATTATATATTATTTTAAAATAAATTTATATATTTATTAATTGAATATAAATTTTAGTGATAGATTCAATTGAAATCAAATTTTTATTTTTATGTTGTTATTTTAGTTCTTTTATTTCATAGTTTGACATTATTCTATTTTATGTTACATTTTATAAAATGTAGTTTGTTATTTGTGAAATATATATAGAAAATACAAATATAAAATTCATAATAAATATAATTATTTGATATATTTTTGCAATTTTTACTGTTTGTTATTTGTGAAATATATATAGAAAATACAAATATAAAATTCATAATAAATATAATTATTTGATATATTTTTGCAATTTTTACTATTTTGAATCAATATTATATGATTATTTATTAATAATTTTATATATCTTAAATTGATAATTTACTTATTTAAATATCTTCAATATAAAATTGAAACAAATAATTATTTAATATTTTGGTAAACTAAAATTAAATGTAAAAAATAAGTTTTATTTTTATTACATATTTTGTATATATTATAATGTGTTATTTGTTATAATACATAAAAAAAAAAATGATAAGTAATTCTATTTTTCTTTTTTGCATTAATAACTTGATTTGCATATTTTACTTGGGCGGATTATACAATTTTATAATTTTGCATTAGTATTTTAATTATCTAATACTTCTTACGTCCCAGCCATTTTGTCTCTTTTAACTTAGACACAATAATTTTATTTGAAATATAGTATGCAAAAAGTACGTAGATAATAGTTTTATAAATTTATATTTACATTGAAATTGAAATTAAAAATAAAAATTTATTCATTCTTATTTTTAAGAGAAAATATAGTTAATTATTTTAATTTTTTTTGAAATAAAAACTAATATTTAAACATACATGTATGATACAACATTATTTTAAGATAGTAATTATTTATACATTATTTATTATTTTTTAAAATATTTTAATTATAGATACACCCGTGCATAGCACATGTGTAAATGCTAGTATTAAAAATTTTAGTTTTTATATTTCAAAATTTATACTTTCTCCATCCACTTACAATGTTTACATTTACTTCTGCCGCGGTGTTTAAAAATAATAATATTTTAATTATAGTGAGTAGTTAAAAGTAGATGAATGACATTTTTGCCCTTACTTTTTTTTTGTGAAAAAGTAACGATGTGATGTAAAGTAATGGTATTTGTAAAAAAAAATAGAATATTTAATGAAATGTTAATTTTATAATTGGACATTTCAAAATAAAAATATATAAACATTGTAAGTGGACAAAGAGAGAGTACTAGATATCTATTTTCACATCCTAAACTATTACTACGTCACTTATTCGTTATCGCATAAATTAGTCATTTCATGCGTCGGCCTAATATCAAAAGTTTTTTAAAAACTCTATGGTGTGATTCAGTTTTGTTTTGATTATTTATTATTGTGTTTTATTCTTATTTAAATTACTATATATATATATATATTTATTAAAGTACGTGTTGAAAGAACAGTAAAGATATATATTGAATAAAAATTTAAAAAATAAAGGGCAAATATGTTTTTTTTAGTCTCGTAACTGACCCTTATCATTTTAGTCTCGTAAGTAGAGCCTGTCGCAAACTAGTCCGATAAGTGAAAAATTTTCGCTGTTTTAGTCCTCCGGCGCCGGAGACGCCCACGTGGTTCGCTGGAGGTGACGTGTCCGCCAAGTCAGCGACACCTGGCGGACACGTAGATTTTTTTTATTTTTTATTTTTAAAAAATTTTTTTTATTTATTTTTAATTTTATTTGTATTTTTTAATTTTTTTAATTTGCTCCAATTAAATTATTTGTATTTTTTAATTTTTTTAATTTGCTCCAATTAAAAAATTTTAATTTTTTTTAAAAAAAAAATCTACGTGTCCGCCAAGTGTCGCTGACCTGACGGGGCACCTGGCCGACACATCACCTCCGACGAGCCATGCGGGCGTCTCCGGCGCTAGACGACTAAAACAACGAAAATTTTTCACTTATGAAACTAGTTTGCGACTGGTTCCACTTACGATACTAAACTGATAAGGGGTCCAGTTACGAAACTAAAAAAACAGTTTACCCAAAAATAAATAAATTGAACCCTATAATTTGTTAATTGTAATTTATCTCATATATAGACACACACAAATCCAATCTTTTAATATATATATATATATATATATATTTTTTTTTTTTTAACAATTGTTAAATATATCATAAATGTACGCCTTCGGATAGAGATCTTTATGCTTGTTTGGCTAGATATATAAACTAAATAATAATACTCCATCGTTCAGGCTAATTTATTCTATTTAGTTTAGGTACAGAGTTTTATATATTAAATTAAAAAATTATAAATTATGAATTTTAAAATATAATTAAAATATATAATTGCATTTTTTTTAAAAAAAAAAATTATGCAAAACGAACGAAAATAAAAATAGTGGACAAATTAAGTGGAATGAAGGGAGTAGTATTTTACTATAAATTTATGAGGTACTATGAAAAGTTTATTAAAAAATTAATACTCCTTCTGTCCTACGTAATTTGTCCATATTTTCTATTTTCGTCCGTACCACATAACTTGTCATTTTTATTTTTGAAAATATAATTATTCACTTTATTCTTATTTTAAATTTTAAATTTTATAATTTTTTTAATTTTAATTAAACTATTTACTTATTTTAATCTTAATTTATAATTATTTTTACTAAATAATAATTAATTTTACTAAATAATAATTAATTTTACTAATTTACTTCTTAATTACTTACTAATTATACTTTACATAAATTTCCGTATCTATAATAATAGTCCCATATTTTCTGGGGCGGAGGGAGTAAACAATAGTGAAAGAAATAGGAAAAATATTAACATATTGATTATTATTTGAAAAGTATGAGTAATTTGAGTTTGTTTTTTTAGCAAAATTTCTCGAATTTCACTATTTGAACTCTGCGTTTTTTGAAAAAATTACATTTTTTTTTTTCAAAATATCTCATCAAACATTATTTTCGTACCAAAATTAAACTAAATTTGTACCAAACTTAAACTAAATTTTTTCCAAACTTATCGAAAAAAACACACCCAAAGTTTTAGGTGAATAAAATTATCAACTATAAATAAAATATACATAAGTTTAAGGTATAACAAAAAAAAATATAATTATCATGAACAGGAGAATAAAAAAAAAAAAAAAAGAAAAAAAAAAAGAAGAGAGTAGAGAGAGAGAGAGAAGGCAGCATAACCATGAAAAAACAAATTAAAATGAAAAATAACTTACCTAAAATCTAATTTTCAGGTTATTAGATTGGGTGTAGACTTACCTAGAATGCACTTGTTGTGTAGCAGCGGAGGGAGCAGACACATAAAATAACACAACATAGAATTAAAGAGCAAATGAATTAAGGTAAGAATTGTAATAGTTGCGACAAGCAAAGAAAAGAGAAGAGAAGAGCATGTAATTGAGTCGCACACAGCGTGGCACCATCGAAATATATGGATGGTGAAACGCCATGTGCGACCAAATTAAACCTCTTCCTTCCTTCCATCATCATCATCTTCTTCTTCTTCTTCTCTCTCTCTCTCTCTCTCTCTCTCTCTCTCTCTCTCTCTCTCTCTCTCTCTCTCTCTCTCTCTCTCTCTCTCTCTCTCTTCATTGTTTCTCACACCTATCTTTCTATCTATCTATTTATCTATCATGCACACAAAAATAATCTCCTACGTATAAATATATATATATATATAGTAGAAAGGAGAAAACATAAATAAATAAATAAATAAATAAATATCCCCCATAACCAAAAGGAATGGATAAATACGTACTGCCTACCACATACATACATATCACACACCTCTACATTATTACTGCCTCCCTCCGCATAACTTGTCCATATTTTTTATTTTCGTTCGTCCCACATAATTTATCTTTTTCTTTTTTGGAAAATTAATTATACACTTTTATCATATTTTAAAATTTAAAATTTAATTTTTTTTAATCTTAATTAAACTATTTAGTTATTTTAATCTTAATCTATAATTATTTTTACTGAATAATAATTATTTTTACTAATTATACTTTACCTAAATTTCGGTGTCTACAGTAATACACCCATATTACATAGGACGGAGGAAATATTAATTAATTTCTATCTATCTATCTATCGTCTATACATATACATAGTCTTGTAAGTAATGATTTAGTGCTGTGGAGTAAACTCGTATATTATTAGATTTAACCAAAAATTTATTCAAAATGCACTCAAAAAGTAGCAATGTCATAAAAAAAAAAAAAAAGAAAAAGAAAAAAAAAGAAAAAAACCCACATATACATATACAAAGGTGGACCACGGACCACGTACATTATTACATTACGTAAGTAAATAAAATGCATTCCTTAATTTTCTTGTACAGCTAAAATCTTTAAAGCTAAACATATACACTATACATATATATATATATGTATATTCTAAAATAATCTTTGTAGGAACGTAAGAACCTTCAAGAAATTATGGGTAGTGTTCTTTGAATCTTTTTCCACATTTTAAATAAATATTATTTAATTTTAAGTATTGTACTCCCTCCGTCCCATAACAAAGTATCAATTTTTCTATTTTAGTCCGTCACATAACAAAGTATCAATTTCCTTTTTAGTAACTGTACTATCTACCTAACATGACAAATACCCTTACAACTTACAATATATTACACAAATACCATTACCTTTGTATCACACATACTAATAAGGTTATTTTAGTCATTTCTACTTTATTCCTACTATATCCCAATATAATACTAATATTTTTAAAATTACGTGCAAAAAGCAAATGGATACTTAGTTCCGGGACGAAGGGAGTATTTTTTATTGAAATTTATGAAAGTCAAATAGTAAAATAAAAACATAAAAAAATGTAAATAAAATAAAAATCTAACAATTTTCAAAATACGCAAAAATACCTAATTAAATATATAATATATTTATTGAAATATATTACAATCATATACTCCTTCCGTCCCACATAATTTATCCCTATTTTCTATTTTCGTCCGTCCTACATAATTTGTCCATTTATTTTTTGGAAATATAATTATACACTTTAATCTCATTTTAAATTTTAAATTTTATAATTTTTTTAATTTTAATTAAACTATTTACTTATCTTAATCTTAATCCACAATTATTTTTATTATACGATAATTATTTTTACTAATATACTTCTTAATTACTTACTAATCACATTTAAAGTGAGGAGGTCGGATATGTCATATATATATATATAGGTGTGCGAATATATAGTTAAAATTTGAATTGAATAAATTTAATATGATGTAAATAAATATTTATCATACATTTTATATGGAATTTTTTTTACAATATAGTAATTAAAAATTAATTATTTAATTTAATAGCTTTAAAATAAATATTTTAATAAACAATACTCCCCCTCCGTCGTAGGTAAGATCCCATTTGGTTAGTAGTTTAGTACACAATACTTTAATAAATAAATAGTATAATTTAATATGTTAATTATAGTAATTATAATATTATTTTATAATTTTTATATAAGTTATGTTGTTATTATTTTTTTCAAATAAAAATTAATATATGATTAAAAAAATTTAAATATTTTAAGTACTATATCTCAATAATATAGATATAATTTTATAAAAAATAAATTTTTTATAATATAAATAAATAGAAAAATATATTTATTTATTATTTATAATTCATATAAATTAATTTTATAAAAAATTAATAATTTTAAATATAAATAAAAATATTCGATCTTCAAAATTTAATTTAATTAATTTATATTTATTAAGTAGATAATATTTATACGGCGAAACCGACATAATACATAAGTAATTAAAACAAAACTTAACAGGACAATTCTGTCCAAAGATAAGAGCAAGAGCAGAAAGACCAAACACAGCAACAGTGCATTGGGATGCTGCTTGCACATGCATATCTACGTGTAATCAAATCGTACGCATACTCCATACTATATTTATTAGACTTATATAAAAATAAAATATTATATATATTTTTTTTCAAATATTATTCAAATTATTATTCCAATTCAAATTAAAATTAAATAAACTTTTTTAATTACAAGCTTTCCAAGAGTAAAAAAGTAAAAAATTCAATAAAAAGAATATTATTTCAGGTACTTA
Organism: Andrographis paniculata; assembly: GCF_009805555.1. Classification (NCBI taxonomy): domain Eukaryota; kingdom Viridiplantae; phylum Streptophyta; class Magnoliopsida; order Lamiales; family Acanthaceae; genus Andrographis; species Andrographis paniculata. The sequence continues at coordinate 2,899,926 of NW_026137513.1, read as the reverse complement.
CATTAATATTTTTTAATTATACATAAATTTATACATAATTTAATAATTTTATTACCAACACCACCAAATCATTCCTTATAAAATAAAGTTTAATATTGTTATTAGTAGTGTCGTCAGTGCATGTGAAATCACGAGAATGCATGCAGACGTAGTGACCTTCAGACAAAGCCAAGTAACACTAACCAGCAGCCCCGTCACCATTTTCTATGTCCAACTGGATAACTCGCGTCCACAATGTCATAATAATAATAATAATAATAATAATAATAATACTCGTTCGGTTCACCTACTATGTTCATATTGCCGTTTCTGTCCGTTTTACATCCCATGTCATTTTCATTTTTTGAAAAATGATTACACACTTTAATTTTATTTTAAATTTTTAAATTTATTTTTTTAAAATTTTAAATTAAACTAATTAGTTATCTTAATTTAAATTTATAATTGTTTTTATTATAAGATAATTATTTTTACTAATACATTCTTAATTATCTACAAATTATACTTAACCTAAATTCTCATATCTACGGTGACTCAAATATCCAACGTGACACGGAGGAAGTAATATAATTCCTTCATTTCAATATAGTTAATACATTTTATTATTAATAGTAATACTAATAATATAATTCCTTCATTTCAATATTGTTAATACATGTTACTAGGAAATAATATTTAATTAGTTAATAATAGTGGATTATGATATTATTTTATTATATAATTAATAATATTAATAATTTTAAAATAAATTTAATGGCTTTGTTCTTTTAATATTTTTTTACATATTTTTTTAAAAAAAATTAATACACTACATACATTCATTATTTTTATATTCTCTATACAATTCCTTATACCTCACATAATTTTTTTTTTCCAAAAATCTCTCAAAACAAACACACTTATATATGATTAGAAAAATAAAATATATATTTAAATATTTTAAAAATTATATCACAATAAAAAATACATATAATATAAATACTCCCTCCGTTCCATTGAAAGGTTACCATTTTCTATTTTCGTCCGTCCCAAAACAGGGTTACTATTTCCTAATTTAGTAATTGTACTATCTACTTAACATAATAAATACCATTTCAACTTACAATATATAACACAAATGTCATTATTTTTATATTACACCATATTAATAGATGTATTTTTGTCTTTTTACTATAATCCAATATAATACTAATATTAAAAAATCTACATACAAAAAGCAAACGCCATCCTTCCAATGGAACGGAGAGAGTATTATTTTGTAGATAAGAAAATTTTTTAGATGCAAATAAATAAAAAATATATAATTAACCTAAACTAATTTTATAAAAGAAATAATATTTGAAATACAGATACAAATATTTATTTTTTTAAAAAAATAAAAATAATGAGATTTTTTAGGAGATCTTAATGGATAAAGATTGGTCTTATTTTTGGTTTTTCGATATAAAATATTCTCTTTGTTTCAATATCGTCCCAAAATAATAGTGTCATTTTCATAAATAACCATATAACTATAAAATTATCCCTACTTTTTCATTATTATTATACAATTGATACTATTTTTTACATTAATATACTCAAAAGGGGCAAAAAAGTCATTTATATATACTTTTAACTTACTACAAATATAATATCAATATTTATTAAATCACGCAATAAAATTATACTTTTGGGATGGAACTGAGTATAATATATAAATATAAATATAAATATTGATATTACAGTATCAGTATATGCGGCAGGTTTGTCGACTACTCTACGTGTAAACCTCTCAGCCTCCCATATTTTACGTCAACATTTGTGAAACCAGGTCAACAATTTCTTTCTAAATTCGGAAAGTTTTGCATTCCCAAATTTAGAAACTAGCAGCAACACAGGAGTACAATAAATAATACAACCCCTCTAATAATACAATCTCTCTTTCCATTACAGTTCTCAAAAAAAAAAAAAAAACTATAAAAATTGATTATTTTATTTAAAAAATATTTAAAATATTTTACGTTTTTTATTAATTAAATATTTTTTATTTTTATTTTTATTAAAATACAAGAGACTACTATATAATTATCGATTATTTTCATTTGCGTTTGTTTGAAGACAATTAACATTTTTTATTTTTGATAAAATTTTCTAAATTAAAATATATTTAATAAATATAAATCGATTTAATTAACTATATAATATATAATATTATACACCATGTAGGATCCCCTCAAAATTCTATTATTTTTATTTCTCTTTTTAAAAAAATAAATACTACTTTTATCTACATTTAAAACACCACATATTTTATAAATTTATTGAAATTATAGATAAAAAAGTACTTTTTTATTTACTTATATCATAGACAATTTATTCTCTATAAAATAATATTTATATTGCATATTTTTTTTATTGCGATATAATTTTTAAAATATTTAAATATATATTATAATATATTAAATATATTTAAAATTATCAATATTATTAATTATATAGAAGATAATAAAATAATATCATAACTCACTATTATTAACTCATTAAATATTATTACCTCAAGTAACATGTCTGCTAATGAAAAATGTCGAATATGCAGGGACACGGAGAAAGTATTTTTCAAAATTTTGGTTTTTTTTTTTTTTATTAATTTTATAATAATGCTATATTTTGAAAAAAAATAAAACAATCCCAATCTTCAAAATTTGTACTTAAAAGTTTTTAATATATAGAGTTTTAATTAATACTTTTGAACTTTCCAACCACATTAAAAAAATAAAAAATAAAATAAAAATAAAAAATAATAAATAAAAATAAAAATTATGCTGGAACAGGTATAAAAAACCACCAAACACTAAGAAAAAAGAAAAAGAAAAGCCAAACAGGCGACTGCAGTGATATATTTAATCACATAAGCCAAACAAATTCATAATTGAACAACAAATACACAACATTAAAGTTGACGTGGTGTAGGGATCAACTCGTGACTAAGATAATTATTTTTGTTTATTTTTATATTTTAATAATATAAATATTATTGATTATAAATTTATTTATGAACAATATATACATACTTATTTAATATATCAATCATAAATTTTTAACCAAAATTTGATCTTGTCTATTTAATGTAAAAAATTATTAAATTTATTCAACATACTTTTTAAATATTGCACATGATTTCTTGAATTTCGTAATTATCCATCAATTATTCTAATTTTTATTTTTAAAACATAATTATTTTTTCAAAACAAATATATTGCATAAAAATTTCAAAGTTAACAAAATGTTTAAATTTATTATCGAGATATTAACTATAAATAGTTAAATATTCGTTTACATTAATACATGCAATAAATTAAATCATACTCCATCTGTCCTACATATCATGTCATACTTTGCATTTTGTTCGTCCCACATATTATGCTATTTTTTTTTTTATTGAAAAATATTTTACATTTTAATTATATTTTAAATTTTATAATTTATAATTTTTTTAAATTTTTAATTAGATAATTAGTTATGTTAATCTATAACTATATATTATATTATAATTAATTTTATTAATATATTCTTAATTATTTACTAATCATACATCTCCTAAATTTTCGTATCTATAGTAACACTGACGACATATTTGAGACGGAGGGAGTATATATTAATTATTTATGAAAAAAATTAAATAAAATAATTGATAATGTATCGTAACACTACAAAAAAAAAATATATTTGTAACGGAATTCCGTCCCTAAAGTTCACGTAGTTAACGTAATTTTATTACTAATTCCGTCTCTAATGTCATTAGTAACGGAAAAAGTAAATTTAGAGACAAAAAAAGTTTTTTTACAAAAATAATTTTTTCTTCTAGTGTAAATAATTAGATTTTGTTTTATAAATATAAATTAAACTTTTGCGAAATTTTGATATTTATATCGTGACTTTAAATAGTTATAAAAACTTACAAAAATTATTTACTTACAATACAAGTAAAAAATAAAAATATTGAGGATGATCTTGTTATTTTGTTGTTACTTTAGATAGATATGAACGATAATAAAAAAATTATGGTTGTTTTCATTAGTTATACCGTGACTTTTGAAAATTTAGCATGACAATATTTGTAATAATTTAAAATATTGTAAATATTTTTGTTATTTGTGACAATATGTGTGATAATTTAAAATGTTGCAAATATTTTTGTTATTTGTGACAATATTTGTAATGAAATAATCAAAAGAAACGGAATATATTTATCTTGGACATTTTTGTTAAATAAACCTCTACTTTAAACACTCACATAAAGTTACTTGTAATTTTTTCTGCAAATACTATCTATGAAACAGTCAAAATAAGAAATTGTGACATAAATTTATCACGAAATTGCTCTCTGTAATTTTTAATTATCGCGAATTAAAATTTACGATAATTTTTCACAATTATAATTTTTTTTTCCCACTATATATATATTTCACCACATCAAGATATGGACTGTCTCTAGCGTATGGAAAGCAAATAAGATGAAAATAAATAATGAAGAGCTCATTATCTTTAAGAAAACAATATAATGTGGGCATAGTGACAGAACTATGTTTGATCCTTTTAAATTTAAAAGCATCCATTTGAAAAAAAGATAAGTATAAAACAAAAATTGAAGTTAGGAGAAAACTAATAGAGACATGGGTGAGAAAGGCAAATATTAGACCATGTACTAAGGTCATACGCCCTGAGCTAACACTTAAGCAATATAATTTTTATGGTTGATTTTTTTTTTTTAGATGGTTGTTCAATATAGATGAAATGAACTTCTCATTTAAGCCTATGAAAAATATTGTCTATATTGATTAGAAGTGATTTTACATAACAAAAGAGAGTGAGAAATACTATTTCATCATTGATAAACCCTAACCGTATAGATCATGCAAAAATAAGAGGTTTATCACTAAGTTAATGTTCTTGCGTGCCGGGAGTAGATGACAAGCAAAGTTTAAGCGATAAGTGGAATTAAGGAAAGGTTTTATATTCTTTGTATACTGTTAGCGATAGATATTGAATCAACAAAAATGTAATAAAATTAGTCTAAGAAAGCCGTCGAAGAGGAATCTAAATGGATGAGTGGTGTGATAGTTTCTTGCGAGTAAAATAACATACATGAGATGTGAGTGAGCAAAGTTTTGCTACACAGTAAATGTAGTGAAAGACTAAGATTTGCGAAAATTGATATATATATATATATATCTATATTAGGGATTGTCGTCGAAAAGTGGATAAGGGTGGTAGTGTGATTGTGAGGGAAGATATATATACTAATGGAGTGAAATAAAGTGTTATATGTGAAAAACATTGTGTATGATATCTTCAGAGTTGGGTTGGTGCTAGACCAACTCTATGGATAAGTCAATGCTAGGTTATTTGAGATTAAGTAGATATTAAATTGATTGAATATACTATTTTTATTAACAATTTGCATATTCTTTTTTAGGAGCTATACTGAAAAAACTATAGAATTAAACATATTTTCCTTAGAGTAATATAAGGGTAAGTGACCACCTGGAAAGTCTCGTAGGGTGCGTGAGAGTGAAGACAAAAGCGCATTCGAATGATTTCTGTTGCCCTATGGGGCCAACCTAATCTTGACATGCCCAGTCCGCGTGACTTGCGAGCCAGGATGTTATATTTGGTATCAGAGTCGACATGCGACATCTCATAATTGTTGACCAAAGTGTTGAGGGACCTAACAGTTGATGAATCTTTCGGGTGCAACATGCACGTTGAATTCTTAAGTGTGAGAGGATGTGATATCTTTGGAATTGGGCCGGTGCTACGCCAACTCCCATGTATGGATGAGTTGGCGCTAGGCCATTCGAGATTAAATAGATTGGATTGACTACTTATGTCAACAATGTGCACATTCTTTTTTGAAAACCCTACTAAAAGAATTCTAGAATTAAACGTCATTGCCATAGAATAATTTGAAGATAGGTGATCCATTGGGAAGTGTCTTAGAGTGCGCGTGAGTGAGGACAAAAACGCATTGTAGTGACTTGTATTGCCTGTGGGGCCAACCTTCCGACACGTTTGGCCTGTGTGACTTGTGGGCTGGAGTGTTATATTGTGTTCCTTAACAACTAGGTTACTTCAGATGAAATGAGCGAGATGATGATAGTACAATAGCAAAATATTATACATATAAGAGCGAAGGCTGAGTGATAGAATGCCTGTGATCACATTTGTTAATTTAAATTGAATTCTTGACTCGATTGATATTTAACCTTAGGAGTTACAATGAGATCTCCAGTTTAAAATATTATTTAAAAAAAAAACGTTACTGTCACTAGAAATTTCTGAAAATACTATCATTAGAAATTTTTGAAACCCGATAAGCAAACACATATGTTTAATTAATAATTACTTACAATTTTTTAACTAGTGACTCTATTTCTCTCATGCCTGTATTTAATCATAATTAAATTCAAATCACATACTTATTAGGACAAACTCAAATGCATTTTAATATATAAATATTTTTTGTAAATTGTATGTAACAAAAAAGAAGATTTTAAAAGACAAAGAAAACCAATCGACACACTTAATTTCTTTTCAAGTAGCTTGTGTGTCGTCAATATTATCGTGTTCTGCACTATTTGAAAATAACAACAAGTTGAATTAAATATATATATAAATATATATAAAATATGTGGTGTGTTTGGTTTCGATTTCAAACTCAAATTATTAATACAAATATATTATCATTTTATAAAAATATCACATCAAAATACATTTACACAAAAACTTAAATAAAAAATAATTATAAATTTTAAATGAAAATCAAACAAACTCGTGATATTTTTTTTAAAAAATCATATATTATATTTAAATAAAATATGTGTTCTTAATGAGATATTTTTAATAAAAATAAATATTTAATGCAAAATATTTTATGATGAAACACTATTTTATTAGTATAATATTAATAATTGGAAGAAAAATAAGAAATGAAAGGTATAATTTATTTTTCATTATTATTTGTATTATTACAATTTCCTTAAAAACCATCATATTCAACTAGTTACATTTTTCACATTAAATAACTATTACAATTTGAAAAAAAAAAAATTATTATTATTATTATAATAAAAAAGAAAACATACTTATAATTTTTTTTGCTTTTTAATATAAAAGGTATCTAAAAAGTGCATTCATCTAAAATGATTGCAACAAAAAACAAATGACCTCAAATTTAAGGTAATAAAGATCTCTTTATTTGTTGTCGTATACAATTGAAGATCACTTACCTAACGCACGAGGATACCATATGTTTACTGGACTATCAAATTCGAACAAAGAAAAAATAGACATGCAATATATTGTCGCAGTAAATACAACATATGTTATATTAACTGAAATTATGTATTGAGTTCATAGTTTATAATGTGTATTGTATGAACATACGTCGAGTTCAAACAATAATATATAATGTATGGGTCATTATTATATGTTGTAAATCAACCACACTCATTCATGTCCAAATAGCTCATCACAAATTAATTGCGACGATAGATACTTTTATTTCAACACATTCACACTTGTCAAAATACTTTTATTCAAGTGTTGAAAATTTAAATAAAACTTTCTCTTGTCTTTATATAAGTGTAGTATCTTATGTGCAACATGCAAAATCTGTGCAGCTCGTTGACCCATATTTGTTATACATCTCGATTTTTATAACAATTTATATAGAAATATGCACTATTCACCGCATAACTTGCACTATAGTTTGTGACGAAACATTTTGATTTTTAAGTAATTTACAATTACTCAAAATAATTTGACAACAGTTAAATCATCAATACATATATAATTATATATATCGATACATATTATTTGTTTATTTTATTTATTGTTTTTCAAACAAAATAAGAACTACCAAAATACTTTCGAAAACATGAATAAACATGCTTCAAAATTCTTTATCCCAAATTTTGTTACAGAAATTTAAACTCATTCCTATCACAAGTGAAAGAGATTCATTCTGTAAACCAAATCTCCATAAGATATATAACATGATCACAAGATGTATATATATATATTTATATATATGTCCGTGTAGTATATGTTTCTTGTTTGGTTTGAAAAGATTTAGTTTAAATTTTATATTAAAATAATATTTGGTGACATATTTTGTTAGAGAAAAATAAATTTTTTCTTTAAGAGAGAAAGACATAGTTTAAATAGTGTTATTAAACATATATACTTTAGTCCCAATACACTCTTCTTCTTCTTTCTTCTGATTGACTCACTAATTGTCATACCTACCTACATCTCTGCTTCTTGCAGCTGTTTGCAGTGTTTCCAGTGCTACTCCATATTCGTTTCTGAGTTCTCACTCATTGCTGCTTCAATCAAGTTTCATTTCATACACAATTTGTTAACGATAAAAATAAAAAAAATAAAAATGGAGAGACACACAAGATTTGCATGAAGTAATTATTTGTTTATGCCCTTCACTGCAATTTACATATATGAACAATGAATAACTGCTACATATATATATATATATATATCTCAGCTTTCATTTTATCTATAATTTTTATAATATTATTATTCTTCTTCTTCTTATTATTACATCTGCCTCCGATAGATCCATCTTCTCCGACGTCCTCCTCCTCCATCCTCCATCCACCTCCTTCCTCCTCCTCCATCTCACTGCCCGCCTTCTTCCTCGCCCTTGCAGGTGCCACTGTCGGCACAATCCTCCGTCTCAGCCTCCTCGGTCATGTCGCTCCACTCTAACGCGGACTCCACCGGCGCCGCCACATTCAGATCAAGCCTCCTCGGCCTCAGGAACTCGGAAAATACCGGCGATGGGACCCGGGCCGGTGGCGGTGGCTCCACGGCCACTTCCGTCGCCGGCGGTGGCGGTGGCGCATCCGCGCCGCCATCCACCACGACCCCCCCTGGGGCCTCGGTCTGTCGGTTCCCATTGCGCTTCAGAAAAATTCTGCATAGCACCCAGTTCCTCGCCTGCAACGCAATTAAGCAGAAAATCACAAATCTATCGATAAAATGAAGTAATCAAGTAGATCCATGATCGATCCCTACCTGTGCAGAAATGTGGGCAGGGATAACGAGGCTGTACTCGTGCATTATCCAGTCAGTCCTCTCCCCCGCCGGCGCCTTCCCCCGGTAGAAGACCAGCGTCTTCTTCATCCCTACCAGCACGAGCCCCTGGTAGTAGATCCGCCGGTCTACCCCGGTCGCCTTCCAGTACCCGGACACGGTCGCCCGGTTCGACCGGCTCCCGTTCGGATACTTGACCCGCTTCTGGCTGAAGAAGTATCTTTCTTCCTCAGCATCGCCTGAACCCAAAAAAAAACAATTAAACCCTGATTTCAACATAAAATCTAAATCCACACACACACAGATCTCATCCTGTCAATTTTTAGGAATTAACGTAACCTGGCAGATTCCATGGATCGACGCGGCAGACATCGGCCTCGGCTATGACGGAGACAGGCATCGGGTGGTTGATAACCTTCCGGCGAAGGTACTGCAGCACAAGCTCTTCGTCTGTCGGCTGGAAGCGGAACCCCGGCGGAAGCCCCACGGCGGCGCCGTCGTTCCCCCCCTGATTGACGCTCCTCGCCAAAGCAAGCCCGTTCGCCATTTCAGAAACGAAAACTGAATCTCAGAATTGATATTGACTCAAGGAGAGGAAACCTAGAGCGAGAAACTGCAGCCGTGGGGAAGAAAGGGTGAGAGTGAGGGCCTTTTATAGGGGTTTCGGGGCACCTTTCCGATTCCATAATCACATAATCATCTGGCGTAAGAAATACTCAATCAATCTGCTTGCTTGTTTGACGCAATTTCAAAAATCACCATTTTTATTTATTTGAATTTCTCTCTCTAACTTGCCTCTGCTTTTTTTTTTTTTACCCATTTTTTACAAAATCTAAAATATAATGTGAATTTTGTGACATATTGTAACCATGTTAAATTATTTGGTTCTACTTTTATATATAATTTATTAAATTAGATGTCTCCTTCTTTTTTACCCTATTGTTACAAAATATAAAATATAATGTGAATTTTGTGACATTATAGCTATGTTAATTATTTGATTATATTTTTATATATAATTTATTAAATTAGAAGTTTTATTGCATATACATGTAGCACGTATATAGGATATTGTTTATTTTTTTTATATAGATATTTTTGTACGTTTTTAATTTTGGTGTTTGGATAAAAATATTTCTGACACTACGTAAATAAGTTAAAATAAAAGTATTTGTAATGAGCTTTCGGAGGTCAGTATATGTGAGTTTCGAGTGCATTTTTATACAATTATCGGGTATATATATGCGACAAACAATGAAAAAAATATTAATTGAAGTTACATATCATTTTATCTTTGCAGCGATCATTTAATTTGGACGTACATTGCTTTTAGATATATGTACACGCATATTATTTAAGTGAATTTTACATTAATAAGAATTTGTCGGTTATTTTGGACGTACATTGTCCTTATGATCGATATATATTTACACGTGTATCATTTAACATATTTCTCGTTCAAATAAAATTCCAACAGTCATTTGGATGTACATTGCTTTTACATATTATACACGTGTATTATTTAAGTGGTTTTCGTGTTTAAATACATTTCTTAACTTCCGTCCAATGTCATTATATTTTGTCTCAATAAATTGGATCGGTTTTTAATTCAAGTTACATACATGGCCCTATTGAAAACGCTTGGGCCGTAAATTTGATATTTCTTCGATAAAGAATAAATCATTAGTTAAATTATAATTTACACATGTTGATCCAATTATATATGTTTTAACAATACATTTATAATATTTTTTCACAAAATATTATATCAAAATACTAGCTATTTAAATAAAAACTTAAATTGATTTTCAAACTACAACCAAATACATCCAAACATTTCACTAGATAAGTATAAATTAAAATAAAATAAAGCAACCATAAAATAAATAAATAAATTATAGTGTACACGCCAACATGCTACATTTTTTTACAAAAACAACAAAATAAACATGAATATATATATATATAAGTTATTAAAAGTATGGATTGAGTGGGTGACGGTTGAAATAAAGAGTAAATATTGTAAATGTCCCAATAAATGACAAATGTGTATATATATATTATATTTTTTTTATTTGGTGATCTGATGAAATAATGTATAATTAATTATTCCATCCATCCATCCCACTCCAAATGGATCTTTTGGAGTTTTGTAGTAAAATAAGAAATAATAGTATTTTATTGATTAGTGAAATTGTGTAAAAAATTTTGATATTTTTTACTTTTGACTTTACGTATAAAGTAATTATATATGTAAAGATATATTGTAATTTAGATATTTTACTATTAGTATATATTATTTTTATTAAAATAGAAAAGAGATGTTTTAAAATAAGTTCGTTATAAAATTAGCCACAACAATAAGTTTGATATACTATTTGACAACTTATTTGACACACTATTTGTCACAACAATAGATTTGATATATATTTTGCCACATCTAAATAATAATTAGTTTACAAAAATTTTCCGCATAAATTTCCACGATTTATTTGAAAATTTTTTTTCATGAATAATTAATATTTAAACAATGAAAATAAAATATTTTATTTTTTCATGTGCATAGAAATACAAATTTGATTCAAAATTTAAATTTTAGGATTCAATATTATAAATATTAGCAATAAAAAAAATATTAATACAACATTATATTTTCTAAACACTAAAAAAATTAATATTTTTAAATACATATAGTAACATCACACTACAAGAAAAAATTATTTTTGTAACAAAACTTTTTTGTCTCTAAATCTATTTTTTCCGTTGCTAATGACATTAGACACGGAATTAGTAATGGAATTACGTTAACTACGTGAACTTTAGGGACGGAATTCCGTTACAAATATATTATTTTTTTGTAGTGTCAATACAATATTTAATAAGATACATTTACATAATTCTACTAAAAAATACACATGAAACTAAATTAATATTTTGAGATATATGCTGCTCTTGGCATTGATATATGCTTCATTTGTCTTCGATTTCAACATTCTTTTTTTTTCTTGATGTCCAATAGCTTTTTTTTTTTTTTTTTTTTTTTTTTTTTTTTTTGGCATCCCATAGCTTTTCCATTTTTTAAGTTCTAAAAAATAATAATGAAAAAATTTAAAAAATAAATCATTAGTGACATATTGAAAAAAAAAATAATATAAATAGAAAAATATTAGTAATTTGAATGCAAAAATAAAATAGTGAAAGTAAATAAAAAAAAATAAAAAAAGAAACATATGAATTTTTTTTTAAACGGAAAAAAGGAAAAAAATGAAAAAAAAAAGAAGAAAACTTAATATGAGTATTAAAAATAGAAAAAGAGCAAGAAAAATAAAAAAAAAATCACAAAATATTAGTTAAAAAATATTATATATAAAAAAAACCAACAATTCAATATACACGATGATTCAACGAAAACTCAAACAACATATAATACATAAAACTAAAATTGTTCCATGAATGAGTATTCTTTCAAATTAGATAAACTAAATATTATTATATCAACAAAATAAAAATTACTAAATATTCAATTAATTTCTAGCAATATCAAAATTATACCATAAAAAGAATATAAACGTTTAGATATTACCTTTAAATATTGAGAATGATTCAAAGTAGGTAACCAGAAATAGTTGAGGAGTCAATAACAAAGTCAGAAGCTGCTAGCTTTATCTCTATTTCTCTGCATTTTGTTTAATTTTTTTAATCTACTTGCGCATGTTCTGAATTATCAATCAAACAGAGACGTTTGTTTAATATGTTATGAGTGTGTTCTTGTGATCTGTTACCACCAACATTTCTGTTATCAAAGCCGGGTTTTGCAAACTTAGGCTCCTCAATTAGCCTACTGAAAATGGCGTCAAGCAGTATGAATGCTTCCCAACCTCAAATCCCCATATTCAAAGGTGATGCATATGAGTTTTGGAGTATCAAAATGAAGACCTTGTTCAGGTCACAAGATATGTGGGAATTTGTTGAAAATGAAATCTCTGCAACAAATAAAGATGATAAGGAAGCAATCAAGAGAGATGCAAAAGTCTTATTTCTCATTCAGCAAGCCATCGATAAAACAATTTTCTTACGGATCGCAATTGCAACTTCAGCATGGGATATCCTCAAAACTGAATATGAAGGATCTGCAAAGGCAATTACAGTAAAACTGCGATACCTCAGAAGAGATTTTGAAATAGCAGTCATGAAATCTAATGAGGCGATACAAGACTATCTTGCTAGGATTTCGGCAATTGTCAGTCAAATGAGAGCATATGGTGAGAATGTGGAAAATGTTATTGTTGTGTCCAAGATCTTAAGGAGCTTACCCCCTAAGTTTGATCATGTAATTACAACAGTAGACGAGTCTAAAGATTTATCCACTTACACAGTGGATGAACTTTTGGGCTCTTTACAAACAAATAAAGTCAGAATTAACAGAAGTACACAAGAAGAAAAAGAACAAGCCTTCCAAATGCAAGGGGAGCAAGCATGTGTTGCATCAAACCGGGGCAGAGGTAGTGCTACATCTCGAGGAAGGGGACGTGGACGGATGATCTTTCCCTGTAGGACAATCAAAAAGAGCTGGAGAAAAACTAGCATTAGTCCATGCTGATATTTGTAGTCCAATGAAAACAAAATCACATGCTGGTAACAAGTATTTTCTACTTTTTATTGATGAATTATCAAGAATGTGTTGGGTATACTTTCTCACTTCCAAGTCTGAAGCCTTTGAATGCTTTAAGAAGTTCAAAGCATTAACAGAAAACCAGAGCAGTCAAAAGATTAAGGTTTTGAGGACTGACAGATGAGGAGAATTTTGTTCAACGCAATTCAAAAAATTCTATGAAGCATATGGAATTAACAGGGACCTCACTGCTCCTTATACTCCAGAGAAAAATGGCATAGCAGAGCGCAAAAATAGAACCATAGTGGAAATGGCTCGTTCTATGATTACTGCGAAAAACCTGGCAAATGACTTCTGGGCTGAAGCAGTCGCTACTGCTGTTTACTTAATCAGCATATGTCCTACGAAAGTAGTATAGAACAAGAAACCTTTCGAAGCCTGGTATGAGTTTAAACCATCAATTAATCATTTTCGCATTTTTGGCTTTTTATGTTATGCTATGGTGACTACTATTCGTCACAAACTTGAGCCAAAAACAAAGAAATATATCTTTGTTGGTTACAACTCAAATTCAAAGGCATACAGACCGTTTGATCCAGAAAAAAAAAAGATAGTAATTAGTCGAGATGTTCAATTTGATGAGAACTTGTCGTTTGAAGAAGATGGTGCAGCACAAACTTCCATGCATAAAATGATTCCCTTTGAAGAGCAGGAAGAAGATCATGACCTAAGCAAGAACCCTCCAGTAGAAGGTAGCAGCAACACCACACTAACATCCTGAAAAGAAGGTCAAATGGTTGAAAAGACTCCTCAACAGCAGCTGCGCAGAAGTGCTCGTGGTTTAATTCCTAAACGTAGGTTTCAGATTGAAGTGGTAATGATGATGAAAGCGGTGATAAGGCATCCGATCAATGTGATAAGGTTGATAATGTTGAGACCTGTACATTCGCACTGGTTACCGAAGAACCAAAATGCATTGAATCTACAATGCAAAGTGATGTATGGAAGCAAACAATGAATGAAGAATTGCTAGCCATAGAGAAAAATGGAACATGGGAATTATTGGATCTACTAGAAGGAAAGAAACCCATCAGTCTGAAATAGATATTCAAGATTAAATACCATTCAGATGGAAGTATCCAGTGGCATAAAGCAAGGTTAGTGGTGCGTCGTTATGTACAGGAATACGGAGTCGACTATTGTGAGACATTTTCTCTGGTGGCCTGCATTGAAATTGTAAGACTAATTCTTGCTGTTGCGGCTATATGTATGTGGACAATTTTCCAATTTGATGTCAAATCCGCATTCTTGAATGGGGACTTGCAAGAGGAAGTTTACGTGCAGCAACCAGAAGGGTTTGTGATTCCTGATCATGAAGACAAAGTGTACAAGTTGAGAAAAGTTTTATTCGTCTTGAAACAAGCTCCACGAGCTTGGTATAGTAAAATTGATGGATTCTTTTATAAAAATGGATTTCAAAGAAGCCCAAATGAACCAACTCTATATATCAAGCAAGAAGGTATGTCTGATGTGGTACTGATTAGCCTATATGTTGATGACATTATCTATACCGGTTCATCTATGCAGCTTATTAATGACTTCAAGAATGAGATGATGCATGTGTTTGAGATGACATACTTGGGGAGGCTCAGTTACTTTCTTGGTTTATAAATTACTCAAACCAATAATGGCATATTTCTTTCCTAACAAAAATATGCCAATGATCTTCTGCAGGAATTTGGTATGAAGAAGTGTAATGCTGTAGAGACTCCAATGAATGTAAATGAAAATTGACACCCAACGATGGAATTGGATTGGCGGAAGCAAGAACATTAAGGAGCTTAGCGGGAAAAACTTATCTATTTAACTCACAGCCGACCAGATCTTGCTTTTCGAGTGGGTTTAATCTCAAGATTCATGCATAAATCTCGAGTGGGTTTAATCTCAAGATTCATGCATAAAAGAGTTCTTCGATATGTCGCTGGAACAAAAAATCTAGGAGTATGGTATGTGGTGAAGGAAGGAAAATTGGAGCGAACATATTACACAGACAGTGATTGGGCGGGAGCTCAGGATGATAGAAAAAGTACGACAGACAATTGTTTCACTCTTGGTTCAGGTCCAATTTCATGGACGTCAAAGAAACAACCCACGGTGGCACTATTATCTACCAAAGCAGAGTACATAGCGATCACAGGAGCGGGGTGTCAAGCAGTGTGGTTGAGAAAATTACTCAGCGATTTATATCAGGAACAAAAAGAAGCTACAATCATGTTTTGTGACAGTGTATCTGCCTTAGCCATAGCTAAGAACCTGGTCATGCATGGAATGACAAAACACATAGAGATTAAGCATCACTACATTCGAGAGCTAATTGCAAATGAAAAAATAATGGTAGCTTCTTGCAAATCTGATGATCAGTTAGCTGATCTATTCACAGAAGCACTTCCAAAAGCATAGCTTGAAGATCTTAAAGCGCGCTTGTACGTTACCTCATTTGAATCAAGGGGGAATGTTGAGAATGATTCAAAGAGTCAAGTAGGTAACCACTAAAATAGGAAATAGTTGAGGAGTCAATCAAGCGACCACCATCTAGTCTCTTCAATCGGCTGAACAAATATTCGTCCAGACGATTCAATGGTCGCCCAATCAAGCGACCAACTGACCGCCCTTTCAAGCGACTGAACTACTGTCTGACCAAGTGACCGACCTCTGTGTCGTCCTGTTGATTGATTTTTTCAACAATAAAAAGTAAAATCCGAAAATAGAATTTATCTTCGAATTTGATAAAATAAATGCCTGATATTAAGAATCTCTAGACACCGTACGATACATAAGTAAATTAGAAAAATAAATACTACAGACTGTAAAAGTAAATGGTGATCCCTAAAAGAAATTTACTAACTTTGATGTCAATTGAAGATGATTGAAGATGCCTTCCCAGCTGTTGACCCAAATCCTTAAATATTCCCTAAAGAAACATTTTGAACCGTCGTCTGTTCGGTTACAGCAACCGACGTCAACCGCCCACTAAATCCTCCTCTATTGACACGTGTCTTTAACCGTCTCGCCAACCGTATAACCCAACGATTGACCAACCAACCAATCCAGATACTAACTGGTCGTTAGAACAAACGACTCATTGGTCGCCCCATCAAGCGACCATCATCTAGTCTCTTCAATCGGCTGAACAACCATTCGTCCAGACGATTCAATGGTCGCCCAATCAAGCGACCAACTGACCGCCCTTTCAGTTGTCTGACCTCCGGGTCGGCTGTCTCATCCTTCTTCGCCCGACCTCCTTTTGACCGACCTTTATGTCTGCCATCTCATCTTTCCTCGCCCGACCTAATTTTGTCCGACCTCCGTGTCGTCCCTCATCTTTCTTCGCCCGTCTTCCTTTTGTCCAACCTCCGTGTCGTCCGTCTCATCCTTCTTCGTCTGACCTCCTTTTGACCGACCTCCGTGTCTTCCATCTCAGCTTTCTTCGCCCGACCTTATTTTGTCCGACCTCCGTGTCGTCCCTCATCTTTCTTCGTCCGTCTTCCTTTTGTCCGACCTCCGTGTCGTCCGTCTCATCCTTCTTCGCCCGACTTCCTCTTTTGACCATCCTCCGTATCGGCCGTCTCATCCTTTTTCGCCCGACCTTATCTTCTCCGATCTCCTTTAAGACCCTGCTACTACTACTATTATTATTATTATTATTATTATTATTATTATTATTATTATTATTATTATTATTATTATTATTATTATTTGTAGTCAACAATAATATTTAGATAGTTTAAATGAAACTTATATTAATTTCAACTATACATATAAAAAATTTAACGCTACCAATACTACGCGCAGCGTAGCGCGCCAACAAACACTAGTATATTTATATATATATATATATATATGAGATGTAGTGTGTGTTTGGTTTTGATTTTAAACTAAAATTACTAATTCAAATATATTGTTTTTTTTATAAAAATATTACATCACAATACATCTACACCAAAAACTCAATAAAAAGTTCAATTTTAAATAAAAATCAAACAAAGTCGTGATATTTTGAAATAAAAAAATTCATTATATTTAAATGAAATGTGTTCCTTATGAGATATTTTTAAATAATAATAAATATTTAATACAAAAAAATTTATGATAAAATACTATTATATTCGTATAATATTAATAATTCAAAGAAAAATAAGAAATGAAATGTATGATTTCTTTTTTATTATTATTTGCATTCTTTCAATTTCTTTAAAAAACCATCGTATTCAACTAGTTACAATTTTCACATTAGATAACTATTATACTTTGAAATTTTAAAAATAAACAAATAAATAATAATAATAATAACAATAATAATAATAATAAAGAAAACATACTTATGATTTTAATTGCTTTTTAATAATAATAACAATAAATAAAACTTTTCATAAATATTGTCTTTATACGTTTAATACGTATATGCAACATGAAAAATCAGTGCAACTCGTTGACTCATATTTATTATATATTTTGATATTATACCGATTTATATACAAATATGCACTATTCACCGTTTAACTTGCACTATAGTTTGTGACGAATCATTTTGATTTTTAAAGAATTTACAAGTACTTAAAATAATTTGACAAAAGTTAAGTCATCAGTACATATATAATCATACTTTTTATTGTTTAAACAAAATAAAAATCACAAAAATACTTTTGAAAATATGAATAAACATGCTTCAAAATTCTTTACCCCAAATTTTGTTACACAAATTTAAACTCATTCATATCACAAGTAGAAGAGATTCATACTCTAAAACAAATCGCCTGACATGACTGCAAAATGTATATATATATATATATGTCTGTGTAGTATATGTTTCTTGTTTCTTCCAAAAAAATTTAGTTTAAATTTTATATTAAAATAGAGTTTGGTTGAATATTTGCGAGAAAAAAGAGAAAACACATAGTCCCATCAATTACTTGTTTTTACTATATCTATAAAATATATAAGTATGTTTCTTTTGTCAAATACAGAGTAAAATATATCACACTAGAAAAATCACATATGATTGACAAAATCTAAGAACCCCAAAAGTTGAAATCCATGAACTCAAGAACACAAGTTCACAATCATTTCTTAGGCACAATACAATCCATATATATGCAGCACAGATTAATTAAAGATTGGATTAATTTGAAGATGGTTCAAAGCTTTAGATTACGATCAAAACAGTTACGGGTCAAACTCCGGTGGCTAGAGATACATATACACATACATACATACAGTTGTGTTTTATTATTGTTATTATTTTGTTTACCTGTTCGATTTAGGGAATATTTCCTGTAAATCGAGCTTCCGCGACTTCTTCTTCTTCTTCTTCTTCTTGCTTGTTGTAATCATTTGCAGTGTTTCCAGTGCTACTCCATCCATGTTCGTTTCCGAGTTCTCACCCACTGCTGCTTCAATCAAGTTTCATTCCAATTTGTTAACAATAAAAAATAAAAATGGAGAGAGAAACAAGAATTGCAGGGAGTAATTATTTGTTTGTATATCCCATCCCCATCCCCTTCACTGCAATTTACAATATATCAACAAGGAATAGCTGCTACATATTTATATATATATATATATCGCAGCTACCATTTTATCTATAGTTTTTATAATATTATTAATAATTACTATTATTATTATTCTTGTTCTTACATCTGCCTCCGGCAGATCCATCTTCTCCAACGTCCTCCTCCTCCATCCTCCATCCACCTCCTTCATCCTCCTCCATCTCACTGACCACCTTCCTCCTCGCCCTTGCAGGTGCCACTGTCGGCACAATCCTCCGTCTCAGCCTCCTCGGTCATGTCGCTCCACACACGGACTCCGCCGGCGCCGCCACATTCAGATCAAGCCTCCTCGGCCCCAGGAACTCGGAAAATACCAGCAATGGGACCCGGGCCGGTGGCGGTGGCTCCACGGCCACTTCCGTCGCCGGCGGTGGCGGTGGCGCATCCGCGCCGCCATCCACCACGACCCCCCCTGGGGCCTCGCTTTGTCGGTTCCCATTGCGCTTCAGGAAAATCCTGCATAGCACCCAGTTCCTCGCCTGCAACGCAATTAAGCAGAAAATCACAAATCTATCGATAAAATGAAGTAATCAAGTAGATCCATGATCGATCCATACCTGTGCACAAATGTGGGCAGGGATAACGAGGCTGTACTCGTGCATTATCCAGTCAGTCCTCTCCCCCGCCGGCGCCTTCCCCCGGTAGAAGACCAGCGTCTTCTTCATCCCTACCAGCACCCGCCCCTGGTAGTAGATCCGCCGGTCCACCCCGGTCGCCTTCCAGTACCCGGACACGGTCGCTCGGTTCGACCGGCTACCGTTCGGATACTTGACCCGCTTCTGGCTGAAGAAGTATCTTTCTTCCTCAGCATCGCCTGCACCCAAAAAACACATCAAAACCCTAATTTCAACATAAAATCTAAATCCACACACACACAGATCTCATCCTGTCAACTTTTACGAATTAACGTAACCTGGCAGATTCCATGGATCGACGCGGCAGACATCGGCCTCGGCTATGACGGAGACAGGCATGGGGTGGTTGAAAACCTTCCGGCGAAGGTACTGCAGCACAAGCTCTTCGTCCGTCGGCTGGAAGCGGAACCCCGGCGGCAGCCCCACGGCGGCGCCGTCGTTCCCCCCCTGATTGACGCTCCTCGCCAAAGCAAGCCCGTTCGCCATTTCAGAAACGAAAACTGAATCTCGGAATTGATAGTGACTCAAGGAGAGGAAACCTAGAGCGAAAAACTGCTGCGGTGGGGAAGAAAGGTTGAGAGTGAAGGCCTTTTATAGGGGATTCGGGGCACCTTTCGGATGCCATAATCACATAATCATCTAGCGTAAGAAACACTCAATTTGCTTGTTTGACGCAATTTTAAAAATCACCATTTTTATTTATTTGGATTTCTCTCTCTAACTTTAAAGGTATCTTTTATATTGTGACATATTATAGCCATATTAAATTATTTGATTCTATTTTTATATATAATTTATTAAATTAGAAGTTTTATTGCATATACATGTAGCAAGTATATGCCTATAATGATATTGTTTATTTATTTATTTATTTATTATTATTATAGATATTTTTGTAAGTTTTTAATTTTGATGTTTGGATAAAAATATTTCCGATGCTACGTAAATAAGTTAAAATAAAAGTATTTGTAATGAGCTTTCAGAGGTCAGTATATGTAAGTTTCGAGTGCATTTTTATACGATTATCAGGTATATATATGCGACAAACAATTAAAAAAATATTAATTGAAGTTACATGTTATTTTATCTTTGCAGCGATCATTTAATTTGGACGTATATTACTTTTAGATATATATACACTTATATTATTTAAGTGAATTTTACATTAAATAAAAATTTGTCAGTTATTTTGGACGTACATTGTTCTTATGATCGATATATATTTACACTTGTATTATTTAACAGATTTCTCGTTGAATAAAATTCCAGCGGTCATTTTGGACGTACATTGCTTTTTATATATTATACACGTGTATTATATAAGTGATTTTCGTGTTTAAATAAATTTCTTAAATACCGTTCAATGCCATTTTATTTTGTCTCAATAAATTGGGTCGGTTTTTACTTCAAGTTACGTACATTGCCCTATTTGAAAATGCTTGGGCCGTAAATTTAATATTTCATCGATAAAGAATAAACTATTAGTTAAAAAAATATTATATCAAAATATTATTTAAATAAAAACTTATATTGATTTTCAAACTACAATGAAACACATCCAACATGCTACATTTTTTTACAAAAATAACAAGTAAATTATAGTGCACACGCTAACATGCTATATTTTTTTACAAAAATAACAAAATAAACATGAAGATTATATATATATATATATATATATAAGTAATTCCTTGCTAGGGGTACAAAAGTTATTACAAGTATGGATTGGGTGAGTGATGGTTGAAATAAAGAGTAAATGTCCTAAATGCTCCAAAAACGACAAATGTATATATATATTATATATATTTTTTATTGTGTTATTTTATGAAATAATGTATAATTAATTACTCCATCCATCCGTCCCATTCCAAAATGGATCTTCGGAAGTTATGTTGTAACATAAAAAATAATAGTGTTTTATTAATAAGTGGAATTGTACAAGAGATTTTAATATTTTTTTGTTTTGACTTTATGTATAAAGTAATTATATATGTAATGATATATTTGTAATTTAGATATTTTGGTATTAGTATATGATTATTTTTACTAAAATAGAAGATAGATAATTTAGAATGAGAATGGTAAAATAGATATTTTGAGTTGTACGGAAGAAATAATTTTTTTATTTCAAGAATGAAACAAATCAAAATAAAAAATAATATATTTATATCCGCCTCTGATGGTCAGATTTATCTTTTGCGTCATTGTTTTTAACATTTAAAATATTTTTATATTTATATAATATTTTGTACAGATGTCATTCTATTAGTATTATAGGATACTAATTGAAGTATTTTTATATATATATATATTTTTTATTAATTTATACTTATATTTTGATATAAAAATTAATATTCAAATATTAATATACAAAAAATAAATGAGACATTTAGAGCGGATAATAATATTGTATATAGGTAGGGCGGAAGGGTAATTATTACATCCCATTTCTAAAAATAGACAAACTAATTTATTAAGATGTCTATTTCAAGATATTCGAAAAAAATCTTGTCAATCTCACCATGAACATACTAAAGTTTTTGACCTGACAATTTGAAAAGACATTTGTGCCCCTCTTTGTATAATTATCCACTAATCATTCTAATTATGAATAAAAAAGGTTTTGATAAGCTTTTCAAATAGAGGTTGAGTGAAGGAATGTACATATAATCTGGTTAATAAATTTACTTGCACTTTCAAAATATAAATAAAGTAAATTAAATTTATATAATTTTATACCAAATTAAAAAATTTAAATGAGAAAGTCTTAATTGTGATGGTTGTTAGTTTAATTAGTAACTTCAATTGCAATAAATTTAAATATTCCCTTTGGTTAGTTAAAAATTTAAATTTTATAATAATTATGATGAGATATAAGTATGTGTTGTTTCTTTTGGTTAAGTTTGAAAAAATTTAAATTAAATTTGATATTGAAATAATGTTTGATGAGATATTTTGTAAGAGAAAAAATTGAATTACCTCCGTTTGATTTTAAGGGTTTCATTTACTTTTTGTGTGTTGATATTGAATATTAATTATTATATGAAAACGTAGTACAAATTAAGGAAAAATGACAAAATATTTATATTAGTATCTTATAATATTATTGTAATAATATTTGTACAAAAAATTATACAAATATAAAAATATTTTTAATGTTAAGTACAATAACGCGAAAGATAAATTGGACCCTTTGAGTCAGACGGAAAAAGTATTATTTTCGAAAAATACATAATCCAAATAATAAAATTTGGGGAAACTTTGATAAAATAAACACACGTTACACCATTTATTACTAATTATTATTATTATTAAGGTGGGTATGTGACAGAAGTATTAATATAAAATACCTATTGCCATTAATATAATTATTTAATTTTTTGGTATTGTATTTTTACAATTATTTATTTTTTCCCTCTTTCATAGTTGTATTGTTGTAAAAGTTATAGTATTCATTCAATATTATTATTTGCATTGAAAAGTAAAAAAATAATTATATTTTACATTATATAAATAGTAAATGTTTTATTTCTTGTGTCACGTTAGGTGTTTAAAATTATATATGTATCGGGTGTGTTTGTTTGAGGGTTTGAATTTTGAGTTGGGATTTGAATAGTAAAAATTTTGAATTTGAATAGTTGTACGATGTGATATAAATAGGTGTTGATGTGATGTTTTGAATGTAAAATTGATTTTTAATATAATATAAAAAATGAAAAATAAGTATTTGATTTGATTTTTTTGGGGAAAAAATAGAATGAATAGTGAAAATCCAAACAAATCCCTCAAACAAACACACCCGAAATCCACAAATAAATATTAATTATCCATTGTAATTTTATTCTTGCATAACCATAATTAATTTTAAAATGTTATATAATCACCTACTAATGATTAAAATACAATTAAATATATATTGTATAAAGATTGTGAGCATTTTCTTTTCTTTTATTTTTATTTAGCATGTGGAAAGTTACAAATATTAAAAAAAATATGCCCTCAATGTTAGTTGAAATTTTATATATTATAATACATATTACAATTTGATTTTATAATGAATATGATAATTTTAGATATATTAAATTGATTGATTAAACTTTAAACTAATTGTTTTAAAAATAATTGTAAAAAACTCTCCAAAAACACTCAATAAACAAATAATGAGAAGTAATAATTATTTTTTTACTCAGCTTATTAAAAGATAATAATTAAGGTCCCGTTTAGATTGACTTCTGAAAAGTGATTTTTTACTCTTGCTTATAAAAAAATATTTATATTTGTTTGTATTGGTTTCTCTTCAAAAGCAGAAACAATTTTTAGGCTAAAAAGTGCTTTTTTGAAAAGCACGTCAAGGAGTACTTTTGAAAAAGGCAGAAATAGTTTTACTATTTAAATTACAATTTTAACAAAAAATATATATTATTTACATTAATATGTCTTATTTGGCTATTTTAACAATTTTAAAGCACTTTTAACTTTATATCCAAACAGTTTTTTTTTTTAATTTAATTTTATAAAAATCTACTTTTATAATTATTCATCCAAACATAAAATCGAATCGTCTTCTACTTGTGGCTTCTACTTCTACTTCTGCTTTTGGCTTCTGCTTATTTTTTAAAATCAACTGAAACAGTGCCTAAGTCAGTTTGATTTTATTTTAATTGTGATTAAATTTTCTTTAATGGCCTTACTTATTCAATCATATACTCAATTTGAAATCATAATTAAGTTAAACTATATAACTGTCGATTTTCGATTAAGCCAGTCAACATTCAATTTGTTACAACTATTTATATTCACTGTTTGACTTTTATACAATATAAAATATTTACATTAAAATATTGTACTAAAAATATAGATAATATTCAACATATATTTTGATTTTATGTATCCTTGATTAATATTATTTAACAATCAATTTTAAACATACAATGCAAAATTTTATAACCAATTAATATTTCATACATGAAAATATGCAACAATATTTTAAGATAGTAATTAAATTAGATATCATATGTATATCAATTAATAATTAAAATAAAAAAATCCCTCGAGCATGTTTAGTGTGTATAATTAAATTAATCTTTCTCGATATATATATATGTATATATTTATTTAATATTATATATATATATTAAATATTAGATTACATTGTTATTCACTATTAACCTTAAGCAAAAAATGATATTTTGGGACTTTATATATAAAGTAATGTAAATATAAAAATATATTTGTAATTTATGTCAAAATTAAAAGTATTTTGGTATTACTTTATAATTATTTTTAGTAAAATAAAAAAATACTTTAAAATAAAATATACGAAGTAATGAAAATAATAAGTTGAAAAATGAAGTATTATTTAAGGTAACAAGCATATTAGCATTTTAATATACATTTCAAGCATATATTTCATTATTTACTCATCGATATAATATAATGTAAATAGACAATGTGCATAGAATATTTATTATTTATTTAAAATATTTTTCATTTGAAATAATTATATTTATTATTATTTATTTTTTTATTTGACAAACATGTCAAAATTATTTCAAAATATGTCTAAATAAAACAACATGTCATAACATAAAAAACTTAAATCATATTATTGGTATATAGTGTCTTTGTTTAGTAGTATATCCTATTTTAAATATTTTTGTTGTAAAGTATGAGAAATTATGAATATACTATATAGAGTTATAGAGTAATGTGTTTTTATTTAGCGTAAACAGTTTTTTAGTGCTGTAATTGACTCTTTATCATTTTAGTATTGTAATTGAAGATTATCTTAAAATAGTTTTGTAAGTGAATTTTTTTTTTTTTAAATTTAGTCCTCAATGCTTATGTAGCATCTGCGTGGCAGATTGGCGGACACGTGTCAGCTAGATCTGCAACGCGTGGCTGACACGTTGATAATTATTAGTTTTTTAATTTTTTTCTAATAAAAAATAAAAAATAAAATTAAGTATATAAAAAATAAAAATATAAAAAAATTATAAAATATATATATAAATTATCCACGTCTCTGTCAAATCAGCGCCACATGGCCGCTATGTAGATAATGTATAGATTTTTATATTAAAAAATAAAATAAAATGTATAAATATAATTAAAAATATAAATTACTAAAGTATTTGTCTTTTACATAAGAGAAAAATAGAGGTATTTTGTCATTTTTTCTTAATTTCTACTAAGTATTGATATAATAATTAATATTAAAAAATCTACCCGCAAAAAATTCATGGTATTTTCTTATGGGATGAAGGCAGTATAAAAAATATATGATTGTAGGAGACATACCGTGGTATTTTAAAAAAAATAAAAATTATTATTGCTATATGATTAAACATCTTCGTATTACATTACTTAACTTCGATTTTTTTCCCAGTGCTAAAAACTAAAAGATCATCTATCGTTTAAAAATATTATTATTAATTATTTAGTTCTTGATGAATTTATTTTAAGTTAACAAAAGTATTGCAAATTTATTTGTAGTTTTTCTAAATATTTTTTTAATGTATTTGGTAAGTTAAGCTTTATGGCTATTAGATTGGGCTTTAAAAAAAATCTGATGAAATTATGAATCGACCCAAAAAATAATAAAGCACAGTAAACTAATATAACACATATTAGTCCATTGCAAACTCTGGTTAACACATAGATATACAAATAAAAATTTAATTTTTTTTAACCTCTAAATTTATAGTAACAACTTTTTATCTTTAAAAAAAAACTAATATAAATATCATCATAATATATATATATATATATATATTTTCTCTATGGGATTAAATATCTTCGTATTAGCACAATTCTTGTATTACATTGCTTGTCTTCGATTTTTTTTTCCTATGCAAAAAACTAAAAGATCATCTATCGTTTAAAAATATTAGTATTAATTAAAAATAAGTGTTGGATATTCGATGTAATATCTTGAAGTTTGTTGGTTTTGATTTCAAATAAGAATTTTTTATTTAATTAATATTTTGATATTATATAATATAAAATAAAATAGCATATTTTTATTAGGTATTTTTTCAGAAATATTGTATGATTGTTTGGGGCCAAAACCAAACAAATATCTTAGGAGGAAAAAAAAATATTTTATTGTAAAATTTATACTACTAAGATAAAATAATGGTGTTCCTTGCGTGTAGGGTGTATGTTCTCATGTTTTTATTTTTTATTTTTTATTGTTTATTGTTTATTTTTTATTTTATATTGTTTAATTTTTTATTTTTCATTAAATAAAAATTATACTATCCAATACTATGTTCATTTTGTACCTATATACCAAATAATAAAATACAAAACAAAAACTTTAAAGTGATAAAAAATAACTCAAAGCTCTAGTTTATGAATGTTTGTACTTTGAGAATGTTTTTAATTTAGTAAAGGATTGAATTGAAACTAAATATAAGGTGTGATACATTAAATAAAAATATATATTTAATATTATATTTAAAATGAAATATAAAATTACCTTTTGATTAATTTTTTTGTATAATATTTAATGTATTTTATTATATAAACTTTTTATTGTAAATTGATGTATGTAACAAAAAGAAGATTTTAAAAGACAAAGAAAACCAATCAGCAAATATATGAAATTACAAATAGTTAAATTAGAAATATATATAAGATGTAGTGTGTGTTTGGTTTTGATTTCAAACTAAAATTACTAATACAAATATATTATTTGTTTTATAAAAATATTACATCAAAATACATCTACACCAAAAACTCAAATAAAAAAATAAATTTAAAATAAAAATCAAACAAACACGTGATATTTTGAAATAAAAAAATTCATTATGTTTAAATGAAACATGTGTTCCTAATGAGATATTTTTAATAAAAATAAATATTCAATGCAAAAAAATTTATGATAAAATAATATTTTATTCGTATAATATTAATAATTGAAAGAAAAATAAGAAATGAAAGATATGATTTCTTTTTTATTATTATTTGCATTCTTACAATTTTCTTAAAAACTATCATATTCAATTAGTTACAATTTTCACATTGAATAACTATTATACTTTCAAACTTAAAAAATAAACAAATAAATTATTATAACAATTATTACTATTATTATTATTATTATTAATAAAAGTGAACATACTTATGGTTTTTATTGATTTTAAGTATAAAAATATATTTAAAAGGCGTATTATTCTAAAATGATAGCAACAAAAAAATAAATGACGTCAAATTTAAGTTAATAAAGATCTCTTTATTTGTTGTCGTACATAATTGAAGATCGCTTATCTAACCCACGAGAATACCATTTGTATGTTGACTTGACTATCAAATTCAAGCAAATTTTATAATATGTATTGTATGGATATATCTAATATCGAGTTCAAATGATAATATATATTGTATGAATCATTATTATATATTGTCAATTAATATATTTTATTTGTATTATGTGTTGAGTTTAAATTTTATATTAAAATAGTGTTTGGTAGAATGTTTTGCGAGAAAAAAATACATTTTTTTTGGTAAAATTGCTTATAACTCCCCTGTAGTTTCGAAATTCAGCGTAAAATCTCCCTGTACTTTAAAAATTGCATGATACCCCCTTATACTTTAAAAAACGTTGCATAAAATCTCACAACCATGAAACTTTCCTCGTGTAATAAGAAGATGATTTCTTATCTATATGTTTTGCATGGTATGGGGGTTTTATGCAATATTTTTTAAAGTATAAACGAGCTTCATGCAATTTTTTAAAGTAAAATGGGGATTTATGCTGAGTTTCGAAACCACAATGTGGTTTCATGCAACATTTTTTTAAGTATAAGGGGACGCCATGCAATTTTTAAAGTAGAAGGGGAATTTACGACTGACTTTCGAAACCACAAGGGAGCTATGGACAATTTTGTTTTTTTTTTTAAATAGTAAAATTTGAAAATTTTATGTTAAAAGAACATTTTAGTCCCATCAATTAGTTGTTTTGCTATATCTATAAAATATATAAGTGTGTTTGTTTTGTGTTAAGTTTGAAGAAAAAAAAAATTATATGAAGTATAGGAAATTGTATAGGTAATATAAAAATGTGTTTAGTATATTAATTTTTTTAAAAAAATGTGTGGTTTATTTTGAATAAAAGAACACATATTTCTTAGATTTTTATATTAGTATTAGTAGTAAAATTTTTAAGATATTGCATAATATTGTTTCTATTTATAATTTTTTTCTAAATTTCAAAATTTTATCATGCTAGAATCTAATCTGTTGGCAAAACAAAATTGTAAGAAAATTACACTTTGCGATGTTATTTGTAAGAAAATCATTGGTGTATTTATTTTTATTTGAAATCAAAATTGTCATTACTCAACCTATATAAATTTTCATAAAAATATTATATTTTCTTACAAAATATTAAATTATTGAAAATATTACTCATTATATTTCAATTCAAAGTATCTTTTTACCATTTTTGGTCTATCTTAGTCAAAAACATTTTTTTTTTATATTTTAATAAAAGAGATTATATAATAATACCAAAATATATTTAATTTTTATTTAAATTATAAGCTTATCATTACATATACAATTAAAGCCGAATGACAAAAAAATCAAAATATCTTAATACTTTTATTAGCTAATAAAATATTATTATTTTTTAATCTATTGCAAAACCCCAAAAAGAACTACTTTCAAAAGGGACGGAGAGAATATTTAAACAAAAATTCAGACTCTATTCACTTAGCATTTTTAGATTAATTGATTTATTTATTTATAGTACGGAAAATTATGTAAAAGTATACAATATATTATTTTAAATTAAATATGTAACTTTTTTACTTTTGTAAAAAATATTTTAATTGAATATATTATTTTTTGGGGATCGAATTGAAAAATAGTGTTAAAAGAACATATCATTTTAAACCAAAACAAAACAAACCCTATGTTTTTTCATGATGTAATATTCTGCGATCACTACTTTTGGAATGTCCGCTAGATAAATTTTGATGGAACGTTTAATTTGTAAAATAGACGAGTAAAATATGTCACACTAGAAAAATTATGTGTAATTGACAAAATCTAAAAATGCCAAAAGTTGAAATCCATGGCCTTAAGAACACAAGATCACACTCACTTATTAGGCACAATATAATCCATATATATATATATGCTTTAAATTAGTTTGAAGATGGTTCAAAGCTTTGAATTACGATCAAAACTGTAACAGGTCAAACCCCGATGGATAGAAATACATATATACATACAGTTGTGTTTTATTATTGTCTTTATTTTATTTCCAATATATATAAAGAATGAATAGCTGCTACATTTATATCGCACCTTTCATTTTTATCTATAATTTTTATAATATAATTAATATAACATAATTAATATTATTATTACATCTGCCTCCGGCAGATCCATCTTCTCCGACCTCTCCTCCTCCTCCATCCTCCATCCTCCATCCTCCATCCGCCTCCAACATCTCACTGGCAGCCTTCCTCGTCGCTCTTGCAGGTGCCACTGTCGGCACAATCCTCCGTCTCAGCCTCCTCGGTCATGTCGCTCCACTCCGACATGGACTCCGCCGGCGCCGCCACATTCAGATCGAGCCTCCTCGGCCCCAGGAACTCGTAAAATACAGGCGATGGGACCCGGGCCGGCGGCGGTGGCTCCACGGCCACTTCTGTCGCCGGCAGTGGTGGTGGCGCATCCGCACCGCCGTCCACCACGACCCCCCCTGGGGCCTCGCTCTGTCGGTTCCCATTGCGCTTCAGGAAAATCCTGCATAGCACCCAGTTCCTCGCCTGCAACGCAATTAAGCAGAAAATAAAAAATCATCAATCCATCGACAAAATAAAGTAATCAAGTAGATCCATACCTGTGCAGCAATGTGGGCAGGGATAACGAGGCTGTACTCGTGCATTATCCAGTCAGTCCTCTCCCCCGCCGGCGCCTTCCCCCGGTAGAAGACCAGCGTCTTCTTCATCCCTACCAGCACCCGCCCCTGGTAGTAGATCCGCCGGTCCACCCCGGTAGCCTTCCAGTACCCGGACACGGTCGCCCGGTTCGACCGGCTCCCGTTCGGATACTTGACCCGCTTCTGGCTGAAGAAGTATCTTTCTTCCTCAGCATCGCCTGCACCCAAAAAAAACATCAAAACCCTAATTTCAACATAAAATCTAAATCCACACACACACAGATCTATCCTGTCAATTTTTAGGAATTAACGTAACCTGGCAGATTCCATGGATCGACGCGGCAGACATCGGCCTCGGCTATGACGGAGACAGGCATCGGGTGGTTGAAAACCTTCCGGCGAAGGTACTGCAGCACAAGCTCTTCGTCCGTCGGCTGGAAGCGGAACCCCGGCGGCAGCCCCACGGCGGCGCCGTCGTTCCCCCCCTGATTGACGCTCCTCACCAAAGCAAGCCCGTTCGGCATTTCAGAAACGAAAACTGAATCTCAAAATTGATAGTGACTCAAGGAGAGGAAACCTAGAGCGAGAAACTGCTGCGGTGGGGAAGAAAGGGTGAGAGTGAGGGCTTTTATAGTAATGGAAATCATCTGGCGTAAGAAATACTCAATCTTGTTTGACGTAATTTCAAAAACCCACAATTTCTATTTATTTGGATTTCCCTCTTTAATTTTTCGGCTATCTTTTTTGCATACAGTGCCCTCTGCTTCTTTTTCACTCTCTTTTTACAAAATATAAAATATAAAATGAATTTTGTGGCATATTATAATCAAGTTAAATTATTTGATTCTATTTTTATATATAATTTATTAAATTAGAATTTTTATTGCATAATACATGTAGCACATGTATGACTATAATGATATTGTTTATTTTGTTTATATAAATATTTCTAGAAGTTTTTAATATTTTGTGTTCGAATAAAAATATTTCGATACTACGTAAATGAGTTAAAATAAAGTATTTGTAACGAGCTTTCGGAGGTCAATATATGTGAGTTTCTAGTGCATTTTTATGCAATTTTCGGGTTTATATATGAGACAAACAGTGAAAACATTATTAATTGAAGTTCCACGTCACTTCACCTTTGCGGCGATCATTTAATTTGGATGTGCATTGCTTTTAGATATATGTACACGTGTATTATTTAAGTGAATTTTACGTTAAATAAGAATCTAACTTCTGACAATGATTTTAGGTGTATCATTTAACAGATTTTTCGTTCAAATAAAATTCCAACGGTCATTTTGTACATACATTGCTTTTACATATTTTACACGTGTATTATTTAAGTGATTTTCGTATTTAAATGAATTTCTTAACTACCGTTCAATATCATTTTATTTTGTTTCAATAAATTGGGTCATTTTTTAATTCAAGTTACGTACATGCGGTCCTGTTTAAAAATGCTTGGACTGTAAATTTGATATTTCTTCAATAGACAATAAATTATTAGTTAAATTATAATTTACACAAATTGATCCAATTATATATATATATTAATAATACATTTATAATATTTTTTCACAAAATATTATATCAAAATACTATTTAAATAAAAACTTGAATTAATTTTCAAACTACAACCAAATACATCCAAAGATTTCACTAGATAAGTAAAAATTAAAATAAAATAAAAGCAACCATAAAATTAACTAGTAAATTATAGTGTACACGCTAACAGGCTATATTTTTTTTTACAAAAATAACAAAAAAAACATGAAGATTATATATCTATATATAAGTTATTTCTTGCTAGGGTTACAAAAATCATTACATGTATGAGTTGGGTAGGTGATGGTTGAAATATAGAATAAATGTCCTAAATGTTCCCAAAACACAAATGTATATATATATAATTAATTACTCCATTAATCTTTTGGAATTTGTAGTAAAATAAGAAATAATAGTGTTTTTATTGATTAGTAGAATTGTGTAAGAGATTTTGATATTTTTTACTTTTGAATTTACGTATAAAATAATTATGTATGTAATGATATAATTATAATTTAGATATCTTGCTATTAGTATATGATTATTTTTATTAAAATAGAAAATAGATGTTTTAGAATAAGAATACTAAAATAGATATTTTGAGTTGTATGGAAGAAAGAATTTTTTATTTTCAAAATGAAACAAATCAAAATAAAAATAATACTCTCTCTATTCACGGTCACATTTATTTTTGTATTATTATACTTAATATTAAAAATATTTTTATATTTGTATAGTTTTTTGTACAGATGTCTTTCTATTAGTATTATAAGACACTAATTGAAGTATTTTTATAATTATTTTCTTAATTTGTATTAAATTTTAATATAATAATTAATATTCAATATTAATTTGCAAAATATAAATGAGAGTAGTAATAATATTGCAGCTACCGGAAGGGTAATTATTAGATCCCATTTCTAAAAATGAACAAACTAATTTATTAACATGTCCCATATCAACATGTCCCCTAGTGTGTTTGTTTGCGGGATTGGATTTAATTTCCACTGTTCATCTTATTTTTTCTTAAAAAAAAATATATTAAATCAAGCACCTATTTTTTATTTTTTATATTATACTAAAAATCAATTTTACATTCAAAATATTACATCAACACCTATTTATATCGCATCATACAACTATTCAAATTCAAAATTTTTACTATTCAAATTCCAACTCAAAATCCAAAACCCAGACAAACACACCCTTAGGGAAAAGTTTTTGAAACTGACAATTTGAAAAGATATTTTTGTCCCTCTATGTATAATTATCCACTAATAATTCTAATTACCAAGAAAAAAGGTTTTGATAAGCTTTTTCATTTGAGGTTGAGTGAAAGAATGTACATATAATCTGATTAATTAATTTACTTGCACTTTCAAAAAACAAAAATAAAGTAAATTAAATTTATATAATTTTATACGAAATTAAAAAATCAAATGAGAAAGTCTTAATTGTGATGGTTGTTAGTTTAATTAGTAACTACATTGCAATAAATTTAAATATTCCCTTGGTTAGTTAAAAATTTAAATTTTATAATAATTATGATGAGATATAAGTATGTGTTTCTTTCCGTTAAGTTTGGAAAATATCATATTGAATTTTATATTAAAATAATGTTTGATAAGATATTTTATAAGAGAAAAAATTGTATTATATTCAGAAAATACATAGTCAAAATAATAAAATTTGGGAAAACTTTGACAAAATAAACACAGGCATTACACTATTTATTATTATTATTATTATTAAGGTGGGTACGTGACGAAACCATTAATATAATATATCTATTGCCATTAATGTAATTATTTAACTTTTTGGTATTGTATTTTGACAATTATTTATTTTTTCCATCTTTAATATTTGTACTATTGTAAAAGCTACAGTATTAATTCAATATTATTATTTGCATTTGACAATTAAAAGAATAATTACATTTTACATCATATAGATAGTAAGTGTTTTATCTCTTGTGTCACGTTACATGTTTAATATTATATATGTATATACGAAATACACAAATAAATATTAATAATCCATTGTAATTTTATTCCTGCATA
The DNA here is from genome assembly GCF_009805555.1 of Andrographis paniculata. Taxonomy (NCBI): domain Eukaryota; kingdom Viridiplantae; phylum Streptophyta; class Magnoliopsida; order Lamiales; family Acanthaceae; genus Andrographis; species Andrographis paniculata. Next base: position 2,865,466 of record NW_026137513.1, on the reverse strand, counting down.
ACCATAATTCATTTTAAAATTTTATATAATCACCTACTAATGATTAAAATAAAATTAAATATATATTATAGAACGATTGTGAGCATTTTTTTTCATTTATTTTTATTTAGTATGTGAAAAGTTACAAATATTAAGGACATATGCACTTAATATAAGTTGAATTTTTATATATTATAATACATATTAAAATTTGATTTTATGTTATTATTATGAATATGATTTTAGATATATTAAATCAATTGATTATAATTTAAACTAATTATTTTAAGAATAATTGTAAAAACTCTCCAAAACTACTCAATAAACAAATAATGAGAAAGTAATAATTATTATTTTACTCCACTTATTAAAAACAAATAATTTAGTCAGTTTGATTTAATTTTAATTGTGATTAAATTTTCTTTAATGTACTTACTAATTCAATCATATACTCAATTTGAAATATTAGATGACATTGTTATTCACTATTATCCTTAAGCACAAAATTAGTAATAATAAAATTCAGTGGGCATTTACGGAATTACATTGAGTCCAAAAGCTTTATTTTCAAAACAGTAAAAATTATATATAGATTTAAAATAATAGTAATCTTAAAAGAAAAAGAAAAAAGGAAAAAGAAAAAAAAAAAAAAAAAAGATCGATATATCCCACAAGCAAGAGAAAAAATCCAACATACATATTTTATATTATAAATTTATAACGATGCAATATTACAATATTACAACATATTCCCTGTAATAATACTATTTTATATGCATATTACATGTTATATATTATACTATATTATACTCCCTCCATCCCAAATATCATATCTACGTTGCCGTTTTTGTCCGTCCCACATATCATCACTACAAGAAAAAATTATTTTTGTAACAAAACTTTTTTGTCTCTAAATCTACTTTTTCCGTTACTAATGATATTAGAGACGAAATTAGGAATGAAATTACGTTAACTACGTGAACTTTAGGGACGGAATTCCGTTACAAATAGATTATTTTTTTGTAGTGCATGTCACTTTCCTTTTTTGGAAAATGATTACACACTTTAATCTCATTTTAAATTTTTTAATTTTTTTTTAATTTTAATTAAACTAATTATTTATCATAATTTTAATTTATAATTATTTATATTATAAAATAATTATTTTCACTAATACATTTTTAATTATCTACTAATTATACTTCTCTCACTATCATCATTGTATATATATATTATACATATAATATTTTACAATATATTATGAATATATATGTAAAATATGTGTGACAGATTGAAGTGAAGGTTCAAAACGTTCGTGTAGGTTTTAGAGTGAAAGGATTAAATGATAAATACATATTTGCATGTATAATTTTGGAATTTCGTTATTTTAGTGTAATATTGAAATTTTATTTTAGTGTAACAATTTATTGTAAACATTTATATTTCTTTTTTGACATAACAAATGTAATATTGCAATTTAATTTTAATCTAATATTTTATTATAAAAATTTATATTTCTTTCGTGACATAACAAATGATATTTTTAATTCAGAATAAGGTAAATAAAGTGATAGTGTTTAATTACTTAATAATAAAAAGTTATTATTATATTATTTTTTTATGTAAGGAATATTATTAGTAATTTTAAAATAGGAATTAATATATATGATAAAAGAAATTTATAATATGTAACTAAATACTTTAAAAAAATTTATCCCAATAAAAATATATACAACATGAACATTATTTTGTAAATAATAAAATTTTATATAATATAAAGAAATAAAAAATATACTTATTTATGATTAATATAAACTAATTTAATAAAAGATTGAAAGTTTTAAACCTAAATAAAAATATTTATTTGTTAAAGACGAAGATGGAAAAGATAGGCAAAAAAAAAAAAAAAAAGAATTGTATTGATCTATATGATGTATGATATTATATGCTACTTCTTCTATCCCATTAAATTTTTCTATACTATCGTAAATACATAAATTTAGCAAAAATATATAATTAGTAAATAATTAAAAAATATATTAGTAAAAATAATTATTGTATAATATAAATAATTACTCTCTCCGTCCCACATAATTTGTCTCTATTTTCTATTTTCGTCCCACATAACTTGTCGTTTCTTTTTTTGAAAATATGATTATCTACATTAATCACATTTTAAATTTTATAATTTTCTTAATCTTAATTAAACTTTTTACTTATGTTAATCTTAATTTATAATTATTTTCACTAAATAATAATTATTTTCACTGATACACTTCTTAATTACTTACTAATTATAATTTACATAAATTCTTGTATCTACAATAATTGACTCAAAGTATATGGGACGGATACATATTAAGATAATTAAATAATTTAAATATCATTTTTCTCATTTCGTATATTTTATCATAAAGTATTTTTTCACTGTCACATATTATTATCTTTTCACTCAGGTATATATTAGACAATATATATAAGTAATAGTTTCAATTTATTTCATTTATTAAGAAATATTACTATGATATAACAGTATTTCATATAACATTATGATTTTGTTCACTCAATATTTTTTTGTAACATAATTTTTCTAAATATTATTAAAAAAATATATAATATATATTCATTAACACAATATATATAATATATATTTTATTTAATCATAAAAAATCAATAATTCAACGGTAAATACGAAAATTTAGGTAAAATATAATTAATAAATAATTAAGAAGTATATTAATAAAAATTATTATTATATACTAAAAATAATTATAGATTAAGATTAATATAATTAATTTTTTTTAATTAAGATCCAAAAATTATAAATTATAAAATTCAAAATGTGATTATAGTGTGTAATTATATTTTCAAAAAAATAATAATAATAAATTATATGAGATAAACCAAAATATAAAATACAGACATTTTATGTGGGTAAAAGAGAATTTTTTTTTTTTTATTAGTGACATAATTTTTTATATCTAACATAAAAATAAATTCATTCAAAAATACTATATGAACAAATCCTATATATTTTGTTACATTGCTCTCTCTTTCCCACTCCAAACTATATTTTTGGATTTTGCAAAAAAGTAAGAAATAATAGCATTTTATTGATTAGTGAGAATATGTAAGATATTTTGATATTTTTGTCAATGAACTTTATATATAAAGTAATTGTAAATATAATTATATATGAATACATATTTTTTAAATATTTTTGTTGTAAAGTATGAGAAATTATGAATATACTATATAGAATTATATGTTTTTATTTACGGTAAACTGTTTTTTTTTTTAGTTTCGTAACTGAACTCATTTATCATTTTAGTTTCGTAAGTAAAATTTTTTTTCAATTTAGTCTTCAATGCTGATGTGGCATCTGCGTGAAAGACTGACGGACACGTGTCAGATAGATCAGCGCCACGTGGCTAACATGTGCCGCCATGTGATAATTATTTTAAAAAATAATAGAAAAATATAAATTATCCACATGTCCGTCACGTCAGCACCACGTAACCGTTGTGTGAATAATTTATATTTTTATATTAAAAATAAAATATAAAAATATAATTAAAAATTTAAAAAATTATAAATTATTAAAGATCAGGTACTTGACGGACATATGCATTGAAATTTAAAAAATTTATACTACTGCCGTTCCATAAGAAGGGCAGTATTTGTCTTTTACGGCATTATACTGAACGTTAAAGATATTCTTATATTTGTATAATTTAATCCACAAATATCATTGTATTTGTTTGGTGAGAGAAAAATAGAGTATTTTTGTCATTTTTTTTTATTTGTACCACGCAAAAACCTTATAGTACTCTTCTTATGGGATGGAGGTAGTATAAAAACATAGTGAATGACACATACCCATGTATTTAAAAAAATAAATAAATTATTGCATGTATCTAATTAAAAAAATATGATAGAGATTTTTCTTGATAACACTATATTTAAACAATATCTCGAATATTTTACTTTGTCCCTACATTTTTTGTTTCTTATTTGTAAAATAAATTGAAGAACACGTTTGTCAAATATGAATCCTTGACTATTAAGATTGAGTTTGGCTTATTACTTATTATAAATAATGTTTACAAAAAAAAAAAGTACTAGTTTGTTTGTTTGAAAAAATTGAGTTTTTTTAAAATACTTTATTTTATATTATAAGAAAAATTAATTTTACATTCAAAATTATTACATCAATATTTATTTATATCATATTAACAATTATTGAAAATCCAAACCCTCTAACAAACGCACAATGTTAATATATTTGTTAATTTTCTTTTAGTCGAGTAGGATCGATTCCATAAAATTCGACAAGATAATTATATACAACTTAATATGCATTAGTTAAATTTCATACTTAAGTTTAAACCAAAATAAAATGTGTGGATAGTAATTACAATTTGAGACAACATTTAATTAGTCAGATTGTGTGTTTTGGGATTTTGATTTTGATTGGGATCTTGATCTTTTTTTTTTTTTTTTTTTTTGTGAATTAGTAAAATTTTTTGAAGCCATTCCCCAATTTTCTTTTTGGGATTTTGATTTTTCTTGAGTGGAAAGAAGTGCTTTTAAGAATACATACCATTTTTCGATCTAATTGCAGCATAAACACGTCCAATGAAAGAATTTTTATCTTAGAGTAGCTGTATACATATATTTATATATAAATATATTTGTAATAACCTCAAAAAATCAGTAAAGAACACCGATTGCGAGGAGCATAATTATGACTCGCAGCCAGAGACATTATTGACAAATTCGAATCAATACACTTACTAAGACTCTTTGCAATCATAAGACCATGTTGGGTGTATTAATAATCTGTAATTTGTACTTATCGTTGGAAGTTAAGAATTTTTACAAACAATATGAACATTTTATTATAGATCAATGATAAAGAAATTTTATATTCTATAAGAATGCCATTTAACATCTATGTCATATCATTATACTAATTGACTTATAGTTCATTGAATCATTGCCATTTCTGAACCTAACCTTTGAAAACTCAGATTGCTTTGAGCCAGTGCATCTCACATTGTACTTGGTCATTGTCAAATATTAATGACAAAGATCAGAAGCCGGATCAAAGTTGACTCAAAACTGAGCTATTAAATTAGACGAAAAATTTATAAGGAAATTGTGGAAAATTCATAATATTGATTCAACATTGCCTGGAGTTGGTTAAGTTAAACAATTAGTTGGTTGGTTACCAATTGTTTTCAGGTATGTTCACTCAACTCTTAATTTAGGATTTATAATGATAATACTGGAACTCTTGTGAAAATTAATGATAATATTGGGACTCTTGTGAGAATTATAGAGTTAGAGAGAAAGTGTTATAAAACATATGTTTAGAGGGATTTTCTAGTTGTTTTTTATTTTAAAACATGATGTTGAATTGAATGAGACAGGAGATCTAATTCAAAACTTTTATATTGCAAATCAAATTACACGATGGAGATAAAGATTCAAATGTTACAATATTAATGAGTTGTCTTGCGAGGAACAAATCTGAACAATCATTAGTGATTTAAATTGAGATTGTAGATTAATTATTAAGTTCATTCGAAACAAATTACTATGCAAGTGCAAGAACTAAGCCTCCATTCGATTATTAATTTTCAGTTGCTTTGGATAATAGGGATACTCCATGGATAAATAATCATTTGTATAAGTTTGGCATCATTTTGGTCGAAGTCTTAATAGCGTGTAATTTTCTTATTCATTTCAATTGTTGTTTTAATTATTCAATTTGTATCTCCTTAATTTCTGAGTTTGAAGGTTCCAAGAATCCATTAATAACCTTTGAATTGAAAAGAACATACTTTTGATGTTCAAATATTAGACGAAAGAGAACAAAAGCTAAACATTGGATGAAATTAAGATGTTTGATAGGCTTTGGCAATAAACCCTAAAATGATGAAATTCAATCTGATTAGGTTTGCTATTAGACAACCCTAAAGCTTAGACTATGATGAAAGAAATAGTGTATATATATATATACATGCTTTTCAATCCAAAACAATATTTTCATAATTCTAGTATGTTTTAATTTGTCAACCGAATTATCTAATCTTCCCAAGTAAGAAAGCAAACCTTTAAACTCGATCATATGCATCTTCTTATATTACATTGCATGTAATAAATAAGAAACCAGCTAGTTTCCTAGAATGTTCAATATATCAAATTTATCGGCGCACCTAAGTTGACAAAAACGAATATTTAAGACTTAATATGGTTAAGAGTTGCTATAATAAGCAAACAACCACACAAAATACAGTTGTGCTGCAATGATTATATTTCTTATTCGGCAATTGAAAATATTTTTAGGTTCTTTTTTAAGATTTTATTTTCTCTGGCCCTATTTATAAACAAATTTTCTTAGGCACAAGTTCACACTGATTTCTTAGGCACAATAGAATCCATATATATTCAGCACTGATTAATTAAAGATTGGATTAGTTTGAAGATGGTTCAAAGCCTTGGATTACGAACAAAACAGTTACAGGTCAAACCCCGATAGATAGAGATACACATATACATACATGCATAAATACTTACAGTTGTGGTTTACTATTGTTATTATTTTTGTTTCTCTGTCCGATTCAGGCAATATTTCTTGTAAATCTTGCTTCTGCAACAACTTCTTCTTCTTCATCTTCCTTTCTCTTTCAGTCAGTAATAGTCATACATACCTATATCTCTGCAGTGTTTCCAATGTTAGTCCATGCTCGTTTCTCAGCTCTCACTCACCGCTGCTTCAATCAAGTTTCATTTCATTCACAATTTGTTAACGACGATAAAAAATAAAAAATAAAAATGGAGAGAGAAACAAGATTTGCAGGAAGTAATTATTTGTTCACATATGTCCTTCACTGCAATTTACAATATATATCAAGAATGAATAGGTGCTCCATATATATATCGCGCGTTTCATTTTATCTATAATTTTTATAATTTTATTAATAATTAATATTATTTTTACATCTGCCTCCGGCAGATCCATCTTCTCCGACCTCCCCTCCGACCTCCTCCTCCTCCTCCTCCATCCTCCATTCTCCATCCGCCTCCGACATCTCACTGCCCGCCTTCATCGTCGCTCTTGCAGGGGCCACTGTCGGCACAATCCTCCGTCTCAGCCTCCTCGGTCACGTCGCTCCACTCCGACACGGACTCCGCCGGCGCCGCCACATTCAGATCGAGCCTCCTTGGCCCCAGGAACTTGTAAAATACCGGCGATGGGACCCGGGCCTGCGGCGGTGGCTCCATGGCCACTTCTGTCGCCGGCGGTGGTGGTGGCTCATCCGCGCCGCCATCCACCACGACCCCCCCTGGGGCCTCGCTCTGTCGGTTCCCATTGCGCTTCAGAAAAATCCTGCATAGCACCCAGTTCCTCGCCTGCAACGCAATTAAGCAAAAAATCAAAAATCCATCGATAAAATGCAGAAAATCGAAAATCATCAATCCATCGACAAAATGAAGTAATCAAGTAGATCCATGATCGATCCATACCTGTGCAGCAATAATGTGGGCAGGGATAACGAGGCTGTACTCGTGCATTCTCCAGTCAGTCCTCTCCCCTGCCGGCGCCTTCCCCCGGTAGAAGACCAGCGTCTTCTTCATCCCTACCAGCACCCGCCCCTGGTAGTAGATCCGCCCGTCCACCCCGGTCGCCTTCCAGTACCCGGACACGGTCGCCCGGTTCGACCGGCTCCCGTTCTGATACTTGACCCGCTTCTGGCTGAAGAAGTATCTTTCTTCCTCAGCATCGCCTGCACCCAGAAAAAACATCAAAACCCTAATTTCAACATAAAATCTAAATCCACACACACAGATCTCATCCTGTCAATTTTTACGAATTAACGTAACCTGGCAGATTCCATGGATCGACGCGGCAGACATCGGCCTCGGCTATGACGGAGACAGGCATGGGGTGGTTGAAAACCTTCCGGCGAAGGTACTGCAGCACAAGCTCTTCGTCCGTCGGCTGGAAGCGGAACCCCGGCGGCAGCCCCACAGCGGCGCCGTCGTTCCCCCCCTGATTGACGCTCCCCACCAAAGCAAGCCCGTTCGCCATTTCAGAAACGAAGACTGAATCTCGAAATTGATAGTGACTACAGGAGAGGAAACCTAGAGCGAGAAACTGTTGCGGTGGGAAAGAAAGGGTGAGAGCGAGGGCCTTTTATAGTAATGAAAATCATCTGGCGTAAGAAACACTCAATCTGCTTGTGTGACGCAATTTAAAAAATCACTATTTTTATTTATTTGGATTTCTCTATCTAACTTTTGGACTATCTTTATAGCAAACAGTGGCATCTGCTTCTTTTTCACCCTCTTTTTACAAAATATAAAATATAATGTGAATTTTGTGGCATATTGTAGCCATATTAAATTATTTGGTTCTATTTTATATATAATTTATTAAATTAGAAGTTTTATTGCATAATACATGTAACAGGTATATGACTATAATGATATTGTTTATTTTGTTTATACGAGTATTTTTGGAAATTTTTAATATTTGGTGTTTGGATATAAAAATATTTAGATACTAAGCAAATGAGTTAAATAAAAGTATTTGTAACGAGCTTCCGAAGGTCAATATATGTGAATTTCGAGTGCATTTTTATGCGATTTTCGGGTTTATATATGCGACAAACAATGAAAAAATATATTAATTGAAGTTCCACGTCATTTCATCTTTGCGGCGATCATTTAATTTGGGCATACATTGCTTTTTAGATATATGTACATGTGTATTATTTAAGTGAATTTTAAGTTAAATAAGAATCTAACAATTATTCCACGTGTATCGTTTAACAGATTTCTCGTTTAAATAAAATTCTAACGGTCATTTTGGACATACATTGTTTTTACATATTATACACGTGTATTATTTAAGTGATTTTTGTGTTTAAATAAATCTCTTAACCACCGTTCAATGCCATTTTATTTTGTCTCGATAAATTGGATCGGTTTTTAATTCAAGTACGTACATGGGCCGTAAATTTGATATTTCTTCGATAGAGAATAAATTGTTAGTTAAATTATACTCTCTCCGTCCGCCTCTAAGGGTCACATTTATCTTTTGCGTCGTTGTACTTAACATAAAAAATATATTTATATTTGTGTGATTTTTTTTTACAAATGTCTTCTATTAGTATTATGACACAATAATGAAAATGTCTTTGCAATTTTTTTTTTAAAATTTGTATACGTTTTGATATAATAATTCATATTTAAATATCAACAAGCAAAAAGTAAATGAGACCTTTAGAACCGGACAGAAGTATTAATTTACACAAATTGATCCAATTATATATGTTTTAATAATAAATTTATAATATTTTTTCATAAAATATTAAATCAAAATACTATTTAAATACTCAATTTGATTTCAAACTACAACCAAATGCATAACATTTCACTGGATGACTAAAAATTAAACTAAAATAAAGCAACCACAAAATAAACAAGTAAATTATATATAGTATAGACACCAACATGCTACATTTTTTATAAAACTAATAAAATAAACATGAAGATGTATATATATATATATATATATAAGTTATTTCTTACTAGGGGTATAAAAGGGTTGGGTGGGTGATGGTTGAAATGAAGAGTAAATGTCCTAAGTGCCCCCAAAACTACAAATGTAATTATATTTTTTTATTTGATGATACGATGAAATGATGTATAATTAATTAATAATAGTGTTTTATTCATTAGTAAAATTGTACAAGAGATTTTGACATTTTTGCACTTTGACTTTATGTATAAAATAATTATATATTTAATGATATGTTTATAATTTAGATATTTTGGTATTAATATATAATTAATTTTACTAAAATAGAGAATACATACTTTAAAATCAAACTAACAAAAATGATAAAATAGATATATTGATTTAAACGGAAGAAATATTCGAAAAAATCTTGTCAGTCTCACCATGAACAAACTATTTAGTGAAAAGTTTTTGACCTGACAATTTGAAAAGATATTTTTGTCCCTCTTTGTATAATTATCCACTAATCAAATGAGAAAGTCTTAATTGTGATGGTTTTTAGTTTAATTAGTAACTACATTGCAATAAATTTAAATATTCCCTTGGTAGTTAAAATTTTAAATTTCATAATAATTACGATGAGATAAGCATGTGTTTCTTTTGGTTAAGTTTGGAAAAATTTAGATTGAATTTGATATTAAAATAATGTTTAATGAGATATTTTGGAGGAGAAAAAATTGTAGTATTATTTTTGAAAAACACGTAGTCCAAATAATAAAATTTGAAAAAACTTTGACAAAATAAACACAGGCGTTACCCCATTTATTTATTTATTTATTATTATTATTATTAAGATGGGTAGGTGACGAAACCATTAATATAAAACACCTATTAACATTAATGTAATTATTTAATTTTTTAGTATTGTATTTTGACAATTATTTATTTTTTCCCTTTTTAATATTTGTACCGTTGTACAAGTTACTGTAGTATTCATTCAATATTATTATTTGCATTGACAATTAAAAAAATAAATATATTTTATTTATCTCTTGTATCACGTTACATGTTTAAAATTATATATGTATATATGAAATACATAATAATCCATTGTAATTTTATTCTTGCATAACCATAATTCATTTTAAAATTTTATATAATCACCTACTAATGATTAAAATAAAATTAAATATATATTATAGAAAAATTGTGAACATTTTCTTTTATTTTTTATTTAGTATGTGTAAAATTACAAATATTAAGGGAGTATGCACTCAATATTAGTTGAATTTTAATATATTATAATACATATTACAATTTGATTTTATGTAATTATTATGAATATGATTTTAGATATATTAAATCAATTGATTATACTTTAAACTAATTGTTTTTAAAAATAATCGTAAACAACACTCCAAAAACACTCAATAAACAAATAATGAGAAAGTAATAATTATTATTTTACTCCACTTATTAAAAACAAATAATTTAGTCAGTTTGGTTTTGTTTTAATTGTGATTAAATTTTTTTTATTGTACTTACTAATTCAATCACATACTCAATTTGAAATCATAACTAAGTTAGACAATATAACTGTTGATTTTCGATTAATCCACTCAACATTCAATTTGTTATAACTATTTATATTCACTGTTTGACTTTTATAAAATATAAAATATTTATATTAAAATATTGTACTAAAAATATATACTCCCTCCGGCTCAAAATAGTTGTCTTGTTTCTCTATTTTTTTCCGTCTCAAAACAATTGTCATGTTTCCTTATTTAGTAACTTAGTCCCTACTTTATAACAACATTATTCATACTTTTTCAAACTACTCATAATTATTACTCTAAGTTACTTTTTAAAATTCTCTAAAAAGTAGGGATATTTTAGTCTTTTATATTCTATTTTATATCCGCTTTTAATTAAATACTATTATTCCTTAATTCTCGTGCCGACACCAAATAAGACACCTTTTATGGGACGGAGGAAGTATAATATTCAACATATACTTTTATTTTATGTATTCTTTTCTAATATTATTTAACACTCAATTTTAAAATAAATTAAACATACAATGCAAAATTTTATAACCAATTAATATTCCATACATGAAAATATGCAACAATATCTTAAAGATAGTAATTAAATTAAATATCATATGTATATCAATTAATAATTAAAATATAAAAAAATCCCTCGAGCATATTTAGTATGTATAATTAAATTAATCTTTCTCGATATATATGTGTATATTTATTTAATATTATATATATTAAATATTACATGTCATTGTTATTCAGTATTAACTTTAAGCACAGTAATAATAAAATTTAGTGGGCATTTACAGAATTACATTAAGTCAAAAAGATTTATTTTCAAAAAATTTAAAATATATATAAATTTAAAATAATATTAATTTTAAAATAAAAGATAAAAAGAAGATAAAAAAAAAAATCGATATATCCCACAAGTAAGAGAAAAAATCCACCATACATATTTTATATTATAAATTTATAACGATGCAATATTACAATATTGCAAGATATTCTCTGTAATAATACTATTTTATATGCATATTACATGGTATATATTATATTATATATGCGTCAAGAGAAAAAGTAAAAAAAAGTCACAAAAATACAAGTCAACTCGCAATTGTGGTTTTTCATTTTTCTCACTCTATCATCACCGTAGATATATCTTATACATATAATATTTTTTAATATATTATGAATATATGTATAAAAAGGAGGCGGATCCCGTGCTCATGGGTGCCGGCAGCACCATGCTGATCCAATTCGAACCGTTCATTATAATTAGATTATGATGAACGGTTTAGATTACGCAGGGGTAATATAGTAATTTTATTTTAAAGATTTATAGGTATATATGAACCCTTCGTCTTCAAATCGTTAATCTTCCCTTTTCAAATCGTTTTTTTCAACAAAAATCCTCCATTGCGCTAGCTTATTCTCTATTCCGACTTCAAATCGCCTTCTTCAACGGAAATCCTCCATCACATTCGTTTGTTCTCCATTCCGTCTTCAAATCGCCTTCTTCAACGAAACCCTTCCCACGCGCGTCGTCTCCGATTCGTCTTCTCAATTCTCTGTACCGTCCTTCAAATCGACGACACTAGGCGCGTCCATAGAGGCGATTTTTGGTAAGTACTGTTTTTTCCATTGTGCAGTTTAGAATAAATGTTCATCTTCTCCCATGTCACCTATTTTGAGTTTTGTTTTTTCCATTGTGCAGTTTAGAGTAAATGTTTAGGGCGAGGACGAGGTCGTGGACAAGACAAAAATTAAGTGTGATGACTGATTTGTTGTTTTTTATGAATTGAATTTGAAGAGATTGTTGGTATTGATCGATTGATTTAACTTGAATAGATTGTTGGTGTTGATCGATTGATTGAATTTTAATTGGTGATTGATCTGTTGACTGTATTTTTGCAACAATTACTGCTTAATACTCATGCTTCTTGTTAAAACACAAGAAGCTGACCGATACATAGTAAAATGCTTGACTTAGTATATATAAATGCTGGCAGGATGTTTTTAGCGGAAACAAGGTCTGTTTCCGCAAGCTAGCAGAAACAGACCTTGTTTTCGCTAGAAACATATTTTTTTTGTAAAAGTTGGCTACTCTCCGCAGAAACAAGCTTGGTGTCCATGAGCTCGCAGAAACAAGTTAATTTTTTTATTAAAAAAAAGTTGCATAATTTCAAGAATAATTTTTTAAATTGACAATTAATTTTGCAGTATTTTCTCGAATAACATTCATATCATTTGATAGTTCGTTGACATCCTAAACATACTTGTAGAAAATACTTATTGATACTCAATAAGATGTTTATCGGTATTCGACAAAATATTTGGTCTTGTATATGTAAGTGCTTAATATCAATTATTCATAATACTTTGCAGCTAAATCATATATGAAATGACAAAAAAATCATTTTTTTATTGGATTTATCCTGTTGGTTATCTTTCTTATTCATCATTTGATGTTTCTTTTGTCTCTTAGAGTTGCTGATTGACATATTTCTTTTAATTTTTCATTTTGGATTGTCTCTTGGCTTCAATATGAAATGGTCTGTAGTTGTTATATTTTGTACTTCTTCTGTAGCATGAAGAATCGATTAATTTAATATCATATATATTTCAATGAATATAAAATATATACAAAACGTAATTGTTATTTTCATCCGTCGGCATTCCTCTATACAGATTTGGACATGTAACTATGTTGTGAAGCAATTCATTGAATTTATGTAAAAATAAACTGTAATTCTTCGGCTCAGATGCTATTAACTTTGCAGAATTCATGAAAAAGTGGCACAATGATATGTATCTTCCTGAAAAATCTATTTCCTCTCGACTAGATGTTAAGCTTGTGTGGTGCTACTGTAATATCTTCTTAGCATCTTTTCTCCATCAATTCAATATGTATTTGTTTGGGATGTTTTTTAACTGTGCACTCCCTATTTCTACTAATACATCCATCGTGCGTATTGAATGACAGCACAACATTCTAGAGTTTTTCTATATATTGCACGTACACTGAATTGAAGATTCTTGAATATTTACGCGCACAAGATGTTGATCGCATGTCTTCTCCATGTTATATATAAGATATGTTGTCTTTTCATCTAAGTATTGTGTTATGAATTCAAAGGATCTTTGGTGTTGCTCCTAAAACCATTGAAAGACATTCGGTGTGTATAATATAGCTGCAGATTTCATCAATTAGTTAAACATATGATTTGCAACCAGCCGTCTATCTCGTGCGAAAAAATCTTATTATTCCTTTTTTTTTCTCTATGATTCTCCACCACTCTTTGAAATTGATAAAAAAATAAAATAAAAAATTGAAGCAATATTACTGTCTGGCTGTAAAAACCTGCTCAGCATATTCAGAAATTGATAAAGAAATTGAACAATATTACTGTCTGGCTGTAAAAACCTACTCAGCATATTCATGTTCATTCAACAACATATATGAAGAATACACTCAGCATACTAATCTATTAATTTGAGCAGACGAGCCAAGTAAAGAATCATATTCACATTTTTCTTTCCTCCGACAACTATTTTCACAAATCATACGATGATCTGATTAGTAGTCCGACTTCTTGATTTGTATTCGCAATGATTAAATGTGATATATTAATCCTACAATTGGATACAAACATGTGCTTGTGTTTTGTAGGATGTAGATCATGATTGTGGTTGTCTTTAAAGTATGTCACTTGTACTTTGCATTCTTCTTGTCAAATTGAAGTTGTATCTTTGAATTACAGTCTGTTTCCGTTTCATGACTATGATGCATGGTTTTGATCATTCTTAACTCGCTGCATTGTTTTGGATGAATCTCAAGATTGTTTGGTTTCACATTGCTATTCTATTTGAACTATGCTTTGTTGCAACAATACTCCATGTATTGTATCCAGTGCGATCTTTTCTGAAATTTTTCTGAATTTTTATCCTCACTGAAAAATCCCTATTGTGTGCATATTCACAATAGAAATTGTATGTATCATCCGGTTTTGTAAATTCCATTGCATGCCCATCTATGGACTCTGCACACATGGAATGCTAAATTCTGTTAATCAAAATGCTGACCACCATATTTCAATATGCTTTTAGATAAATGGCAAGATGCTGATATCTGTATCAAATACAATCACATATCATGTTGGTAACTAACACTCTCATTAAATTGCGAATGCTAAAGTATATTTACGAAATTCCAATCCGTTGAACAGAATAACATAATTTCAATGAAATTGATCACAGAAGGTACGATGTTCACGATTTCAAGTTAATTTTCAATGCGTAACTTACGCGATTGAGCGATTTCCCGTTCCAACGCGTCTGGTACTGGCGAAGGCGCTGGATCATCCGAAATTGCAATCTCTTCGATGTTTCCATTCCTTGTTGAGCGGTTGAATGGGGTTAGAATAATGGATAATTGATTCTGCTCACCTTCGTTGATATCAACCATTGAAGAATGAAGGAGAGTGAAGAATGAATGATGACGTTTCTCCCCACCGATTGCTGCGTGAAAGAATGAAGGAGGGTGATATTTGATGTAGTTACATAAATTAGGGTTATTAAAATTACAATTACACCCTTAATCTAATATTAGCCATTGGATTAAAATTTTAATCCAATGGCTAATATGCAATCAGCATAATGCTGATATTTAATTTTCAGCATGCAATCCCACCCTATGTATAAAATATGTATGACAGAGAGAAGTGAAGATTCCAAAACGATTACGTGTAGGTTTTAGAGTGAGATGATTAAAGGACATATGGATCGTTTGCCTATATAATTTTGGAATTTCATTTTTATTTTAGTGTAATATTATATTATAAAAATTTATATTTTTTTTTGTGACATAACAAATGTAATATTGAAATTTAATTTTAATGTAATAATTTATTATAAAAGATTTATATTTCTTTCCTAACATTACAAATGTAATATTGCAATTTAATTTTAGTGTAATATTTTATTATATAAATTTATATTTCTTTCGTGACATAACAAATGATATTTTTAATTAAGAATAAGGTAAATAAAGTTATAGTGTTTATTTACTTAATAATAAAAATTTATTATTATAGTATTATTTTTTATGTAAGGGATATTATTAGTAATTTTAAAATAGGAATTAATATATATGATTAAAAGAAATTTAGAATATGTAATTAAATATTTTAAAAATTATATCTCAATAAAAATATATACAACATGGACATTATTTTGTAAATAACAAAATTTTATATAATATAAATAAAAAAAATATATTTATTTATGATTAATATTAACTAATTTTATAAAAGATTAAAAGTTTTAAATGTAAATAAAAATATTTGTTTGTTAAAGAGGAAGATAGAAAAGAGAGAGTAAATAAAAAATTTGCGTTGGTCTACATTATGTATGATATTATAGGTTACTCTTTCCCTCCCATTAAAATTGTCTACCGTAAATACATAAATTTAGCAGAAGTATAAAATTAGTAAATAATTAAAAAATATATTAATAAAAATAATTATTGTATAATACAAATAATTACGTATTAAGATAATTAAAAATTTTAAATATCATTTTTTATCATTTTGTATATTTTATTATCAAGTATTTTTTCACTCTCAAATATTGTTATCTTTTCACTCTCACATATACAGTATGCAATATATATGAGTAATAGTTTCATTTTATTTCATTTATTATGCAATATTACTATCATATAACAATATTTAACATATTTAGCATATAACATTATGACTCTGTTCACTCAATATTTTTCTGTGACATGATTCTTTTATAAATATTATTAAAAAAATATTATATATTCATTAACTAAATATATAATATATATTTTATTTAATCATAAAAAATCAATAATTCAACTGTAAATACGAGAATTTAGTTAAAATATAATTAGTAAATAATTAAAAAGTGTATTAATATAAATTATTACTATATACTAAAAATAATTATAGATTAAAATTAAAATAACTAAAATTTTTAATTAATATTAAAAAATTATAAATTATAAAATTTAAAATGTAATTACAATGTATAATCATATTTCAGAAAAGAAAATGATAAATTATATGAGACAAACCAACATATAAAATTAGGACATTTTAGGTGGGTAAGAAAAACTATTTTTTTTATTACTGTAAAACATTATTTTCTATATTTAACATAAAAAAATAAATTCATCCAAAATACTAAATGAACAAACCCTATATATTTGTTTATATTACTCCATCTTTCGCTCTCCAAATATCTTTTTGGATTTTGTAATAAAGTAACAAACAATAGCATTTTAGGTTAGTGAATGAAATTTTGATATGTTTGTCCTAAGGGTTTAGGGTTTGTCCTTACTTATTAATTACTTAGTATTTAAAGGGCTAGATAAAGAGCAAGCAGGAATCTTATAAGTAAAAATTAAAATAAAATAAACAAGTAAATTTTAGCGTACACGCACCAACATGCTACTTCCAGAACTCGCACCTCGTAGTAGATCCTCTGGTCCACCCCCGTCGCCTTCCAGTAAACCGGACATGGTCGCCTGGTTCGATCGTCTGCACCCAAAGAAACATCAAAACCCTAATTTCCACATAAAATCTAAATCCACACACACAAGTCTAATTTCGGGTGCGCGTAAGTGAGGACAATGTTGGGAACACACACAAGGGAAAAGAGAAAAATAAATAACAAGACACGAAAATTTAACGTGGTTCGGTCTCACAACAGACCTACATCCACGATCCCAAAACGGAATAATCCATTAAAATATTTATTAAAATTTTTGCACAGACAAAGTTGTAAAACCCTCCTCATAATAACTCACCAAATCTCAATTTCACTCTCTCTAGTTACTAAGGAGAAAAGGGCTTGTTGTCGTACTTTAAAACACGACCAAAATTGGTCAATTTATAGAAGCCAATGCCCCTACTTTTTCTTATCACTTTTCCTATGTGGGACACGGGAAGTTACACAAAAAATCCTCCCTCTTCCCGTAGTCTCACATATTTCGACCTTGCCAGAAAAACGAATTCTCTTCTCAATTTTATGATTCTTCATATCATTGCTATTCTTCACATTTGCTCGCAAGGCGCATCCATCTAGATAATAGATGTTTTGTTTTTTCCTCCATTGCATAATCAAGTTGTCACCCTTGTACACTTTGTATAGATTTTTACTGGCAACATATATATGCCTATGTGAAGCCAACTCGTCCAATGAAATAACATTAGCTCCAACAGTAGGCACATACCTTACATTACAAATTGTTTTGATATTACCATTGTGGAGCTTCAAGCGAACTCCTTCAATGCCTTCAATTCGCTGCATCATCTTATTCTCCACATTGATATAGTCAAAATCTCCCTTTGTATGCAAAGTATCATATAAAGCTTGATATTTACATATATGGACATCGGTAGTATAATCCATCACCCAATTAGAATTCTCAACATGATTTGTATTTAAAAGAGGTAAATCACTTTCATAACTAACCAGGTTCACGTAGTTCTCAACTTTCGACTTACACTTCAAATTTCTCAACTCAAGTCTTCTTTACAAATTCGACAGTGATTTTGAATGTGACCAAGCTCTCCAAAATAATGACACTCAATAGAGTTATAATCTCTCGGCCGAGATTTCGATCTTCTACCACGGCCACTCTTCATTTTTCTTCTTCTTTAAGAACCCCTCACAACTAGTATTTGACTCTCCTTTAAAGTGTCTTCCTTTCCTATTATCTTCTCATTCTCCTTCAAAACCGTTATCGTGTCATTTAATTTCAATGTAGTTTTCCCAATCAACATTGACTGCACCAACGACTTGTAGGATTTGGACAATGAAGCTAACAAGAGCAACGCTTGCCCTTCGTCTTTAATTTCCTCTCCTGCATTCAATAGTAGACATACTAGCTCATTAAATTTGTTAGTATGGTCAATTATATTACCACATTCCTATATCTTCAAAGAGTATAGATCCATCTTCATAATTAGGGGGTTAATCAACGTCTTTGTGGCAAATTTACTCTCCAAAGTATCCCACAACCTCTTCACCGATGTTTCCATCAACACGATAATCTTTATCTTCGGGTTGAGTGCCAATCAAATCGTGCTAACAACATTTTTCGGATCAAACTCCAATCACCATCTTTCATACCTTCTGGCTTTATATCTACCAAGACAACATCAAGACTTTCCTGCACCAAATAGTCTTTAATTTTGCATTGCCACAAAGTAAAATCACTCTTTCCATCGAAAAGCAGAACCTCATATTTCAAAGTAGTGGACATAGTGCTTAATAACTCTTTTATAAACAAGCACTTCCAACAACGAAATAAACTGAGGCTCAAAAATAAAACTAGGAACTCAAATCAAACAGAACTGACCATTTCGACATTCTAGGCCTGCGTGACTTGCGGTCCAAGGAATTATATTGTGTTTTGTAAGATCTAGGTTACCTTAAATGAAATAAGCGAGATGATGGTGGCACAATACCAAAATATTATACATATAAGAGCGAAGGTGGATTCATGAAATGATTGTAATCACAATTGTTAATTTAAAGTGGATTCTTGACTCGACTAGTATTTGACCTTAAGGAGTTACAACAAAACTTCAAATTCGCAGTTAAAAACATTATGTAAAAAAAAAATCAGTTCATTAGAAATTTATGAGACTCATAGGCAAGAACAAATGTTTAATTAATTATTACTTAAAACTGTTTTACAAATGGCTCTATCTCTTTGATATTTCTCTTTCAAAAATATTAAATTCAGATCACATACTAAGTTGGTCAGCAAACCTAACATGTACTAAGATGCTAAAAAATTCTTAATAATTGTTAATAATGCGGCGCGATCGTAAGCTTATATAATTAATCATTCTCCTGTCCTTTCACTATTTTATCAAGAATTCACTTAAACAATGCAAATATGAACGTGGGTGTGTGTGTGAATAAATCAAAATGGAGATGAAATGATATTATTTATTCTAAATAAAGTATTAAAGTCTACATTACGAAAGCAAGAAATAATTCTACCAAAAAAGAGGTTCTGATAGTAACTAAGGGGGGATTCAGCGGTGGAGAATTTTTATAACTTCCATGACCTCCACTAAAACTACTGAAAAGCACTCCTAACAGTTTGAGCTCTTATAAATCAAATTTAGATAGTAACTGCAATGTATTAAGCGTATCGAAACGTATTAAAAATGTATATCTACAATAGGGATATCTGATCACTATAGGCTTTAAAAATGGCAGTTGAGCGATTGATTTAATAATTGAAAATAGGTTGAAACTGCGGAGCAACTAGGTTGTTAGTTTGTTGGAGTGGTTGGAACTATCATTAAGTCTCAGCTTCACTCGTTTGTGCCTTCAAGTGATTATCGTTGAGTCTGACACAAATTTTTTTCTTCTAGCCGAGAAGGTCTCGCTGATGGAGGGAAAGACGTCACTCTGATCAGAAAAGGTCTTCGTAGTGAATTGGGATGAATGGTTTGATTGTCACGAATGAGATGGATTATAATTTTGTTGGAAATAGTGTCGCTAAGACGGTTGAAAGTCGCTAGCTACTGGGACTTAGGCAAAAAATAGATTGGGAAAGGATTTTTGCTGAACTAAGATTCATCATTAGTTTGTTCACCATTGTCGCTTCGCTGATTCTAGGTAAATTAGGCTTGAATTTCACTTAAATTGGACTCAAAATTAGTAAAACTCATTCAGGGATAATGGATCATATCAAGCAAAATATATCAATAAAGTATATCATAATAAGATATTGTGATAATTTTCACACAAAAACAAAAGTAATAAACATATTTTGAAAGTAAAAAATATATTCAAATTTGGGGTTATCAATAGACTTCATTATTCACGTAATGGAGAAGTAGGTCTTTTTAATGAGAAAATAGGAATATTTCCAGAAAGGTAGAACCAGCGGAGACAAGAGACCCCAAAAATAGAGTCAATGAAACATTAGAAACAAAATTCGTTGAGACAATAATGGACCCAGTGACAAAGGAATGCCTAATTAACCGAGTACGTAGTTCTTTTTTACTATCAATAATCCATCATATACTGAAACATAAATATATGCATATTTTCAAAATTCTCATTTACCAAAATAGTGCTGAAATTTTTTTTTAAAAAAACAATTAAAAATCAAAACTATTATACATCAAATTAAATTCACCATAATTTTTTTTGTTTTTTTTTTCCAAGTTTTACCGATAATAAAAGATAAACAATCTTATGGGAGAAGTAAAGACATTATTATTTAAGAAGACAATGTCAAACTAAATATCCAAAACTCGAATATAAAATTAAGAGGACCAACATCTTCTATGGTTTTAATATACATCTCATGTGTCATTCGTTGACGGAATCACGCTAGGGCCCTCTAAGCCCAATTTTTTTATTATTTTTTATTGTTAAAATATTAATATTTTTTAATAATTTATCTTTTGCGTCAACGGTAAAAATATTCTAATATTTATATAATTTAATTCACAAATGTCATTGTATTTGTATTATAAGAGAAAAATAGAAGTATTTTTGTCATTTTTTTTATTTGTACTACGTATTGATATAATAATTAATATTAAAAAATTTACACGCAAAAAAGTTTATGGTACTCTTCTTATGGGACGGAGATAGTATAAAAATGTATGATTGTAGGAGACATACCGTAGTATTATTAAAAATAAAAATAAAATTATTGCTTCAATCTGATTAAATGTCTTCGTATTATCACAATTCTTGTATTACATTGCTTGACTTTGATTTTTTTTTCCTGTGCTAAAAACTAAAAGATCATCTATCATTTAAAAATATTATTATTAATTATTTAGTTCTTGATGAATTTATTTTAAGTTAACAAAAGTATTGCAAATCTATTTGTATTTTTTAAAAAATATTATTTTAATGTATTTGGTAAGTTAAGCTTGATGGCTTCCTCGGCGTTACATTGGACTTTAAAAGATAAATCTGATAAAATTATAAACTAGTCCAAACAATAATAAAGCACAATAAATTAATCTTACATTGACTAGTCCATTGCAAACTCTCGTTAACATATAGATACTACAAAAAAAAATTTAACTTTTAACTTCTAAAATTTAAAGTAATAATATTTTGTCTTTGAAAAAAATAATATAAATATTGTTATAAAATATATATAACTCAAACATAAATCAAAATTAAAATGATGTATCAAAATCAATATAATGATGATTTTTCTTTTCAACACTATATTAAAACAATATTTCGAATATTTTAATTTGTCCCACATCTTTTTATTCTTATTTGTAATATAAATTAAAGAACACGTTTGTCAAATATAATCCTTGGCTAATTAATTATAATAACAAATAATGTTTAAAAAAATAAATTGTACTAGTGTGTTCGTTTGAAGAAATTTTGAGTTTTTTTTTTTAAAAAACTTATTTTTATATTATAATAAAAATTAATTTTACATTCAAAATTATTGCATCAATATTTATTTATATCAGATTAACAACTATTGAAAATCCACACCCTCTAACAGTGCACACTCTTTATGTATTTGTTAATTTTCTTTTAGTCGAGTAGGATCGATTCCATAAAATTCGACAAGATAATAATATACTACTTAATATGCATTAGTTAAATTTCAAACTTAAGTTGAAACCAAAATAAAATTTTGGAAAGTAATTACAATTTGAGACAACATTTAATTAGTCGGATTGTGTTTTTTGGGATTTTGATTTTGATTATGATCTTGATCTTCTTCTTTTTTTTCTTTTTTTTGTGAAGTAGTAAAATTGTTTGAAGCCATTCCCCAATTTTCTTTTTGGGATTTTGATTTTTCTTGAGTGGAAAAGAAGTGCTTTTAAGAATACATACCATTTTTCGATCCTATTGCAACATAAACACGTCGAATGAAAACATTTTTATCCTAGACTAGCTGTATATATATAAATATATATTTATAATAACGTCAAAAAATCAATAAAGAACACCGATTGCGAGGAACATAATTATGACTCGTAGCTAGACACATTATCGACAAATTCGAATCAATACACTTCATAAGACTCTTTGCAATCACAAGATCATGTTGGGTGTATTAATAATCTATAATTTCTACTTATCATTGGAAGTTAAGAATTTTTCCAAACAATATGAGCATTTTATTATAGATCAATGATAAAGAAACTTCATATTCTATAGGAATGCCATTTAACATTTATGTTATATCATTATACTAATTGACTTATAGTTCATTACCATTCTTAAACCTAAGATTATTTTTCAAACATAACTTTCGAAAACTCACATTGCTTTGAGCCAGTGTATCTCACATTGTACTTGGTCATTGTCAAATATTATCGACAAAGATCAGAAGCCGGATCAAAGTTGACTCAAAACCGAGCTATTACATTAGATGAACAATTTGCAAGGAAATTGTGGAAAAATCATAATATTGATTCAACATTGTCTGGAGTTGGTTAAGTTAAACAGTTAGTTGATTGGTTACCAACTGTTTTCGGGTATGTTCACTCAACTCTTAATTTATGATTCATAATGATAATACTGGGACTTTGGTGAGAATTATAGGGTTAGAGAGAAAGTGTTCGAATTACAAAAATTTTATCTTTTGAGTGATAGATTTAGTGTGAGATGAATATGTTTTTCAAGAACATATCTTTAGAGGGATTTTCTAGTTGTTTTTTTTAAGTTAAAACCTGATGTTGAATTGAATGAGATAGGAGATCTAATACAAAACTTTTATATTGCAAATCAAATTATATGATCGAGATAAAGATTAAAATGTTACAATATTAATTAGTTGTCTTGGCAGGAACAAATCTGAACAATCATGTGATTTTAATTGGGATATTAAATTAATCATTAAGTTCATTCCAAACAAATTACTATGCAAGTGCAAGCACTAAGCCTTCATTCGACTATTAATTTTCAATGTGCTTTGGATAATAGTGATACTCCATGGATAAATAACCATTTGTATAAGTTTGGCATCATTTTGGACGAAATCTTAATAGCTTGTAATTTTGTTGTTCATTTCAATTGTTGTTCACTTTAGCATACTCATTTGGTGGATCCAAATCACTGTTCTTGTTTAGTTGTTTCAACTATTCGACTTGTATCTCCTTAAATTCTGATTTTGAAGCTTCCAAGAATCCATTAATAACCTTTGAATTGAAAAGAACATACTTTTGATGTTCGAATATTAAACGAAAGAGAACAAAAGCTAAACATTGGATGAAGTTAAGATGTTCGATAGGCTTTGCCAATAAACCCTAAAATGATGAAAGGATCTGATCAGCTTTGCCACTAGAGAACCCTAAAGCTTAGACTTTGATGAAAGAAATAGTGTATATATATACACATGCTTTCTAATCCAAAATAATATTTTCATAATCCTAGTATGTTGTAATTTGTCAACCGAATCATCTAATCTTCCCAAGTAAGAAAGCAAACCTTAAAACTCGATCAATTGCATCTTCTTATATTACATTGCATGTAACAAATAAGAAACCAGCTAATTTCCTAGAATGTTCAATATATTAAATTTATCGGCGCACCTAAGTTGACAAAAACGAATGTTTAAGATTTAATATGGTTAAGGGTTGCTATAATAAGCAAACAACCACACAAAATACAGTTGTGCCGCAATAATTGTATTTCTTATTCGGCAATTAAAAATATTTTTAGGGTCTTTTTTAAAATTTTATTTTCTTCCCCGCTATTTATAAACAAATTTTCTTAGGCACAAGTTCACACTTATTTCTTAGGCACAATAGAATCCATATATATGCAGCACTGATTAATTAATGATTGGATTAGTTTGAAGATGGTTCAAAACCTTGGATTACAAACAAAACAGTTACAGGTCAAACCCTGATGGATAGAGATACATATATACATACATGCATAAATACGTACAGTTTTGGTTTACTATTGTTATTATTTTTGTTTCTCTGTCCGATTCAGGAAATATTTATTGTAAATCTTGCTTCTGCAACAACTTCTTCTTCTTCATCTTCCTTCTCTTTCAGTCAGTAATAGTCATACATACCTATATCTCTGCAGTGTTTCCAATGTTAGTCCATGCTCGTGTCTCAGTTCTCACTCACCGTTGCTTCAATCAAGTTTCATTTCATTCGCAATTTGTTAATGACGATGAAAATAAAAAATAAAAATGGAGAGAGAAACAAGATTTGCAGGAAGTAATTATTTGTTTACATATGTCCTTCACTGCAATTTACAATATATATCAAGAATGAATAGCTGCTCCATATATATAGCATCTTTCATTTTATCTATAATTTGTATAATATTATTAATAATTAATATTATTATTACATCTGCCTCCGGCAGATCCATCTTCTCCGACCTCCCCTCCGACCTCCTCCTCCTCCTCCATCCTCCATTCTCCATCCGCCTCCGACATCTCACTGCCCGCCTTCATCGCCGCTCTTGCAGGTGCCACTGTCGGCACAATCCTCCGTCTCAGCCTCCTCGGTCACGTCGCTCCACTCCGACACGGACTCCGCCGGCGCCGCCACATTCAGATCGAGCCTCCTTGGCCCCAGGAACTCGTAAAATACCGGCGATGGGACCCGGGCCGGCGGCGGTGGCTCCACGGCCACTTCTGTTGCCGGCGGTGGTGGTGGCGCATCCGCGCCGCCATCCACCACGACCCCCCCTGGGGCCTCGCTCTGTCGGTTCCCATTGCGCTTCAGGGAAATCCTGCATAGCACCCAATTCTTCGCCTGCAACGCAATTAAGCAGAAAATTACAAATCTATCGATAAAATGAAGTAATCAAGTAGATCCATGATCGATCCATACCTGTGCAGAAATGTGGGCAGGGATAACGAGGCTGTACTCGTGCATTATCCAGTCAGTCCTCTCCCCCGCCGGCGCCTTCCCCCGGTAGAAGACCAGCGTCTTCTTCATCCCTACCAGCACCAGCCCCTGGTAGTAGATCCGCCGGTCCACCCCGGTCGCCTTCCAGTACCCGGACACGGTCGCTCGGTTCGACCGGCTCCCGTTCGGATACTTTACCCGCTTCTGGCTGAAGAAGTATCTTTCTTCCTCAGTATCGCCTGCACCCAAAAAACACATCAAAACCCTAATTTCAACATAAAATCTAAATCCACACACACACAGATCTCATCCTGTCAACTTTTACGAATTAACGTAACCTGGCAGATTCCATGGATCGACGCGGCAGACATCGGCCTCGGCTATGACGGAGACAGGCATGGGGTGGTTGAAAACCTTCCGGCGAAGGTACTGCAGCACAAGCTCTTCGTCCGTCGGCTGGAAGCGGAACCCCGGCGGCAGCCCCACGGCGGCGCCGTCGTTCCCCCCCTGATTGACGCTTCTCGCCAAAGCAAGCCCGTTCGCCATTTCAGAAACGAAAACTGAATCTCGGAATTGATAGTGACTCAAGGAGAGGAAACCTAGAGCGAAAAACGGCTGCGGTGGGGAAGAAAGGGTGAGAGTGAAGGCCTTTTATAGGGGATTCGGGGCACCTTTCGGATGCCATAATCACATAATCATATAGCGTAAGAAACACTCAATTTGCTTGTTTGACGCAATTTCTAAAAATCACAATTTTTATTTATTTGGATTTCTCTCTTTAACTTTTAGGCTATCTTTTTTGCAAACAGTGGCATCTGCTTCTTTTTCACCCAAAATATAAAATATAATGTGAATTTTGTGGTATATTGTAGTCATGTTAAATTATTTGTCACTATTTTTATATATAATTTATTATATTAGAAGTTTTATTGCATAATACATGTAGCACGTATATGACTATAATGATATTGTTTATATAAATATTTTTGGAATTTTTTAATATTTGGTGTTTGGACAAAAATATTTCGACACTATACTACGTAAATGAGTTAAAATAAAAGTATTTGTAATCAGCTTTCGGAGGTCAGTATATGCGAGATTCGAGTGCATTTTTATGCGATTTTCGGGTCTATATATATGACAAACAATAAAAAAATTATTAATTGAAGTCCACCGAATTTCATCTTTGCGGCCATCAGTATACATTGCTTTTAGATATATATACACGTGTATTATTTAAGTAACTTTTACATTAAATAAAAATTTGACAGTTATTTTGGACGTACATTACTCTTATGATCGATATATATTTACACGTGTATCATTTAACAGATCATTTTTGTTACATAAGTCGTTATTTTAGATAGTCACGGAAAGTTTGTAACTTCTTCTGCAAATATTACTTACGGAACGAAATAGTGAAAGCAAAAAATTGTGACATAAATTTGTCACGAAATTACTTTCCGTGACTTTTAATTGTCGCGGATTAAAATTTGCGACAAATTTCCTCAATTATCAACCTTTTTTCTAGTAGTGACATTTCTCGTTTAAATAGAATTCCAACGGTCATTTTGGACGTACATTGCTTTTACATATTATATATGTGTATTATTTAAGTGATTTTCGTGTTAAAATAAATTTCTTAACTTCCGTCCAATGCTATTTTATTTTGTCTCAATAAATTGGATCGGTTTTTAATTCAAGTTACGTACATAGCCCTATTGAAAACGCTTGGGCGTAAATTTGATATTTCCTCGATAGAGAATAAATTATTATCTAAATTATAATTTCACATATTGATCCAATTATATATGCTTAAATAATAAATTTATAATATTTTTTCACAAAATATTAAATCAAAATACTATTTAAATAAAAATTCAAATTAATTTCAAATTACAACCAGACGCATTCAAACATTTCACTAGATAAGTAAAAATTAAAATAAAATAAACTAACCATAAAATAAACAAGTAAATTATAGTGTACATGCCAACATACTATATTTTTTACAAAACTAACAAAATAAACATGAAATATTTATATATATATAAGTTATTTCTTGCTAGGGGTATAAAAGGGTTGGGTGGGTGATGGTTGAAATAAAGAGTAAATGTCCTAAGTGCCCCCCAAACACGACAAATGTGTATATATATATATATTATTTGATGATATAGTAAAATAATGTATAATTAATTATTACATCCATCCTACTTCAAATTGATTATTTGATTTTTTGCACTAGATTAAAAATTAATAGTATTTTATTGATTAGTAGAAATGTATAAGAGATTTTGAAATTATAAGATAATTATATGTGTAATAATATATTTGTAATTTAAATATTTAGGTATTAGTATATAATTAATTTTACTAAAATAGAGAATAAATATCTCAAGATAAGACTAATAAAAATGATAAAATAAATATTTTGAATTGAACGGAAAAAAGAATATTTTTTTTATTTTATAAATAAAACAAATCAAAATAAAAGAATAATAATAATATTGCAGGTAGACAGGGGAAAGGTAATTATTACATCTCATTTCTGAAAATAAACAAATTAATTTATTAATTTATCCAATTTCAAGATATTCAAAAAAGAATCTTGTCAGTCTCACCGTGAACATACTATTAATTAAAAAGTTTTTGACCTGACCATTTGAAAAGACATTTTTGTCCCTCTTTGTATAATTATCCACTAATCATTCTAATTACCAAGAAAAAAGATTTTGATAAGCTTTTCCATTAGAGGTTGAGCCATAGAATGTACATATTAAATCCGATCAATTAATTTACTTGCATTTTTAAAAAATAATAATAATAAAGTAATTAAATTTATATAATTTTATATGAAATTAAATGAATCAAATTAGAAAGTCTTAATTGTGATGGTGGTTAGTTTAATTAGCAACTACATTGAAATAAATTTAAATATTTCCTGGGTAATTAAAATTTTAAATTTTACAATAATTGTGATAAGACAAGTATGTGTTTCTTTTGGATGAGTTTGGAAAATATTAGGTTGAATTTGATATTAAAATAATGTTTAATAAGATACTTCATCCGTTCCATATAAAGAGTAATATTTGTTTTTCATATAAATTTTTTAATATTAGTATTATATTAGACTGTAGTGTAAAAGACAAAAATATCCTTATTAGTATTGTGTAATAGAAATGTGGTGGCATCTTGTATAATATGTCGTAAGTTGGAAATGTATTTATTATGTTAGGTAGGTAGTAAATTACTAAATTAGAAAATAGTATCCTATTTTGGGACGAACAAAAATGAAAAATGAAACCCTTCTTATGGGACACAAGGACTATTTAAGATAAAATATTGTATTATTTTTGAAAACTATATAGCTCAAATAATAAAATTTGGAGAAACTTTGACCAAATAAACATAGACGTTACACTATTTATTATTATTATTATTATTATTATTATTATTATTATTAAGGTGGGTAGGTGACGAAACCATTAATATAAAATACCTATTGCTATTAATGTAATTATTTAATTTTTGGTATTGTATTTTAACAATTATTTATTTTTTCACTCTTTAATATTTGTCATGTTGTATAGTTACACTATAGTCTAATTTTCTAGTAGTGTTCATTCAATATTAAAACTATGACATTTTTTTACCGCAATTATAGCCTAATTTTATGGTAGTGTTCATTCAATATTATTATTTCCATTGACAATTAAAAGAATAATTACATTTTACATCATATAAATAGTAAGTGTTTTATCTCTAGCCTCATATTATATGTTTAAAATTATATATGTATATAGGAAATACACAAATAAATATTATTAATCCATTGTAATTTTATTCTTGCATAACCATAATTCATTTTAAAATTTTATATAATCACCTACTAAATTCAAATAAAATTAAATATTTATGGTAGAAAGATTCTGAGCATTTTATTTTATTTTATATGCGGAAAGTTACAAATATTAAGGACATATGCACTCAATATTAGTTGAAATTTTATACTCCCTTCATCCACGGAAAAAGTATACCTTTATTTTTGGTGCAGTGTTTAAGAAATAATAGTATTTTAATTATAGTGGGTAGTTAAAAGTAGTGTAATGACATTTTTGCCCTTGTTTTTTTGTATAAAAGTAATGATGTGATGTAAAATAAGGATATTTGTGGAAAAAAGTGAGGTATTTAATTAAATGTTTACTTTGTAATTGGACGTCTCAAAATAAAAATGTGTATACTTTCTATTTGGACGGAGGAAGTATATTATAATACATATTACAATTTGATTTTACGTAATTATTATGAATATATTTTAGACATATTAAATCAATTTATTATACTTTGAACTTATTATTTTAAAAATAATTGTAAAAGTTTCTCCAAAAACACTCAATAAAAAATAATGAGAAAGTACACTGAATGTAATTAACTATAACTGTATATATAATTATTATTATTTTACTCCACTTATTGAAAACAAATAATTAAGTCAGTTTGATTTTATTTTAATTATGATTAAATTTTCTTTAATGGTCTTACTAATTCAATCGAATACTTAATTTGAAATCATAATTAGATTAGACTATATAAATATCGATTTTCGATTAAGCCACTCAATATTCAATTTGTTACAACTTTTTAACGATTAATTTTAACATACAATCCAAAATTTTATAACTAGTATTTCATATATGAAAAAATGCAACAATATTTTAAAGATAGTAATTAAATTAAATATCATATGTATATCATAAATAATTAAAATCACAAAAAAAAAAAAAAAAAAAATCGGCCAAGAGCTTACCTATTGCGTACATGTTTAGGATGTATAATTAAATTAATCTTTTTCAATATATATGTGTATATTTATGTAATATTATATATTAAATATTAGATGGCATTGTCATTCACAATTAACCTTAAGCACAAAATTACTAATAATCGGCCAGGGGTTTACCTATTGCGTACTTTCGGGTAACGGTTGGGGATTCTCACGTCATCAAAAAAAATTAATAATAATAAAATTCAGTAGGCATTTATGGAATTACATTAAGTCCAAAAGTTTTTTTTTTCAAAATAGTAAAAATATATAATAAATTTAA
Source organism: Andrographis paniculata (assembly GCF_009805555.1). Lineage (NCBI taxonomy): Eukaryota > Viridiplantae > Streptophyta > Magnoliopsida > Lamiales > Acanthaceae > Andrographis > Andrographis paniculata. The sequence continues at coordinate 2,834,418 of NW_026137513.1, read as the reverse complement.
AACAATAATAATCTTAAAAGGAAAATTAAAAATTAAAAAATTAAAAAAGAAAGATTGATATACCCCACAAGCAAGAGAAAAATCCAACATACATATTTTATATTATAACGATGCAATATTATAATATTACAGCATATTCTCTGTAGTAATACTGTTTATATGCATATTACATGTTATATATTATACTTCATCCTTCTATTTTCTATTTTCTATTGTTCTAATGTATATTTACACGATATTTTAGGTGATTGTATTTTTGTTATGAATTGACAAATTTGTCCTTAAGTGTATGGCAGAGATTAAAACTAATAAATAAATGAAGGGTATAAATATAAAATTTATATTTAAAAAAAATAGAACAATAGTTGTTAGACGTCCAAAATAAGAAAATAGAACATTAGTAAGAGTGTGATTTTCCATTATTTTCTCCATCATCACTGCGTGGGGCGGACCTATTAAAGTGCAAGGGTTGGATGCAGCCCCTTAGCCCCACCCTACATGTAGTTATTTATTTAAAATTTTTATTTTATTATTTAATTATTTATTGAAAAAACTTATATACTCATATATTATATATAAATAATATTTGAAATAAATAAAAATAATAATAATAATAATATTTTAGGTGGGTTTGTTTGGATGATTTTTTTTAATTTCTATTATTTATTAAAAAAAATTTAAAACACCAAATTAAATAATTATTTTTTATTTTTTATATTATTATATTAAAAATTAATTTTACATTTAAAATATCACATCAATATATATTTATATCACACTATACAATTATTTCAAATAAAAAATTTTATTATTCCAATTTCAACTAAAAATCCAAATTCCAAACAAACACACCCTTAGTGTTGAATTATTTTTTTAATGAAAAGTGATATTATTTTTTATTTAAAAAAATATAAAAATAAATATTTACCATATATATAGTCATTATTTTTTAATTATTGATGTTGTTTTAATTTGTTACTATATAACATATGATGTCTTTCGTGACATAACAAATGCAATATTGCAATTTAATTTTAGTGTAATATTCTATTATAAAAATTTATATTCCTTCCTTTTTTCTACTTTAAAGTATCTTTTTGGGTTTTGTAATAAAGCAAGAAATAATAGCATTGTTATTTATTAGTGAAAATGTATAACATATTTTTGATATTTTTGTCATTTGACTTTATACATAAAGTAATTGTAAATATAATGGTACGTTTATAATTTTGGTCAAAGTTAAAGATATTTTGGTATTACTTTATGATTATTTTTAGTAAGATGATAATATGTTTATTATATTAAATAATATTTTCTTTTCCAACTTAAAATATCATTTTTATCCTTAAGTATATTTTATTTTAAAGTATTTTTATCACTCTCACATATTGTTATTTTTTCACTCGTAGTTTCATTTTATTTCTTTTATTATGCAATATTACTATTATATAACATTATTTAACATATTAGCATATAACATTACGACTTTGTTCACTTAATATTTTTTGTTAACATGACTTTTTATAAATATTATTAAAAAAATACAATATATATAATATGTATTATATTTAATCGAAAAAAATCTATAATTCAACTGTAAATATGAGAATTTAGTGTATAATTAGTAAATAACTAAGAAGTGTATTAGAAAAAATCATTGTTATATAAAAAATTATAGATTAAGATTAAGATAACTAAAATTTTTAATAAAGATTAAAAATTTTAAAAAGTGATTATAATGTATAATCATATTTTAAAAAAAAATAACAAATTATATGAGACGAATCAAAATATAAAATATGAATATTTTATTTGGGCCGTAGAGAGTATTTGTTTTATATTACTGATACAAATTTCAATATCTAACATAAAAAATAAATTCATCCAAAAATAATAAATGAACAAACCATATATATTTTTGATTATATTACTCTCCCCTTCCCACTCCAAAGTATCTTCTTTACTTCCGTAATAAAGTAAAAAATAATAGAATTTTATCTGTCAGTAGAAGTGTGTAAAAAATTTTGATAATTTTTTCATTTGACTTTATATATAAAATAATTGTAAATATAACAGTACGTTTATAATTTAGGTCAAAGTTAAAGATATTTTGGTATTACTTTATGATTATTTTTACTAAAATGATAATATGCTTAATATATTAAATAATACTTCTTCTTCCAACTTAAACTATCATTTTTATCATTTCGTATATTTTATTTTAAAGTATTTTCATCACTACCACATATTTCACCTAAAAAATTTTGGGGTGAAGCTGTTGTAATAGCCGTTTATCTTTGATACATTTGATTGGTTGTAATCTGCATATGTGTAGATGGTTAGCTAAATTAATGAATTTTAGACTAACTTGGTTTAATATTTTTCTTTGTGCATGTAAGTAATTCAAATCTATGAGCAATGATGTATCCCAATAACTCAGACAAGAGTTTAGGTGAAGAATTTGTTGGATTTTTTAGTCCAATTGGATTCACTCCAAATAAGACAAACACACTCAATTATGCGGCTCATTAAAACCATGGTCCTGATCCGTGACCCACACCTGCGACCCGCGACCCTTGTCCGACCTTGTGCTTGACCCAAAGCTACCGACTTACCTTGATCTAGCCGACCTTGTGCTTGACCCAAAGCTACCGACTTACCCTGACTCGGTCCCTTGACCCATACCCACTGAGAATCCGCATCTGACCGTCCGATTTGGGGTTTTAATCTTGGCTGTTGGAGCTCTTTGACCTACCTATAGATAGAGAGGTGAGAGAGACGCCATCTCACAATTGACTCTCTCACTCTACACTCGCCATCTCTAACCTCTCTCTCGACCTCTTTGTCCATTTTCTCCAGCGATATTTTCCGGCGGTTCTCAGTGGCGTGTTTCCTCCTATAACATTGTGAGTTCCTGTTGCGTGTTTTTCCCCATATTTGATGTTGTTCATAGCCGCAAGGGGCTCGTTCAACTTATAGGCATTTGTATTTGTTTTGTTTCGCCTTGTATGTTCTGTGGGGATTTATTTTTTAGTATGTCATGTGGTTTCGGGCAGGTTCTTTTGTGTAGTTGTTAGTTATGTGTGATTTTTTTATCGATTTGTGTTACAAGTTTGGTTGGGGCTAAGCCTAACCAAATCTAGTTCAAATTTTGGTTGATTTCATAATAAAATCTTCGATCCATTCTTATATTTTAATAACAAAATATATATATCATGTATGCATATTAACTTAATATATAATATATATTCTACTCACACAAAAAACTCAACAATTCAATACAAAATATTAATTTTTATATTCACAAACATGATTTTTCATATCTAATATCAAAAGACATTCATCCAAAAACATAGGGTGAGCACATGGTTAGGTTCTTTTTTATTTTATTTCAATTTTTTTCATGTATTTTTGTTCTTCATAATAAAATAGCTATGTTAAATATGATATAAATTTTACTTCCAATTGTGTGCTCGAACGTTTAGACACGTTGAAAAAATGGATGATAATTATTATTTTTTTGTCTTATACAATAAAAAGAGTACAAAAAAAATAATATATTTATTATAAACAAAAAAAAATATTTTTTACGGACACATAATAATCCTTTATATTATTATTATTATTATTATTGAAACTCACTCTTTAGTTCATCTTTATGATTGCACTTCAATTCACTATTGTAAATAATTATATCGCACAATAATTAAATAATCTCTACACGTATGAAACAAAAATAAAAGGTTAATAATAACAAATGGGAATGATTAATATCAATCATTAATCCATTAAGTGAAGCACTAATCAAATAATTTCGAATGTCAAAATCATGTATTTGGTTGACCTTATTGGCGCAATTTTATTGTAATTTATTTTATCTTGCCTCAACCTGCTTATTTTTTATTTTTGGGATGAATGCAATTTTTTATATTAAATTCAAAATAATATCGATAATATAAAAATAATATAATAATATATATATTCACATAATATATTATTTTAAATTATTGATTTTTAGTGAATATATCTATTATATAATATTATATATTGTATGAGGATATATATATATAGATATATATGTAAAAATTATATCAAGAAAAAAATATTTGCCGTGAACACACCTCTTATTAACCTTTAAAGCTCCAAATGTAGTTCTTTTTATTTTGGAGCAACGCTAAGGCATCAGATGAGGGATATGCCTAAGCAGTAAACAATTTGTCATCAATCGATCCAAGACGGGCTAGAAGGTCAGTTATTTGGTTTCCTTCACAATAAATGTGCCGCATTCAAATCATAGCGTATTGTTGCAACATAATTCGAATTGATAGAAGGATGAACGCATAAGGCTGAGAGTCTCCTATTTCACCTTGGAACAAAGTAATGGCCGTGGCCAAATCCGAGTAGCAAAGCAGAGGAGAGCATGATGGCCGATAGATATTGGTATAGGGAGGTTCTTCGGTGGCTTTTCAAAAGTTTCTTGAACAAGTTTACATGGAAATAGTTGTTAGTAAACGTCTATGTTGGCCTAGGAGGAAGTTGACGGAAGATATAGTCATTTCTGGCTCTCCACATAAATCACATCATTGTCAGACAAGTGATTTTATTCCTCTTGATCCAATCCTTTAGTTTAGAAGGATTGGATAGGTCTTCCATGATTGCTGGCATACAGAATCCAAATCACGCCCATACCGTCTTGTTCCACGTGCATTAGAAAAGGCAGTGGTAGTTAGTTTTTGAACTAGTATCGTAAATCGGACAAGTAGGCGAGCTTCTCATCTTGCGCTGGTACAACAGATGGCAAGTTGGGAGGATGTTGTAACAGCGGAGCCATATAAAAAAGTCTTATCCATTCAGGTATTTAAAGTTCACATATCCAACGCAAGGGCTCCCGGGAGTACTGCTCAGCTCCTATCAGCGGATTTGTATCCCTGTCGAGCCGAGTAGTTACCATCATTACAATATTTTCAATGCCACCAGCCGGGAGTGGTAGGCTCAAGGAAAATATCACGGTGAGTATTGAATTTCTCAATTACTATCTGAGGGATCCAACTGTAAAACTTTCTATTACTTCCAGCCTTCAGAACCTTATGCTTCGGAAATAGTGATAGAGGTGTCTGCAATGTGAACGGTCTAGGGATGCCCTAAATGAGCTCGCAAGATGGCCATGTTGTCGCCAAATCTGACTTTTATACTATGTACCCATTTCTTTCAAGATCCATAGGAGATCCCAAACAAGCTTCCCCAAGAGGGAGATATTTATATCTCGAACAATGTGGATGCCAAGCCCTCCCTTTGATTTTCGACGAGTGATTCTATTTATTATTACAAATGTTACATCTAAATCGCTATTTAAACAAAAAAAATTACAAAATTAAAATTAAAATTAAATCAAACTCTAAAGAAGTGCACTATAAAAACATTGCCTTATTAATTGAAAGATATAATGTAGTAAATCTATTATACAAAAAAGAAGAAGAAATTTAAAACTTCAATAAACAAATGTTATACATTGGTTGCAATGCTACTTCTGAAACATCTCAAAACTTATATATCTTTCTTTCGATTTAGTTTGGAAATTTTTTATTTAGATTTTTTTTTAAATATTATTTAATGAAATATTTTGTGAAAAGAAAAATATATTTTTGTTCGAAAAATGTGAAGTCGTCCAAATAATAAAAATTCGAAAGTTTTATATTAAAGAAACATATAAACAATCTCCACAAATAAGAAAAAGAATGTTTATTTTCAGAAAATATTACATGTATTATTCCAAATAAAATATATTTTTTTTATTTTATAAAATAGTTTAAAATTTAATGAAAACATATATAATTTTACATAGCTCAAAATTTCTTAAACATTAAAAAAAATTACACAATCCAAAAAGTTTGGAAAACATTCAATACGATTGACCACAAGTGATATGTAATTTCAATTTCTCCTCTAGCATAGTTGAAATTTTTCAGTTTCAATTTTAATTTTAATTTCAATAGTCAATCTTAAATAATATAGCCAGTAAAATTAAATTATTTTTTTCTCTTTCCTTCTGTATTAAAATCACATTTAATTTTCATTCCTATATCTCTACTATTATAATTTTATTTCTTTCGAATTATTTCAGAACAATTTCTAATTAATTAGTCATATATAACTGATTAGAGATTTGCATATTTCACTCGCGAAGAGGAAAGTTAAGAAAAAAAAAATTAAAAAAAAAAAGCCCCAACTTACAATTATTATTATTATTATTATTATTATTATTATTATTATTATTATTATTATTATTATTATTATTATTATTATTTGTAAAAATAGCATAAAGAGAAAATCCATATTTGGGGTAATACACCCCATGCCCTGCCCAGGGCCCATCTTATTTAGAGGGCCCAATATGGTATATATACATGTACTGTTAAATAAATTATTATATGATTATTTAAAAATAAAATAAAAAATTGAACATACTACTTATTATTTAGTAAAATAAGTACTATCAGATTTAAATTTTTATCTAATTATTTATTATAAATTTATAAATAATTATACCAATATTTTAATTGCTTATCGTATTATTAATGATGGTAAATAAGAATTTCCAAACTACAATTTAAATTTTTAAAAGCACTATATTTTGAAATTTTTTTAAATCATTTTTACTCTTAAGATCTTCATTTTTGTATAAAAAAGTGCATTACTTACATTCACAAAATCTTATTTATTTATTTACAAAATTGCATAATTGGCCCAGCCCAAGATTGACTCAGCATTATCCGGTCCGAGCTTGAACCGGTAAGCAGGTCGAGAATTTTGAATTTGATGGTCAATAATTAATATAATTAAATTAAAATAAAAATAATTAAATTAAAAAAAAAAAAAGAAAAAAGAAAAACTTATATTAAAAGTTTGAAATTTCAAATTAACAATTATTAATACATCAAAATAGCTACAAATAAATTTTATATTTTGGTATCGGTTTACAGTAGCATTTATATTAATTTTCGTAAATAAATTTCTTTCTAGAAAAATAACTAAGTAATCATTCAATATTTGATCTTTCATATTATTTTGTATTTTATTTTAGTTATAATTAGTATTATTTTTATTTTTTATTTTGATGGATCTTGTCTAATACTGCAACTATCCTTGATTCATGAAGTAAATATAGGACTAATAAATTGACTTTTTTTTTTTTTTTTTCTTTTCGTCAATTGACTCACTTTGCCTGCATCCGTCATTGCACAGTGTCCGTCACATATTAAGAAGTAATAATTTTATTCCTTTATAATTTTATTACTCTTTATTTTAATCTATAGTAATTTGTCCACTTTTAATTTAGGGTGTGTTTTTGTAGGGGTAGGGAAAAATTTGGGTTTGAAGTGATTTTTATTTGAATTTTGGAGTGGGTTTGAATTTATGTGTTTTTTTTTGTGTTTAGATTTTGGGTTGAGTTCGAAAAGTTTTAATGTATATTGATTTAATGATTATGAATATAATAATATAAATATATATGAATTTGTATAATTTAATTATAAAGTCATATTATATCTACATATATATATATATTTCTAAATTTTTATTTATATGTATTATAAAAAAGAATTTATTTTCTACAAAATGACATATATATTGTATATATTTTACTTTCTCCGTCCGACTCTAAAGGTCTCATTTATATTTTGCATCATTGTACTTAACATTAAAAATATTCTTATATTTGTATATTTTTTTTTGCATAAATATCATTGTTAATAGTATTATAAAACAATAATAGAAATATTTTTGTCATTTTTTCTTAATTTGTATTAAATTTTTATATAATAATTAATATTCAAATATCAATACGTGAGTAAAAAAAAAAAAAAAAAAAAAAATAGACCTTGAAGAGCCAGGACGTAAGTAGTATTAATTTATCCTACTAAGTACTAGCAACTCACAAATTATACATATAAACAAACTGTACATCATCGACAAATTTTCATACTTACTATCTAAACTATACATACATACATATATATACTCGAATCCCTTCATTGCATTAATCCTTACAAAGATTCTTCTTACAGCCAGCTTGATCATGTTGCTTTCATTGCCGGACCTCATCCAACGTTCAAGCTACTCTCGACATTTTTGTCGCCGCCGCCGCCGTCGTCATCGGGAAAGTTCGATTGAGTCACAAGATACGAGAGGGCGGTCGCCACATTGCTTATTAGGGGCCGGCCGTTTGGATCGTCGCGGATGCACAACGAAGCCACCATCAAAGCTTGGTAAAGCCCGCGCCTCGGGAACTTTCCTTCCATCCTCGGATCAGCAATTTGCTCGAGGTTCTTACCATCGTCAAGATATTTTCGTGCCTGACCCGTTACGCCAAGAAATTTTGGTTAATTATAACCGTTGGGAGTGTCCGAAATTCGAGTCACAAATGTATTGTGTTACATTTTTAAATTATAATCAGGATAAATAAAAATATTAATTATTTTCACAGGACTATAAGTACTTTGTACCCATTGGACGAGTTTTTGCTCCCCCTCGGGTTTGGAGGTGTCGATGGCTTTGCGACCGGTTATGAGTTCCAATAAGACGACCCCGAAGCTATATAAATCGGACTTGATCGACAATTGGCCCGGCTCCGCTTGCTCGGGAGCACAATAGCCTTGAGTCCCGACAACCCTATGTGGCTCGTTCTTGATCGAGCATATCTTCGAAAGCCCGAAGTTGTAGAGCTTAGGCCAATCGCCGTTGTCGAGCAACACACTCGATGTCTTGAAATCCCGGAATATTACTTGAGGCTTAGCCTTGTTGTGCAAATACTCCAATGCCTTTGCAGCGCCAGCCGCGATCTTCATCCTCGCCGCCCAATCGAGAAGGTTTTGTCCCGGCGACGGATCTAATACATCGTATTTTATAATATAACTGTTAAATAACCATTTTATTTAAAAGTTTAACTTTAAATAAATATGTATTATTTATTTATTTATTTATAGTATTATAAAATCAATCAAACACACTTTTATACGTGTAAAGTGAATTTACGCTATATACAAATCTTGCACATAAACGCTGACGAATATGGAGCGGTGAGACACGAAGACCTGACATTGTGACTCAGTAACATAGTCAAAAAAAGTTGTATGAGTTTTAAGTGATGGAATACTTATTTTTTATTTACTTTATTGTTTGCTTTTATTCTTTTTTTATTATACCTATGAATATTTATAGATTTTGATTTCATTATTAATATAATTTTTCAGATTTCGGTAATTTAATTTTAATATAATATGAGAGTCTTAGTTTCGAGTTCAAGTTTTCCTATTTGTCGTTGTTACTGGTGGAAATAGGTCATGTCAGACTAGATTTGGACTAAATAGATCAAGCTTGTTTTTATAAAAATTAAAGTCTTAGTGTGGCCTATTGGCCTTTTAAATTATATCTCTAAGACTTAGGTCTGGCCTACTTTAAATTTTGGCTTGACCTATGAACTTATTTAAAAATTTTGTACTAATATTTTTTATTTTTCAAACTTAATATTTGTAAAAAATAAATAAATGCAATTCTTTATTATATATAATAAATCAATTAAAATAAATTAACTTTTATATTTTTTATTGTTACCAATATAGTTTTTTATAAATTATAAACAATTAAAAATATAATGTATTACTATATATATATATATGATATAAAAAAAGTATATATAAATTTATAAACAGGCCGGTTGAATCCCGTTGATATTTTTTATTGTCACAAAAAAAATTTATTTTAAAGTCTAAGTTTATTTTATTTATTTAAAAAGGCTAAAAAAATATATTTAAATTTAATATTTTTAGTAAATAAATGAGGCCAAATCAAACTGTGCCATTATGTGGGCCAATAGGCCCCCGATAGGCCTGACCTATCTTTACATCTAATGGTTGTTTATGTGTAAGTTTTGTTTAGTGGCGTTTACACATGCACTAAATGGGACATATTTGTTAACTCTCTCATTTGTAGATAAATACCTATCAGTTTAAATTTTTACATGAGACATCTTCTAACATTAAGAATGGACGTAAATAGTTACCGTGGAGGCGGTCGGGTAACAACCCGGCCGGGAGATACTCATAGACGAGGAGCCTCCGGTCAGAATCCGAGCAATAGCCGATCATTTTGACGATGTTGGGATGGGTTAGGCAATTGAGGATTAGAACCTCGACCAAGAGACGCATATTGCTTTGCCGGACATTGCCGTCGAGCTTCTTGATTGCGACAAGCTCGCCGCCTCGGAGAGTCCCTTTGTATACGGATCCCGACTCTTCTCTCCGGAGGAGACATTGTGAGCTGAAGTTGTCCGTCGCGTTTGATAGCTCTTGGAACGAAAAAGAAGACGGCGGCGACGATGCGATGTTGCCGGAACGTGGCGCCGGCAAACCGCCGCCGCCGCCGGCCGCCGTCGCCTCCTTGGGATGCTTCTTTGGTGGAAGAATGCTGCAATTAATTGCTGGCATTTTATCTCCTGCATTTCGACAAGATTGTATTTTTATTATTAGATTTGTATTATTGAACAATTCGAAAAATTATATTTGTTAATTAAATTGGATGAGAAGATACTTGTGGGATGAACTTTGCTGTTGTGTTTGCGATGGGCAGTTTTGTGTTTGTGGTGGTTGAAATTCTTGTCGTCCTTTTTGGGATCGAAACACGACAAGAATTTCATCTTACCTCCATCGAACAAACGATTCATGTTTTAATTAAAAGATTCCGACACCAGATTCGATCGATCTGATCACCCCCCAAGAAATATATGAAATGTAGTTTTTTAATTAATTAAATATCAAAAAAATTGATCAAATCTGCCATTGTCGTCAAGAGGACACAAAACCATCAATCATCCTCCATGAAAATGTAAGGGTTTCTATTCACCCACGTGCCCCTAAAAACGTACATAAATGCATATATAGAGAGAAGAATAAAGGATTATAACCTACGTACAATGTTTTCCTAATATTTAATTTATTTATATATATATATATATTTGATAAAATTCTATGTAAAATACTCTCACAGTCACACATATAATTTATACATTTTAATTATATTTATTTAATTATTTTAATTTTAATTTATAATTATTTATTATACAATAATTATTTTTACTAATATATTTTTTAATTATTTACTAATTATATTTTACTTAAATTCTAGTATCTATAATAACAGAGACAATTTATATCGTACAAAGAAAATACTTAATCAACAATAAATACGTTTTAACTTTTTGCACGTGAATATAGTATAATAGACGGACGAATGACAATTATACCACAAAATTTTAATAGTATTTTATATGTAAGTTGATGTCTGTTATAATAGTATTTAAAATATAAGATTTTTTTTCTTAAAAAATTATGTTAAAAATACAATTATTAAAAAAATTGAATAAATTGATTTCGAATGAATCAAATAAAAAATAATGAATAAATTGATTCCGAATAGACAGAATATATATAAGATATTAAACAATTCAATACAATATACCTTTAAAAGAGCATTTGAATCTAAATTGAAAGTTATATAGTAAAATTTTAAATTAAAATAATTATTTATTTGATATGATATAGTAATAAATATTTATAAGATATTTTAATTTGATATATTTTAAGATATAATAATAATTAATAGAAATTAGTAACCCACAAACAAACAAAATTTTACAATTCACACAATGATTATATTTTGTTTGTGGATGTTAGGATTAGATTTTAAATACTCCTTCCGTTCCATAATAAAGTATCCATTTTTTTATTTTAGTTCGTCTCACAACAAAATATTCATTTCTTCTTTTAGTAACTTTATTATCTACTTAATATTACAAATACCCTTGCACCTTACAATATATTACACAAATGTCATTACCTTTTATATCACATATACTAATAAGGTTATTTTAGTCATTTCTATTTTATTTCTATTTTATCTTAATATAATACTAATACTTCTAAAATTACGTAGAAAAAATATATGAATATTTAGTTATGGGACGGTGTGAGCAATAAAATTGTAAATTCAACTAATAAATGAAAGCAAAATTGATTCCCATGGCACAAAAAGGTGAGAGATTTGAATGTTACAAAGACAAGACTTTGGATACAATTTTACACACATTCATTCATTCCTGCAAATATACACACCTCCAAACTCTCTTCTTCTTCTTCTTCATCACAAACTTAAAATCCCCAAACCATACCATAGGATACATTGATGGAGGTAGCCACTCAAAACAAAAATCATCTCCATCCTCTTTGCTCCTTACCTCTCGAAAAATCGCCGTAAATCGATCGCGATTGCGCCCGTCACCCGTTGTTTCCATCGTAGCTTCCCTGAGCATTTTGGCGTCGCCAATTCTCGCCCCACATTTTAGCCTCGGCGACAGCTCGTTCTCTATCCAAATCCCGGTTCAACATCTTCGCCGTTTCTCTCGGGGAATCATCCTTCTCCGACCCTTCCAGCTCCCATTTCCGGCCAGAGCTGCCCCCTTCTTCGTTCCTCACGCTTTTCCCGTCTTTGTTTCTGCTATCATCCTTATCCGCGCCAATTCGGTTGCTATGCCCGGGAGCGAGACTCGGATCGTACGCCTGGTTCGCAAGGTAAGAAAGGGCGGTCACCACGTCGCCGATCAACGGACGCCCGGCAGCCTGTTCTTGAATGCACATCGACGCCACAGCTAAAGCTTGATAAAGGCCGCGCATTGGAAACTTTCCTTCCAGCCTCGGATCCGCCAGCTTCGCGAATTTTCGACGGTCGTTGAACAATGGACGAGCCTGGATTACACATACAACATTAAAAATATCGAAAAAAACAAAAAAGGAACCAACTTTTAAAATATCGAAAAAACGTAAGCTCACCCACGCAACAAGGTTTTGTTCCCCCTGAGGTTGGGTGCTGTCGATGGCCTTACGCCCGGTAATGAGTTCTAAAAAAACGACTCCGAAGCTGTAAACGTCGGACTTCACCGTCAACTGCCCAGTCATCGCATATTCAGGCGCACAATAGCCATAGGTTCCCATGACCCTCGTCGATACATGGGATTTGTCGCCTGTAGGGCCGAGTTTCGCAAGTCCGAAGTCGGAGAGCTTTGGAAAATACCCTTCACCGAGCAATATATTCGACGACTTGAAATCCCTGTAAATAACGGGAGGATTCGCCTTATCGTGAAGATATTCCAACCCTCTTGCCGCCCCGGCTGCTATTTTCATTCTCGTGTTCCAATCGAGCGGCTCTCTGTCGAGAGGCAGATCTGCAGAATCATCACAATCGGAAAAAAGAGAAAGAATTAGGGCATGTACATCTTCGAAATTTTAACACCTTATGTTTTTATCTTGCAATACACAAATGAAAATTACGAAAAAAGTTTAGCTAGAATTCACTTATACAAGTAATTCCTTCGATGCAAAATGCCGAGCAAATAGGTTTAACAACGGTAGAAAATGCAGCCGGGAATTACCATGTAGATGATCTTCTAACGACCCCAACGGCATAAACTCATAAACCAAAAGCCTTTGATCACCGTCAGCGCAGTAGCCCATCAAATTCACCAAATTCGGATGGTGGAGAAGGCTAAGCATTAGAACCTCAACAAGAAATTCCCGGTTCCCCTGAAGCCCGTTCCTATCCAACTGTTTCACAGCAACAACCTGCCGAAGAACGCATAGAATTAGAACATACACCTTATATCACTATTTGTATCTATGTAAACGAAAAATGTTTACTTGTCCGGACGGAAGCTTTCCTTTGTACACACGGCCGAATCCTCCCTCGCCCAAGAAACATTCTTCCCTAAAATTGTTCGTAGCATTAGCGAGCTCGCGGAAAGTAAACGTATGCGCAGCAATCTGAGAATCGGGCAAGTCTTTCAATCCCGACGCCTCCTTCCTCGGCCCGACATTGCTTCTTGTTTTCAGCCTGTCTCCTCCTTCAAATTGCAACTTAAAATCAGCCCCTTTGTCGGGAAATCGAGTGCATTTGCATACAAACTAATCGAGAAAATCAATATAGCCAATTGGATAGATTGATATCACAAACTGTTCTATGGTTAGTGATCGATGGCAAGTCTCATCAATTCATACCCTACATGTTGTTTCCAAATAAAGCAATCTTGCTTCTCCACCCAACTATGAATCAAAAACCAGCAATCTTGGAATTTGATGAACATCTAATTAATCGAACATTCGGACGCCATTGAAATCAAATCAAATGAAAATCATACGCCATCATTGAGATCTATCTTCATATAAGACAAGGAACAAAAGGGAAAGAACTAAATCAAAAATTTTCATAGACATAGAGCTATGGCGTGTCTCCATCATGAACTAGAAATCCAGTCCAGATAATCAAAGACTGATATCAATCAATCAATCAATCAATCGAGAAAAAAAAAATTAAAAATTAAAAATTAAATTAAAATAAGAACCTGTATTAACCTGAAATGAAGAGCTCGTAAAACCTAAACTCGGTACTGAGATCGGATCACATAAGTTAAATAAGAGAGAGAGAGAGAGAGAGAGAGAGAGAGAGAGAGAGAGAGAGAGACCAGAGGATAATTTGGATATGTTAGAAGGAACTGTGGAATGAGTTTCCCTATGGTCATCTTCTCTGTCGTCGCGGGGATTGAGCTTTTCCTCTTCCCTGGAGTCGAAACATGGAAAACAACCCATCTACCTCCCCGGAGAGATCAAATCTATGTCGAACCCTTCGTCTTCAGCAAACGCAGATTCACAGCACAACCAATCAAATCACTTTGGGGGGTTCTTCTTTAATCCAATCCCCCTGAAAGATTCACTCGGTATGCTTTAAATTAATTCCCTTTTCCTTTATCCGAAAATCTGCAATTTTGAGTGGGTGGGAAATAAGAAAAGCTAAAAAGAAGCAAATTTAGATTTAGGGGAAATTAATTTTTACAAGGGATTGGGATTGGGGTTGGGGTTGGGTCGTGGACAGATTGCGGAATCTGCTGAGCTGAAGCTGAGGAGGAAAGGAAGAAGGCAAGTGTTGTTGCAGGGCATTTGCCGGCTTTGTCGTTGCCTTTTCATTGCATTCAGAATTTATGCCCAAAACCCTCTCTCTCTCCTCTCTCTCTCTCTTACACACATGTGGTGCCTTCACACATTTTATTTATTTAAATATTCATATACGCTTTATTTTATTATTAATTTTTTTTTTTTTTTTTTTTTTTTTGGTAAGATTTGAGTTGTGTTTGTATTTGAATTTTAAAATAGATTTAAGTTTGTTTCTTTCTTTTATGTTTAGGTTTAGTATGAGTTGGAGGAGTTTTGATACGTGTTAATATGATAGATAATGAATATAATAATATAAATATATATTAAATTTAATTGATAAAATTAATAGTAGTATGATTTGATTATAAATTTATATTATATCCGATATATATATTTTTTTAAATTTTTTATTTATTTGTATTATAGATAATTGAATTTTCTAAAAAACAACCTATATATTGTATATATTTTTTTAATCTATAATTACTATACATATTAAATAAATTATTATTTAAATATTTTAAATTGTTTAAAAAAATATAAAATAAAAAAAAAACAAATCCAAGCTATCAATTAGCCTCACCCTATTTGTTTCGAAGAAAATTGAGTTTGGTCGCAATTTCTCGGACTAACAGTGCACGAATAGTAAAATCCTTCGGATCTGCTGTAAAAAAACCAGATCCTTGGTTTTTGGATTTTGATTTTACCTACTAAAATTTTGAATTAAAATTGTTGCCACATAATAATGTTGTTTTCAACTTAAAATTAAATTTTATTGTAATATAATAAATAAAATTTGATATTTAATTTGATATTTTTTATAGTAAAATCAAAGATAAAGTTGTATAAATAAACACATTTATTTTTAGTAAAAGTATATTATAAGAGTATTATTTTTGTTCTGTAACAATTAACCACTTCCATTAGTGACAAGGTATTTAATATGATGATATCTAATTAGTTAATAAGAGTGGGTTAAGATATTATTTTACTCCCTCCGTTCCACAAATAAGTATTCATTTACTTTTTACACGTAGTTTTAGAAATATTAGTATTATATTAGGATATAAGTAGGAATAAAGTAAAAATGACTAAAATAACCTTATTAATATGTGTAATATAAAGGTAATGGCATTTGTGTAATATATTGTAAGTTGTAAGGGTATTTGTAATGGTAGGTAGATATTACAGTTACAAGAAAAAATGAAATGAATACTTTGTTATGGGACGGACTAAAATGGAAAAATGGATACTTTGTCATGGGACGGAGGGAGTATTATTTTGTATGTAATTTATAATATTTGTAGTTTAAAAATAAACTTAGTATATATATAAAAAAAAAAATAATATGTATTTAAATATTTTAAAAATTATATCTCAATAAAAAATGTATATACAATATAATATCATTTTATAGAGAATAAAATTTCATATAATACAAATAAAATAAATAAAATTACTAAAAGTATTTTTATTTATTTATAATTAATATAAACTAATTTTTATAAAAGATGTAGATTTTTAAATGTAAATAAAAATATCTATCTTTTTTTATATAAATAAAAATAAATAATTTTTGAGTGATCATGTTATATAGTTAATTAAATTAATTTATACTTCTATATTATGTTTTACCTAGAATAAAAAAGTATTCATTATTAAGAGACATAAAAAAATAAAATAAAATAAATATCAAATAAAATGAAAAGAAAAAAAATATTATTTTATTATTTTTTATTTAGTGACTTTATTGCCATTCTTAAAATAAGAATTAATATATATATATATATTAAAAGATATAAAATATATATTTTAAATATTATATTTTAACAAAATATGTATATCATCTTATAAAAAATAAAATTTTATAATATATAATATATAATACAAATAAATAAAGAAATGTATTTATAAATTATATAAAATAATTTTATAAACAAATTCAGTTTTAGATATAACAAGAAAAAAAATATTTATTTATTAAAAAAATAATAAAATAAAAAAAATGAAATGAATTTTATACGTAAAATATTAAATATTTAATTAAATTAATTTATATTTATTAATTATATTTAAAATTAATAATTTTATTAAAAATAGAAAAATATTAACCATTGAAACAGTGTAAACTAAAAATATATTAGTATCTATTATGAGACAGGAGAGTAGGATGTAAATAGTTTTTTTGTGTGTTTATTTGTGAAATAATTTAAAAATAATTGTATATATAATATTAAAGTAATAAATTTATAAGATATTAGTTTTTTTAGAAAATAACTTTTTTTCCAAAAGAACATTATTTATATTTAAATAATTTTAAACTAAAACATGAGACAAATAGATACAATTGTCTGCAAGTACAGTTCAAGGCTAATTAATTATATTTAATGAAATATTTATATTGTACATATTTTTTTATTTAAATATAATATTTAAAATATTTAAAAATATTATATTAATTTTTTTAATCATGTATATTATATTGTAAATTAAATATTAATTAAATCAATTACTTTCAACTTAATTCTCAATTTAAAACTCAAACGGTAATCAAAACGCACTCTACTTGTTATCTTTTAAAAAATAAAAATTTAATTTAAATTTACACAAAAATGTATATCTAAAAAAGATTCATGGTTATATTCATATTTTTAAAAATAATAATAATAATAATAATAATAATAATAATAATAAAATCATCAATTAAACGCAAATATATACAAAATTGATAGATTTTTTTTATATACAAAATTGCATAACAAAACCTATAAATAATCGTATATAAGACAAAATTGTATGAGCTTGTGAGCTTATGTAGTTATTTTTTATTTTTTTTTTAATATTATGTAGTTTAAAAAATAAAATGAAATCGACTAAACATAATAATAGATATACAAAATTACATAATGAAACATTATTCATCCGTCTTTTATACATATTGTTTTATTTTATTACTATTTCCGTCCAAATACAATAGTGCTATTTACTATTTTTATTTGTCTCAAAACAATAATTTTATTTTCATAAATAATTATATCACTATAAAAATATCTACTTTTTTATTATTATTATATAATTGTCACTACTTTTTACACTAATACATTCACAAGGGCAAAAAAATTTTTTATTTATATTTTTTACTCACTATCAATATAATATTAATATATCTCATGTCTAACGTAAAATGATAATTTTGGGACGAAGGAAGTATTTTTTATCGGTCCTATATGTATTGTCATACTACTATAAATAGTAAATGTATTGTGATATAAATTATTGTTGCCATTCTATTATTGTTATACAAATATAATTATTTTTTACATATATTACAGAAAATATATTTACTAAAAAAATAAGGATAAAATACAAATATTTAACCATTATTCTATACTCCCTCCGTCTCATATATTATGCCCACTTTGTCATTTCGGTACATCACACGTACCAGGTCACTTACCATATTTGACAAATAATTATATACTTCAAACATAATTAAAATTTCTTAGTCTTAAATTATTTTAATCTAACTATACACATATATAACCCCCACCTGCACATCGCACCTTATCTTCTCATATCACTTTCTCTCTCCCCGATTCGAGAAACTCTGATCTCCGCTCATTTCTCTCTTGATCTGGTGCTCCCGTCACCTCAAATCGATGTCATCGGTCTACCGATCGTCGGCGCTTCCTCCCCCAAGCTCATGGAACCTTTGTCCTAAGTCGGGATCCTCTCTCCGTTGTCCGATCTGTGGCTCTTTTCCTTGTGAAATCCCTAAATCATCTGATGAGTTTTTCCCCGTCGACCCGGCTTCTAGCGACGGTATTTTCCATCGATATACTGGGGAGAAGGTTGGTGTGAGTGAGGATTTCTCATTTTGGGTACCAGACAATGAATCTCCGTTCGATTTAGGGTTGGATATCGATGTTGCACCTCTTGGGCGGGAGTAGGCAGGCGCCTACAACTTCTTTCCGGCTTCAGCCGTCGTCGGAAAAGGCCAGATTGTTTGATTGCGGCTCTGGATCGATCCCGAAAATTGGCGATATCTAGTTCGAACTTGGTTATTGCTCAGACTTTGACAATGATCGCAACTCCGAGCATACCTCATCCCTACTCCGACAGTCTCGACAACTACGTCCCTACCGTGGACGTTGGTGAAATCTAAACAAATTTTTACTTGCATTCCATTAATTGTGATGTCAGTGGCTAATGAGTATATTTCGATTCATGCCTTATTTAATAATTGTGGCTTGAAAATGCATTTATATCACATCATGGTGGATGTTATTGATTTAGCTTGTTGAAAATAGTTTGTTGTGCACTATAATCTGTTTTCATCGAACTTTGAGTGCAATACCATTCTGTCTCGCCTAAAAATTTCCGATTTGTTATTGCTGATTTCAAAATAGCTTCCACGATTACATATACTCTCGTATTAAATTGTTTTTACTCAACAACTCAAGTTGTAATAAATGAATTTGAGTTACTAGTTTGAAAACAAACATTTCATACGGAAAAATGTATTTCATCAAAATGTTTTCACTATAAACATGTTACTAAGTATCTCACATGTGGTCCAGCATGCCACGCGGATGCTACGGTGTGCATTTTTGGCACCGGATGACCAATTATGCAAAAAAAAATCACTCACTGAATTATTACTATACAGAGTCGAGACTAAAATAATAAGAGAGTAAATTAAAAAAAAAATCATATTATTATGAGGTGTTTTACTTGTGTTTTCTAACTTATTTTTTATTTTTTGTTAAAATTAAAAAAATCAAAACCAAATCGAAAATTTTGAAATTTAAATTTTTTATTTTTAAATTTTATTTTTTATTTTTATAATTAGTTTATAATATTAAATATATATAATAAATAAATAATAACTATATTAAAATATAATTAATAATTTGGATTTTTATTTTTTATTAAAATATTGAATTTATATAATAATAAAATATATTAAAATATTATATTTCGAATTTCAAATTGATTTGAATTATTAAAATACTGATTCAAAAATTTAAAACTTATAAAATATCTAATTCGAAAAATCTTAACCAAATTTCGAGTTTCGGTTTGAGGGTTTAGGGCTAGTTCGAATTTTTCGAATTTATGAATTTCGAATATTTTGCTCAACTTTATAAACAAATCTATTTGTAAAAGTATAAATAGTAAGTATGATAATGTATAGATATTGAGACAGCTATTAAACTGTAAATTTGTTTTTCCCCATTTTGTACAATATAGCTTAGAAAAAAATAAAAATAAAAAGGCATCTTTGTGGTAAAATGTTTATAGTGAGCATAAAAAATAATTTATTTACCTTTTTTTTTCTTTATTTTCTATTTGAGGAATAATTATAGCCTATCGCATTTCAATATACAAGTTACCAAAATTGTATTTTTAAATACATTTGGAAAGTGTTATTATTGTTATTGAAGTATATCTGTTATACTCTCTTCGTCGTTTAACAAAGTATCTATTTTTTCATTTTAGTTCGTCTCATAACAAAGTATATTTTTTTTTAGTAACTGTATTATCTACCTAACATTACAAATACCCTTACAACTTACAATATATTACACAAATGTCATTACATTTATATCACACTATACTAATAAGGTTATTTTAGTCATTTATACTTTATTCCTACTATATCTCAATATAATACTAATATTTCTAAAACTACGTGCAAAAAATAAATGGATACCTAGTTATGGGATGGAGATAGTATAATATTTTTAATGAAAAGTATTTGATATATTTAAAAGAAAATATACAAATAACTCCAATTTTCTCTTACTATTGATATTTCTACTATTCAGTATATATATTGTTAGTTGATATTCTTATATTTTACTATGATTCTATTACGAGCTAATCTCTTTTTCGACGAATAATTGTAGTTACTTTATCTTTGACATCTTTTAGGATTTATTTCTTTTGATAAGTTTGAGAAAAAATTTTGTTTGAATTTGATATTAAAATAATGTATGATATGATGTTTTGTGAGAATAAATTTTTTTTTCGAAAAACGCAAAATTCAAATAGTACAAACAGATTTTTGGTGTAAGGAAACACACCCTAAAAATAATTTGTATTCCTTTAAATTTAAAATTTTATGTGAAATTATTATTTAACATAAATGCTAAAATATATTAAAATGTCTCAAGTAACATGAAACTAAATCATTATAACCGAGTATTTTTTAAATTTATTACTGCATATTAATAATATCAGTACTTTTAGATATTTTTTAAAATTTTGATAACATTTATTAGTAATATATATTTTTTGAAAAATATATATAATTTTTTTTTTCTTTATAAATATCAAATTAAATATTTAATGTTTTAGAATTTTTTTTTTAAGAAAAATTTGACAAAACTTCTGTGTGGAACTTATATGTGAATATATAAAAATTGGTCAAGTCAAAGAGAGCACAAGTGTGAAGCTAATATTTTATCGAAGTTTTATAAGAATAAAATAAAAAATGCCAATGCCAATTATTTGAAAGTCACATGTAAAAGTATTTTAAAAATAAAAATAAAAATTGGCATTGGATGAAATTAATAATTTGGTCAAAATGGCAGTGTATCCGATTCGCATTATTATTATTATTATTATTATTATTATTATTATTATTATTATTATTGAGGTGGTAATTATATTAAACACAAAGGATATATTGGATTCCAGTAAAAGCGTGCTTCATATTGACGCGATTCTAAAGCATTCTAAGCAACATATAAATACTCCATCCGTCTCATATTTATATATCTATTTGTTTTTTATATGGAGTTTTAGAAATATTAGTATTATATTGAAATAAAGTAGAAATAAAGGTAAAAAGACTAAATTAACTCTATTAGTATTGCATGATATAAAGGTAATGACATTTGTGTGATATATTGTAAATTGTAAGGGTATTTGTAATGTTAGGTAGATAATACAATTACTTAAAAAAAAAAAAAAAAAATGAATACTTCATTATGGGACGGACCAAAATGGAAAAATGGATAGATTGTTAAGGGATAGAAGAAGTATTATTATTATTATATATGTTATTAATATATTAACTGTTAGTTGATCAATTAATTGGTTAAATATTTGATAAATTAGTATTTTGAAAAAAATTATTAAACACTTAAAAATATATGCATATATTTTTTAATGTGAAAATTTACAGTCATTATTCGTTGAGTGTTCTTTGAGTAAATTTTCAATCGAACCTAATAACCTACAAACTAGGCTCGGCAAGACAAGCTACGTATAATAATATATCATGTTTTAATATAGACTTTGAATTCTAGTTTCCTTTTGTTACTTAATTGTTAATCATTTCATTCACATGCATATTCATATATATATATATATATATTATGTTATTTTTATATTTTTATTAGATTATGAATTTTAATTTTATAAATTTTAATTAATTAGAATTATTAAATTTTTATATCTAAGATATTATATGTAAAATACATAAATTTGCTAAAATTAAAAGTAAAATAAAATTCATTAATACTACTCTATTTGACTCATATAAATTGTCAATATTTTTCATTTTTATCCGTCTTACATAATTTGTCATTTATTTTTTTCTTAAAAATAATTTTATGCATTTTAATCACATTTTAAATTTCATAATTTATAATTTATTTTATTTTTATTAAATTATTTAGTTATTATAATTTTAATCTATGATTATTTTTAGTATATTATATTTATTTTTACTAATACATTTTTTATTATTTACTAATTATATTTTACTTAAATTTCTGTATTTATAAAAACATGGACAACTTAACCGAGACGAAGAGAGTATTTATTTATTTATAGTATAATTTTATCAAATAAATATACTTAAAAATGAATCAAATATAATGAAAATATATTATTTTTCATGTAAAATATTTAAAAATAAAAATTTAATTAAGATTTACAATTCTCAATAAGTAATATCTAACTATTATTTTATCAAATAATTTAACATAAATAACTAAGATATCAAATTAGTCAAATCTACCCATTGAATCAATTAAAAATTTATTGAATGATCTAATAATTAAAAATCAAACATCTCCTTGCTGAATATATTAGCACTTTATTTTAGAATGGTTGGTAAAAATAACTTTTTATATTAACTATTTATATATATGAAATAACAAGTAAATATAATTTTGTAGTTTATTTTTATAATATATATTGTGTTAAATATTAATTGATTTACTATTTTATATATATGAAATTAAATAAATATATTTTATTTATTTATAAAAAATTATACTCCCTCCGTTCCGGAATTAAATATTCATTTGTTTTTTGCACGTAGTTTTAGAAATATTAATATTATACTGGAATATAATAGGAATAAAGTAGAAATGACTGGAATAACTTATTAGTATGTGTGATATAAGGGTAATAACATTTGTTTAATATATTGTAAGTTGTAAGGGTATTTGTAATGTTAGGTAGATAATACAGTTACTAAAAAAAGAAATGAATATTTTATTATGAGACGGACTAAAATGGAAAAATGGATACTTTCTTATGGGACGGAGGAAGTATAAAAAATGAATTAATACTAGTATTTAATCCAATTGTTTCAAATTTATAAAATCAAAATTAATTTAAAATAAAATATATTTAAATAATTATTAAATAATGCAAAAAAAAGTCATCAAATAATAATTATTATTATTTTTATATTTGATTGTCACATAGAATATTTATTAAAAAAAATCGTATTATGATATAAAGAGAAGGTAGGTGTAAGGGTAACAAAAAAAATATTTAAATAAACTTAAAATTCCAAAGTAAAATGCTGACCTATATAATGTTTAAAAGATTAATTTTTTACGGTGATCTTTAATACTCCTTCCCACCCAAATATCATGTCCACGTTGCTGTTTTTGTCCGTCCCACATATTATGTTACTTTCTTTTTTTGGAAAATGATTACACACTTTAATCTCATTTTAAATTTTTTAATTTTATTTTTTTTAATTTTAATTAAACTAATTAGTTATTTTAATCTTAATTTATAATTATTTATATTATAAAATAATTATTTTCACTAATACATTCTTAATTATCTACTAATTATATCCCTCCTAAAATACTGTATCTACAGTGTAGCAGACACGTATCTGGAACGAAGAGAGTAATAAGTTTATTTACTAAATATCAAAATTGATTGTTTGACTGTACAGTAGAATTTTATTCAATAAACTAAAATATTTTTGAATAAATTGTTTATCAAATACACTAAAGTTATTATTCAAATATACCGATTGTATCTGTTTGAATTGATTTAAAAAATAATCTAAAGCCAAAAGAAGTTCGATTTCATGTTTAATAAATTTTTATAAAACTAACTTTTAGAAAAAAAAAAATCGTGTGAATTACTCAAAATTATTCAAAATGATATGTTTGTTATTATAATTGTATCTTTTATAGAACATTTATAATTTATTTTAATTTTTATTAAATTTTTTAAAATTATATAGTATAAAAAAAATAATAAATTTGATAACTAATACTCCCTCTGTCCATTAATTATACATCCGTTTATTTTTTACATCGAGTTTAAGATATATTAATATTATATTGATATATAGTATAAATAAAATAGAAATAATTAAAATAATTTTATTAGTATTGTGTGATATAAAAGTAATGACATTTGTGTAATACTGCCTCCGTCTCAAACACCCTGCAACATTTTCTTTTTTCTTGTCCCAAACTCACTGCAACATTTCTAAATTTAGAAATAATTAATAATATTTTTATACATATATTAATATACGTTTCACTTTATCCCATCACATCAGTCAAATAAAAAAAATAATCATTTCTCTCTCCAATCACATCATTTAATATACAAATTATCTTAAATTACCATACTTAATACTCCCCACTTAAATTCTCGTGCCAAATACAAATGTTGCACAATGTTTGGGACGAAGAGAGTATATTATAAGTTGTAATGATATTTGTAATATTAGGTAGATATTATATGACAATTACTATAAAAAAAAAAAATGAATAATTTGTTGTAGGATAGATCAAAAAAAAAAAAAAAGATAATTTTTTAAAGGACGGATGAATTATCTTAAAATTTTAATTTAAGAATACTATATAAATTAAAAATAAAATTACGACTCAATGTTAAATTATTTTATTTTTATGATTTATTAGAAAATTTTGTAAATTATATTTAATAATTTTAACCTTTTAGTATAATTTAAATTTTTTATTTTAGATTTGGTATTTAAATTATAACTACTACGTCTGTCCCATAAAAAAAAAATAACATTTATCTTTTGCGTCGTTGTATAACGTTGAAAATATTCTTATATTTGTATAATTTTACTTCTCAAATGTCATTATATTTGTATTATAAGACACTAATAGAGACATTTTTGCCACTTTTTTTTTTTTATTTGGACTACGTATTGATATAATAATTAATATTCAAATATCAACATTCAAAAACTCATGGTACTCTTTTTATGGGACCGAATTAGTAAAAATAATATTGTTTACTCTTCCAGGGTGTGTTTGTTCGAGGGTTTGGATTTTGAGTTGGGATTTGAATAGTACAAATTTTGAATTTAAATAATTATATGATATGATATAAATAGGTATTGATGTGATGTTTTGAATGTAAAATTGATTTTTAGTATAATATAAAAAATAAAAAATAAGTGTTTAATTTAATATTTTTTGAGAGAAAAAAAATGAGATGAATGGTAAATTTAAAATCCAATTCCAATTCCAGACAAGCACAAGCCATAAGAACTGGGCAGCGTTGAAGATCCCTCCCTAAACATATTTATTAAAAAATAAAATAAAAATTTTGTGATTGAACCAAAAATATGATTAAACAAATACTCCCTCCGTCCCATAAGACACAGGAATTTAGATAAAGTATAATTAATAAGTAATTAAGAAGTGTATTAGTAAAAATAATTATAAATTAAGATTAAGATAAATAAATAGTTTAATTAAAATTAAAAAAAAGTATAAAATTTAAAATTTAAAATTCGATTAAAGTTCTAATTATATTTTCAAAAATAAAAAAGACAAGTTATTTGAGACGGACAAAAATAAAAAATATGGACAAATTATATGGGATACGAGGGAGTACCAGTTAGTCAGGGACATAGGTATATTTTTATAAGCATTTTCACTTGCAAGTAACGTGACAATTTAATTATGTAATAAAAATATTTCAATCAATTGGATTATATTTGGACGAGTGGTCACCGACTCGACAATTTGGTATTGTTTGGTTGTGAATTGATTGGATACTGTAATCCATATATTTCTCAAAATTTCAAATATAATTTCTTTTTACAAAATTATATTTATATTAAATATAATTAGTAAGTATACTCTTTCAAAATATTTCAAAGTATATTTTAAATTTACTTTCAATCAAAGCATTATGAATTAAGATTTGTTCGATTGTGGTTTGAAACTGATTTAAGATTTGTTTGATCATGGTTTGAAACTGATTTGAAATATAAGGTTAATTTAATTTTTTATAAAATAATATTTTGATGTGATATTTTGTAAAGAAAAATAATATTCTCTCTGTCTATCTGGCTCTGATTGTCTCATTTATCTTCTAACGTAATTGTATTTAACATTAAAAATATTTTTATATTTGTATAAGTTTTTGCACAAATATCATTATAATAGTATTATAAGACACTAATAGATATATTTTTGCATTTTTTCTTTAAAAAGTAAATGGGGCTAAGAGCCGGACATAGTTAGTATATTTTTATTAAAAATTGTGCAAAATAATAAAAAACAAATCCTTAAACATTAACTAAACACCATCTAATTAAATAATAGTAATGTCCCGTAAGGGATGACCCGGTGGTGCAGGGGTTGGACTTGTGACCGCGAAGTCATGAGTTTAAATCCCGACGCCTCAGGTTGTGACTTTTCCGTCGGGCCTGGTTTACAGGGTATTAAGTTCGGGCGGGGATTTATCCAGTACGCACTTTCGGACAGCGGCTGCGGATTCTATCGTCATAAAATAAAATAAAATAAAATAAAATAATAGTGATAATAAATTAAATGTAAGGGCGTGATTATAGAATAAGTATAAAAAGAAATTTTAAAGCATGAACAAACACAACCTTGTTTAGGGTAAGTGGTGTCGGTAACACGTTGGGAGGTGGGAATTGAAAATTGATGGGTACAAACACAAGTTGAATGACTTTTAGCCCAAAATATATTCTTCTTTTCACTTTCTTTCTTTGATTGTTTCTATTAACCAATCATTTATATATGAATATACAAAACTTCTCAATCGACCATACACATTTTATTTTGTTTTATTTTATTATATTTTGAAATTATTTTGGGTCTAATTGTTTTAGAGTTTTGATTGATTTTTATTTTTTATTTTTTTATTATGTGAGGTATAAGGAATTGTGTTGGTGTTGTCGCTAAAATTCATCAATAATAGCCTAACATATTTAGGCCAGTCGAAATCCACAAGAATTGAACAACCAAAATATAGGAATTAAATGCAATCAAACAGAAATTAAGCCACAAAGGAAAATAAAATGCAGGAGAAAAATAATTTGCAAAAAAAAAAAAAAAAAGAATAATAATCATAATTTCGCGTTGGACGTATTCGTGTTGATCTCCTAAAGTTTTAGCTTAAATAACCATAATTTGTCTTACTCTCAAAGTTTTTACATTTCACGCTTCATTTTTCCACATAATTTGTCTTTATTTTCTATTTTCGTCCGTTATACATAATTTATCCATTTTTTTTTTAGAAATATGATTATGCACTTTAATTACATTTTATATTTTATATTTCAATTTTTTTTAAATTTAAATTTAATTATTTAGTTATCTTAATCTTAATCGATAATTATTTTTACTATACAATAATTAGTTTTACTAATACACTTTTTAATTATATTTTACCTAAATTTCCGTGTATAGTATAATAGAACGGAGGAAGTATCATTATAAAAAACAATAAAAAATTAAACCATTATTATAGAAAAACAATAAAATATTAAATCAATTTTCGAACCCCAAAGCCTCTCAGGTCATCTACCACGTATGATTCGCCTAGTGTGACTTGTCTGTCGGACCTAGCTTGCAGGATATTAAATTCGACCGGGAGTTTACTCAGTACACACTTTCGGATAGCAGTTACGGATTTCTGATATCATAAAAAACCATAAAAAAAAAAAAAAAAAAAAAATTAAATTAAACCAATCTACGTAAGTCATCTATCTCAGAAGCCACAAATAGAAGGAAACCAACCGAGTAGCGTGATTAATGGACTTTGACATATGATATTACATTTACATGACATCCAAACCCAACTTTTCTATCAAGACCTTCGTACCAGTTTATTTATTTATTTCATATTTGCTTTGCATTTTTATTTGAGTCTTAATTAGATCAATTATTTTAATATAATATTTTATTATAAAAAATTATAAAAACAATAAATATAAGTAGTATATTAAAAATAATTAAAAATACATTAATTAAAATAATTTTAGATTAATATTAAACAACTAGTCTAATTTAAAATTAAAAAATTTAAAATAAAATTAAAGTGTAATATTTTTTTCTAAAAAAGAAAAGTAACAAAATAAGTAAGACGAACGGAAATAGAAAGATGAACATTATAGGTGGGACGAAGATAGTAATTTTTTTTGAAAAAGAAACAAACTTTCTCTCATTATTATTATTATTATGGTAAATTTTAGAATGTATGTTAAATTGTGTTGAAACTAAAATTAAAATAGATGAAACTCATCTATCAATATTCTTTTACCAAATATTTTAATTAATTATTTGACCAATTGAATAGCTAAAAATTAGTATTAAATAAATTAAAATCTGATAAATCAGGTGTATTGTTTATTTATATAAATGTCATAAATATTAGTGGAATAGGAGAAGAGTATGCAATATCTTGTATTTATTTATTTATTTATTTTTCTATACAATAAACACCTAAAATTATGTCCAAACAAAATGAAAGTATTTGGGCTTTCAAAGATAATGGGCCACTACGGGAAAGCCCAAACTATTCCTGGCCCAATTTCTGTAAGACATTGCCTTCTTAGTTTCTCACCGGCGGTTCCTTCTGCATCAGACTTCTCCCATGGCGACCGATCTGCACTCTCCGCGGCCGAAATCGGCGGCGGATCTGTTCGGTGACCCGATAGAGGACTCCCGCCCGCTATGGTTAAATCCCTCAAAGTTCTCCGATGCGGAATTTGACCCGGAGGCGTACATCGCCGATCTCCGCACTTTCGTCCCCTTCGACACGCTGCGGTCGGAGCTCCGATCTCATCTGGGTGTCCTAAAGCACGAGCTTGTAGAATTGATAAATCGAGATTATGCCGATTTCGTGAGCCTCAGTACCAAACTAGTAGACATCGATGGCGCCGTGGTGCGGATGCGAGCGCCATTGCTTGAGATAAAGGATAAGATTTTGGCATTTCGTGGCTCAGTTGAGGGTTCTTTGACTGCGTTGCAGAGCCGACTCAAGCAGCGGGCTCAAGCCAATGAGGCGCGGGAGGTGCTGGAGTTGTTGCTGGATACATTTCATGTTGTTTCCAAGGTCCGATTTACTGATTTTAGGTTAAATTCACGCTTGCATTGGTAAATGCCTCAGATAGAATGATATTGAAGAATTTACCATGGGTGGCCTTATTTCTTAATTCTTAGTTTTTGCTTTGTATTGAATTATATATCTGCATATATATAATTTGATTGAAGTTCCACAATACCGCTTCAGGTTGAAAAACTGATAAAGGAGCTGCCTAGTGTCACAGAGGAATGGTCCAATGGAAATTCTACAGAAAAGGGTCAATTAAGCAATGGAATTTCCGTGCCGCATGCAGAATATGGAGCAAACATAAGGGAGACACAAAGCATGCTTCTGGAAAGAATCGCTAGTGAAATGAACAGGCTGAAGTTCTATATGACTCATGCGCAGGTCTTTCTAAACCCCCACATTAGCTGATGTTTTATTGTCATTCTTATGCACTTATTCTTTTCCAATTCTGCATGATTCTTTCGATGGTTTATGTGAGGTTATAGTTCTACAATTTTTCTCTAGTTTACATCCACTGTGTGAAATTTTTGGTGAGTTTATAACTTACCGATCTTTTCATATCACTATAAGCTCAACTCAACTAGTTCAGATGCTCCTTGTGGAGCTCTAATTAATGTCAAATTGATACTGGAAACTCTTTAGGGTTTTGGTATCTTGTTGTGAAGAAGGCATAGGTTGTCAGGCTAGCTTTTTCATCATAACTGATCCCAAACTCTCCCCTGGATTTTTTTTTAATGAATAAATTCATGTGTATCCACAAATATATGTATTTCTGTCAAAGGTCACAATTTCTAAATCAGTTGGATCAAATTTGAATATCCGAGCTAGCATCCTTGTACATGAGAACATGGGATTTGTGGCAAAGGAATCCATCTGTCTTTAGGCAAGCCAGTAGTTAGTTAGCTTTTGTAACTTAATAGCTGGTGCACTTTGTTCACGAGATATATCACAAGGAATTGAGATGAGATATAGCGGGAACCATGGGTTGTTAAAGTGCTGATATGGGTGTTCTGTGTGTTTAGGGTGTTGAAATGTGGAAGGTTTTCTGCTATAAGGTCTGCCATTCTCCATGTAGAATTTGTGGAGAACTTTTGTTTTTTGCTAGGCTGCTAAATGTTTTGTTAGACCAAGTAAAAATTGTTGAATAGAAGGGGAAAAAGAAGTGAAGAACAGTTCCTAGAACTGCTGCAGAAAGTTGGAATGTTACTATATGGTTATGGAAACACGATAACTTTATTTTAGAAAGTCAGTCTATCATATTTTGATTTACATTACTGTTCTAGTAAAGCTGTTTGTATATTGAGGCTCTCTTCTATTTATTATTATTAGTAGTAGTAATAATTTTTTACTATGCAATCATTTCAGTTCTCTATAACAATACACCATTTTTCCAAACTAAACATCATATCCAATGATCATTTCACCCAAAAACCAAAACACAAACACACACACACCCAAAAAAAAAAAAGAACCACTAAGTGAACAAACCTTGAGCCTTTGTTTCTGTAGATCTTTTTTTTTTCTGGGTACTCTTTTTAAACATTTGTTGTATAAACTGAAGCTGGTGATCTTGTTTCTTGGTTGACTTTGCACTTCAGCCTTAATTGCCTTGAGAACTTACATATTCATCGCCGAATTTGTGTGTGTACAATACATTTATTCTAATTCATTCTCTATGATGGCAGTACAGAATATGCCGTTCATCGAGAACATGCAGAAGAGGATTCAGAGTGCTAGCCAGTTACTTGATACAAGCTTGGGGCACTGCTTTGTAGATGGGTTGGAGCATAGAGATGAAAATGCAATATACAATTGTTTACGCGCATATGCTGCCATCGATAATACCAGCAGCCCTGAAGAAATTTTCAGCTCTACAATTGTTGCACCATTTATGCAGAAAGTTATCCCTCATACCTCATCTGGAGCTGTGGATGGGTTATCTGAAGATGATCTGGAACCAGATTATGAAAAAATTAAGCTCTGCATTGAAGACGATTGCAAATTTCTATTGGAAATATCTTCAACAGGTATCTTCATTGTTCAGTGACACTGAATCAATAGTCCATGAATTACCAGAGATTCTAGAGATGAGCATAATTATCTAACATGTAATTCTAACTTCTCCTTAGCTTTATCATGCTCAAGAGTACAATATAAACTAGTTTTGAGCTAATTGTTTTTGTGATGCCCAAAAGTTTTACTCTTTTAATGTATTTTTCCTTTATGTGTGCCTAAAACTTGTGCTAAAACAGTACTATTCCTGCATAATGGTTTAACTGATCACCCCCCCACCCCCAAACTTTAAATATCAATATTTGCAGAGAATTCTGGTCTACATGTATTTAGCTTTCTTGCAAATTCTATTCTCAAAGAGGTTGCATTGGCCATTCAAAAAGGAAAGCCTGGGGCTTTCTCTCCTGGAAGGCCCACTGAGTTCCTGAAAAATTATAAAGCAAGCCTGAATTTCTTGGATTATCTGGAAGGTAAGAACTTTTAATACCTGGCAGTGTCTGTGCTATGCCTATATATATTTTTTTTATTGCTCATGTTTTTATTTATTGTGTTAGGGTACTGTCCCTCTAGATCTGCTGTTTCTAAATTTCGGACGGAACCAG
This sequence comes from Andrographis paniculata, assembly GCF_009805555.1. Classification (NCBI taxonomy): domain Eukaryota; kingdom Viridiplantae; phylum Streptophyta; class Magnoliopsida; order Lamiales; family Acanthaceae; genus Andrographis; species Andrographis paniculata. The sequence continues at coordinate 2,802,140 of NW_026137513.1, read as the reverse complement.
TTTATGTAGAGTTTATGAAGCAATGGAATACTGGGGTTTATTTCTCTCTGAGGTATATCCATAACATTTACATCTACATTTAAAAATAAAATTAAATAGAATACAAAATTAAATAGAATAATGATGAGCTATTGGTTCTGTAGGTTTCAGGAAATAGCTGGGGCTTTGGATTCTGCACTTGTGACTTCAACACTTGTACCCTCTTCTCAAAGCTCTTCTGCAAACCAGGATCCTCATCATACCTTGGTGTTGAAACAAAGTATTTCCCTTATGGATAGCTTGAGATTGTGCTGGAGCGATGATGTTTTTCTACTTTCTTGCTCTGACAAGTTTTTGCGCCTATGTTTACAACTTCTTTCAAGGTAAGCAACATTGAATATGCAAATTAAGTTTAAAACTTGACGTGATACTGACTTTGATGCAATGAAATTGTTTGGTTATTTAGGTACTGTAATTGGTTATCAGCTGGGTTGAATGCTCGCAAGAATGGAGGTGCAAATGCAAATTTTGGATCTGAATGGGCCATTTCTGGTGCCCCTGATGATTTTCTTTATGTATGTATCTTATTATCCAGGCTATTACCTTCTTTCCATTAGACACGTTCTTTGCTAATTTACCTTGTTAAAGGTTTGTCTACATCTGTAGAGGAATCGTGTAATGATAGGTCAAGATAATTGTTGTAGTAAATCAGTCTTAAGGTCCATGAAACCTAATATACTCCTCCGTCCCGGTCCAAAGTACCTCTTTGAATTTTTGTAGTAGACTAAAAAATAATAATATTTTATTGGTTAATGAAAGTGTGTAAAATTATTGAGATTTTTTGCCCTTTGTACTTTATGTATAAATTAATTTTATGTGAAATGATATATTTGTAGTTTATGTAAAAGTTAAAAGTATTGTAGTATTAGTATGTGACTATTTTTACTATAGTAGGAAATAGATGCTATTGAATAAGATAGACAAAAATAGTAAAAAGAATACTTTCAATTGGGACGAAAGGAGTATTATTTTAGTCTTATAACTTTTTATGTTACATTTTTTTTTTCCTAATGATCTTCGTAAATTAGATCTAGGAGTTTATATGAGCTCAGTATAAAGTTATCTGTTTAAACAGAACTATAGTGTCTCTAGCACATTTTCTTTTTTATAGCTCATGCTGCTTAGTATTTCTTTTGGAATCTAAGTCGATTTCACTCTGTTTGAAGGGAATGTTGAATGCCTGAATATAATCTTTCTGCATTTGATCATATTCTTATATGAATGCTTCCACTATGCACTATAGATGGACACAGCGTGTATCTGTGCTTTGAATTCCATATAGGAATTGACAATCACAATATAAAACTGAAACATGATCGTCTTTTTAATACTTATGCACTTATTTATTGTCACAGATTATTCATGATTTACAATGCCTAGTTGATGAAATATGTGGAGATTACCTGGGGAATGTACTGGATGTTCTAAAGTCATGTTCCATAGAAGTGCTCGATTTCGTGAAGCAGAGTGTTTCACAGGGAGGCAATTCGTTAAAAGTTCTTCAGCCTCTAGTATTGAATGCAATTGTTGACATTCTGGTTGAGAAATCTGTGGAGGTAAGCAACCCTTCGAAAATAATTGGCAAACTTGGGGTGTGTTCACTTGTTAATTTTTTCACTATTTAATTTATTATTTGCCTTAAAAGAATATTACATCTAACAACCGTTTTCCATTCAAAACTCCACATCCAACAGTTATTTTCATCTCAAAACACCAAAATAAGAAACAAAACACAAGTGAAGTAGCGAACACACCCTCATTCTAGTATTTTCGTTAAATGAAAACACTTGAGGTTGTATTCAATGAGTTGATTTTGATTGTTTTATAGACACAAAATGATTACTCTCTCAGTTAGAAATTCTGTTGATTCATTTAGGAATTTTTGTACAGGACTTGCGGCAACTGAAAGGAATAACTGCAACATATAGGATGACCAACAAACCTCTTCCTGTTCGTCACTCACTGTATGTCTCAGGCGTATTGCGTCCTTTAAAGGTACATCATTCTCTTTCATTCTAATTTACATTTCAACATATGAAGGCCCTTCGAAGTAGTGTTTGCTTTCAGATAAACAATTCCTTGGCTTAAGAGTGAACATTGTTGGATAGATTTATTCTTGTGTTTAACTGTTTGTCGTTTTAGACTTTTCTTGATGGAGATCAAGCTGCTAAATATTTGACAAGTGATCTCCGGAAGGAACTCGTACAGACTTCTGCTAATTCAATTACTCAACGGTATCACGAATTAGCTGCTGACCTCATCAATGTGGTAAGCTGGCTATCCTTTTATCTTGTGGAGATATCTTCCTTTTTGTTTCCAAGTATATGTTCATTATCTTTTGCCTATACGGTATTTCTTATGAACTCCTTTTTAGACCTGTTTGTGTCGTTCTACAAGTCTGGAAGTTGTTAATATGTAGCACTAAAGTTTCATCCCTATTTAAAATCATTTGTGAGAATGAAATGAAATGAAAGACTTTGTCCTCGTCCATGGTTTACATTCATACAAGTTATTGTTCATAAGCATATCCCTTATTTTGCTAAAATCATTGCCGTATGACAGGCCAGAAAAACAGAGTCATCTCTTCAGAAAATACGTTTAGGTGCACAAAGACGAGCAGGAGCTAGCTCAGATGTTTCCGACCAAAATGTCTCTGATACAGACAAGATGTGCATGCAGTTATTTCTCGATATTCAGGTGTTTAAAGCTAAAACTTTGCCCCGCCATCTATATTCAGTGTTTGACATTAGTACGTGTGCTTATGCTCTTTTCGTGTCTTGCGCTGCTGCGACATTCAGGAATATGGGCGTAACCTTGGTTCCCTTGGGGTTGATGCTGCTGATATTCCGGCCTACCGTTGGTTGTGGCAATTAGTGGCCCCTTCAGAAAGGCAAAACACAATCAGCTTCTAACCTGCCATTATTATCTGTAGAGTTTGAGCATTCCTTGTATGTTGAATGAAGTATTTTATGTACCAAATTCTCTTTTTTGTGCTTCAGAGGTTTTGTTTTGGCCACAACTTTTGTCTATGTTGTTGAGTTTAAGCCTCTTCCTTGGGGACTGACTACACACACGTGCAAACATATATATATATATTGTTTTTTTTATAACATATATTAATCGAGTCAAATTGATACGATCAAACAAGTACATTAACCAAAACAAGAGGATTGAGATAATTGCTCTGCATAAATTATTTAACTAATTAAAATAATTAAATTAAAATGAAAGGTGTGGATTAATTTCAGCTTATGTTCAATTGTTTATCACTGATCCAAAGCCTATATAAAATTGAGTTGTTTTTTAGCTTTATTTTTTATTTTTTTGTTATTATGTAATTCTCACATTATTTAAGAAAAAAATTACTATTTTTATTCAAGAAATATTAAATTACTGTATAAAAATACATATCAAATCAGACATTTTCCCTTTTCCTTTTTCTCTATCCCATCAATTTTTTTAAAAACTGATTCTTATGTGCAAGCGCACGTGTGTGTAATATATATAGTTTATACAATATTTGTCTCGTATCTATCCAAATCAATTGTTATTATAAATTTGTGCCAGTATCACAAAAACTACCTTTACTTTGCTAACATTATTATAGAAATGTGACTATTTTTTATATTTAAATGAAAATGCATGAAAACAAAATAGAGAATTTAACATATTATTATTACATCACATGACCTGAAAATAACAACATCCATCCCATAACATACACATGGACATACATACGGGCTTCTTTCTTATCCATTAATAAAAATACGACATAAATAGATATATATCTTATTATCATAAGAGGCAAGGCATAAGCTACCTCTTCGTCTCTCTCTCCTCTCTCTCTCTCTCTCTATCAAATTCACTCTTGTTTCAATTTCCTGTCCTCTTGAATCTATAGCCATCTTCCTACAACAAAGTATGTAATTAATTAATTAATTAATCAATTTATTATCTTTTCTCATTTCTTAATTTTTGTTGCAGAGAGGGAGGGAGGATCATCCATAACTCTAATTGGCATTGGAACAAGAGTTATATATCAAAGGTAACTAACTTCATCAAAACTCGATCGAGGTTCACAAGGAAGCTGAATCGGATCGAAGGATAGAGGGAGAGAGAGAGAGAAATAAATAAATATAAAAATGGTGGGGTCTCCAGTAATGAGCTCAGAAATGCAGAATCTGTTGGGACTTCTGAGGGTCCGAATAAAGAGAGGTATTAACCTCGCTGTTCGGGACCTCAACACCAGCGATCCCTATGTTGTCCTCAAGATGGGCAGACAGGCCAGTTTTATATTTATTATTCATTTTTAATATTTTTATCTAATTTAATTTGTTCTTAATTAATCTATAATAATTATTTATTATATTGGTGCAGAGGTTGAAGACTCGTGTTATAAGAAAGGATATCAATCCTGAATGGAATGAAGATTTGACTCTCTCTGTTTCCGACTCTAACGACGTTAACATCCACCTGGTTTGTATCTCGTACTTTTATATATATATAGATGTAAGATATTAACTCCGTGCCATAAACTTTTTACGTGTTAATATTTGAATATTAATTATTATATTATGTAGTATAAATCAACAGAAAAAATAACTATACCATTTCTATTAGTCTATCATAATACAAATACAATGATATAAGTAGAATAAATTATATAAATATAAAAATATTTTTAACATTAAATAAAATTATTCAAAAGGTAAAATTGTGCCATTCCTAGGGCTAAACGGAGGTAGTATGACATTCCATGATGTAAATGGTCTGTTTTACCTAAAAGTTTAAGTTGTTAGAGATAAGCATTATTTTATTTATTTATTTACAAATGGGAGTCGACCAACATGAAATATGCACGCAGACGGTGTACGACCACGACACGTTCACGATGGACGACAAGATGGGCGATGCAGATATCGACGCGGGGCCATTCTTGGATGCGGTGAAGATGAATCACGACCGGCTCCCGGAGGGGACGGTGGTGACGAAGATACAGGCGGGGCGGAGCAATTGCTTGGCGGAGGAGAGCGATGTGGTGTGGACGCAAGGGCGGGTGATTCAAGACATGTGCTTGAGATTGAGGCACGTAGAGACCGGAGAGATTGAGCTTCAGCTCCAATGGATCGATCTTCCTGGCTCCAAGGGTCTACGATAGATCATCATCATCATTATCACCAACGTGTATATATATATATATATATCTTGTGGTTACTATGTGACACACAAATTAAATTAATATTGAGAGTGTATATATGTATGCATGTATAATGTATATGATGTATTGTTAGAACTTTTGGGAATGAAATTTGAAGTTGAAAGAGATTTTGCAATTGTTCATCTCGTGCCAATATCTTTTTACCATCTTTTTACTTTGCAAGTTTATAATTGGTATAGAAAGAGACAAACAAGCACTTAAAATACATATAACATAATATATACTTCATTTGCAAAGTTTATTATTGGTATAGAAATGGACAAACAAGCACTTAAAATAAATATAACATAATATATGCTTCATTCGTCCTAAATTTTACTATTTTAGTTTCGTCTTACTTAAAAGTATATATTCTTTATTTTTTAGAAAAATAAACATATGTTATTACTAAAATACTTTTTAATTTTTATTTATATTACAAAAATATTATTACATATACAATTAGGGTGTGTTCTTTTAAAAGTGTTATAACTAACGGAATAATATTATTTCTTAAGTAAAATTAGGTTTACATCGTCATATATATACATATTGATATTTACCATAAATATAAATATATATTACAATATATATCAATACCATAAATATAGATATATATGTATATATATTACAATATATATTAACATCTCCCTTCAAACTCAAAGTGGGAGTATGGAAACCAGCTTGAGTTTGTTCAAGAATGACTGAAAGCGGTCGGGTAAATAAGACTTGGTGAAGCCATCAACAGTCTGATCAGCAGAAGAAGTGGAGGACAAGGAGACATTTTCGTTAGCAACGTGATGACAGACAATGTGACAGTCGATCTTGATGTGTTTCGTACGCTCGTGAAAAACATCATTCGTCAAAATCTCCATGGCACTCTGACTGTCACAATGAATAGTGGTAGCAGAGGGCTGAGACACACCGAGATCAGCCAGTAGCCATTGAAGCCATAAAAGCTCGGTAGTGGTATCGGCAAGAGCTCGATACTCGAGGTCCGCATTGGATTGGGAGATGACCGTCTGTTTCATGCTGCGCCAAGAAATAAGTGAATCACCGAGAAAGAAACAAAAGCCGGTAGTCGAGCGACGATCGATGGGATCTCCCACCCAATCAGCATCAGAGTACCCAGTTAAAACCAAGGACGAACGAGTTGAATAATGGAGCCTATGGAGGAGAGTGCTTTTGATGTACCGAAAAATCCGTAGAACAACAGAGTAATGAATCGTCCGAGGAGCGGACATGAACTGACTGACGATATGAACAACATAGCCTATGGAGGAGAGTGCCTTTGATGTACCAAACGAGCCTTGTAGCGCTCTATGGATCCATCAGAGTGTGTTTTGATCCGGAATACCCACTTACAGCCGATAGGTTTCTTGCCTCGAGGAAGATCAACCATATCCCACGTGTGGGTTTTCTCCAAAGCCTATAACTCTTCAGACATAGTCTGCCGCCACAACGGGTCCGCATACGCCTCACGAAAGGACCTGGGATCATGGTGGGACAAGGTGGCAGATAAGCAGTGATAATCGAGTAGGTGAGTAGGGAGATGACTAACCCGAGTGGAACGGCGAGGGGCAGGATCAGGGTCCGAGGTCGAAGTAGTGTCGGGATCTGGTGGTGGTGACGGATCAGAGTCGGGAGTAGTGGTGGGCTCGGGGATCAGTGTCGGCTCAGGAGGTGCAACCGGGACAGCATTAGGAGCAGAGGACGGAGCCGCGTCGTTAGAAGGAAATAAAAGTGGAGAAAATAAGGTAAAGAACGGAGACGAACGATCAGAAAGAACTCGAAAGTGGGACGAGGTAGAGAACTTGGTATTCTCCCAAAATGTGACATGACGAGAAATACGTAACCTATTGGAAATGGGATCCCAACAATGATAACCCTTATGCTCTACCCCGTATCCCAGGAAGCAACACAGACGCACGTGAAGTTCTAACTTGGTGCGCTCATGAGGAGAGAGGAAGACGAAACTGACACAACCAAAGGGGCGGAGAAGACTATAATCAGGGGCTCGATTAAATAGTCTTTCACATGGACTAACATTACCCATGACAGAGGAAGAAAGACGATTTATAGTGTAGACAGCAGTAAGTGAGGCTTCCCCCCAAAAATGATCCAGACAAGAGGTAGATAAAAGAAGGGTGCGGACTTTATCGAGGATATGACAGTGTTTATGTTCGGCGCGACCATTTTGTGGAGAGGTGTACGGGTAGGAGCGTTGGACAACAATACCCTGATCAGATAGGAAACGAATGAATGAAGAATCTGTATACTCAAAAGCATTATCTGTCCGGAGAGTTTTTATGGTGGAGGAAAATTGAGAATGTATCATTTTAGCAAAGTCCATATAAATAGAGGATAGTTCAGAACGGTGTCACATGAAGTAAATCCACGTAAAGCGAGAGTAGTCATCGATAAAAAGCACAAAATAACGAGAACCATTCATAGAGACAGTGGGTGAAGGCCCTCAAATATCAAAGTGAACTAATGAAAACGGAGTATCCACAACATAAGTACTATGGGGGAATGATAAAGCAGGTTGTTTCCCCAATGAATAATCCACACAATTAAAAGACTCAAAACCGACATAACCCAAAAGACCCTAAGAGGGGGGAGCTGAAGTGACTCAAGCTCAAATAAGCGGTCCGTCTTCCGGCCCTTCCCGAGCGTCCTCCCGGTTCGCGCATCCTGAACCTGCACACCAGAAGAAGAGAAAATCACTGTGAGACCTTGATCAACTAATTGACCAACTGAGATCAGATTCAAGGTTAATTGGGGAATACAATAGGTGTCAGGGAGGGATAAAGATGAGGTGGATGTGCGTCCAGTATGGGTGATGCGCATATGGGTACCATTTGCGGTAAGGATAGGAGAGATGGTGCGGTGGATACAGAGGTCATAAGATGTATATCAGAGGTCATATGATTACTAGAAGTAGAATCAAAATACCAATGAGAGGTACCTGATATGGTAGACATTGCGGTATTGGAAAATAGAACTTGTTTAAAGAGAGCCTCCAAGTCCTGAATCGTAGGAGGCGCAGGCGCAGGCGTGGCAGATGCCGTGACAAATGAGGTACTAGACTGAGGAGGTCCACGAACTACCGAGGCTTGAAGTTACTGCTGCCAGAGCGAGACGGCCTGATAGGGCAATACTGTATAGTATGACCTAAAACGTGACAGTAGTGACACTCCATTTTGGGTCAGTGACTGAAGTCGTGATTAGAAGACTGACATCGTTTTCAGCGGAGTTGACGACTCTGAGTAGGTGGTCGGGCGGTGACCGCAAGAGCAGAATCAAGCGGAGGAGCCTTGGCGAGGTCAAGACGTGTTTCCTAAAAAATAATCTCCTGAATAGCTGCATCTAATGTAGGAAGTGGGTGCCGATGTAACAATGAGGCACAAACTGCCTCATACTCTGGACGCAAAGCCATCAAGACCTGAATGAGGCGAAGATGATCCGGACTGATCTTAACCTGATCCAACCGATGCTAAAGCGGTTGCACTTGTGCAAGAAAGTCGTTGACAGATTGTCCTGGTTCCTGTTTCAGATTATGAAGTGTACTCCATAGTTGATGATAGTGCGCAGTGTGATTTGATTATACAGAGAGAATTCGGGGCTCTGAAACCATATTGGAATTAACGGAATAATATTATTTCTCAACTAAAATTAGGGTTACATCGTCATATATATATACATATAGATATATATTACAATATATATCAATACCATAAATATAGATATATATATATTACAATATACATCAACAAAAAGATTTTTGAAAATTTTCAATATTCATTCATTTCTTTTTAAAAATATCAAATCAAAATCTTATATATTTTTACTAATTAATAAAATATTATTATTTTTTAATCTATTACAAATCTAGAGCGAATGTATTATTAACCATATACATCTATCCGTTACTTCTTTTTCTTTTTCAAATTTTCACTACCTTTAATACTTTATTTTTTTTATGTAGTTTTCTTGAAAAAAATTCAAGTTGTTCACTTTGAAAAAAAATTAAAATTAAAATTAAATATTCTTATGTGTGCACATTAATTTATAAAAATATTTTATCAAATATTTTTTCTTCTCTTAAAATATCTAATGCTTATTGTAATAAAAAATATTTATAACTTTTATCTAAATTGAACTTTAATTCACTCAAATCTATTTGAGGGTTTTTGACTTTTAAGACCATTATGTATATATTACATTAAAAATATACTATGATCACAAATATATTTAAAATTTGTGTTTAGGGTACACAAAGAAATTGAATAGAGGTAACTTAATTGAGATTTTTCTTAAAAAAAAATAAAAAATAAAAAAAATTACTTAATAGAGACAAAACATGTTTATCATGCTTGTTGAATCAAAATAATAAAATGTAAATCCCATAAAAGATAATTTGGGTGATATACGAAGGGTGTGTTTGTTAGGGGGATTGGATTGGATTTACACTATTCATCCAATTTTTTTCCTCCAAAAATATCAAATCGAACATCTATTTTTTATTTTTTATATTATACTAAAAATCAATTTTACATTCAAAACATCACATCAATACCTATTTATATCACATCATACAACTATTCAAATTCAAAATTTTTACTATTCAAATCCCAATTCAAAATCCAAACAAACACACCCAAATGTATTACCATGACTCAATTAATTCTAAAATCAACAAAATCAAAAAAATACAAAACAAAAAAAAATGTAAAAAATAAATGAATATTTAATTTCAGGACTATATATATTTCTAAAATAATAAATTTGTCTATAATTAACTATATTTTTTTACTGTTTAATAATTAATTATTTTTTTTATTATGTATAAATTTCAAAATAATTAATTAAAAATAAAACCAAATATAATATGATGACGTGGCATCATCATCTTCGCTTCCACAGCAGAGCAGAATGGATATGGCGGAGTCATGGGGTACCACAAAGCCCCTTGTCTACCGGATCACCAGTCACCCCCAACAATTCCCCACATCCACATTTCATCTCCCATCCCTGCAAAAACATACCAATTAATAATGGAGAAAAACTCACCGGAAAAACACGACTACGACGACACAAATCCGGCGACGCTGCTGCACCATTCCAAAGATGTCGATCAATTCATCGACGCTCTGCGCGCCATCGACGATAAATCTTCCGGCATCGTTGGCGTCCCGGATTTCATCGATTTATTCTCCAGGGATATGGAATCGAGGGTGCAGATATACGTTTCCGGCGATGCTCATCGGAGATTCGGAAAGTCGCCGGAGGAAGACTCCGATTTCATGGCGTCGGTGGGGCGAATGGCGAAATTGACAAACGCTCTGTGTGAGTTTAACAACGTTGATTCGCTGTTGAATCAGACGACCATCGCGCTCCAACGCGCCGCCGTGATGCTGGAGGACGAGTTCCGGTCGCTTCTGGAAGATTCGAGAAATAGAGATGAAAATAACTGTAACTCCGATCCGCCGGAAAATACGCCGACCTTTTACAAGTTCTCGTCCTTCAATTTGAAGAACAATCAGCCCGCCGATCACGCCGCCGATCGGTGCTCGATTAACGGCGATGGGGATTCCGGCGAGTACCCGGCGCCCCCGCCGGAATCTCTCTCGAAGCTTCGTGACATCGCGAGCACGATGATCGCCGGCGGCTACGAAGTTGAGTGCGGGCGCACGTACCTCCTCTCCCGCCGGAACGCCACCAGAAATTACATGGTGAAGCTCGAATACGACGTCGTTTTGAGCATGGACGACGTGGCGAAGATGCCATGGCAGACGATGGACCCCGAGATTTCCCGGTGGATCAATTCCGTCAAAGTCTGCTCGGAGGTGATCTTCCCGGCGGAGAAGACTCTCGCCGAATCAGTCTTCCCCGACACCCCCTCACTCCGCCGGAAACTGCTAACCAACCACCTCCGCGCGGTGGCGATCCAGCTCCTCGACTTCGCCGACGCGACGGCGTTGTCGAAAAAATCCGCCGAAAAACTCTTCAAGTACTTAGACATGTTCGAAACTCTAAGAGACCAATTCCTCCCGTCGCTCTCCGACGAATCCCTAATTTCCGAAGTCTCCGCAGCCGCCGACCGCGTCGGAGAATCAGTAATCGGAATATTCCGCCAGCTGGAGGACTCAATTCAAAACGACGCCTCCCGAACGCCGGTCCCCGGCGGCGCCGTACACCCGCTCACACGCTACGTGATGAACTATCTAAAATACGCCACCGAATACAAAGACACACTCGAATTAATCTTCACCAAATCACAACCACCGGAAAATTTCCCCGAATCCCCAACCAATTCATCGTCTCAACAACCAGAAAGCCCCAATTTCCACAATTCCGACGGGGAGGTCGCCGTGACTCTATTTTCGATCCAGATGGCGGCGGTTATAAACCGCCTCGACGAAAACCTAAACCAGAAATCGAATCTCTACAAGGATCCATCACTTCTATACATGTTCCTGATGAACAACGGGCGGTACATTCTGCAGAAGGTGAAGAGCTCGCCGGAAATCCGGCAAGTGATGGGCGACAACTGGTGCCGGCGGAAGTCGACGGTGCTCCGGCAGTACCACAAGGGGTACCAGAGGGAGACGTGGAACAGAGTGGTGCAGTGTTTGGGGCAGGAGGGGCTGATAGTGAACGGGAAGGTGAACAAGGCGCTGGTGAAGGAGAGGTTGAAGGTGTTCACGGCGGTGCTGGAGGAGATCCTCCGGACGCAGAGCGGGTGGGTGGTGAGCGACGAGCAGCTGAAGTCGGAGCTGCGGATATCGGTGTCGGCGGTGGTGATTCCGGCGTACCGGTCGTTTGTGGGGCGGTTTAAGCACCACTTGGATAGCGGGAACGGGAGGGGGGTGAGCAAGTACATAAAGTACCAGCCGGATGACGTGGAGCTGCTCATTGAAGGGCTCTTCGCCGGGAACACCGCCTCCTTCTCTAAGAGGAAATTATAATTATAATTTATGATGTAAAATAACCCAATATATATATATGTTCATTTTTTTTAGTATAGTCTTTTTTGGATGTACCTGGAATATATATACACATTCATTTTGATAGGAGATTTATAAATTGATTGTTTTTATATGTCCAACATATGTTAAAAATAATTAGAATGGTAAGAAAATTAGATTAAAAGATTTACAAACGATGGGATCAAAGGAATAATATACAAGATTGGAGAACCTATAAATTAGGTAGTTAGTTGTTTAATTTTTTTATATATATTAAATTTAAAAGCTAATCAAAATTGCATCTTAGTTCTTTCATTTCTCACACACCTGCATTTATTTCTTTTTCTCTGTTGCGAAACCATATTTCCATTCCAGTCCTATTTCGTTCCCGATCGATGTTGCTGCCGACGATGTCGAATGATGACACTGTCGAAGCTGCCAACACGGTTTTTTTCCGTTCCGGTCCTTTGAAGAAGTTGTAGAATTTCTTGAAAGAAAAAGAAGAACCAGAGAAATACGGCTAAGCTTTCAGAATTTCAAAATGCAGCTAAACTGAATTGATTTTACGGTTTTCTAACTATGCATATATATGATATTAGATGGGCTATGACACAAGTAATGGGCCCTAGTTAACTAATATGATATGATTACATAGAAAAATGCAAAATATTAATTATTTTTTTTCAAATCCAGCGACGTTATCACCATCATCATCATCCTCCTCCATCATCCCTGGTGGTCACTAAGTTAAACTTGGATAAAAAAATTGAGCAAAGACAAAGGGCTAAGACCTTTGGTAAAGATATCTGCACTTTGGTAGAAATGTGAACAAGTGTAGGAGTCCTTGAGTGAAATGTTGTCGAACAAACTGACAATCAATGTCAATGTGTTTTGTTCGCTCATGGTGAACCGGATTTTGGACCAAATGGATAGGTAGAAAGGTTATCACAATGTAATGTGGAGTGATAACGGAGATGCGGAAATCCTAGAGCAGATGTGATCCAAAGAAGTTCAAAAACAAAGGCAGCCAACGCGAGAAATTCTGCTTCAGTTGAGGAGCGAGATACAGTTGGTTGCTTCTTTGATTTCCATGAGATTAAGCAATTACCCAAGTAAATGCAGAACCCGGCAAATGATTTTCGAGTGTCCAGACAACAACCCCAATTAGCATCCGAATAGACAAATAGGGCTAAAGTAGATTATGAGGGGAATAATAGCTTAGCTCTAATGTTACCTCTAAGATATTTGAGAAGACGTTGGATGGCGTTCCAATGTTGAGATGTGGGTTCAGCCATAAATTGTGAGAGTTGTTGGACTGCGAATGTAATATATGGCCGAGTCATGGTGAGATATAATAGTTGACCAAGTAATCTTCAAAATTGTGAGGCTTGAGAAGATGATAGAGAAGTACCAGCTTTGGCTTGAAGTTTGTTTCCCAAACCAGTAGGTGTGGGAGCAGGACTAGAGTGAAGGATTCCAGATTTTGTAAGTATATCCAAAAGAAATTTGTCTTGACAGATAATTAAGCCATGAGAAAAGTGTTCAACCTGCATTCCCAAAAAGAGATATGTTGTTCCAAGGTTTTTAATAGTATAAGCTTTGTCAAGGTAATATGTCACTTCATCAATTATAGGAGGGGTGATTTCCTGTAAAGAGGATATCATCAACATAAACCAGAAGAATAGTGAAATGGGCATTGGAGCTGTGAGTGAATAAGCAATGATCATGAGATGATCTGATGAAGCCAAATGAGATCAACTTTGACGAAAATTCCTTATACCATTGACGAGGGGCTTATTTTAGGCCATAAAAAGAACGCTTAAACTTGCAAACCAAACTAGGGGTTGTTGGGCATCCGTGAAGAGGTATCATATACAATTATTCATCTAACCAACCATGTAGGAATGCATTGTTGACATCAAGTTGGTGGATTCTCCATTATCTAGCAGCAGCAAGGGTTAGTAATATTCGCACAGTTACTGGTTTTGCCACAAGGGCAAAACAATCAGTGTAATCTTTCCCCATAACTTGGAGAAAGCCTTTAGCTACTAATCAGCTTTGCAGTGTTTAAAAGATCCATCAGCATTGGTTTTTATTCTATAAATCCACTTGCACCATATTAGTTTGACACCTTCAGGTAAGGGTGCAAACTCCCAAGTTTGATTGGCATAGAGGGCCTGTAATTCATCATCCATTGCTTTCATCCAATGTTCTTCCTTAACAAAGGAAATACCATGCCACAAGTACAAAGGAGTTGGAGGTAAGGGATGAACTGCGGAAGAAGAGAACGGGGAAGGCGATGGTATCAGTGAAAGAGAGTCGAAGGAGAGAGAAAGTGCGATAGAGTAAACAGAAGAAATCTAATTTAAATAGGAGCATAACGGCTAGTATATGTAAAAGTTTAACACTGTTAGTGCAATTTATAATAAAGGGATGAAATATACAACATTTTAGAAACCACTAATAGGTTTTAGGGAATTTTTGGACCACGGGAGTTATTCATCAAATTCGAGAAACCACATGAAGGATTTTTGCTATTATTCCAAACTAAAATTAGAAAAACAACCGATGAAGCACGGCCGTGTTATTCCAACACGGCCGTGTTTGAATAAAAAAGTAAATTAGAATGTCAAATTATTTGAAGACAGTTGTATTTTATCTAACATGCTGTGTTCGATCCGACTCATATGCCACGTCAGTTTTTACTACAGCCACGTTAACATATCTATTAAAAATTTAATTGTGGGACTAAAAATGATATTTTGTATTTTGTATAAAACTAATTTTGATAATTATTTTTAAATGAGAATAAAAATAAAAATAAAAAAAAGAATTTGATTGGTACCAATATTAATTTTTACTCTAAAAATAATCAAGAATAAGGAATGACTTTTGTTAGAGAAAGAATATAAATATTATACTCTTTTCGTCTCAAACTCAAAATACAGATTTTTACTAAATAATTTGGAACGAATTGAATAAAAAAAAATATTATTTTATTTTATTTTGACAGATTTATATATATAATGCTACTAATATAATTATGGGCCAAATTATAATTCAATAATTTGGAACGGTCGATGGGCCGTAAGAGTCGGTGAATATGGTACAAAACAAAGTTTAAGGTCGGTCGCGCCTGGAGTTTGATATAGGCCCATTTCTTCCTGGGCCCAAAATACATTGTTCTTATAATGGGCCATTATTGGTCAGACCCAAAATATTAGAAGTTAAGCCCAATCGGCTTATCACTTTAATTTGTTAAGTGTATTTTTTTTTATTTTTTTTTTTCAAATAATAGTAAACACTCACTATTTAATTTGTATTATTCTCAAAAAATATATATATTTTTTCTTTATTTTATAAAATATCAAATTAAAATATTGTTTAAACAAAAATTTAAATCAATATTGTATTTCAAATTAATTCTAAACAGCAAATCAAATAAATTTTACTCCCTCCGTCCACAAAAAAGTATACAATTACTTTTGGCGTGGATAGTTAAAAGTAGTGTAATGACATTTTTGCCCTTGCTTTTTGGTGTAAAAGTAATGATGTGATGTAAAGTAAGAGTATTTGTGGAAAAAAGTAAGGTATTTAATGAAATGTTTACTTTTTAATTAGACGTCCCAAAATAGAAACATGTATACTTTTTAGCTGGACGGAGGGAGTATTTTATTTTGTTCAAATTGGTTTGCTGGGATAAATTTTTAATTATATAAAATTTTATATGTAAAAATATTAATTGGTCTTTAGCATACATCATTGAATATTTTTTTGAACGAAGCTGCTGAAATTCATCATGTTCGTCCAATATAGTTTTTTTTATTAACATAAATTTTAATAAATCTTTTTAAGAAATACAATATGAATGTATAAACTTACACAATATACTCCATTCGTCCTAGATATGGTGTTTTTTATGTACAAAAATTTAGAAAAATTAAGATTAAAGATAATTAAAAATATATTAATAAAAGTAATTATAAATTAATAATAAAATAAATAATTGGTCTAATTAAAATTTCAAAAATTATAAATGTATATTATTTTTTTAAAAAAAATGACATAAGATATGAAAAATATAGAAACAACAATATAGACATCAATGTGGGAAAGAGAGAGTATATTCTATTAACTCGGAAAAAATAATAATTTAATACAAAATATTAATTTTATATTAAGAACTCCATATCTTAACATAAAATTATATACATCAAAAAATACAAAAATATAAAGTGAGCACATTCATTTTTGCTTGATTTGTTTATTTTTGTTTATATAGACACTTTTCCAAACTTTGATAGTAATTTTTTAAAATATTGATATCAAGTAATTATTTAATTTTATAGAACATCAAATAGTTAATACTTTAATATTTTAAATAATTTTCAAAACTTTACAAACTTATACTAATGTAAATGAATCTGACATTTTTATTTTTTATTTTTTTTGTCTTAACTGAAAATATCATTTTTGTTATTTTTATTTATCTCACTCAAAAATATTTATTTTTTATTATAATTAAATTAATAATACAATAATACTAAAATATCATTAATTCTTATATAAATTACAAATATATCATTATACATAAAGTACAATGGACAAAAGTATTAAAATTATCTTATACATTTTCCTTATTATTATTTATTATTCTATTACATATATGTATAAGAATAATTAATTTGGGAAATTTTAACTTGAATGAATTGAGCCAAACACTAGAAAATAAAGAATGCCTTGTGAGTGTGTATAATAGTCTCTTCGTCCCAAAACAATAGAGACATTTGGGATGAACACAGAAATTAGGGAATAATTGTATTATATTAATAATTGGTATAAAAGTGTTTTTAAAAGACCAAAATACCTCTATTTTATGTAATTATTATGAAAATATTTGGATAATATTGTAAAAAATGTGAAAAGTTGGTTACCAAAAATAAATATTAAATTATAATTTTGAAAATGACAAAAATGGCAAAATAGAACAATTGTTTTGAGACAAAATAAATATGTGATAATTGGATGTTTTAAATTTGCAATGGACAATTATGATATATCAAAAATTGATGGTATTTAACCCATAAATTGATAAATTTCAAAAAGATATATGCACACACGGAACTATTAGGGGGTTTGGGGGTCATCCGCTAACCCAGCTCCCAAAAATATATATTTTTTTAGTTAAAAAAATAGTAAAATTATGTATCTTTAATTATTTGTCTATTTTGTTTCTTAGTTTTTATTTTTATCTTTTTGTAAAAAATAATAAATATTATATAATTTTATTAATTTTTTCTTTAATTTTTAATATTTTTTAATAAAAATAATAAAATTTATATAGTTGTGTTAAAATTTTTATTTTCAAACATATTACTTTTATTCGATTTTTTTTCCTTCTTTACCTCAGTGCACGAAAAGAAATTAAAAAAATAAAAATAAAAAATTCAACCATAAAAATAAATCTACATTTTGCCCCTCCAAAGCTTGCCGGCTAATTGCGCTAATGTATATGCATATATATAGAAATCAACATTGAAAAAATAAACAAAAAAATGGACAAAAAGAGGCATCACATTTTACTTTCATGATTTTGATGCGTTTATATATATATATATATATAATCTTTTATTTACAAAAATAATTAAAATCTAAAATTAATTTACAAAATGGCATCAAATATTTGTTGAGGACTGGACCAACTTAATACTAGTATGATATTGTCCGCTTTGGGCTGAGCTTACAAGGATTTGTTTTTGGACTTACTTCATGGAGTTTATTTAAAACTTATAAAGTGTGAATTTTTCTTCACAATTTTCAACGTGGAATTTGAGTTTACACCACAACAATTCAATTCGTACAAAATCAGTTGCTATTATTTGTAATTTGTGACTTTGCAAAATTTTTGTAATTTTTCTTAATTTACGTACAAGTTGTATTATTTTAGTTTTAAAAAATTTTGGTAATTTTAAAAATTAATTACTAGAAATTAAAAAAATATTTATTTTTCTAAAAATAAAATTGTAAAAAAATCAAAACAATAGTATATTTTATTAAAAATAAAGTGTAGTGAAACCCGCAACAAAAGTAATCCCTCCGTCCCATAACAAAGGATTCATTTTTCCATTTTAGTTTGTCTCATAACAAAGTATCCATTTCTTTTTTTTTTATAACTGTACTATCTACCTAACATTAAAATACTCTTACTACTTACAATATATTACACAAATGTTATTACCTTTATATCACGTCATACTAATAAGATTATATTAGTCATTTCTATTTTATTGCAACTACATCTCGATATAATACTAATATTTCTAAAACTACATAAAAAAAAAAATAAATGGATATCTAATTATGAGACAAGGGATTAATTAAAGTACAAGAATTAAAATTGCCAGAAATAATATTGATTTTTTTATTCAAAATGTCTTATTTGCATTTCCATCTTATTTTTGCACTACAATATCAAATCCTAAAACTTATTTAGAACAAAGTATCAAATATTTATTTTTTATTCAAAATACACTGTGAAATCAAAGCCGCAATTTAATTAAAATTATATCATATCAAAGACTTATTGTTCATTCAAAGTGTCGTATACGTATATTTCAATATTATTTTCAAACTATGAAATCAAATCTAAAATTTATTTAAAAAATGTCATATATAAATCGTTTGTTTCAATTCAAAATATGATATCCAAAACTTATATACACGTGACATATATTCGATATTTATTAACCAAGTAATAATTTTTGTAGTTAATAAATAGGTAGGGTGCATTATGGCTTCAATAGTGAATAACTTTATAATAATTTTCCAAGTAATAATCAAGAAATAACTAATAGGCTTCATTAATCCTACAATATTATTGTATTATTGATTAAGTTAGGTAATGAATGTAATGAGATATATCCATGATATATATACAAATTAAATATAGGGTTGGCCATAGAATTTAAATGAATTATTTTCACCACCTACTATATATATACACATACTTATAAATGATTGTACTATACTAGGTTTCCATAAAAATAAATTTTAAGTGGTTGTAAGTTTAATTCTTCATTAAATTCCCGATAAAAATTTGCCGTAGTTAGATTCGACAACAAACAAGAGTACCTTACAAGAATAGATCGAACTCACGGAGAAGTCGAAAAAAAAAATTGCATTTGTCGCGCATGAGATCACCACTCGCAAATTTTCTACGCGTATATATATGGGCATGTATACGTATGTATGTATGTATGTATACCAATATTAATAATTGTATGTTATCGGTAATCTTATCGATAAATATATGTTGTAATTTATAATATAAAAGTTACAATAATATTTAACAAAATAATTGAAAATTAACCTTAGTAGGTAAATTTTGGGTGGTTAATTATACTCACTTATTAACATTATTATTGAAAAGCTAAAAATGCATATGTATATTTAAAACTTTGCTTGTATTTTAAATATGTTCGTTTTTATATATTTACTAATATTTGATCTATAGTGCAATTTTATGCTTTCGTTTAGGAAAAAATAAAATTACCATATACTATTATTTTAATTGTTTGTAAGACACAATAAAATATATATATATATCATATCAAATACTTTTTTATATATGTAAAATATTATATCAAAGAATATTTTCTATACAAAGTATTGCATCCGATTTATATTTATATCAAATCAAATATTTTCAACTTTTTACTATTTAAAAAAAAAATCAAAATTTTCAACATTTGTATCTAAATATTATATTCTTTTAAGATTTAGGGGTATGAATATGTGACATATATTTTGTGGGATAAAATAAATTTTTTTTTTTATAGATAATTACAATAATTGTATAATAGAAAAACTCAACACCCCTCCCACCCTCCCCCCAAAAAAAAAAAAGAAAAAAAAAAACGAGTTAGAATTTTATCAAAAATAAAATAAAATAAAAGAACCAAAATATCCTATATATTTTTGTATGTCTATATAGTTCAAACAATAATTGAATGGAATTAAATTTTATTGCAAGTATCCAACCAAGACATACAGATATTTATATTTATATGTATATTGGATGGACAATAAATTCATTAATAATAATAATAATAATAATAATATTTATTATTATTATTATTATTATTATTATTATTATTATTATTATTATTATATATGATTTGCATTAAATAATTCATTGAATGTTTATTCTCCTTGCTTGCCAAAATAATTATTGGTGAAGAGAAATGGCAGTAGGATCATAAATAAAGCATCACTTGGCCATCAATAATTTCCTTGAAATAGATAATCATTAAATATATTTGTCTAAGAAACTTCAATAATTATTTATTTATTTGTATTTATAATTTATTGCCCTATAGAACAAATGCTGGGGGTGGCAATACTTAATTTTGAATTTTCAAATATATCAAATATATATACTATATATATACATATTAAAGTCTTGCCCTATTAATTTTTTTTTTTTTTTATTTTTATTTTTGATTAATTATGTATATTGGTTGTGTTACAATTTAAAAATGATTGATAAAATTACTTATATTTAACAGATATTATAAATTTATGATCCTAGGTAAGATCGGTTCAAGATCATGGGATCCTTTTCCATCAGATAGGAAGGGTAGCTGATCTTCGTAGTCCGTTCTTGACCGAGTCTGGACGTGGTTATTGGCAAAAACTCATTGAATTCATTGTTTGGCTTAGATAAATCTTTTTTGTCGATAACCTCAAACCAATCAATCGAATACTCTAGCATTAAAGTACATTTATTTTAAGTAATTTATAATGATAACATGCCAAAAGGGTTTTTTATGCATATTAATCAAGTTATGATCATATAATACTTCTATAACATAGTTTTATTTATTTTATATTGTATAAAATATTATATATAAATTACTATTTAAAAAAAAATTCAAAAAAAAAAATCCAATGTTTTGTTTAGATAAAAATTTTGAAAGTTTTTTAATATTAATATAGTAAAACTATTTTATACAAATACCAAAATAATTTTATGTTTATACAAATTACAAGAATATTATAACTTTATTTGTAGTTTTTAAGGGCAAATGTATTAAATTATTTTACACATTTCCATTCACCAATAAAGTACTACTCCTTCCGTCGTACAAACTTGTGTCTATTTGACCGGACACGTTTTAAAAAAGTGAATAATAATTTTTATTTTTTCATTTTATAATAAAAAAAAGTATAAAATGTAATGGTATTTTACTTAAAAATAAAACGAAAATATTTTTATATGAAAATTAAAAAATAAAAGTAAGTATAGATTTGAATTATAGATGAAGTATTATTTCTTAATCCACTACAAAAAAAAAAATTAAAAAATAAAAAATAAGAAAAAAACACAAATGCCCCATTTGAAACGGAAGAGTAACATACTGAACAGAAAATTAATGATCTCTCTGCTCAAATTTTATCATTATTTCCAACATACACAATTTTCAATAAAAAATAATATTTAAATATATAAAATATTTTTAAGAAATTATAAATATTTTTATTGTATTTTTGAAATTTTCAATAACTGAAAATAATATCCTAAACACGTAAAGAACCCAACTATTATTCATTTTTTTTTACATAAAGAAACACACATAAGGGGTGACGATACCAACACATAACTGAAAATATGTGATGTTTTTTTATGTGTTTATTAAATAAAAAAATAGGCACTTACATTTTTTTTTAAAAAAATAGTATATTTGTAACGGAATTCCGTTCCTAAAGTTCACGTAGCTAACGTAATTTTATCCTCAATTCCGTCACTAATAGCATTAGCAACGGAAAAATTGGATTTAGGAACGAAAAAACGTCATTACAAAATTGATATTTTTTTGTAGTGAATTATGTGATGTAAATATATGTTAATATCGTATATTTCTTTTGTTTCAATTCAAAGTATTATTCTTACAATTTTCGTGTGTCTCACTTCAAATTATTTATTTTTTAATTAAAAAATTAATCGTATATAAATAATAAAATATTCTTAACTTTTATTTAAATAACAAACATACAATTACATTTATACATAAAGTCAAATGACAAAAAAGTCAAAATTTCTTACACACTTCTACTAATTAATAAAATATTATTATTTATTAATCTACTACAAAATCTCAAAATGCCCATTTAAATGGACCGGAGGGAGTGTTTTGTAAAATATTACTATGTCTGTTGTCTAATTGTATGCTTATTTGATCGGACACGAATATTTAAGAAAAAAATATATAAAAATAAAAATTTTTAGAGTAAAGAAAAAAACAATATATTTTTTACTAAAAAGGTAAATAAAAATAAATATAGATAACAATAAAAAAAAAAGAGTAAAAAAAAATTTGAATAACAAATAAAATATATTTTAATCAAATATATGATATAAAAAGTTAATTTATTTTTTAAAAATATTTTTTTAATAATAATGTCATTTTTTATTAAAAAATACATAATTAAATAGTGGCCAAAGCATAAAAACGCAATAATAATACTAATAACAATGTAGGGTGTGTTTGATTATGGGGTTGTGTTTTTTAACAGTAAAAAAATTAAATTTAAATAGTTATTTAATGCATTATAAACAAGTATTTATATTATATATTAAATATAAAATATATTTATAGTATACTATAAAAAAATAATCATTTAATTTGATATTTTAAAAAAATTAAATAAAAAAATTTATGATAAAATTCAAAAAAAAACCCCCCTAATTTTTGTTACATGGAATTTATAAAATATATATATGTGAAAATCTGGAAAGGCTGCAAAAATACATATAGCTTGTTGAAAAAATAAATGCACATCGAATCAGGCATCACTGCATACTGATGATTATTTATTGACCCCTCAAACTTTTCCTTAAATTCAGTCAACCCCCCAAAAACACTTACTACACTGTTTTTTCTCAAAAGTCCCAAAAAGCAATTACACAAAAAATACTTTTAACTGCCGGGGGACAGTAAAGTAATTAGCACAGGCTTAGTTCCTTGTCGGAAAGTACCACGCTCCCACCGCATTCCGCCACCTCCGCCGCCCTGCCGCCGCTGACTCACTGCACGCGCAACCTCGGAACCGCCGCCGTTGTCCCCACTTTAGGGTAACACCAATGGGGACGTGCCACCTGTCCTAATACCCATTCGTTCCTTCTTACAGCACGTACTATGCACGTGCTTCGGACTTTTTAACAGTATTTTTATCTTTTTTTTTTAAATAATTAATTGTAAATATTTTCTAATTTGTAATTATGGCCTTTTTCTGGTAAAGCAGATGACCATAAAATAGTGACGTCATGTCAGGCCAGATTGCATCAGATGTATTTAATTATTTATTTAAATATTTCTCTTAGTCATTTCCACCTCATTTAAATAATAATAATATTAACGATTTCAGTATTACTTCGAGCTACATAATTTATTTTTATTTTTTATTTTCGACCATTCCACATAATTTGTCATTTTTTTTTGAAAAATTAATTATACACTTTAATTATATTTTAAAATTTAAAATTTAAAATTTTTTAAATCTTAATTAAACTATTTAGTTATCTTAATCCTAATCTATAATAATTTTTACTAAATAATTATTATTTTTACTAATAAATTTTTTAATTAATTACTAATTATTCTTTACCTAAATTCGCGTATCTACGCTAACACGCCTATCTTATCTAGAACGGAAGGAGTATTACTACTCCCTCCATCCCATATATTTTGGGCATATTCCTGTAGATACGGAAATTTAGGTAAAATATAATTAGTATGTAATTAAGAAATATATTAGTAGAAATAATTATTATTTAGTAGAAATAATTATATATTAAAATTAAGAGAAGTAAATAGCTTAATTAAAATTTAAAAAATATATATAATTTAAAATTTAAAATGTGATTAAAGTGGATAATAAAGTTTCTAAAAAAAAAAGTTATATGTGACGGGACGAAAATAGAAAATAATATTTTAATTCCACTAATATTCAATTACAAATATTTAAGATGGCGCCATTTTATTTATTTATTTTTTGACATTTAGTGATGAAGTTTTTAAATGAGATATTAATTGAAGTGTCTATCAATATAATATCGCAATTATGGAATTTCAATTATGAGTACAAGCAATTAAGGTTTCATCAATTTTATTTTTCATTATTTACTATTTTTTAAAAAAATATATATAGTAGTATTAATTTTTCTATTTAAAATATTATACAAGCACATGCTTATTCTATATTTTGTAATTGAATAAAATTTTGTTTTTTTTTTTTAAATAATCTAAAATACTAAATGTGTCTTTAGTTTATATTTCTAATTAAAATCAATAATATTCAGTATGCATGATTTATAATAAAATATAATATCAAATTATTATTTAAAATTTTTAATTTAACTGATAAACTCAAACTCAAATTAACAAAAAATATATATATATAATATAATTTGTCTCTATTTTCTATTTTCGTCCGTCTATATAATTTGTCATTTCGTTTTTTGAAATACAAGTATACACTTTAATCACATTTTAAAATTTATAATTCATATTTTTTATTTTAATTAAATTATTTTGTAATCTTAACCTTAATCTAAACTATTTTTATTAAATCATAATTATGTTCACTAATATATTTCTTAATTACTCACTAATTACAAAATACCTAAAACTTCGTATTTAAATTAAATGGAACAAATTAGTTGGGACGGAGAGAGTATTTATTTATATATTTAATTTTGTTTTTGTTTATTTTATTAATGTGTAAACATCTCGTTTATTATTTATAAAAAAAAGAAATTATTTTTTAGATATTTATATTTTATTTTTATAATTAATATTTATATTAAATATTTTATGTTATTTGTAAATTTAAACAAATATATATAATAATATAAAAATAAAATATATGAAGAATATTGTTTGATTTTGAAAAATAAAAGGTTTGATTGAATATGAATAATTTAAAAACCGGTAAAAATTAAGAAATGTAAAATTAATCTTACAAAAATAGAGTCATGACCGGATGTTCTTAGTGTTTGTTTTTTTATTTTAAATCTACTATTCATTCAATTTTTTTCTCCCAAAAATATCAAATCAAACACTTATTTTTCATTTTTTATATTATACTTAAAATCAATTTTACATTCAAAATATCACATCAACACCTATTTATACCACATCATACAACTATTTTAATTTAAAATTTTTACTATTCAAATCCCAACTCAAAATCTAAACCCCAAACAAACACATATAGGAAATTTTACAATTAAAAATATTTATTTTTATATTTTTGTAAATTTGTATTTTATATAATTCGATTCTTTACGCAGTTATATAAATATCAATATGTTTTTATTTAAATTTCATTTTAAATAAATATATATTTTAAAAATTAAAGGAAAAAAAAGTATAAAATGGAATACCGATAATATAATATACAATTAGAGGTGAATATAGAAATTTTTTTTCCTGACGGCACAATAAATAATTAAAAATAAAATATATTAAAATATTACTATTAATATTAAAAAAAACTATTATTGATAATATATAAATAATAATATAAATACCTTTTTTATATATTTATATTTTTTGAATATAAATTTGTTATTTTAATTATTTTGGATAACGATGATATTTTAAATTTCAAATTTTAAATAATCCACTCAATATTTTTGGACAATTGTAACATTTTAAATTTTAACTAGGGCACTAAATATTTAGTGGTAACACACTTAATAAATTATAAAAATATTTTACTAGTAGAATAAAATCACTGGTGGCATATGTCACCACTCTTCTACACTTACATCCGCCCCTATATACAATGATATTTTATAATTTTATTTAAATAACATTTTAATATACTATCATTTTTTTAAAAAAATAAATGAATACTATAATTTCTATTGATTATTATATAGAATAAAAAATACTTTTTCCATCTCAAATAGTATTTCCGCATAGCAGATACAAGAGGTTAAATAAAGTATAATTAATATATAATTAAAAAGTATATTTTTGATAAAAAAAAATATAGATTAATATTAAAATATATAATTATATTTTTTTAGAAAACAAAAAAACAAATTACATGGGACTGGCCAAAATTATAAAGAGTATGTTTGGTAAACAACTTTTCGAAGAATTTTTAACTTATCTTTTAGTTGTTTGACCAATAAATCAAATAATTTTGATGTTTGATAAATTAGTTTTTCAATTTGCTTATTGGATCTAAAAAATTAATTTAAAAAAAAAAAATTGTATATCCGAGGATTTCATATTAGTTTTATTCATTTTAATTTTTTTATTCTTTATTTACCCTTAAAATTAATTAATTCTTTCACCTATATTAATATATCTTTTTATCTTTTTATTATCTTCTAATAACTTATAAATTCAAATTTATAAAT
Source organism: Andrographis paniculata (assembly GCF_009805555.1). NCBI lineage: Eukaryota > Viridiplantae > Streptophyta > Magnoliopsida > Lamiales > Acanthaceae > Andrographis > Andrographis paniculata. Next base: position 2,775,496 of record NW_026137513.1, on the reverse strand, counting down.
TTAAAATAATTATTTTTTCAATGTCAATATCATTTTTATAATTTTTAGAATAAAAATAATATAAAATATTAATATTATTGATTCATTTATATAATATATATTAGTTAAAAACTTTTATCACATAATATGTTTATTAAAAATGAACATATATTTTTTAAAATTATAAATTTAGTGTAAATATATATTAGTTAAAATTTAATCTATAAAAATACATATACTAATGATTTTTGTTCTTTTATATATATTATTCTAATAAATATATATAATTTTCAATAAATTTTCATTAATTCTTTATAAAATATTATAAAAATAATAAAAATAAACATCTTAATAAATTTTTTCTAATTTTTAAAATTTAATAATAAAATTTCAAAAAAGTCTACCCACCGAAAAAACTCAACTAAATATTTTGAAAATAAAATATAAAATATCTTTAATTGTCATTTTACGTAAAAATAACTAATATTAAACCGTTATTTTACTAAACACTTTAATACAAACAACTAATCGAATCATCTAGTCAAACCAGCTAATCGAACATGCTAACGGCTAATTGCCAAACACACCCAAAATATGGACATTTTATGTGGAATGGAAAGAATAATAATATGGGATTTAAGTGTGTTTGAAAGATTTTCAAAATTTTCACTATTCATACAAAAATTTTTTCCAAAAATATCAAATCATATATTTATTTTTCATTTTTTTTTTATTATACTAAAAATCAATTTTACATTTAAAATATTACATCAATATTTATTTATATCATATTATACAATTATTTCAATTTAATATTTTTATTATTAAGTCTTAATCCAAAATCCAAAGTCTGATACAAACGCACCCTAATACAATTTACTTTTAATTATTTGAATAGTTATTTATGATAAAGTAGTCTAAGGACATACTTAAAAAGCTTCCATGCCCATAATGCCTTTTTAGAACAAAAGAAGTTTTTTAAATTAAAATGGTGCCATATATTTATATTCTATATATATATATAATCTATAAATTATTATTATTATTATTATTATTATTATTTTTCTGTATAAAATGAGATATTCAAATCTTTAGATATTAATGCACACGTGTTCTTTTGAAGTTCTATTTTAGTTTATTTTTTAAAGAATAGTAGCTAATGTAATATTTTATTAAAAATAATAATTTAGTTTTTTAAAAATAATAATGATAATTGCATAATAAATAAATTGAAACAAAGCTAAAAATTAGCATAGTCTAAAATGCTAAAGAACTGAATTGTCGATGACTTGAATTTAATTTACTTTTAATATTTAATTATTAGTATTTTTATTCAACACTTATTTATAATTAATGCTACATTCTCTCTCTTAATTTATTTTAATTTTTAACTAAATTTTTAAAAATACTTATAACTATTTTTTTTATTACTTTTTAAATAAAATATTTATTTTTTAAATGAATTAATTTTAATGGACGGGAAGGAGTATAAGTCTTAGTGTTAATTCGTGAATCCTGGTCATTTCATAATATGATTAGTTTTAGTTAACAAACTTTTATTAAAGATTGTAATTGCATCTAATAGTACAAACAAATAAATCTTTAGATAGAAAATCCTTATTCATTCAACATTTTAAATAAACACTACTCCCTCCGTCTCACATACCGTGTCTGCTGCTAATTAGGAGGGGTGCAATTAGTAAATAATTAAGAATATATTAGTGAAAATAATTATCCTATAATATAAATAATTATAAATTAAGATTAATATAACTAATTAGTTTAATTAAAATTAAAAAAAATAAATTTTAAAAATTTAAAATGAGATTAAAGTGTGTAATCATTTTTCATAAAAGAAAGTGACATGGTACGTGGGACGGACAGAAACGGCAACGTGGACATGATATTGGAACGGAGGGAATATTAACTAACATTATCATGAGAGTTCGACCTCATTTATGGACATAACAAATTATGTTCAAGTTGTTTAGCTTATAACGGGCAAAATTCACGAACTCATTTATTGGTAAGAAAAATTCATGCAATAAAGCTTTAGCACATCTAAAATTAATATATATAACACATTTAAAATACAATAATAATAATAACTCATTTATCATAAATATTTATTTAAAAAAAAAAAAAGAAAAGAAAAGGGAGAACTAAGCAATACTTAAAGCATGTCTATGTGCATCATTTAAAGAAAAAACTGCCCAAATACAACAAACGACATTTTAATTTAATGTAACAATTAATATTCCATCAATATCCGCCCGATATAATCGCAGCCGTTGGATGCAGAATAATGGGCGCATCTGTGGCCGTTGAGGGGGCAGGCAGTGTTCATTAATGAGCGTCCCGACAGCAAGTACACCCTCGCTGCTGTGCTGTGCTGTGCTGTGCTCCGGCGCAGTGCACCGAATTAATTAATTTAATTTAATTATCGCAATAAATAAATGGGATGGATGATGGATGGGTCGTCTCGTGTCTCTATCTAACAATTTCCCATAAAAATTTAAAAAAAGAAAATTAAAAAAAGAGAGAGATCTTTGAAGAATTTAGTGCTGGTTTTGTTTAAAGAGACAATAAGGTACAAATTGAATGGCCCCCCATACCCCCTTACCCTACCCCACCCCACCCACCAACTATATATACCCCCTGGAGCTGTGTCCATTTTCATATCGATCAATTCGTAAAAGTGTATAATCATCGGACGGAATTAGGGATTTTGACTTAATTTTGACGAAAATTGGGGATTTTTGGATCGATTTGGGAATGCAGTACCAATCGGAGGCGCAGAGCTACTACTCGTCGGCGGCGGCGGCGGTCGGCGGAGGCGGAGGGGCGGCGACGGCGGATCCGTACGAGAGCGTGCTGCGGCTGGCGTCGGGCAGCGCGGTGGTGATATTCAGCGTGAGCACGTGCTGCATGTGCCACGCGGTCAAGAGGCTTTTCTGCGGGATGGGTGTGAACCCGACGGTTTACGAGCTGGACCAGGACCCCCGCGGCGACGAGATCGAGCTGGCGCTGTCGCGGATGCTCGGCGGCGGCTCCGCCGTGCCGGTGGTGTTTATCGGCGGGAAGCTCGTCGGCGCGATGGAGAGAGTCATGGCGTCGCATATCAACGGGACCTTGGTCCCGCTCCTCAAGGAAGCCGGAGCGCTCTGGCTTTAATTAATTAATTAATTTTATTAATATTAATATTTTGGAAAATTAATTTTATAATATATATATATATATAATCTTGCATGGTGGGCCTTTTGCTCCTCTGTAATATTTTCCATTTGGATAATTAATTAAATTTTGATGTGTTAGGGAGTTGGAAAAAAAACTAAAATTTTAAAAATTAATACGATGCTCTAGCAGCTCTACTCTGTCTCTATATATGTTCCTTTGTAAAAATTTAATTTCATTTTAATGTACTTATTGTTAATTTCTTTGCCTTAATTTTTCATGCATGCACATGCACATGCACGCACTATTTAAATTACAATAATAAAATTTATTAATTGATTAATAAGTTACCTATGGTAGTAGAGTATATAAAATTAAATAAAGCGCAGCCATTTGTGGGCTCCATTTTTTACTCTCTCTCTCTCTCTCTAGATATAGTATATAATTTTAATTGAAATTGGTATGTATAAGATGGATATTAATGAAGGCAGGCCTATTTCTATCAACTTATTGAGCAGCATTTTCTACTCCCATCAATAGTTGCAATAAATAATTTGGCTGCCAAACTTTGTGTTAAATTTTTATAGTTACTTTTAATATATGATAGGGTATATAATAAGTCTAAACTCCCTTATTAGTCTAAAATGATAACGTATGTTTCTTTACCTAAAATTTCTCAAATTTTACTATTTGAATTCTGTGTTTTTTAAAAAAATATATATTTTTTTCTCTAACAAAACATCCTATCAAATATTATTTTAATACCAAACTCAAACCAAATATGGGTTTACCAATACATATACTCCCTCCGTCTCATAACAAAGTATCCATTTTTCCATTTTAGTCCGTCTCATAACAAAGTATCCATTTCATTTTTTAGTAACTGTACTATCTACTTAACATTACAAATACCCTTACAACTTACAATATATTACACAAATGTCATTACCTTTATATCATACATACTAATAAGGTTATTTTAGTCATTTCTACTTTATTCATACTATATTCTAATATAATCTAATATTTTTAAAACTACGTACATAAAACAAATGAATATCTAGTTATGGACAGAGGGAGTAATTAAACTTTTTTTTTTGTTCAATAATAACAACTACACATTTAATTATGCTTGCTCTTCAATAATCTCTAAAATAATATATTCGCCGTTCCAAGCATCCTACAATATTTTTTTTCTTTTGTCTCAAACTCACTACAATATTTTCAAATTTAGAAATAATTAATAATATTTATATCTATATATAATTATACACTTCACTTTATCTCATCACATCACTCAAATAAAAAAAATAAATAATCATTTATCTCTCCAATCACATCACTTAATATCCAAATTATCTCAAATTATCATATTTAATATTCTCCACCTAAATTCTGATGCTAAACATATATGTTGTACAGTGTTTGAGACAGAGGGGATAATATTTTGAGAATTTTTTCAAAGTGAAGGTGTAAGAAGGGTGACCCTTTTAAATATATATACTTCATTTGTGCGGCAAAATTTATTTTTACTTTTCTTTTTTGTCCATCCGTTAAAGTTACTCCACTATTATATTTGAAATAGTAAAAAAAATCAATATTTAATTATTACACTTTATTCAACACTTATTTACAACATGGATTCAGTGCTCACCAATGCTGATAGTTGAAAACACATTATCATAATTACATTAATTATATTATTTAATGACAAAAATTATAATAATTACTTTTTTACTCCATTCAGCACAGTTTGTTTTAGCATCTTATTTATCATTTATAATAAATATCATTCACTTTATTATATTTTCTCTATATTCTATTTAATTTATAATTAAATTTTTAAAAATATCCATGAATACTTTTTATTTTTTCAATAAAATACTCGATTTTCTTAGTTTCGTGTCGAACCCAAATTGACTAAATTTCTCGGACGGAGGGAGTACTTTCGTAAATTTGAAATATCAATTTCTGATTCCAATGTGTGTTTTGTTAAATATTCCCTATTATTCAATATTCACTAGTATTTTTATAAAACATTGCATCTCTGCTATTATTTTAAAATGTCTGTTTTACATGATAATTTTTTTTTAAAAAATTAAATTTAACTAATTTGAGATTAATGAACTACACTCAAGTTGGCCACTTTTTTTTAGAGAGAGAGAGAGAGAAACATTTATTAATTCATTCACTGCATAGTATTGATACATCTAAATTTGATGAAGGGAGACTTCCCCATTACAAAGGCAACCCAATAATAGTAATCTCGTGACTTCTCTAAATAACCATGTCTAAATATACACACATATATATATATATATATATATATTATGGCTTGGAATTATGTACAAGTGAAGTACATGAACACTTGAGCAAGCCCTTTTGTTCATCTACTTTCAAATAATTTTTTTACTTTTACATCAAAAACATGGATTCATCTAAGAGTTAACAAAAAAGGGTTGTTCTCGAAGACATGGGATCGGTGCAAATCCTTTAATGGTACCATAGGAAAAAAGGGCATCCGAAACGATCCAAACATGACAAGCAAATCTTGGCCACAAGAAAGAACCCTAAAGAGCGAAGAACACATCGAAGGCTATGCTTTGACGAAGAAAAAACTAAGGGTTGCCCCCGAAGGATGCATTTCAATCTATGTTGGACCCAAAAGGGATAGCTTTTTTATCAAAACCGAGCTCATAAACCATCCCTTGTTCAAGGTATTGCTCGAGGAAGCCGAATCTGAGTATGGGTATAGTAGCGAAGGCCCTTTGGTACTTCCGTGCGAAGTTGATCATTTTATCAGTATTCTAATAAAAATGGATTGTTGCGATGAAGAGATGGCGGATAAACATTATAAAGGGTGTTATTTTGTCGCCGGGATTCAATCTTCTTACCACCTCCTTCATCGCCCAAGATTTGTCGCCTTCCATAGTTTACACTTTTGATCAAAAAATTGGTGTCATGGCCGCAATTGTTGTTCTATGGATGTGTCTACATGTATCCATGTAATTATCTAGAGAGGGTGCGTTCAGTGTTTTAGTTTAAATTTTTTTTTTATTATTATGATATAATATTTTGTGTTGAATATAATTTTATTTTATTTTATTGTGAAAATGTAATATATATTTCATCAATCCTAATAGAATGTACATTTTACTTATTCATATATTAACAAATATTATTATATTTTTAATCTAATAAGAATTTTTAAAATTGCACATTCGAGTCGGATGAAAAAGTATATTTTAATTTTAATTAATACTATTATTATATACTCTACAATTGTTCATAAAAGAAATAATTTTTTTTAAAAAAAATCTGGGGTGTGTTTATTTTATCTTATTTTTAATATTTTGGATAAATATATACTATTTTTCTCATAAAACTTCAAATAGAAAATACAATTTGAACCAAAACATAAATACAAAATTTAATTTCAAATTAAAACAAAATAAACCTTGTATTCACACCGTCCTGCCACAATAACCATTTCTCTCTCTCTTTTTTTTTTTTTTTTCTTATTTTTTGTCAATTTCATGATTTTTTTTCTATTTTTAATAAATTTATCAATTTTAAACACAATTAACAAATTAAATATATAATTTTTTACACATAGGACCACTCAAAATCTCTTTATTTATACTTCAATTAAAAAATATTTATTTACTTTTATAATTTTCAATATTTTTATAAAACTAATTTTTGGTAAATATAATTAAATAAATATTTTTTATTTATTTGTGTCGTATAAAATTTTTTTTTTACAAAATAATATTCATAATATTGTACACATATTTTAAATTTGTTTTAATAAATATATAATTGTTACGTACGAAATTTAGAATTAGGTTAAAAGCCCAAGGTAAAAAGAAGAATGGGCCTGGCAATAGAGTTGATTGAACTGACTGAAGGGTACCATGAGGAAATCAAGGAAAATAGGTTTATTACTAAGGAAAGTCCTCAAGACGGAAGGACCTCAGGTCGGAAGGTCTTCAGGTCGGTAGGTCCTCAAGACGGAAAGTCATTAGGACGGAAGGACCTCAGGTCGGTAGGTCCTCAAGACGGAAGGACCTCAGGTCGGAAGGACTTCAGGTCGGTAGGTCTTCAAGACGGAAAGACCTCAAGTCGGAAGGTTTCCAGGTCGGGAAGTCCTCAAGGCGGAAAGACCTCAAGTCGGAAGGTTTTCAGGTCGGGAGGTCCGCAAGACGGAAAGACCTCAAGTCGGAAGGTTTTCAGGTCGGGAGGTCCTCAAGACGGAAAGACCTCAAGTCGGAAGGTTTTCAGGTCGGGAAGTCCTCAAGACGGAAAGACCTCAAGTCGGAAGGTTTTCAGGTCGGGAATTCTTCAAGGCGGAAAGACCTCAAGTCGGAAGGTTTTCAGGTCGGGAAGTCCTCAAGGCGGAAAGACCTCAAGTCAGATGGTTCGCAAGTCGGGAGGATTGGCGGTCGGACCCATACTATTGTAGATTGGTAGTCGGGCCAAAAGAGCGGAAGGTCTGTGGTCGGCTCAAAGAGTGAAATGTAGGGATAATTTTGGTCTGCTGAGGACGCGTGTCAGCATGAGAAGGGTTGGAAGACGGTTTGGAAGGAGACGTTGTAACCGTTCGGATGACGGTTTTCGGTACGGTTTCCCAGAGAATATTTAAAGGCTTGGATAATCATTTGGCAAGGTATCTTCAATCAACTTCAACAAAGCAAAGTCAGATTTGGGGATCACCACTTTAAATTTCAGTCTTTTATTTTCCAGTTTATTTTCTGTACGTTACAGTGTTTAGAGATTCCTAATCTCAGGCACTAATTAATCAAGTTTAAGGATATTTTTCATATCTTTGAATTTTACTTTATTTTTGTTGAAAAATTACATCAACAAATTGGCGACCACAGTGGGAACAAGACAAAATTGCTCATTCCAATTCCGGCGATAATTACATACGTCTAAGATCCGGCCGTATCATCGGAAGGGTCCATATGGCAGGTTCACAACCTCAATCATCGTCGGCACCGGTGGGAGAATCCGTTCCACCACCTAATGTGCCAAATGCCGGGGAAATCCCACAACCACCAACAGATTGGTGGTCTTATGTTCAACAAATGTTGCGTGAGCAACAAACGAACATGTTGCGTGAACAACAGAGTATGATGCAGACCATGATAGATCAAGCACTGTCTAGGGTTAGTCTTCAACCCACTCAAACTCCACCAGGAGTATCACCGTCCAGACTACAGACAAATTTCGCAGGGCCATCATTCGTGGATAGTGCATTTCCAAGTGCCACAAATCCCAACCGAATGGATAGGGGAAAGTCTCCTCTAACTTTTCCCAACACTGTTCCACTGGGACCAAGGGTTACCAATCCGCAGACGAACAATACAAGGGAAGACAGGCCTGAAGGATATATACATGATCCTATTCATATTCCTGTGCAGGATCCGTTCCATGTTCCTGATCATCAACGCTTTCATGTAGATCCTGATGAGCTTGCACATATATTAAGGGATCAGTATGGATTAACTCCTCAGATGGCTAACCGCCCTGCATATCAGAAACCTTTCCCAGAAAGGGTCATTAATGAACACCCTCTCCCAAGGAATTATCGACCACCCGATTTTCATGCATTCTCAGGGGAGGACGGATCTTCCACCATAGAACATGTTGGTCGGTTCACAGCACAATTGGGAGAAGTTGGTAATAACCCTTTTTATAAGTTGCAACTGTTTGGCTTATCTCTTACTAGAACCGCGTTTTCATGGTTTGCAAGTCTGCCTCCTGGACAAATTCAGACGTGGGAAGGACTGGAGACGGCATTTCATGCTAGATTCTTCAATCCTTTACCAACTGTTTCTTTAACAGATTTAATGGAATTGAGGCAGTATCCAGAAGAATCTGCTTCACAATTTATAGAAAGGGTACGATTGATGAAGGGACGATGTCCTACGGTAATCAGTGAGAAAGAGATGACCAATTTAGTGGTCCGGAATATGCATACTCGTTTAAGAAAGGCACTCACTGCCCTGGACGTGGAGGATTTGGCAAGTCTTGCATCCAAGGCAGGGCGTCTAGAGTCTTTGTTCAGAGAGGAAGATCAGCATAACAGGCGTAATAGAGGCCAACATATGGCGAGTATGGGAACAGAAACATGTGACTTTGATTTTAATAATCAGTCAGAAGAGATGGCAGCCGAAATCCTTTCTGGAAAACCTTATGTATGCCCTAAGTTGAAGCCAGTACTAGGATCTGAAGGAAAAGAACAACCGACGTTTGATAGTTCAAAAGCTGATGAAATTTTTGATATCTTGCTGACTGATGGTCAGATCCGTATTCCAAAGGGGCAAAGACTTGCCACTAAAGAAGAAATCAAAGGGAGACCATATTGTAAGTGGCATAATTCTTTCACGCACACTACAAGTCAGTGTACTCATTTCAGGAAGGAAATTCAAAAGGCCATCAAGACGGGTCGGCTCAAATACATCACTCTAGGTGTAGACCAGCAACCGTTTCCGAAAGTAACAACGGCAATGGTTGACATCCAACCAAGTTCGGAAACAAGGAAAAGTTCGGCCAATGATGGACAAACAGGGGAACGAACTCAGGCAAGCCCCGGAACAAAGAAAGGAAATCAGCCAAAAAGCAGCCGACCTGAAGAACGACTCAAAGTTTGTGAGAAACCAGTCGCTGAAAAATGGGACCATCCAGACGGTTCTTTTAATGTGGAGGTGAAAGAAGGGGCGTTAGTTCGTGACCACCCGACCAGAAAAACAGGGTCAGTCGGGAACAATTGGGCTCGAAATAAAAAGCCTTTGCCAGTTGATATAGATCCTCGTTTCCCAGGTATGAATCGTACACAGATTCGCAATGCCAAACGCAGGTATGCTGCAAAGTATGGGAAACGAGTTCCTTCAGCAAAACAATTAACCGACGAACAAAAAGCAGCCGACCACGTGGCAGGAGATCGGTCCGTTAGAGTCTCCACAGAACAACCGACCAACGAGCAGGGAGCAGCCATTCAGTCTCCAATTGGTCGGTCCAGTCGGGTCTGGTCAGGAAAGCAACCGAATGCCGAATCAGGCGCTTCCGACCATACCAAAAGAAGTTCGTCGGGACAGGGGAAAGGTAAAGGAATGGCAGATGAAATAATTAAAGGTTTTAGATGCCAACATTGTGAACGGATCAACATCAATCCATCTCTTGAAGACTTCCGTATAGAATCTTTGACGCTTCAACCTCAGAACAAGACGAAGGAAGAAGTTATAACTACATAGGAAAGTTCAAGATCTGTTAAATCTCGTCTGGGACCACGCATCCCTTGTCGGATGACAGAAGTTAATCAGATGAGAGATGAACCGATATGGGCGAGTCTGGTAGATGATACTATGGACGAACCGTTATGGGCATTCTTGGCAGATGATGAATTAGAGGAAACAGAGTGGGCAAAGACTTCAGATTCTGAGCCTCAGTCCGAAACACCTTCGATAGTGTTTCCTCCTATTCCAGAGGGTGCGATCTCCCATTTGAAACCTCTGTATGTTAATGCTCACATTTGTGGGAAACCAATTACAAAGGTTTTCGTGGATAATGGAGCAGTCTTTAACGTTATGCCATTGAAGACTCTCAAGAAGCTAGGGAAAGGAATTCATGATCTGTCTCCTGTGGAATTCGAAATGACAAGTTTTACAGGGCAGCCGACTAAGCCTGAAGGGATGATGGTTGCCACCATTGAAGTCGGACCAAAGAAGATTTCCACTGTTTTCTTTATTGTGGACGCAGATACTACATACTCTCTCTTGCTGGGAAGAGACTGGATTCATGCCTCCCAATGTGTGCCATCAACCCTGCACCAACAATTGATGTTCTGGGAAGGAAATCAGGTTCTCAAAATGGAAGCGAATGACAACCCCTTCGATATATCAGAGCAAGTTGAAGAGTCAGTGTTTTATTCCAGTCATTTGGCTCCGATGTCTCAGTTGTATATGGCCAGGGAGTACCCATACAAGGGTTATAAAGTCACTGGTCAGAACTCGATGTTCTATTAAAAGAACACCTTGATTGTATGGCTCATGATAAAGCCACACCCATTCCCATATAATTTGTTTGCAATGGATGATACAAGTTTAGAAGTATGTAGTTCTCTTACTAATAAGTTCTATTTAAAGCAGTTATTACATAAAGCAGAAAATAGTAAAGAGATTCTTGATGTTCACCTCCAAGAAGATGAACAATTTCGTTGGCCTGATTTATTGGAGAAAACAGAACCAACAGCTTCATCACAAGACCCATTATTGGAGTTTAATTTAGGAACCGAATTGGTTCCAAAAGTGATCAGGTTAAGTGGTTATTTGTCTAAAGAGCAACAAACAATGATGCTCGAAGTTATTAGAAACAACATTGATTGTTTAGCATGGGATTATTCAGAGATGCCTGGTTTGACAAGAAGTCTAATAGAGCATCGATTGCCTATCAAAGAAGGTTGTAAACCTTACAAACAACCTCCAAGGCGAATGAGCCCGGACCTAATGCCTCAAATCAAGGAAGAAATCCAAAAACTTCTCAAAGTGGGTTTTATTCAGCCTTGCCGTTATGCGGAGTGGCTGGCTAATATTGTGCCAGTGGTCAAGAAAAATGGTAAAATTAGGATATGCATCGATTTCAGGGATTTGAATCTAGCTATCCCTAAGGATGAATATGTGATGCCTATGGCCGACATGTTGATAGATGCAGCAGCAGGGCATAAAATCCTTAGTCTGATGGATGGTTATGCAGGTTATAACCAAATATTTCTGGCAGAGGAAGACATTCCTAAGACAGCATTCAGATGCCCAGGGGCTTTAGGTATTTATGAATGGACAGTCATGCCATTCGGGTTAAAGAATGCAGGGGCAACTTACCAAAGAGCCATGAATTCAATCTTTCATGATTTAATTGGCAGATCTATGGAAGTGTATATTGATGATGTTATTGTTAAATCTGCCAGTTTTGATGAACATTTGAGAAATCTTGAAGAGGCATTTGAAAGAATGAAGAAGTACAATTTAAAGATGAATCCAACCAAATGTGCCTTTGGAATATCAGCCGGGAGCTTTTTAGGATTTTTAGTTCATGAGAGAGGAATTGAAATCGATGCCAACAAGGCTAAAGCCATTCTTGATAGTCGGCCACCCAGGACGATTAAAGAAATCCAAAGTCTTTTGGGTAAGGTGAATTATTTGAGGCGTTTCATTTCTAATGCTGCTGGCAAGGTTAGACCCATCACTAAATTGTTGAAAGCTGGAAAAAATGCTTTCGAATGGGGTCCCGATCAACAAATGGCTTTAGATGCTATCAAGCAGGCATTGGTTCACCCTCCAGTCTTGATGCCTCCTAAACAAGGTCGGCCACTCAAACTTTATTTGGCAAATACATATGAAGTGGTTAGCTGTTTATTGGCACAGGATGGTGATGACGGGAAGGAAAGGGCAATCTACTATCTCAGTAAAACCCTTACAGGACCAGAACTGAATTACACTATGCCAGAAAAAATGTGTTATTCATTGGTCTTCGCTTGTACTAAACTCGAGCATTATTTGCTGCCCAGAAGAATTGAGGTCATATCAAAGGTGGATCTCATCAAATTAATTTTGCAGAGACCTACTATGAAGGGCAGACTTATGAAGTGGGCCATCAAATTGGCTCCTTTTGATCTTCAACATTCCCCGCTGAGGGCAATCAAGGGACAAGCAGTAGCCGACTTCTTAGCAGAATTTTCACAAGTCGGGTATTCTCTTTGTGATAGCGTCCGACCACTTGGTCGTTCATCATATTTGGATAATCTACAGGTCGGGTGTGTGCCATATATAAGTACCAGAACATGGTTGATGTTCTTTGATGGTTCTACCTCTGGAAACAAATCAGGGGTAGGGGTCTTTTTGCAAGGACCTGATGGTCAAAAGATCAACTTACAATTACGATTGGAAGCCATGACCCATAATTCGGCAGAATATGAGGCTTTAATTTTGGGTCTGGAGGCTTTAATAGCCAGGAAGGTCCAGTCTGTAATCATAAGAGGGGATTCTCAACTAGTAATCAACCAGGTAAACAACCAATATGTTTGCAATTACCCTCATCTTCGCAGATACAGGGACATTGTGCGTCGGTTACTGACGAAAATCTCAGAAGTAATAATTGAGTTCATTCCGAGGAAAGAAAACCAACGTGCCGATGAGTTGGCTCAAAGGGCCTGTAAAGGAATTCTGGAGGATATGTGGTCGGAGGTCAAGTCGGGCATAGAAGAAAAGACAGACCCAATATGTGACCGAATGGTCGGGCAAGAGACGGTCGGTCAGGAGTCCGACTGCGAAGTTACGGTCGGGCAAGAGGCTATTGGACAGGAGCCCGACTGCGAAGTTACGGTCGGGCAAGAGGTTATTGGACAGGAGCCCGACTGCGAAGTTACGGTCGGGCAAGAGGTTATTGGACAGGAGCCCGACTGCGAAGTTACGGTCGGGCAAGAGGCTATTGGACAGGAGCCCGACTGCGAAGTTACGGTCGGGCAAGAGGTTATTGGACAGGAGCCCGACTGCGAAGTTACGGTCGGGCAAGAGGTTATTGGACAGGAGCCCGACTGCGAAGTTACGGTCGGGCAAGAGGCTATTGGACAGGAGCCCGACTGCGAAGTTACGGTCGAGCAAGAGGCTATCGGACAGGAGCCCGATTGTGAAGTTATGATCGGGCAGGAGAGTGTCGGACAGGAGCCCGACTGCGAGGCTGTCGGGCAGGAGACGGTCGGTCAGGAGCCCGATTGCGAAGTTATTATCGGACAGAAGTCCGATGGCGAAACAGTGCCCGATTGGAGAACAGAGCTTATCCTGTATTTACAGAATCCTGGTGTGAGTGTTTCAATTGCGACACGATTGAAGGCTTTACGTTTTCAATTGATAAATGGAATTTTGTACAAGAGATCATTTGAAGGTTTACTTTTGAAATGCTTGGGATCTAAAGAAGCTCTAGAAGTGATGACAGAAGTACATGGTGGGATATGTGGAGCTCATCGAGCAGGTTTGAATATGAGATGGGCCATTCATCGTTTGGGGTTTTTCTGGCCAAAGATTTTTGAAGATTGTATACAATTTGCCAAGGGCTGTCAGGAATGTCAAAGACATGGAAACTTAAACCATTTGCCAGTAACCGAATTGCAATTTTTGGCAAAACCATGGCCTTTTAAATCATGGGCTATGGATATTATTGGTAAGATACATCCTGCTTCATCGAAACATCATTGTTTCATATTGGTCGCGACTGATTACTTTACCAAATGGGTAGAAGCAGTTGCTTTGAAAAATGTGGATCAGAAAGAAGTGATAGACTTCGTTTTGAACCAAATTATTTACAGATATGGTATTCCTCAGTCTATAACAACCGACCAAGGCTTGGTCTTTACAGGGGAAAAGTTCTCTAATTTCTTGGCAGAATTCGGTGTTCGGTTACATCATTCTTCACCTTATTATCCCCAAGCCAATGGACAGGCGGAAGCAGCAAATAAGATTATCATTGGGATTATAAAGAAGATGGTTGAAGGGAACCCAAGAAAGTGGCATTTGTTATTGTCTCAGGCTTTATGGGCACATAGAAATACCAGAAATACAGCCACAGGGTTCTCACCTTACCAACTTACGTTTGGCCAAGATGCTGTTTTACCAGCCGAAATTCGAGTATCATCTGGCCGAACAGAATTTACTGATAGTGATCTTACAAAGGAATACCAACAACTTATGTTGCAGCAGTTAGAAGATTTGGATGTTAACCGTCTCCATGCAATAGATCGAAGTGTGAAACAGAGTGAAATCAGAGCAAGGAGTTACGGAAAGAAAGTTCTTCACAGGACATTCCAAAAAGGAGACCTAGTCTGGAAGACCATTCTTCCTACATATAAGAAAACTGATCAATTGGGAAAGTGGTCACCGAATTGGGAAGGACCATACATTGTTCAAAAAGATATTGGAAATGGCGCGTTCATTATTGTAAATCATGAAGGTAGAAGAGTACATGATTGTATTAATGCTAAATATCTGAAGAGGTATTATCCTGCCTTTTCAGATAACAAGACTGCCTGAAACAAAATATTATTCAGAACCCATTTGTGGGGTTCGAACCTACGGAAAGGTTCATTTCTGTTAGTCATCGTGTAGTTGTGAGAAATTTTCTGCCTCTGAATCAGACTTTTCATCCCAGTGAGTGGATATTAGCTCTGGTTCTTCTTCAATAAGATCTTCCAAATCTGGTCGGTACCTTTCCCATTGGCTTTGCATTTCATCTAAATCTTGATGGGTACGTGCTTGCATGTCTGTTATGGCTTGATGTTCACGATCAACAATGGTCCGTAATCTTGAGAAGACTTTTCGTTGGTTGGAAAAGATGTTATCCCAACCAAGATCTGGAAGTATAGTTGCTGCGTGATTTTCTATCATTTCCATGTGGTGATGGAGATCAGGAATGCGGCTAAGGATGTCACGAAGAGGTTCATACCCCTCAATGACTTTTTCCATCAGGCGGATGACGCGATGAATGGTTCTTCTTCCTCGTTGGGAGAATCGGAATTTGAAGTCTAGTTGCTTGAGTATATGTAACAAGTCTTCTGCATGGCCTCCAATAGGGTGATTACCCACAAAGAAGGGTTGAAGAACACCCTGCCAATTGTTTGATGGAACATAAGGTCGGTCATTCGCCATGTTTGTTAACACTTTAAGTGTTGTGATTTTCAAAATATGCCTTGGAATGTGTTTCTTAAAATGTGAGAAACAATGTTCTTTTAAAGAAGGAGTTTGTTTCTATTCCTACAAAGTTGGAAATTGAAAGGTGATCCTTGTTTTGTGAGACGAAAGAAAAATGGATTACTAAGTCAAACGTTGTTACAGAGGGGAAAATATTACAACAATGCCCCTAGGGCAGTTTTTATATGGGTCCATTTGATTTCATCCCTGGATAGCCTTCTGGTATTGGCAGCCGTCTGATATCTTATGATGAATTGGGATCGGGCTTGGGTTTTCAGCTCTTGATCCAATTCAGCCTCATTTTTGGTATACTTCTCAAGCAGACGCTGTTCATTGGTAATTTGCTTATCCAGGGTAGACTGTTCTTTCCTCAGCTCCCGTAATTCTGCCTCCTTTTTCTGAATAGCTTCATCAACTTGAGCTTTCGTGCTAAGGAGACCACCCAGCCTTCCAGTAGTCTGCTGAAGAGATTCTCGGGTCTTAGCGAAAGAATTCTCCAGCGTTGTTTGATCGAAGTCGGGCTGGGGGGTTTCGGCTGACAGGAGTCCAATGACTAGCACTTCAGTCTTGAGCTCTGTAAGTCTTTCCATCAGCCGATGCAGAATGGGGACGGCTGGCGATTCCGTTGGAGTGTAAAAAAGAAGGCCACCAACCGTCTGAATGAGTCTGTCCAATAAGTCGGATCTCAATTCTGACAGGGGATGGTTAATGGCCTCAGTGATTATGGTTCGGGCCTCCGCTGGAACCGGGACAGTCGATAGGACAGCTAAGTCCGAAGGCCCCTGCAAGTCCTACAATGTCAATAAGTATTCCAAGGAAGGTGCCAATTTATTCAGCTCAGATATGTGTTACCTCTGGGCGGACTGCTGTCAGTGAGGGGGGCAGCAATGAGGTCGGTCGAGTAGGGCAGACAGCTGGTATAATAGCAGCCGACTCGTCGGCTGCTGCGAATGGTCGCTGAGGTGCCGACCTGGGTCCCTATGGAAAGTAGTATATAGAACAGTTAGTGTTTTCTGAAGGAAACATCGTAGCGTGGATTGGCTTAATCTTACCAAGTTCACAGAAGTCTCCGAATCGGATGAAGAAACTTCTTCCATTTCTGGAGGTTGGGCTGCCACAGGTGGTTCTTCTGCCTGCCCCTCGATTGCTGGTGGGAGCGCCGCTGCTGGCTGGACGGCTGCAGGGTGGACGGCTGCATCTAGAGCCACTGCAGCTGAGGCATTTTCAGTCTCCAGCACGGCTGCACCCGATTGGACGGTTTCGGGATCAGCAGCTTCCGGGACGTCGTATGGAGGGTCAGCTTCGGCAAGGGCAGCTGGTGTTTCCTTCGACATGGATGAGTCTGATGCTATGTATGGCGGTCGACCCATCTGGGAAGTAGTTCCCTCGCTGTCAGAAGAGACCCCTGCTGCTGATCCGATGGGTGAAGGTGTCTGTGAAAAATCATGGGAATGTTGCTGATTGAATATATCAAGGTTGGTCATTGAAATCCTAAGTATTGCTGATAAGAGGACTTACTGGTTCTATAGGCAGTTCTTGTAAAGATTGCCTCCTGGTCGGGTGCCTGGCCCGACCACTCCTCGGTACGGGAGGAAGAGTTTGCCTCCTCGTCGGGTCCTCCGTCCGACTGCTCATTGGCAAAGTGAGAAGTGGAGTAGGGGTTTGGAGAGGAACTGCCTCAGTCGGGACCAAAGGTTGGTTGGCTGGGGTTGGCGTCGGTTGTGTGGTCGGTGCTGCCAAGGTCGGTTCTGGTGAATGATATGTGAAATCAAAGTTAAGATATAGTGAATTGGTTCACGGTTTTAAGAAAAATTACCTATTCGGGGTCGGATCCTTGCTGATGTTTTCGTAGTTCCAAGGTCCGCTGGTGCTTGCTGGTCGGCCCCAGAGGTCGGGGGTGTCGGCAGCCGGGACGCCTTCCTTTTTCGCGTTGGAGCAATAGACCCGGTCCCCGGGGCGGCTGTTGGTTGTTGAGTGCTAGTATGTCTAGCCGCCCCTAGAACCAATCCTTGGGGTGGAAGGAGTATGTTCAGCAACCGACCCTCATCAGGGGATATCAGGGGCCATACAACCGACCACCATTCATTGAAAGTATCTACAATCTCAGGGTTGGAGCGGAAAGGAATATAAGAATTGGAAGTTATATACGTGGTGAGCTGGGAGATATAAGAAGGGATTGAATTTGGTAGGACTCGTCGGTCGGGACTTTGAAAAATTATATGAGGACAAGCGACGGGTCCAGGGATACCTTGGCAACAGCCGAACTGGCGCGCTATGAATTGAGGTTCATAATTAAAAGTGTAAAAGGTTTTCTGCCCCTTTTTATCAAGTTTTTTGCTACTAAAAAGAGACCTGGGTTTGAGGGCAACGTCCCAGGCAAAAGGATAAGTGGAATGAGGACAAGGCTCAGGAGTCGGAAGCGGATTTGGTACTGGAAAAGGCCAAAAATGGTCGGGAGCATAGCCCGCATATTTTTTATACATAGAAAATCGAGAGTTACTGCGGGTATCTGTTAAAACTGCGATTATTATTGGATCGGAAGATTGGAGGTTATTCCGTCCTGAGCAGAGTCGGTTAAGGGCTAATCCCAAATGTTTTTCAGCTGTTGGCATAGTGGGCGGAGATCCTAAGTTAAACGCATTGGGGAAGTAGAGCCGGAACCAAAGTTCTAAAAACCAAAAAGGACCCGACGCGGCAGTATCTAATTTCCTATTATCATTATCTGTTAAACGAAGGCTAACTCTAGTGAGTCCTTCAAACAGATTGGCTAAAAACAGGGTGCCAAGAGAGAAAAAACGACCTGACGCGATATGAATGGCTAGGTCGAGATGAGAAGGAAGAACACATTTGGAAGGGGAAACAATGACGTACCTACAAAGCCAAAAAAGGATAAAGGCAGTATGCTCCCGGTCGGTTACAGGGGTCCCTGGAGCCCCTTGCTGGTCGGTTGCGAACTTTGTCCAACCCCATTCCTTCACACCTTGTAAAGACCACCCTGGATGGTCTTCTGATGGCTCCTGCCCATCTAGGGCTCCCATTACAGGGTCTTCACCCACGACTGGGAGATGCGCGATCATTGCAACGTCCATAAGAGTTGGGCCAAAGGGGCCCGATGGGAAGAGGAAAGTCCCATTTTCCGCATTCCAGAAGGCAGACATGGCCAACAACACCTTCTCATGCAGGTTGATAGGCATGGTGGACAGTAATATTGCTTGGTCGATTTTTTGGGAACGCCATTGGGTCTGGAAGTGTTCTGCTACCTGTCGATACCAAGCGCGGTAAGGATCTTTTGGGTCTGTGAGATGAGTTTTGATGCTGTCTCAAATGCGAACTGCTTGGTAGTTAGGGCTGTTGATAGCTAAGGAATTTCGGGATTCCAAGACTTCCCTCATCCGATTTGAATCTTCAGGAGTAGTGCAATATGGACGGATCGTCGGAGTCAGTACTTTCGAGGCTGAAAATGGGCCCTCCGGGAGGGTTCCGTCGAAGGGAAGGGCAGGAATGTATTGATTCGCCATGGTCAGAGTGTTTTGGGTTTGTGATTCACAAAAGCTTGTATTGCGGAGAAGGAAGATTATCAGGAGTGTTGCAGTAACTGGTGCAGTTGCTAAGGGAGTTTTTCAAGAGGGTAGTGATTTATGAACTTCCAAACATTGATTGTTAAATGGCGTTTGAAAGTCCCTTGGCGGCGGGCAAGTTGTTACGTACGAAATTTAGAATTAGGTTAAAAGCCCAAGGTAAAAAGAAGAATGGGCCTGGCAATAGAGTTGATTGAACTGACTGAAGGGTACCATGAGGAAATCAAGGAAAATAGGTTTATTACTAAGGAAAGTCCTCAAGACGGAAGGACCTCAGGTCGGAAGGTCTTCAGGTCGGTAGGTCCTCAAGACGGAAAGTCATTAGGACGGAAGGACCTCAGGTCGGTAGGTCCTCAAGACGGAAGGACCTCAGGTCGGAAGGACTTCAGGTCGGTAGGTCTTCAAGACGGAAAGACCTCAAGTCGGAAGGTTTCCAGGTCGGGAAGTCCTCAAGGCGGAAAGACCTCAAGTCGGAAGGTTTTCAGGTCGGGAGGTCCGCAAGACGGAAAGACCTCAAGTCGGAAGGTTTTCAGGTCGGGAGGTCCTCAAGACGGAAAGACCTCAAGTCGGAAGGTTTTCAGGTCGGGAAGTCCTCAAGACGGAAAGACCTCAAGTCGGAAGGTTTTCAGGTCGGGAATTCTTCAAGGCGGAAAGACCTCAAGTCGGAAGGTTTTCAGGTCGGGAAGTCCTCAAGGCGGAAAGACCTCAAGTCAGATGGTTCGCAAGTCGGGAGGATTGGCGGTCGGACCCATACTATTGTAGATTGGTAGTCGGGCCAAAAGAGCGGAAGGTCTGTGGTCGGCTCAAAGAGTGAAATGTAGGGATAATTTTGGTCTGCTGAGGACGCGTGTCAGCATGAGAAGGGTTGGAAGACGGTTTGGAAGGAGACGTTGTAACCGTTCGGATGACGGTTTTCGGTACGGTTTCCCAGAGAATATTTAAAGGCTTGGATAATCATTTGGCAAGGTATCTTCAATCAACTTCAACAAAGCAAAGTCAGATTTGGGGATCACCACTTTAAATTTCAGTCTTTTATTTTCCAGTTTATTTTCTGTACGTTACAGTGTTTAGAGATTCCTAATCTCAGGCACTAATTAATCAAGTTTAAGGATATTTTTCATATCTTTGAATTTTACTTTATTTTTGTTGAAAAATTACATCAACAATAATATACTTCTATTACAATCATTAAATAATCGATCTATATTAGCTCAAACAAAATGCATCAGGAGGGAGTATTATCTTTTCAAAACATTTTGGCATTATTCCATATATCATTTAATCTCCAATAGATATAACTATGTTTAGATAAAATAAATAAATAAATGGAAGTTTAATTCTGAAAAATCAAAAGAAATAAAATATTAGTCACTCTGTTTCAGCTAGTTTGTCTTTAAACACTGAATTTTAGGTATTAGTAAAATAATTATAATTTAATAAAAAAAATTTTAAAATAAAATTAAAATGATTAAATAATTTAATTAAAATAAAAAAATTATAAATTATAAATTTTAAAATGTGATTAAAATGTATAATTATATTTCTAAAACAAAAACAATGACAAATTATGTGAATGGACGAAAATAAAAATAGTGAAAAAAAAATTAAGTGGGACAATATGCTACTCCCTCCTTCTTACAAGAAGGATACCATTTTCCATTTTTGTCCGTTCCAAAAAAATATTATTTTCTAATTTAGTAATTGTACTACTTACCTAACATAATTAATACCTTTACAACTTCTAATATATTAAACAAATGTCATTATTTTTTATCACACAATCTAATAAGGGCAATTTTGTCTTTTTTATATAAATTAATACTCCCTCCGTCCACAAAAAAAGTATACAATTACTTTTGGGGTGGTGTTTAAGAAATAATAGTATTTTAATTATAGTGGGTAGTTAAAAGTAGTGTAATGACATTTTTGTCCTTGCTTTTTGGTGTAAAAGTAATGATGTGATGTAAAGTGGGGGTATTTGTGGAAAAAAGTAAGGTATTTAATGAAATGTTTACTTTGTAGTTTGACGTCCCAAAATAAAAATATGTATACTTTCTAGCTGGACGGAGGGAGTATAATACTAATATTTAAAAATCTACGTGAAAAAATAAATGTTATTCTTTTTGCGGAATGGACGTAGTATAATATTTTTATGAAAAAATTATAACGTTGTACTCCCTCCGTCCTATAACAAAGTATTCATTTTTCCATTTTAGTTTGTCATGACAAAGTATCTATTTTTTTTAGTAACTGTACTATCTATTAACATATTTTAGTCATTTCTACTTTATTTTTACTGTATTCAAATATAATATTTCCTCCGTCTCATTGGAAGGGTGTCATTTGTTTTTTGCACGTAGATTTTTAAATATTAATATTATATTGGATTGTAGTAAAAAAGACAAAAATACCCCTATTAGTATGGTGTAATATAAAAGTAATGACAAATGAAATGGTACTTATTATGTTAAGTATGTAGTACAATTACTAAATTAGGTAATGGTAACCTTGTTTTGGGACGGACGAAAATAGAAAATAGTAACCTTTCAATGGGACGGGGGGAGAGTACTAATATTTTTAAAACTATGTGCAAAAGCCAATGGATATTTATTTATGGATGGAGGGAATATTATAAATAAATACTCCCTCCGTCCCTTAACAATCTATCCATTTTTTCATTTTGGTCCGTCCGTATCCATTTTCTTTTTTAGTAATTGTACTATCTACCTAACATTACAAATACCCTTCTAATTTATAATATATTATACAAATGTTATTATCTTTATATCATACAATACTAAAATTAATTTAGTATTTTTATTTTTATTTCGACTTTATCCATGTAAGAAGCAAATAGATATATAGATATGAGATGAGTAAATAAATAATAAGTGTTCAAAATATTTTATCTCAGTCAGAGTGATTTTACCTGTACTTTTTCCTTAGCAATTAAATGGAGCTAAAATTGGAAAGACCATTTACTATAAAAATTATAAATCATCGGATTGACTCACTGTGACTCCGAAACTCGGCGTTGACGAAGACAATCGGCGCCGCTAACATGGAGGATGAGAGACGGCGGCAGCTAAGCGGCACCTCGGTGGTGGTGCTCCACAGTGCACTCATCGTGACCATGGATCCGCAGAGACGTGTTTTCCGGAACGGCGCGGTGGCTGTGCAGGGCGACACAATCGTGGCCGTTGGGCAGTCAGAGGACATCATTTCGCGGTACTCATCTCTCTCACCTCAACTCATCGATCTCCATGGCCGCTTCTTACTGCCAGGTATATACATCTGGATATGCTTCTCACTAATATCTTTTTCCCCCAATTTGATCTATTCCATCCTCTTGATCTGTCCAGATAATAACTGCTTAGGGTTTAGAAGAAATAAAAGCGTAGATGACAAAATTAGGTTTGATACTTCCTCTGTTAGTACACCAAAATTCTTTTGTTTGCTCCTTTTTATGCTTAGATCAATTCTGTTATGTTCAATTGTTGATGATTTTGAGCAGAGTGTAAACAAACATGTTCTTAAGTTTCTAAGTGTCGCCTGATTACAATTTTAGATTGATTCTTGTTTATTAAGCTGCATAATTTGAAAATAATTGTTGGATGTGGCATTGCAATGGAAAATAGGATTTGAATGTTCGAACAAAAATTAGGTCATTGAGTTTGATTGTGTAACGATATAGAAGCCAAAAAGAACTACTCCTTCTATGCTTCTTTGAGCTAGATATAATTTTAATGAATATAGTTATATTAGTTTATTGTGACATAAAAAATTTTAGTTGTGACATATTTGTAAATATAGAGAGTATATATTTTTGTGGACAAACAAAAAAGAAAACAAGTATAGATTTGGTTGAGGGAGGGAGTAACAAATTCAAAACATTCGTTTGCAAAGCTTGAACTTGTTTATTATCTCAATGAACAAAGCTTCATGTTTCAACTCGGCTTGTCTAATTTAATTTGTTCGAGCTAAGTTTTATCTTGACTAGATGAGGCAGCCTAACTAAAAATTCAGCTCTAGTTTGCAGTTGGATTCACTTAACTGTTTGACGATGTCGATGATGATGATATATAGGTTTGATAAACACTCATGTCCACACATCACAGCAGCTGGGGAGAGGCATAGCAGACGATGTCGACTTGCTAACATGGCTTCACCACCGCATCTGGCCTTACGAATCACACATGACAGAGGACGACTCTTATCTTTCCACTTTACTCTGCGGCATTGAGCTCATTCACTCGGGAGTGCGTATCTACCGCCCTCAAATTCACATTTTATTCATACCTTCGTAAAGATTGAAATTTTGGGTAATGAAATGAAATAGGTGACGTGCTTTGCTGAAGCCGGAGGGCAGCACGTCTCCGGGATGGCAAGGGCAGTTGAACAGCTGGGGATACGAGCTTGCTTAACACAGTCGGTGATGGATGCCGGGGAGGGACTGCCAGCTTCATGGGCCAGCAGGACGACTGAGGAGTGTATTCAGGTTCGGTTTCTAATTTATATAACAGTCAATGCTGTTCGTCGTGGTTATTATTAATTGATCTATTTGAGGGTATAGTCGCAAAAGGAGCTGCACAAGAAGCATCATAACACAGCGAATGGCTGCATCAGAATATGGTTCGGGATAAGGCAGATCATGAATTCAACCGATCTCCTACTGACCGAAACTAGAGATGCTGCAAAAGAACTCGGGACGGGTATTCATATGGTAAATTACATTCCTGTTCATTCTACGGATAGAACTCTCGAAATTCGTATACGATTGAAATTTACCCGCTGTTGAAATCTTTCGACGCATAGCATGTTGCTGAGATTCCTTACGAAAACCAAGTTGTCGTGGATAGGCAAGGAGTCGATCACGGAACCGTGACGTATCTCGAGAAAATCGAGCTGCTGCAAAGCAACTTACTAGCAGCTCACACTGTTTGGGTCAACGAGCACGAGGTATGCTTCGGCGCATAATTTTATCGAATCTTGCAAATTTCTATCGCACCATGCGCTACACCTAACCTTATTCTCAGGTGAGTTTACTTTCGAGAAGGGGCGTAAAAGTGTCGCACTGCCCTGCTTCTGCAATGAAATTGCTCGGATTTGCACCCATCAGAGAAATGATCGACGCAGGTGTTTGCGTCTCTTTGGGAACAGACGGCGCCCCGTCAAACAACCGGATGAGCATCGGTTGGCGCCATCAGCATTTTGAGTTTATCCAAATTTTTCGTCTTAATAAACTTATGCAAAGTTTGATTTTGTATATGCAGTGGATGAGATGTACGTCGCTTCCTTGATCAACAAAGGACAGGAAGTCTTCAAACAAGGAACCACCGATCCGACGGCTCTGCCTGCAGAAACCGTTCTTGAAATGGCAACTATAAATGGAGCAAAAACCGTGCTCTGGGACAACGAAATAGGATCAATCGAGGCTGGCAAAAAGGTAATTTTGTGAGTCATTTTTCCCTAACGAACTGCCTTATTACGACTCATTTGTATTGCCTGCAGGCTGACATGATCGTGATCGATTCTTCTTCATGGACGATGGTTCCTGTTCATGATTGGTAAGCGAATCAAGATTAACAATTCTCAACGTACTCGAGAAGGGTTCGAGCTAGGCTGATCTGATCGATCTCTACGCTTCTGTTTCGATGCAGCATCTCCAGCCTTGTTTACTGTATGAGAAGCGAAAACATAGCCTCCGTAATGTGCAACGGCCGTTGGATCATGATCGACAAGAAGATCACGACCGTCGACGAGGTATGTATGTATGTATGTATATGTATGCATCTGTGTGTGTAGAAAGTCCTGAGGTAAAATGGATGATGGGTTTGTGATTGTGATTGATAGGAAGAAATTGTGGGGATGGCGAAGAAGGCTTCAGGTCATCTTTTGAAGAGAGCTGCAATTCAAATTCCTACCAAGATGAATTTTTTATAGCTTCTTCTTCTATATCATTTTATAAATTGATATTCCGGTGGAATTCGGCTGCGGTTGCTCGACGAGTGTGTATAGTAAAATAAAATAAAATAATATTTGTGTGCGTTGTGACTGGCAAATCTGAGTGTACTTGTTTTGAAAGTTTGAATTTTATCTGTGATTTATATAAGAAAATATTTGAATTTGTATAACTATGATATGGGAGAAGATCCTCAGCATCATCCCCTCCTGTTCCTCCCTACTCCACACACATCTATGCATAGATATATGGGTGTGTAATCTATAAAGTCAACTTTATAAATACACACTCATGTATAGATACATGGGTATATGATGATGCTAAGAGTGGGGCAGGAGGCTAAAGTCAAGATCCTCATCATCATTTCTTCCTGCTCCGCACACACACCCATGTATCTACATGGGTGTGTGATGATGCTGAGAATCCCTTCCCAATGATATGATATAAATAAATATTTATGTAATGATTCGTAGAAGATGGAAATAGTATATATTTTTATTTATTTATTTATGAATAAATTATTGAATATCATGTTTTAAATGTTATTTTTTTTTTAAAAAAAAGATAATACTTAAAGTAATAAGAAAATAAGGTTAAAAATATAAGTGTCTTGGTCGGTTAAGAGAATAAATTGTAGAGAAATGAAAAATATTTTATTTGTTTGGTAATAAAAAATTAATGTGAGAAATGTAAAAAAACATACAAAGATTCAGATAAATCGATGAATACAAAATGATAGATAGGGAAAAATAATATTTTAGTGTATAAGAATCTATTTGTTTGAATAATAAATTGGTAAAATTGCTTTTAACTCTATGCGGTTTCAAAATTCTGCCTAAAATTTTCTTGTACTTTAAAAATTGCATGTTACCCTCTTATACTTTAAAAAAGGTTGCATGAAACTCCATCATCATGAAACTTTCCTCGTATGATAAGAAAATGATTTCCATCATGCAATTTTCTAAAGTAAAATGGGAATTTATGTTGAGTTTTGAAACCACTTTGTGGTTTCATGCAACATAGCGTTATGCAATTTTTAAAGTAGATGTGAAATTTACGCTAAGTTTCGAAACCACAAGGGAGCTATGGGCAATTTTGCCTAATAAATTAGATATAATGTAAAATCGAATTAATAAATAATAAAATTGTTCAAAATAATTTATTAACTAAACGAATAAAATTATATTTTGATTTTTCATATGTATTTATTTGTTAATATATTGCAAAATTATTTATTTCAAAGTATACTATATTACGATGAATTTGACTAGAGTACCGTATACTTTTATTTCCTTGATTAAATCTTTTACCATAAATAAGGAATTAATCAGACCATGAATTTGACTAGAGTATCGTATATTTGTATTATCTATATATTTCTTTTTTATATTATTTTATATAATTTTTTATATTTATAAATTATACTTTAATTTTAATTTATTTTTGCATTATAATCCAAACATATATAATTTGTGTTTTAATTTTATTTGCTAAATAATTTTATAACATATGGAGTATTATTTTCAAGTTTAAATAAATTTAAATACAAACATATACTACATTTTTTAATAATTATACATACATGTTATATAATCTTTTGTGGAAAATATACAAATAAGTATTTCAAAAAAAAAAATACACAGAACTTTTTACAAATAAAATTACATGTTAGTTTAAAAAAATAAAATTACGTCATTTTCAAAAAAGTAAAATTATACTTCATTCCACAGTTCTTTTAACAATATATCCAATTTTTGTTCATCTCATAACAATTTATCAATTTCTTTTTTTTTTTTTATAATGGTAATATATATCTAACATTACAAATACCTTTTCAATTTATAATATATTACACAAATGTCATTATTTTTATATCATACAATATTACTAAGATTAGTTAGTTTTTTCACATTTATTTGTACTACACCCTAATGGATACATAAATATGAGACATAGAGAGTATATCACTTTAAAAAAATTAAAATTACACATTATTTTTTAAAAATAATAGTATTATATTACTTTCCAAAAAATAAAATTACATATCAATTTTTTTAAAAAATAAAATTATATCACTTTCCCAAAAATAAAATTATATCAATTTTAAAAAATTAAAATTTGATAACACTTTTTTAAAAATATATATACATTATTTTTCAAAAAAAAAAAAAATCTACATATCACTTTTTAAAATATAAAATTATATATTATTTTTTAAAAAAATAAAATTATACAATATAATCTAAAACCTACCAAAAATACACAAAAATTCCATTTCAAAATTTTGGGGTGGGTTGGACCGTTGGAGCCCCCCTTCCCTCCCATTTTTGCACATGGTTGGAGTTGCCCTGAATAAGGAAATATATCCATGCCAAATCCAATAAGATATGTTGTTGATTTCTTGAATCTTTCAAATCTATATAAGGACATATTACTATATTATAGCCTTAATATACCCTCAACTAACGGTAATTGTTTTGGATTTCTTAAATCTTTCAAATCTATACAAGGAAATATTACCATATTATGGCCTATATATACAACCTCAACCTCAACCTCAACGTACGTTAATCTTCATTCATTCTTATTTCGCGAAGAAAGATTCAGACAAACTCTTCATCTCCAATTTCCATGGCGCACTTCTACTCTCCTACTTTCGAAGCTTACTCCTTCCTTCTTCGACACCGCAGTTCCCTCATCAATCCGCCTAACAATTACTTCTCCCGCCGCCCGTCGCCCGCCGCCGCCTGCTGTAATTGGATTGAAGACGAAACTGTGATCCTCGATGCCGACGACGATGTCCGGTACCAGAGAAGCCGTACGAGGTTCGACCGGATTAGGGTTCTAGAGGATGAAACCGCCGTCCTTGTGGCGGCGCCGCCGCCCATTGGCTCGTACGGACAGGTTAGTTTTCGAGAATTCGAGGATACTGTTTTCTTTGAAGAAGACGGCGGCGATTTTGGGTTGAGGAAAGAGACGATTTTGAGACGCCTGAAAACGAGAAATTGCGTGGGCGGAGATGACGAGAATAACTGCGCAGTCTGTCAGGATAATTTGCGCGGGAAGGATTGTTGTGGTATGGTGGGAGTGCTTCCTTGCAGACATGAGTTTCACGTTGGGTGTATTGTGGAATGGCTGCAACGGAAGAACACTTGCCCGCTCTGCAACGCCACTGCCGTCATCGTCGCCGGAGAAGAAGGGCACGGCCGGGGGCAGAATAGTCTTTATCATTAGGTTCGGTGTGTTCTGTTTTTGGCTGTGTATGCAATGACAAAAACAATTGAATGAATGAATCAACGGTGGATATAAATTGGATTTGTTCATATCAGGTTCTAATGTGATATAGTAATTATTTATAAATACATACACATATTAAAACAATATATATATATATACTTCATTTTATATCAAAATAATTAATCAGTTTTCCTAGTAACACCATACTTAAAATAATAATAATAATTAATTAATTAATAATAATGAATTATAATTTTATTTCTTTATATAATTAATTACATTTGTAATTTTAAAATAAATTTAATGTATATATTAAAAAAACTAGAATATATAATTTAAATATTTTAAAAATTATATCATAACAAAAATATATATTCAATAAGAATAAAATTTCATATACTACAAGTAAATATAAAAAAAAAAAACACATTTCTTTATATATAATTAAGATAAAATAATTTTATAAAAGAAATGAAATTTTAATACAAAAATAAACAATTTTTGAATGAGTACGGAAGTACATTTTATCAGTTTAAAAAATCAACAAGTATTATTTTTACTAATGTTTTCAAATATATTTTTATATTGTTTATAAAATAAAATTAGCAATCAAAATTTATATTTTATTTAAAATATTAAACAAAAATAATAGTTGTCAAATGAAACTCAAAGCAACAAGGATAAGCCAATGCCTAAATCACCGAGTGGGCTGCAACTATTCAAAAGAGCCCAAAAAAAACAAGAGGCCCAAAACATGAAGGAAGACTCAATCAAAGAGGTTGAAATCATGTTTACGTGGGTGGGGATAATGGACAGAGTGGAAACGTGGGTTATTTATTATTTTTACACATTCTTCACCATTTCTTTTTCATTTCAAATATTACTATAAATATACTATTCTTTTTATTTAAAATATATCACATTCCTAAACACTTAGTTACATCACACAACGGCATAGAAAGCTATCTGCAAATTGAGAGGCATTTCTCTTTGTTTCTAGACTAAATAATTAAAATTGAGCCTGATTAAAAAAGAAAAAACCATAAGAGGAACTTCAAATTCATATAAGAAAGGTAGAGGAGCACCTTATAATAGGCATGAAACCCTCTTGGCTTCTCATCAGAATGTCCATTCAGTTACATTCCTGCATAAATAATACATTTCATATGTAGATAAGGAGAATTAAGTTCATACTCATAATTCTCAGCTGTTGTTTTCTGCAAGTTCCTTTACACTTATGATGTACACCTGCATACAATACACAAGTTTAGGCTGTTATGAATGCATTATGATTGTATCATTAATTACGAGATCGAGTTGAAAACAGGAGATGAGGATTATACACCTTGAATGTCGCCGGCTTAATCAAATGAAAAACAAGTGCATCCCCATCAACCAACCCGTGTTCGAGAGAAAAACCTCTCCATCCGCCGCTAAGCCCAGTTTTAAGAGCAAGATACTTGGCTGTAAACTCTTCCCCTTTTTCATCGACTAGAGTTACCATTGTGTCACGACTTGGAAGGTGCGACTTGCAAAAGTGAACTGGAAGACCCTGTTCATATTTACCCCATATTTCACTCGGCATGTGTAAGAATCTCTATATATTTTGTAACCATGCCTCGTATAGATTCTAAACTACCGATTTTCATCTCAATATGCTGAGTTCTAACAAATCTTATTGAGGGTGCACAAACATCTTCTCCATTTCTTTATAGGCAATGCTGCTCTCGATTCTCAACTATGTTATCAAACACATTCCTGATTTCTATTAATGATTATAGAAATAAAAATAAAAAAGTGGCTTTGACATACCAGCCAAAAACCTCCGGTAACATGTGACTGGAGCAGTGGCTTCACAAAGCTTGGAATATCTTGATCTAATCCTGCCTGAAGGTCCTCTGCCCGTTGTATGGCATATGCTCTGTCTTCGTCGTCTGCATACACTCTGTTGGACAAGTCCCTCCTATATCCATAACTGAAGACACAGCAGTAAAAGAATTATAAACTGATGCATAACTCAGTGATCAATAGAGCTAAATGAAACAAAAGCATCCATCACCAACCTCCTTGGCCTTGGCCTTCCCATAGGTTCAACTGGAATCTACCAAAGTGAAAAAAGCCAAATCAAAAACACTTGCATAAGAATATAGGATATCACTTACATAGACACTTTCGTACCTTTTGTCACTATTCATTTTTTTTTTTACTATTCTCAATATTTTTCAAAACTACAAAACTTCCAACACTTTTATCTAATCAGATGGCAAGGATTTCCCAATTGTGTATTGTAACACTGTAGATTAAATGGGACAACTCTAGTCATTTTTTCTTTCTATGAATACTAATGTGTTATCATGAAACCTCATTGATACTTTTAGCAAAATATTATAAGAGAAAACGCACAAGTCATCTTGATAGAACACGAACAAAGAAAAACACACAAGTCCACAGTCTATTCAATATTTCTAGCGATTATATGTGATCTCAGAAACCAATCAATATACTTACGAATGTAAACAAAGCTCACCAAAAACAGGACATCGAAAATGTATTCTAGAAAGCAAAGAAAGTTAAATCACTGACTTCTTTGTAACTGCGCGGAGGTAAATCAGCCACACGGCTAGACCGACGGACAGCAGATACATCCAAAGACCGTTTCACTTTCGGCTTCGCCTTCTTCATCTGCACAAAATGCATAACCGACACTTTCATAGAACGATCTTAAGAAACTCGAACATAACCAGATCCAATCGCATATACTGTTCCAAAAAAATCAAACACAAAGAGAGCAATATTGTGAGATGCGTGCATACAGGTGAAGGCTTGGGAGTGTGCAGTGCTTCAGCTAATTTACTAAGATTTAGCTCCTCCATTCTTCTCTTATTCTCTTCCAGTCTCTTCCGCCTGTCCTCCTCATACGATGATTTGCTGTTCTTTGGAACCACCATTTCTGTTGTCTCGTAAACCTTACTCCTTTCGCCTGTCAGAAGAAGAAGAAGAAGAAAAGAAGAGGAGAGGAAGAGGCAATAGAAACCCTTAGCAGTACAAGGAGAAACTGTGAAATGGGGAATGTATGTAAATACACATCTCCCCCCAAAACTAACTGTTAGTGGGCCCGCTTTTTAAGATTTCAAATTCAAACCGGTCTTCCTCGTGTGTATGTGTATATATATATTGCCAGGTTAACAAGGTTCGAATATTTGCAAATATATAGGTATTTGGTATTCGAACCAAACTGAACAAATACTTGAAATCGTGAATCGTATTCGAATTAAAAATATTTGCAATATTTGCAAATAATTCGAACTGAGCCAAAATTAAAAAATAATATATTAAAAAATAATTAAATCAAAATATTTGCAAATATTTCAAATATCCGAACCGAAACCGAACCGAACCGAATCGAATATAATTATTAATATAAATTTTAAAATATAATAATATAAATATATTTGGTTCGGTTAATCAAAAACTGAATCGAACCGAATCGAGCAAATATCAAATATGCAGTATTTGTATTCGAACCTAATTTGCTCGGTTAACCGAAAATTCGGTTCGATTCAATTCGATTCAACAGTTCGACGGTTCGGTTCGATTTTTTTGGCCACTCCTATATATTGCTACGTCTGTGTGCCATTTTGTCCAGGGACGTCTCTTTCTTTTTATGAGTTCGGAAGAAATTTGATTTGACTTTGGTACGAAAATAATGTTTAATGGAATATTTTGTGAGAGAAAAAAATATACTATATTTGTCCCAAAAAAAGAGTAATATTTGTTTTTTTCGCGTAGATTTTTGAATATTAGTATTATATTGATGTATAGTAGAAAAGACAAAAATGTCTCTGTTAAATTGTGTGATAAAAAAGTAACTACATTTGTGTAATATACTGAAAGTTGTAATGGTATTAATTATATTAAGTAGGTAATACAATTAATGATATATTTTTTAAACGGACAAAAGTAAAAAATAATATAATTCTTGAGTGAGTATTTTTTTTCAAAAAACACACAGTCCAAATAATAAAATTTAGGGAAATTTGATTAAAGAAACAAGCCGTAACATTTTAAATGATACCTAAGAGACAATATTTTTAAGGTGATTCTATATTTTTTTTTTTTATTATTTTATTATTTTTATATAGAAAATACTATTAATAAATTTAAAATAAAAAATAGTACTTCATTAGTACCTTTTGAAAATGATTTTTTGGAGTTTTGTATTAAATTAAAAAATAATACAGTAATATTTTATTAGTTATTTGAAATGTGTAAAAGATTTTGATATTTTTGTCTTTTGATTTTTTATAAAGTAATTTGTATGTATAATTATATTTTTATAATTTAAATAAAAGTTAGGAGTATTTTGATATTAGTTTATGATTATTTTTACTAAAATACAAATAAGATACTTTGAAATTGGACTTACGAAAATAGTAAAAATAATATTTTGAATTAGCACGAAGAGAGTAATATATATAATTAAAAAAAATAGAATATATATTTAAAGATTTTAAAAATTATATGTTAATAAAATATATTATCTCCTTCCATTAACAAAATTGACATTTGCTTTTACAAATAAAAAGAAAAAAACAAAAATATTTATATTAGTGTCTTATAATTCAGATATATCGTATAAAAAATTATACTAATATAAGGAAAATTTTAATATTAAGTATAATGATATAAAAAGTAAATGTAAATTTATTAAATTTTATATAATATAAATAAATAAATTTATTTATCATTAACATAAACTAATTTTATAAAACAAGATGAGTTTTAAATGTATATAAAAATATTTGTTTATTGATGATATATATAAAAATAAAGAGTTTTAAATGGAACATACGTTATGTATAATATTATATGCTATAAAATTAATTAAGTTGATTTATATTTGTTAAATATGTAATAACTAGTAAAATTTACCAAAAATATCATTTGTTATTGTAGACACTAAAAATATATGTCTAAAATCAATTAGATATCATATATTTTGGAAGAAAATAAAATTCCAATAAAATAAATATATGGTATTTAATTATGCACATATGTTAATTTTTGTACAATAAATATCAACAATTAATGCAAAAATATGCTTAAAATAGAAGATATCGTACAAATATTACGTGCATAAATAGAGCCATAATAAATTTGGCAGCAAAATAAATTAATATTGTCAATAAATGAAGTATATAAATTAATATTTTCCAAAAAATGCAATGATATAAAGATCTTGTCAATAAAGGAAGTATATAAATTAATATCTTCCAAAAAAGACAATGATATAAAGATTTTGGCGAGAAAGGAAGGTGCACAATCAAATCCGTCAAGAATGGAAAATAGCATCTGATGGAAAAGGAAAGATTATAAAATCTTTCCATACGCGTGGCACCATCCGAAAAGGAAGCCAATGCCACTCATCCCCTATAAATAGGAGACATGACCAATTCATTTGAGACACCGAAGTTGCATCGATGATTCAAGCAAAGGGGTAAGTCTCTAGACTCTTTCTGTATTGTTCTTCATGTTCTTCGTGTCCTTCGAAGCATTCTTTGTCGAAAGTCACTAATTTTGACAAATGATCCAATATTGGTTGACGAATCGATGAAGTTAACGTTCTTCGTCGTATATCTAAGCTGGAGGAAGGATCAAAGCTCTCAAAGCCGTCCAGGAATTCGTCAAAGCTAAGGAAAGGTCTTCAAAGTTTCTCTCAAAGCTTCGAGGTGTTCATCGCGTTCTTCACCAAAGCATCAACTCGGCCCTTTTCGATCCAAAAGTCAAAGGGACATTCCACCAAAAGCGTTATGGAGCACCAAATCCACCTTCTCAAAGATCAAAGCTGCGGATCGTCCAAAGAAGACATCAAATCCAAAGCTGAGTGAGGATCAAATCGCCCACACGGAGACCGAAGCTCTTCAAAAGGCGGAAAAAGCAAATCAAAGCTGCGGATCGTCCAAAGAAGACATAAAAAATCCAAAGTTGAGGATCAAATCGCCCACACGGAGACCGAAGCTCTCCAAAATGCGGAAAAGGCAAATCAAAGATCAAAGCTGCGGATCGTCTAAAGAAGACATCAAATCCAAAGTTGAGGATCAAATCGCCCACACGGAGACCGAAGCTCTCCAAAAGGCGGAAAAGACAAACTAAAGATCAAAGTTGCGGATCGTCTAAAGAAGACATCAAATCCAAAACCGACGATCGAATCGCCCACGCAGAGACCAAAGTCCTCTAAAAGCGGCAAAGCCAAAACAAATGTCAAAGTCGCAGACCGTCCAAAGAAGACAACAAATCCAAAGACGATGATCAAATCGCCAACACGGAGACCAAAGCCCTTCAAAATGCGGCAAAGCCAAATCAAAGATTAAAGCCTCGGATCGTCTAAAAAAGACATCAAATCCAAAGCCGACGATCAAATAGCCCGCACGGAGACCAAAACTCTCCAAAAGCCGGCAAAGTCAAACCGAAGACCAAACCTCTTCGGATCAAAGAAGCCACCCAAATCTAAATTGGAAAATAAATCGACCTGGAAGGAGAATCAAAGGACCCATTTAGAGAATATGACCCGCTTTAAATCAAATATAATTTGTACAAATTTTATGTTTATTAAAAATAACACAATTTTTTGTCTACAGTTATAAAACAAACTAAAATAGAAATTGTATCATTTGTTATGGACCGTATGAAGTATTCTTCCGTTCATTTGGTATTTCATAAATATTTATATTGTCATCTTTTCTTACTCTAACATAAAGTATTTATTTATTTGTTAGTATGTACAGACTTCGCTATATAATAAAAATATTTTCATATTTATATTTTTTTACATCAATATCATCGTATGAACTTTACATAGTATAGGGATAAAATAATCTTATATACTAAAACTATCACTAAATATCATTAAAATATAATACATGTCAAATTTCATACAAAAAGTAAATATCTGAGAGTGTATTCAATTAGGATTTTAATAGATTTATTTGGACTTTTAAAAGTTTGTAAACTTCTGTGAATTTACAAATTCTATAGAATATGTAGAATTTAATTGATGATTAAAATATTTGAGCATTGATGCTGAATGCCTTAAGAAAATTAACATTTAATTTGTATTATTAATTTATATTACTAATATAATTGTTATAATTATTTTTAAACCATCATAACAGTGCCGTAGGTCCTGGCACAATGTTAGAATTATAGCCAGTGGTATCGAATGACCTGGTCTGGCCCATTCTTCGGAAGAGGCCTCTGAATAAAAATATTCAACACATAATCTGGATTTCATTAGAATTTATAATTTGAGAATTAAATATTTTTTATTAATTTATATAATTTCAAAGTACATATATATTTTATGTCGAGGAAAACTTGAGTCCATGCATAAACGATGCTTGTTTTATATGAACTGGCAGTGGGCGAAACTTTTTGTCGAGGAGTAGCCTTAGATTTTTGTAGGAATTTTTCTTCCATGGTAACTATACATTAAAATAGTAAAAGTATGTTTCTTTACATAAATTTTTTCAAATTTTATTATTTGAATTCTACGGTTTTTCAAAAAATATATTTTTTTCTTCACAAAATATCTTATCAAATATTATTTTAATATTAAATTTAAAAAAAAAAAAAAAAAACACACCCTATATAAATAAAGCCATAACCAAACGCACCTTTAGAATTGGTTGAGTTCGTAGGCTTGTCCTTTTTATATATTAAAATTATCAATACCTCAGATAACAAAATAAATAATAATAAATAACTCAAATTAAAATACAAATTAAACAAGCATACCTTGTACTCCTATATGAAAAGATTTTTAATTAATATGAAAATATGTCTATTTAGTTTGGGCACCTGTTATCACAGAAAAATAGTTAAAAAAAATTAATAATATGACTTCTTACTAAAAAAAAATTATATTTTCTAACATATAAATAAAAATTATATTTTTATGATAGGAAGATATATATTATATTAAAAAATATATGGACATTGAAAAAAGGAAAAAACCGAAAATATAATGAAACTTGAAATTTTTAATATTAAAACAAAAAAAAAAAAACTAACTATATATATATATATATTATATGTATAAATACACTGATAACACTAAGGGTGTGTTTGTTTGGGGGTTCGGATTTTGAATTGGGATTTAAATAGTAAAAATTTTGAATTTGAATAGTTGTATGATGTGATATAAATAGGTGTTGATGTGATGTTTTGAATGTAAAATTGATTTTTAGTATAATATAAAAAATAAAAAATAAGTGTTTGATTTGATATTTTTGGAGGAAAAATTTTGAATAAATAGTGAAAATTTAATCCAATCCTCCAAACAAACACACCCTAAGACCATCTTCAACGGGGGCTGCAATTTTGACGTTGCAGCTCCATAAATGGAGTTCTCAAGTCTCCAACCGGACGCTATTTTTTACATCAAAAATGGTGTTTGCTACAGTGCAACACTATTTTTATGGTGTTGTGTATTTTTTTAAAAAAAATAAATAAAAATTGTATTTTAATTGATTTATTTATTTTAAATTTTTTTTTAAAAAAATATTAATTGTAGATATAAAAAGTGGTTTAAAATAATATATAAGATGAAATATTTGAAAAAGAATACTAGTTTTGGAGTAAAAAATAGAATTGTAGGTTAAAGTAAATGTTGAAACGTGACTTGGATTTAGCGGTCTACCCGACCCTAAACCAAAGCGAAATGGCTGTTTCAATTGGCAGGGTTCCTTTTGGGCTTATCCTAATTAATAACAAATGGACTTAGGGTTTAGGGTGTTTTGGGGTGCTTATAAATAGACAACTATGGTTCTTAGTCGGATGACATATTGTAAATCTCTGAATCAGTATAATAAAATCTCTCCGGTTCCTGCCCGTGGACGTAGGTTGACACACCGTCACCGAACCACGTAAAACCTCTGTGTTCTTTATTTGTTTTCTTTCTCGTTTTCTCATAACAAGTGGTATCAGAGCCATATCTCATTGATTGAAGATGTCCTCGTATAAATTTGATCTGGAGAAGTTTAATGGGTCGAATGACTTCACGCTCTGGAAGGTCAAGATGAGGGCACTTCTGGTTCAACAAGGATGTGCGGCTGCGTTGGAGGGAGAAGACAAGTTTCCTAAAGACACGAAGGAGGAGGTAAATAAGGAGATTTTGGCAAGGGCTCATTCCGCGATCTTGCTGTCAGTTACTGATGAGGTGTTACGGGAGGTTGTAGATCAGACAACGGCTTTTGGGTTATGGAATAAACTGTGTGAGAAGTACCAAAACAACTCTCTCACGAACAGGCTATATCAGAAGCAACGTCTTTACACCCTCCGGATGTCCGAAAGTACTCAGGTAAAGGATCATCTTGATACCTTTAACCGTATCATTCTTGATCTTCAAGGAGTTGAGGTTAAAGTAGATGATGAAGACCAAGCCCTAATTTTATTGTGTTCACTACCTGGTTCATATGAGAATTTTGTAGATACTATGCTATATGGTAGAACTACAATTTCTGTTAATGATGTGAAAGATGCCCTTATGTCCAAAGAATTGAAAAGAAAGGTTTCTCTGGAAGAGGGTTCTGGTTCAGGTCTGTTTGCAGGTAGGGGAAGACCACAGGAGAGGGGTAACGGGAATGGGAGGTCGCGTTCAAAATCAAAATCCTCTAGCAAAGTTAAGTGTTATCTTTGCAAGGAGAAAGGGCACGTTAAAAGGGATTGTCCACAAAAGAAGGGAAATACAAAAGTTGATTCTAGTAACAGTGGCAGCAGTGCTGCTGTGGTACAAGACAGTTCTGATGATGGGGACTTTGGTGAAGTTCTGACAGCGTGTAGTGCTAGTACTGCTGATTCCTGGATTATGGATACCGGTGCTTCTCACCATATGACGTTCTCTCGTGATCTACTCACTTCTTTTAAGGAGTGGAATGGAACGGTGAAGTTAGGTGATGATGGGGTTCTAGCCATAAAAGGGAGCGGGGTAGTGCAGATAAAATTGCATGACGGTACTGTCAGGAAATTTGACTGTTGGTATGTTCCTGAACTCAGAAAGAATTTGATTTCTCTTGGGACCTTAGCCAAGAATGGTTTAAAATATCATGGTGAAGGTGAGTGGGTGAAAGTCTTGAAAGGTGCGCTGGTAATGATGAAGGGAAAACTGCAGCATGGAATTTATTTTCTACAGGGCAGTTCAGTGATGGGAACGGCGGCGGTATCTCAGTCCTTGGATAAACATGATGATAGGACAAATTTGTGGCACCGGCGATTAGGTCACATGAGTGAGTTAGGGTTGTCTGTGTTGAGCAAGCAGGGTTTATTTGGTGGAGATGTGATAGGTAAAATTCAATTCTGTGAGGCTTGTGTCAAAGGGAAGCAACGCAGGGTGAGGTTTAGTACCGGTCATCACACTTCAAAACAAATTCTGGAGTATGTTCATTCAGATCTATGGGGTCCCTCTCCGGTGAAATCGCAGGGCGGGTGTTCTTACTTTGTCACTTTCATAGATGATTATTCGAGAAAAGTCTGGTTGTACTTTCTGAAAACTAAAGATGAGGTGTTTGGGAAGTTCAAGGAGTGGAAGACCATGGTTGAAAAACGGACGGGTAAACAGGTCAAGACTCTAAGAACTGATAATGGGTTGGAGTTCTGCAACGCTCCATTTGATGATTTCTGCAAGAAAGAAGGTATAGTGAGGCACCGCACTGTACGACACACACCACAGCAAAATGGAGTTGCAGAGCGAATGAATCAAACCCTCATGGCGCGTGCTAGGTGTATGCGCATATTTGCTGGCTTGTCTAAGCAATTCTGGGCTGAAGCAGTAAACACTGCTAGCTATCTGGTTAATAGATCTCCATCAACTGCAATTGACTTAAAGACTCCTCAAGAGGTATGGTCCGGTAAACCCTCTGATTACTCTAATCTAAGAATATTTGGATGCCCTGCATACGCTCATGTGAATGATGGTAAGCTGGAGCCGAGGGCGGTAAAATGCATATTTCTAGGGTATGCAACAGGAGTAAAAGGTTATCGACTGTGGTGTACAGAAGGTAAAAATCCTGGTAAATTTCTTATTAGCAGAGATGTAACCTTTGATGAATCTGCTATGCTTGATCAGAGTAGAGGTTGTGAAAGTATTGCAGGTACAAAAGATTGTGGTGCTAACCAGAGGGTGGAGTTTGAGACTCCTGACAGAGTTGTGTTAGAGGAAAAGCAGCAGGATAATAATATTGATCAATCCGATCAACCAGATCAGTCAAAACCTCAAGGGAAACCGGTTGAGGGGGAAGCTGATGACGCTGGTACGGGGGTTGAAGATTCCATAGCAGCAAGAAAGGGAAAGAGAAATATTCAGAAACCAGCTAGGTTTGCAGGATGTGTCAATACGTGTGACATGGATTCTGTTGCTTATGCACTAGCGGTTGGTGATGATCTTGGCTCTGATGAGCCAAAGACATATAAAGAAGCTGTGGCGAGTAAAGATGCAGAAACCTGGATTATGGCAATGAATGAAGAGATGCAGTCTCTTGAAAAGAACAAGACTTGGGATCTTGTTGCACTACCAAAAGGGGTGAAGCGAGTGGGATGCAAGTGGGTCTTTAAAAGAAAGGAGGGAATTCCTGGTGTTGAACCTGCTAGGTTCAAGGCGAGACTGGTGGCAAAAGGGTTTTCACAGAAGGAAGGAATCGATTACCATGAAGTCTTTTCTCCTGTGGTGAAACACAAAACCATTCGGGTTCTTTTGGCAATGGTGGGTGCTTTTGATCTGGAGCTGGAACAGCTTGATGTAAAACAGCATTCCTTCATGGTAATCTAGAAGAACAGATTTACATGTCTCAACCAGAGGGGTTCTACAGTTCTAAAGGGGACCAGGTATGCTTGTTAAAGAAATCTCTGTATGGCTTGAAGCAGTCTCCGAGGCAATGGTACAAGAGATTTGACTCATTCATGGTGTCTAATGGTTATACTCGTAATCAGTTTGATAACTGTGTTTACTCGAAGAAAGTTTCTACTGATTCCTTTGTGTATCTGCTGTTGTATGTGGATGATATGTTAATTGCAGCTAAAAATATGGCTGTAATTAATGACTTGAAGGCTCTACTAAAGGGTGAGTTTGAGATGAAGGATTTGGGTGCGGCAAAGAAAATACTTGGTATGGAGATCTGGCGTGATAGAGAAGCAAGACGGTTGTGGGTTTCTCAAGAAAAGTATATTGAGAAAGTTTTGCAGGCATTCTCTGTTGATCAGTCCAAACCGGTAAGTACCCCTTTGGCGGCACACTTTAAACTTGATCGAAGCACTATACCGGCTACAGATGAAGAGGTTAGTTACATGAAGACGGTTCCATATTCAAGTGCAGTTGGAAGTCTTATGTATGCGATGGTATGTACGAGACCGGATCTCGCTTATGCGGTTAGTGTGGTGAGCAGGTTTATGGCTAATCCGGGTAAAGCTCACTGGGGAGCTGTAAAGTGGATCTTGCGATATTTGAAAGGAGCGTCTGATATTTGTCTGGTATATGATGATAAAGGCCATGGTGATGGTCTTGTTGGCTATGCAGACTCTGATTACGGGGGTGACTTGGTGAAACGAAGATCACTAACTTGTTTTATCTTCACTCTGTTTGGATGTGCAGTCAGTTGGAAGTCTACTTTACAACCTACGGTTGCATTGTCGACGACTGAGGCGGAATACATGTCAATGACTGAAGGTATTAAGGAGGGTATCTGGTTACATGGTCTGGTGCAGAGTTTGGGTCTGAAGGTGAAGAAACCGGTGTTATTCTGTGATAGTCAAAGTGCTTTGAGTTTGGCTAAAAATCCAGTGTATCATGAGAGAACCAAACATATTGATGTAAGGTTGAATTTTATCCGTGATGTTCTGGAGGAAGACAAGTTTTCTATTCAGAAAATAGCTACAGAACACAATCCAGCTGATATGTTGACAAAGGCGCTACCGACGGAGAAGTTTGAGCATTGCTTGAACTTGGTGAATATTCGTAGGAGGTAAAGCCTTCTCGGGGCATCTGGCAGGAAGGAGACGACTGAGAGATACTGACGAACCTTTGGCGGTTGGAGAAACTCCAAGTCAAGGTGGAGATTGTTGAAACGTGACTTGGATTTAGCGGTCTACCCGACCCTAAACCAAAGCGAAATGGCTGTTTCAATTGGCAGGGTTCCTTTTGGGCTTATCCTAATTAATAACAAATGGACTTAGGGTTTAGGGTGTTTTGGGGTGCTTATAAATAGACAACTATGGTTCTTAGTCGGATGACATATTGTAAATCTCTGAATCAGTATAATAAAATCTCTCCGGTTCCTGCCCGTGGACGTAGGTTGACACACCGTCACCGAACCACGTAAAACCTCTGTGTTCTTTATTTGTTTTCTTTCTCGTTTTCTCATAACAGTAAAATTATTGTAGCAATGGCATTTTTAGAGTATAACGACATAAATGGAATTGCCAGTTGGAGATTGACCTAACATCTCACTTACTATTTACAGTTGTTATTATTCAATTATAACTTTACCCCAATTTTTACTTCTAGTATCACTCTATTAAATTCAAAATATTTTATTTTATTTTATTTTTTAAATTTTACACATACATCAATATATATAATTTAGGCTAAATTGCATAAAATATACCCGTGGTTTTGTGAAATTGCGTCAAATCTCCTATACTTTTAAAACTGCGTCAAACTCTCTCGTGGTTTCATAAACTCTGCGTCTAACCCCATCGGCAGTCCTTATTTAATAGTATTTGATCTAAATGCGCTCAAACTTCGAATAAATTTTAGAATCTCAATTTCTAAACCCCTAAAATTACATATATATATATATATTTATTTGTCTTATATTTAGCCTAAAAAAATAGTAAATATACTAAAAAAATAGTTATTTTTATCATATTTTAATAATTTATTTTTACTATTTTTTTAGGCTAAATATATAAAAAAAAATATATATATTTGTAATTTTAGGGTTTAGAATTGAAATTCTAAAATTTATTCGCAGTTTTGGCGCATTTAGGTCAAATACCGTTAAATAAGGACCGCCGAGGGAGTTACATGCAGAGTTTATGAAACCACGAGTGAGTTTGACGCAGTTTTAAAAGTACAGGGAATTTGGCGCAATTTCACAAAACCACATATAGATTTTGTGCAATTTAGCCTAAAATTTAAATAGGACGATAGTAGAAAGTGAACAAATCATGAATATTTTTAAAGCAGCAATACTTTGTGTAAGAAAAATTTAAAGCTCGATTTATACACACTTTTGTAAATTTTAGAATTATTTATTTATATTAGGAATTGTTAAATACTATATTAAATTTTTATTATTTGTCATAAAATATTATATAAAAAATATATATTTTTAATTTTTTATAAAAAAAATATTTTTTACCATATAAACGAAACTTGAATATTTTTTCACGATAGAAAAATTGAAGAGACCTTTTTATATGGAAAAGTAAATTCACTAATCGATCAACACCGCATATTTGAGCGTTCTACATCGAACAATTTTAGTATAATAATAATAAAACAATATATTTTTTATTTTTGCGACAACTGTTCGTCAGTTAGCAACGTAATTTATTATTGTACGTACATACGAGATCTAAGATACCCAATCTATTGTTAGCAAATGTCAACCTCCAATGAGCAACTTGAAACTATATCTCGATAAGTTATTATTCTTTCATAACTCTGCTCGTCGGTCGTCACGCTTTTTTGTCATTGGCGGATCCTCGATGCCTCGCCAATGGACAATGGCGAGTCACATACTCATTTTTAATTTTGCTTCAATATTATTTAATGTGAATTTTTTTTATTTTTTTTTTCTTCGAGATGCTATTGATTACTCCGGATTAAATTAAGTACCTATGCTGAATATTTAGAAATTAATTTATGTAATTATATTAATTATATTATGTAATAAACTAAATTAGAAAAGTTTATTATTTTTATGTTATATACACACAATAATAGATCCAGCCGATTTTTTAGTGGGTGCATAATTATATATTAATAAATTATTATTACAATATAAAAAAGATAAATTACAATTATTCCTTTGTAGATTTTTATACGATGAAAATATATAATTATTTTATCATTTCTAATAGAGTGAAATGAGAACATAGAAGATTCGAGTTTTGATACGAAACAAAGTTAATATAATTATATGATTAATTAAGTTTTTGTTAAGAAAAAAATAAATCAAAATAATAGTATCATTCAAATAATTATAAAATAATTTTTTATATAGAATTTAATATATGGATATTTAATAGAATAAAATTAAATTAATAATTAGTATATATACATAAAAATTCAAGTGGGGTCCTATGATCCCACATTGATAAACGATGAATCCGTCAATGTCTACATAATTCTCTATATCTTATATTAATTTTTTTTAATTAAAATAAAAACACAAAACAAACAAAAAATATGAAATGACTTAGTTTAGAATATGTTTTGACTATATTTGATTGA
The DNA here is from genome assembly GCF_009805555.1 of Andrographis paniculata. Classification (NCBI taxonomy): domain Eukaryota; kingdom Viridiplantae; phylum Streptophyta; class Magnoliopsida; order Lamiales; family Acanthaceae; genus Andrographis; species Andrographis paniculata. The sequence continues at coordinate 2,731,318 of NW_026137513.1, read as the reverse complement.
GACTATGAATGTGTATATTGAGAAAACACTTTATTTGAAGTTATTTATTTGAGTTGGAATTTAAATAGTAATTATGTTTTGAATATAAAATTAGTTTTTAACAAATAATATAAATTATAAAATATAAATATTTGATTTGATACTTTTTTAAGAAATATTTTTTTTTATAAATAGTGTAGATTTGACAAAATCTATTAAAATAACAGACTCTTAAATTATGATAAATTTTAATATTAAAAATTATTTTAATTTTAGTAATTTTATTTTTATTGTGTATATGTAATTTTTTTTAAAAAAATTATGTGTAATTTTTTTTTTATTTATTTCTTATTAATGAATTCTTTATATTTCTTCTTCTTTCTAATTGATTGTTTTCAAACATTATTTATTTATTTATTTATTTGTTTGTTTTTTAAATTATATTTAATTTTACGTCTATTTATTTAAAGGAATATTTGCGGAATATATATAGAAAATTATAATATATAAAATTTTATTTTTATTATGTATATTTTTTTAATTATCTGTATTTTTTTATTAATTATTTTTCATTCTTATTATATATTTATTTTCGATTTGATTTTGTATATTATATCTAATATAATTTTCAATTTCATAGATTATGTTTGAATTTTAAAATTTTAATTCGAAAAAATATTTAAAAAATTCATGTAGAAAATTATTGTAAATTTGATATATAAAATTTTATTTCTATTGTAATACTTGCTTTTATTCTTATTGTATATATATTTTTAAGTTGTCTATTGCATCAATTTTATTTTTAACAAACCAAATTTATTTTTTCTATATATATATATATATTATGTATGTTGTTTTTCTAATTAATTTAATTTTGAATAATGTATTTTAACTTTTTTTAATTGTTTATAATAAGGATTATACTCTGGTAAATTGGTAATAGTATATATAAAATATAATATGCAATCCTCTAAAATCCCACTATTTTAAATTTATAGTAGAAGTAAGAAAAAAAAAAAAAAACATTAGAAAAAATCTAAACGAAACATGTTAGAGAATTAAACAATCTTCGATAATTTTTTTTTTGAAGTGAAGATTTTTTCTAATGAAAAATTATACTTATCGACAATATCAAAATGAATATTATAATATGTAGATGATGTTGTTCTAATTTATTATTTTGTAAAAATTTTAAAATATAACACACAAAAAAATTAAACTATCTAATAATAAATATTTTATATTATTTTAAAAATTTTAAAAATTAGTTCCTCTCGTAAAATTTTGGTTATGTCGATATGTTAATAGATTATATTAATTTAAATTTTTTAAAATTAGCCCCTTTTGTCAAATTCCGATTCCATCGATATGTTGTTAGTTCATGTAATATATTTACATTATATTAAAATAAATAATACGGTGTGTAATCATATTATTTGATGTCCATTGGTGCATTAATAAAACTTATCTAAAAAATACTATAAAAGAGAAAAAAATATTCTCTTAAAATATTTAAAAATTTGAAAAAAAAAAATCCTATTATAATATGATATACTCCCTCTTTCTCAAAGGTTGCCATTTTTCATTTTCGTTCGTCCCAAAATAAGGTTATCATTTCCTAATTTAGTAATTGTACTACCTACCTAATATAATAAATACACTTCCAACTTACATTATATTACACAAATACCATTACTTTTATATTATACAACATTTTCGTCTTTTTTACTACAACCTATTATAATACTAATATTAAAAAATCTACGTGCAAAAAGTAAACGACAATCTTGTACCAAGACGGATGGAATATATTTATATTCTATTCTTTTATAAAATTCAATAATCTAATAAAAGATCATATGCTTTGTTTATTTGTGAAATTTTACCAATATTTTACTATTTCAATTTCATTTTTTTTTTCAAAAATATCAAATCAAATGCATACTTTTTTATTTATTTTATTACACTAGAATCTAATTTTAAATTCAGAATATTACATCAATATATATTTATGTCAAAATCAAACAATTATTTTAATTTAAAATTTTACTATTAAAAATCAAAACGCAAAACCAAAATTTCACAAATAAACACTAGTTAAATATAAAATTTAAAATTACTCAAAATATATTTTAAATTGATTTTCAATAATATATATTAATAATTTTATATTAAAACAAAATTCTTAAAATCAAATTTGCAACAAAAAAGCACCTTTTATGGCTGTTTTTAAGTTAGAATTTGAAGATTTGAATTAAAATTCGATATTAAATAATAATATTATTTTTTAATAAATTATTTATAAGTTAAAATAAAAATAAACTTAAATTATATAGCATCGGCTCTTATATTTTAGTAAAAATTGCATAAAACAATATGCATTTATTTATTGCGTGAAACTCTTTGTGTTAATATGAAGTTTGCATTAAACACCATCAGTTCAAAACTAATATTTAGTTCTAAATAAGTCCTAAATTATGTAAATTTTATACAGTATAAAATATTTTAAATAAGGTTTTGAATAAAATAAATAAATAAATAATTGATTAAATCATTTATTTTAGGCTTTATTTGTTTAGTGTTTTTGTTAATTTTTTTTATGTGAGATATTGAAAATTGTGTCAGTAATATAAAAAATAATATTTTACCTTGAACGTTGACTTTTATGAGAGAGTAAAATATATATATTAGAAATCGTGTCGGAGAAAAAAATATTGGGCAAACAAACCCTCTAAAATCACATAATAATTTGTCTAAAAAAAATTATAAAATAAGAATTCATCTGATTTATTTATTTTATTTTAAAAAATTATTTAAAATATTTTAGTATAAAACTCCGAATAATTTAAATGTTTATTTAAAATCAAACATTTTGGACAACGAGAATATTTCATACAAATTTTATATTAACACCGAAAATTTTAATTATAAATAAACAATTCTACTCTTATTACTTTAAAAAATGTGGATATGTATTGTGTGTGTGTATATATAAAATATAAAAAAGAAACTCGAGACGCAGTTGAGATTTGGCTGCACTGCTGCTACTAATGTCCATCCAAACCCTCTCCTTCTTCCCTCACAACGCGCTGCGCTCCATCTACCTGCAAACTCTCAACTGCTCTACCTCAGCTCTCTCTCTCAAACCCTAAGTCCCTTCTTGGGAACCAAGATGGATATTCATACATCCGCCACTTCTCCTTCTGAATCGCTTTCATTCTGAATTTTTTGTTTGCGCTTGCGAAATCAATTGTCTCTGTTCTAATCTCCATCGGTATTTTATCATCTGTTTGTGATTTTCTTGCTTACGTTTCTGATTGTTGTAATTTCGTGGAACATCGGGCTTTTGTAATGTCGGAAAGAAAGATAGATCGCCCGGAGGATCTTGTTGCGTTGTCTGCGCCGACCGATCAATCTTGGACTGTGAAAGGTAGTCGATTTTAGTTGCTTTGATTTCGTTTGTTTTGTTGGATTGGAGTGCTGGTGTGCATTATGTACTTCTGTAAGGTGATTTGCACCGTTTTTTAGGCCTCGTATTTAGCATTTACTCAGTGTCTATGGTCTATTAGATTCGGCAATTCCTTTGGGAAATAGGAAACATTGATGCTGTTCTTTTAGTGATTTCTTTTGGACAATCTAAGTTTTCTTTTGCAATTGTTATTATGAATGGCTTCTCGAACTGTAATCTGAAGTTTGACCAGTTTGCATTTGGTTGTTTCTTCGGAGTATATGCGGATATTTTTCATCATTAGTGGGTATTTTATGCTAGTTGATATTACAGTGTGTTCTTTTTCACGCTGACATGGATTACTGATGTTTCAAGGACCTACCGCAGGGAACGATGAAGACAAGGGATTTGTAGGATTTCTTGAAGAATCAAAAGGTAATTAATTCAGTGATAGATCATTAGTTGGCGCATATACCTAGCCTTGTACTGATCTATCTGCCATCCTGCAGATCAAGCAGCACCTGAGAGCATTCCGCTGTCTCCGCAGTGGCTTTATACTAAGCCAAATGAGCTGAAAATGGTAAGTTTGCAGGCTGTGTGGAGAATCTTGTTCTGATGTGAAAGTGAGATCTCAGGAGTGAATGTCCAAAGTTGTGCAAGTTGTCCAATAATATGAAATACTTTGATGTCTTTTCTACAAGGATATGTTTCCCTTTTGCTGTCATTGGTAAAGATATGCAAAGCAATCGTCTGTGTCATGCCTAAATGCTCTGTCTGTTTTTTTTTTTTTTGTGTATCACTAAAGATATCTTTTCAGCAGGAAACCCGTGGGCCAAGTTCTCTGTCTCTTGGTAGTTCTGCTGATTTAAACCAGAAGGAGGTTTTGCGCCCAGATGCTTCTGATGGCAAAAAGGATTGGAGAAAACTTGCAGTAGAACCTGATAGTGGCCGACGGTGGCGTGAAGAAGAAAGGGAAACTGGATTGCTTGGTCGAAGGGAACGCCGAAAGATGGATAGACGGCCTGATAATGCTCAAGGAAGAGAAACATCTGACAATAGATCATTGCCGGGCTCTGACAAGTGGCATGATCTCAATAATCGCAATTCAGGCACTGAAACTCGTCGTGATGGCAAATGGTCGTTAAGGTGGGGTCCTGAAGAAAAAGAAAAAGATGCTCGAATGGAGAAGAAGGCAGATGTGGACAAGGAAGAGTCTCAGGGTGAGAGTCACTTGGTTGTTCCAAATAACCGTTCTGTTCTTGAACGTGATTCAGAATCTCGTGATAAGTGGAGACCTCGACACAAGATGGAGAGTAATGCTGCTGGATCTGGTACATATCGTGGTGCACCAGGCTTTGGGCTTGAAAAGGGCCGTGTTGAGGGCCAACACACAGGCTTTACTGTAGGGCGTGGCAGATCGATTTCTGTTGTGAAACCTTCATCTGTTATTCCAGTTGGTGCTTCTCAATATGACAATGGAAATGTTCCAGGAAGATCAAACCTCTCTACTGAAACATTTGTATACCCCAGGGGAAAACTACTTGATGTCTATCGCAAGCAAAAGTTGGATTCATCTCTTACCTCCCTACCTGATATTTTGGAGGAAGCACCTTCGATAACTCAATTAGATGCTGTTGAACCTTTAGCTGTTGTTGTCCCTGTTGCTGAGGAGGAGGTGAGCTTTTTGAATAGAATAGTCTGTTACTCACTGTGGTTGTTTATGGTTGTTAGATTGATTGCTGTTTCTTGTAGGTTATCTTGCATGACATCTGGACTGGTAAAATAACAAGCAGTGGATCCACAAGCAATTCATTCAGGAGAGGAAACTCAACAGAAAACATTCCAGGTTTCATAAACTTGTCAACTGAAATATTTCTGTCATTCTCCCCTACTTACAATTTCTGTATGATATATAATTTTGAAATTCTATTTTTTTGTTTGTTTGTTTGTTTTATTTTTTTGCATTTATTTGTAGAGCTTGATCACACCAATGGAAGTATGGTCTCCCTCTCACTGGATCTTGGGAAGGGGATACCGCATACCTTTCGGAAAGCTTCAGATGAAAGTCATGAAGGTAGTGTTGGTAGCATATTCTACAGTAATGTACCCGAAGGAGTTTTGTAATCAGAGAATATTCCCTTCTAATTCTACGTAGTTCTTTATTATTCCAATAAATAAAAAAACATTTGTAATCTTGTATCAGGGAAAAATACTGATCATGAAGTGAAGTACGAAATGCCAGAGGTTATGCGCAGAAATGATACAGATATTGGTGGCTTAGAAGCTCCACATGGTTCTGTGTTGGAAGCTAATAAGCTCAAGGTTTTGGAATCTGATGTTAATCAGCATCCATTGACTGGTAGAATTGTGTCTACCCCATTAGTTGACATTAACAACAAATTTTCTGATGATTCAAAATCCCTGGTTCCTATACCAACATCACATGACTATTTGGATGATCACTTACATGAGTTTGGGAGCAGAGGTTATGAATTTCAAATAGATGAAGGACTCCCTCCAGAGGAATTAAGTTTGTACTACCTGGATCCTCAGGGGGAAATCCAAGGACCTTTTGTTGGAGCAGACATAATCACATGGTTTGAGCAAGGGTTTTTTGGTATTGATTTACTTGTCCGTTTGGAAAATGCTCCTGATGGGTCATCTTTCCAGAAATTGGGAGATGTTATGCCTCATTTGAAATTTTATCCCGAGTATGATAGTGCTTTGAATTTACGGCCTAATCTGGAGAAGTCAGTGGAGGGTTTCCCACTAACAGGATTACAATCTGGTGTCCTAGTTTCTGAATCACTTCATTCCACTGCAGTAGATGCCTCTGGTTGGGAGTTACCTAATGATGCTTTTGCTGCACATCAGAATCAATTGAAAGCATCTGAGCATCAGCATCTTCTGCCACGTAATGCTAACTCTCATGGAGAAATTCTGGGTGATTTTGGTGTCCATGAAAAAGGTTGGGTTGCATTTACAGCTTCTCATAAGTTTTTTTTTTTTTTTTTTTCAACACTAAATAATTTGGTTTCAATCTGTTTGCTACCCTTTCTTTTACCCAGAAATGCAGCTTCCTGGGAGACATGGAATTGTTGGCAACGCCACAGAAACAATCTCTGGAAGATATGTTGAATCAGCAAAAGATGGGGCCAGCCGGTTGTACATTGCTAATGAACCAATAAATTCTGGTGTGTCTAATGAGAAAGATGGTGGATTGAACCCTCTTGGTTTGTTGTGGTCCAAACTTGAGAATACATATTCCCAAAATAACAATATGTATTCTCAAAATAATCTTACACCGACATTTAGTGGAGGTGCCTCAGACAACACTGTAAATCCCTTGCCTGGAAGGGCTCTGCCTTTTGGTATGATGGCTGATCCAACTCATATCTCTGATACATGGAATGATGTATATGGTAACAGAGCATCTTCTGATTCCAAATTGTATCATGAGGCTGATGATGCTATCCGTTTTACAAGAATGGATGAAAGATTTAAACGTTTTGATTTAGAAGAGAAGCTGCTATCTCAGCAATTGGAACAGCAGCATCGACAACAACATAGTATCATGCCTTCTCATAATACACACTTTAATGAAGCAATGTTAGGAGGCCAAAGCTTGAATTCTATGCATCACAAACATTTTACCAATCATATGGGGCAAGATACAGAGCACATTTTGGGTATTCAGCTTCAGCAGCGGAGGCAGCTGCAACTACATCAGCAGATATTGGAAAAGCAGCAGCAGCAGCTACAGCTGCAGCAGATACAGCAGCAACAGAAGTTCCATCAGCAGCAGATGTTGAAAGAGCAGCAGTCCTCCCAAGCTAAACAGTTTTTTCGTGACCAGCTGATGTGGAATCAAATGCATGACTCAAGTAATGACAATTTACGCATGGATGCCCTTAGATCAAATGCTTCCCTTGAGCATGCCATGCTGAGGCAACAACTCTTAAGTGGTTTTCAGCAGCAGTCACAAATTCCATCTAGGCATTCCAATCCCTCCCTTGACCAGCTGCTAATTCAAGCAAAATCTGGTCAATTGTCTGATCAAGGTGATCAAAATGATTTATTGGAGATCATGGCGCAGGTAAAGCGGGGACAGGTTCAACCCAGAGATCAAATGATTCTTCACCAAGATCAGTTGCGTGCGAGGCAGTTACATTTAGGGTTGAGACAGAGATTAGAAATGGAAGAAGAAAGGCATAATCCTGGGTGGCCAACGGGTGAAGCTACACAATTTCACAGAAATTCAGCTGCTGCTTCTCATAGAGTCAACTCTACTGGATTTGGCCCTCTGGACTTCTATTCCAATCAGAAACCACTCTCTGAAGAGCATCTCAACCGTCTTGAAAGGAATCTTTCCATGCAAGATAGACTTCAACATGGTAATTATGATACAGCTATGGTGCCTTTTGAGCGCTCCATGTCGGTGCCTGTTGGTGCTGCATCCGCTAACCGTGATGCTGTGAATCCCATAACTTTGGGCCAAGGTTTGGAAATGCATGGCCAGATTGGACGAATGCTGCCCGGTGGTCAAGTTGATGCATTCTCACCTGGTGTGTCATTTCAGCATAAGAATCACCCCCCGGCACTGAATCGATTCCTCTCTTCAGGTTTGGACACAAGTGAAGGCCATTGGTCTGAAAATAATGGTACATTGCCAAATGAGTATATGGAGTCCAGAGTTCCACAATTACATCTTAACAGTGAGAGGCAGAGAAAATTGGCTGTTGAAGAAGAAAGATTTGAAGATCATAGTTTGTGGATGTCAGCTGGAAGTAATGATGACAATTCAAAGCGTTTGCTTATGGAAATGCTAAATCCGAATTTGGGCCACCCATCTACTGTACAACTTAATGCGACTAATGAAATACCACAAGATAGAAGGTCATATTCTAGAGCAAGTGCGGTGAGCCAGTCAGTTAGTGTTGTTACAGATCAAGGGTCAGGTTTCAGCCAATCATCAGCTGTGGGGTTGTCTTATGGTTCCAGTTTTGGGGAACAATCCAGTCTATTTTCAGAGGTTGTAACAAGTGCTACTGAGATGGGAGTTTCTCATAGATCTAAAGGAGATTCTCATGTTTCTAGCGTTGATAGAAACAATCAGGTGAGCATGGTTAACTTTTTTAGCCAATAAAAGAAGGCAGCTTAGATATTAATTTTCACAATGTGTAAGCAAACAAAGTTATGCTCATCAATGAAGGTAACATTCAGGGAATAATTTCAGAGGTTCATGGAGGTGTAGCTGAGAAGGCTCGCTCGGCATCTGCGGCCATGGGTGATGAACCAGTCAATGTCCTTGCAAGGCACAAGCCACCAGGCTCTTCTGGTAATTCTGTAGTTTTTCTTTCTGTTCTTGCTCATGTCTCTATGTTCTGAGTTCTAATGAGATCTTTAACAATGAAAATATAGGATCGAATGACTCTTTCTTCGATGATGCTTCCAAGGACAGGTAGGATGCCTCAAATGATCTTTTTCTATTCTGTTTTGAGAGAACTCAACTTTTCATCAACATCTGATTTTTCTGAAAAGCCTTTTTAATAGATAGAAGTTTTCCTAGTCTTTTGTTGTCCTGTAGTTAGGTACTGTTAGGGTTTGTTTGGTTGAGGTTTTTCCTTTTATTTTTTTGTGGTTTTGACATCTTTGAGGTGAAATAGTGGTTGGATGATATTTTGTATGGAAAATGGATGTTGGGTGTGGTGTTTTCGGATGGAAATTGGGAGACTGAATAGTGAAAATTGAGAAGAAAACCTGTCAAGTATACAAACCCTTAGTGATATCCATATAAGGCTGCCTGAAAGAAATGCTATATGATCCCAGACGTAAAGTTTATGTTATGTTATGTTATTATTATTATTATTATTATTATTATTATTATTATTATTTCTTTTTATTACACACATCAACTATGCTTGACATGTGCCTTTTATATCTGATGGTATTGACCACTTTGAGTTGAGTGTCAACTCTTCCAGAGGCTTCGCAATTTACATGTATTTTTACCTATTGTAATTTTCAAAATGTTATCACTAGTTTTTGTTGCTTTATCCAATTTTCTTTTGCAGACATTATTCTGCTGAAAATTTTTAATTAATTCTAATTTCCTATTTGCAATGTTGTTTGTAGGTTGCAAGCTTTCAGTTCAAGAGGACCTGAAAATGTTTTGCTGAGGCGTCCACCTATTCCACCATTTTCATCATCTCAGGAAGGGTTGTCAGAGATGACTGCTGATCCAATTCCCAGAGGAAAAAGTCTTTCAAGTTCTGTATCATCTGATGGTAAGTTTGGGACTCCAGTATGTTTAATCCTCTCCCGAAAGCATTCTTCTTGAATAATGTGATTATAATTTGAAAGTGCAATTTCTTCAACTTGAAGGAAATTCTTTTGATTGGGGAAGAGGGGTTTTAGAGTATATGTTTTTCATTTGAATAAAACAGTTGCATAATGTTCAATTCCACCATATTCTAATGCTGTATGTCCATTGAATAAATTCTGCTTTAGATCTACGATGTAAATTCTAAAGAGTTCGCTCTCTATGCTGGTCGACTGTTTAGTGTTTCTGCTTCTCAGCTAACATGGTAAGACTTTTTTCTTGGTTATAGCGTTGAGACGAGAAGCGGGAGGAAATGGAGGAACCCTAGAGTTTCGGCGAACATCATCCTTCAACGACACTGATATAATGGAAACATCATTCAGTGACATGGTAAGAAGCAGTGCTAAGAAGCCGATACCTCAGGAAGCTCATGGTTTCTCAGCAGGAGCTTCAGAGGTGTCAGATGGAACACAAGGTGCTCGGAACAACAAAAAGAAAGGGAAGAAAGGCAGACAAATCGATCCTGCTCTCCTTGGCTTCAAAGTTACCAGCAATCGAATCCTGATGGGAGAAATACAGCACGTAGACGACTGATATAAGCTTGCATAGCTTGGGTGAGAGCTTCTTCACAACCAATTTTGTACAGGGCTGGGTAACTGTACAGTTTCATGATTCATACACAGGTTAGTTCTCATAATTTTGCGAATCCTGAGGCACCCCCCCACCCAACTCACAATCTTGTCAACCAATTCAAAATAGGATTAGATGGCAATTATCAATACAATAATCTCGATTTGCACATTTTTATTTAATCTAGAAATAATAATAAATGCGCCCGAACCCCGCCACATGTTTTTACCTTGTATTACTTTCTTGCCTATCTATCTGCCATTTTCCTGTTTTTGGAGGTGCTAAGTTTGATGTTTTGTATTTTCTAGCTAGTTAATAAATGAGGCATAACATCTCCTGATTCCTGGAAAGGAGGAGATTTCTTCCAGTCGAACCTGTAAGTGAATCAGTCCCAAAGAACCATCATGTTATGTGCCTTGATCTCGATGATAGTACGCAGTCGAGCAGGCAGGGCTCGTCTCGAATGGCCCTGGCCCTGTCTTTTTGGAGAGGACCATTGTTTGCTTCCATGGTTTTCAGTTAGGAACTTGTCATTCCATATTTGGTTGTTCAAGGAGATTTTACTGTCCATTAAAATTGGTGTTCAGTTTGGTATTGTTCTCCAAAAACAACCAAGAAAAATATTTTCTAGGTTTTAATGAAAAACTAATCCCACGTCATTAAAACAAATTCAGGTTGTGATTGATTAGAAGTGGTCACAGATTTTCATTTATTTGATGAGATTTGGAACCCATATTTTAGGGCAATTAGGCTCCCAAAATCTCTGCCCATTTGAGTGAATTTTGTTTGCCCATTTGGATCGATTCCATGTAGATATTTTTAATTGCTTTGTTCCCTAAAGTTTTGGTTCACAATCGTTCAATGAATCAGATACTCAAAAGTGCTCAGAAATATTAGAACACGAGATTGGCATTTTTGTACCAAGTGAATTTTCAATCCCATTTCCCAACTACACAACAATATAACAAAATATTATTAAAAATAATATATATATATATATATAACAAAATATTGCTATAAAATAATTTAATATAGACAGTCAGCCCCCCAAAAATAGCGTATTATTTTTAAGATTTCGGTCAAGGGCTTTTCTTGGCAGAAAAACTATTGTTTGGGGTCATTTCGTAAAGTCCGAAAGTTTGGGCCCCCGAGTTAAAAAAATCAGCCGATTATTTGATTTGGGTGTTCTGACCACCCAAACCCTCACCCTCTTCTGTTTCTCTTCCCTTGGCGTTCCTGTATCTCTCTCTCTCGGAATTGTTTCCAATTGCTCTCTCAAACCCTAGCTCTCGTTCTGCCTGCCTTTATGCGTGTTCATACTCCCGTCGATTCGTTTTTGGAAGCTGTTGCTGTCTGAATTTGGTGCCGTATTGTCTGGTCGCAGATTCTCTTCTCTCGCCCCTCGCTTTCGAATTCCGTTCGCTGCTTCTGCGGTTCTCCGTGGAGGGTGGTGATTGGTTTGGCTTGGTTTTGTTGGGATTTCGTGAAATATCGATTTGTTTTTTTGAAATGGCGGGAAGCAAGCTCGATCTTCCGGAGGATCTCATCGTATCTAAGCCGTCTGATCAATCGTGGACTTCGAAAGGTAAATCAGTGTTCTCGATTTGGTTTAGTTTATGTTTTTCTTCCTTGTTTTGATTTAGTTTACTTGCTTATATTCGACCGTGTTGTGTCGGATTCTGCAATTGGATGTCGATCTGCGTTTTTTTTTTTTTTGGCAATGGTGGTAGGGTTTCGAATCTGGTGGTTCAGTTCCGATTTAATTATGTTTTTTGAAATCGTCCATTATCTGGATCGAGTGATTCTTCTTCAATGAGAGAACTTAGTTATTACTATTTTATTTTCTAATTTTCTTTTTGGGTCCTTTGGTAAATCTGTTGGGTGTTAATTGTGTATGCATATTGCTTGAACTTATAAGTTGAAATTTGATTTTATTTTCGTGGCATCTACCTTTTATTATTTGATAGTCCCCATTTTAGTTTTTAGTTCAGCACGTTCTAAGTGCTGGGATTGATATTTATACTTCGCTTGCTAATTTATACTGGCGTATGCAATGAAGTCTCCGTGGGAAGTGATGAGGACAAGGGGCTTGGATTACTGGACGAAACTAAGGGTAGCTAGTGTTTTCTTTCAACCCTTTTAATTTATTGGAGCTTTGTTTGGGAAAATTATATTTCTTGCATATTTACGTTCTCCTGTGGTCCTGTCTTTTTGCAGATCAAGCGTTGTCAGAGAACATGCCATTGTCTCCGCAGTGGTTGTATGCTAGGCCAAATGAACCGAAAATGGTAATTCGGCAGGCACTCCAGTTGTTTGTTAATTAATGCAATATGAAGTGGCTTCTGAATTTGAGTGATGATACCTGATTTATAAAATCTGAAATCCTCGATTTGCATTTTTATACTTTGCTCATTTATGGACTCAACATTTTTTTGTTAGATTTGCCTTGCATTGAGAATTTTATATGCAATTTTTCCGTACGTCAGTTCTAAAGGAGTTCCTGACCTCAATGGTTTTTTGTGTTTGTTGAAATATTGTTGGAGCTCTCAGGATTATCTCCTTAACTTTGCTAAGTGAGTGGAATTATGTGCATCTCTTCCAAGTTTTATTTTCTGCAGGAAGTATGTTCTACACTTGAATTTTATTTCTAAGATTAGAATGGCTGTTCTGGTTCGTACTGTGTGCCTTAGCTGCTTATTGTTGTTCTCTGAAACTTTCTGCATATATGAATAATAATCCTAAAGCATTGAAATTATAAGTAAACATGACACTTTGGAGCCTGTAAATTAACCATATCTTGTTATGCTATATTATGTTGGTTTCTAGAGGAACAACAGCTGTTGCTTGTATTTTTAATCTGGATCAACTGTAATTGTTATTATTCCATCCAGTTTTCTCATAATGTATTAACAGTGTGAAAAAGAACCCTTAATAAATGGTGTCAATAATGATGTGTCTTGTCATATAAACAATTTTCCTAACTATGTCATAAACCTATTGAGATGGGTTTCCTTATTCTCTCTCCCCAACCTTCTCATCTTTGTCTGGATTCCACCACTTCTTTGTTTTCATTGTTCAATGTCAAGGATGTGCTTTTTATTCAGATGGAAACTCATGGGCCAAGTTCTCTATCTCATGGTGGTTCTACTGATTTAAACCAGAAGGAAATTTGGCGCACTGATGCCTCCGAGGACAAAAAGGATTGGAGGAAGAATGCTACTGAACCTGATAGTGGCCGTCGTTGGCGTGAAGAAGAAAGGGAAACTGGATTGCTTGGTAGAAGAGACCGCAGGAAGATGGAAAGACGTTCTGATAATGTTCCAGGAAAAGAAGCAACCGACAATAGATCAATGTCTGTCACTGACAAGTGGAATGAACTGAGCAGTCGCAATTCTGGAAATGAAGCGAGGCGCGATGGAAAGTGGTCTTTGAGATGGGGTCCTGATGAGAAAGAAAAAGATGTTAGGGTGGAGAAAAAGATGAGTGTGGGAAAGGAAGAGTCTCAGGGTGAGAACCAATCAGCTGTGTCAAATGTTCGTTCTGTTGCTGAACGTGACTCAGAGTCTCGTGATAAGTGGAGGCCTCGGCACAGAATGGAAACTAATCCTGGTGGACCTGGTTCCCATCGGGTGGCTCCTGGATTTGGGCTAGAAAGAGGTCGTGTAGAGGGGCAACCTGTGGGATTTACTGTAGGACGTGGCAGATCAAATGTCTCAATTATAAGACCTTCGTCATCTGGCCCAGCTGGTGCTGCTCAGTCTGACAAGAGTGGAAATGTTCCAGGAAAAACAATCCTCTCTGTTGACACTTTTGTTTATCCTAGGGGCAAACTACTTGACATATATCGCAAGCAAAAGTTGGAGTTATCTCTTGCTCACTTGGCAGACAATTTTGAGGAAGTACCTCCAATAACTCAACCAGATTTCAGTGAACCTCTTGCTTTCGTCACTCCTGATGTAGTGGAGGAGGTGAGCTTTACAAATCCATTTGCTTGTAATTATAAGTTTATTGTTATACTGGGTTGCTTGGTTATGCCTGATTTTCTTTTTCATAGGCCGTTCTGAATGACATGTGGAAAGGTAAAATTACAAGCAGTGGAGTTTCCTATAGTTCATTTAGAAAGGGAAGATCAGCTGATAATGTTTCAGGTATATAGATATTTAATCCATGGAGGATGTCTTTCTCATTTTATAGTTTATTGTTTATTGTTTGTTGTATGTGACACTCTGATCCTTGTGTGTAGAAGTGGGAGACCTTGAATTTGATGAGGGAAGACAGGATTGCATTCCTTCAGATGTTGTAGAAGATGCACCCAATAGCGTACGAAAAGAAACAGTGGATATTCATGAAGCTAGCATGTATAGTGCATTTATTGATGCTTCACTCAAAACAGGTTTGAATGTTATGAATATAAGACTTCTCCGTAATATCTATAAATGAACAATCAAGATGTTACATCTTAATTTAGCTCTTTGTGACCGTGTTTCAGAGAGAACTGCTGACGATGAAGGAAAATATGAAGCTTCAGAGATTAGACATGGAAATGGACTGGATATTGGTGGTGTACAGTCTCTGAATGGTTCTCCATATGATGCTATTCAACTTCCAACTGCAGATTCTGTTATTAATCAGCACTCCTTGTTTGATCCTATCAAGATGACCCCAGCAGTTGACGTTAATAATAAACATTCTGAAGAGTCGAACACACTTTTTTCTATGCCTACGTCAGAGCATGATTGGGATGGCCAACTCCATAAGATTGGTAGCAGATCCTATGATAATTATGCTGATAAAGGAATTGCTCCTGAGGAATTAAGTTTGTACTATCGGGATCCCCAAGGGGAGATCCAGGGTCCTTTTCTTGGAGCAGACATCATTACATGGTTTGATCAAGGTTTCTTTGGGACTGATTTACCTGTCCGTTTAGAAGGTGCTCCTGAGGAGACTCCTTTCCTAGAATTGGGTGATGTTATGCCTCATTTGAAAGTTCATCATCTTTATGATAATGAGACTGGTTTCAGCTCTAATGTAGAGAATGCAGAGGCTACTTCAGAAACTCACTTGCAGATTCGTGTACCTCAATCAACTCCTTTCACTGCACTTGATGGATCTGGTTCCCATTTACCAGATTTTGATCCTCTTTCTAACAATTCAAAAGTATCTGATTATCAGCATCGTCTGTCACATCACTTGTACGCTCACGGGGGAGATTTCCATGATTTAGGTGCCCAAGATGAAGGTTCGTTGATGTTTACTATGGTTTATCCTTCTTTTTCCATTTTTATTTTGGGAGCTGCCTACAATTCTTATCTTATTGACTTCTATATTTTTCCCCTTGTATATATAAAATAGAAATTGTGTTTCCTGGGAGACCTGGAAGTGGTGGCAGTGCTGCAGGGAAGGTGTTCAGGGGATATGGTGAACAAGCTGCAAACAGTGGCAATCAATTATATGTTGCTAATGAACCTGCTGATTCAGGTGTTTTGAATCAGGAAGAGAATAAGTTACATCCTCTTGGGTTGTTGTGGTCTGAGCTTGAAAGATCATATGCAAGGAATGATCCTGCAACTACATTCAGTGGAGGTGTTCCAGAAAAAATTGTAAATCCTGTGCCAGGAAGGGCTGCCCCTTCTGGTGCTGTGGCTGATCCCGCTCATATCCCCGAGCCTTGGTATGATGCTTATGGTAGGAGTGCACTCCCTGATTCTGACATTTATCAGAATATAATGGATGCTCGGCATTACTCGAGGAAGGAGCAAGAGCTTAATCGCATTGGTTTAGCAGAAAAGCATCTTCCCCAACAACTTCTGCAGCAGCATCTTCAACAACAGGGTATGATTCCTTCTCACAATATGAACTTGAATGAATCAATGCTTGAGGAAGACCCGAGTCTGAAAATGATGCACCACAAACAACTTGCTGGCCTGATGGGGCAGGATGCCGAACACATCCTGGCCCTTCAGTTGCAACAACAAAGACAGCTGCAAATGCGTCAACAGCAGCAACTACTGGAACAACAGAAGTTCCATCAACAGCAAGCATTGCTGAAAGAGCAGCGGGAGTCTGAAGCCAGGCAGGCTCTACTTGAGCAGCTGATGCAGAGTCAATTTCATGACTCTGGTCGGGGGCAGTCACATATAGATGCACTTCGATCCAATGCTGTTTTGGAGCAGGCCATACTGCAGCAGCAAGCTCTACTTTCAAGGCGTCCTGATCTATCCATGGAGCAGTTAATTCAAGCAAAATTTGGTCAAACATCTCATCAAGGCCATCAAAATGAGTTGATGGAAATCTTATCACGAGGAAGGCATGGGCAGATACATCCACTAGATCAACAATTTATGCAGCCTGAACAGTTGCAGGGAAGGCAGCTGCCTTTAGGATTGAGGCAGCAATTAGAACTTGAAGAAGAAAGACGATTTAATCCTGGTTGGTCCCTTGATGATGCTAGTCAGTTCCACAGAAATTCGGTTGCCTCTCGTAGAGCAGCCCCTTTGGATTTCTATTCCCAACAAATACCAACTGATGAGCGGCTCATGCACCTTGAAAGGAATCTTTCTTTGCAAGATAGACATCATGGTCTTTATGACCCTGGCATGTTACCCTTTGAGCGATCTATGCCATTGAATGTTGATGCTGCCGGGATGAATCATGATGTTGTCAATTCCATGGTTCGTGCTCAGAGTTTGGAAATGCAGGAGCAGATGGCAAAGATGAACTCTGGTGGTCAAGGTGGTGGGTTTTTATCTGGTGTTTATTCACAGCAGCAGGCCAACCATCCTTTAATACCAAATCAATTCAATGCATCACAATTGGATGCATTGGATGGTCATTGGTCTGATCGTAACGGTCAGCTACCCAATGAGGGTATGGAATCAATGGTTCAACAGCATCTTTATAGTGAGAGGCAGAGAATGGAATCAGAAGTCAAAAGAATGAATGAAGATAGTTTTTGGATGTCAGCAGGAACAAATGACGATACTTCCAAGCGGTTGCTTATGGAGTTGCTGCATCAGAAGTCTGGCTTCCCATCAAGTGAACAGTATGATGGAAGTAATGGAACAGTGCATGATAGAAGGCCACCTTCAAGTCAATATTCTGGGTCAAGCATAGATCAGTCAGCAGATCAAGAACCAGGTTTCAACAAATCATTAGCTGTTGGATCTTACGGTTCAGATTCCGGGGGACGTCTGCAGAGTCAATTGTCCAAAGGGATGCTTGGTGTCCTGGAAGGTGGAGCATCTCTTGAAGGAAGACCAGTTGCTTCCAACATTGATGACAGCTATAAGGTAAGCAAAGACAATTTTACATGATAAACAAGGCAGGGGAACATCCCCTTTATTTATTTATTTATTTTTAATGTGGAAATTTTGGATGGATGCTCACCTGTAAAGTTAACTTTCAGGGGTTCATCTCAGATGCTCGAGAAGGCATAATGGAACGGGCTGGTGACACATCCATCGATAGAGCTGAAATGCCCGTCAATATCCTCAGCAGGCAAATGTCACTTGGCTCTTCTGGTAATAATATCTCATTCTTTTCTGTGTTCCCTCTTGCACACACAGACACATTCTAATCTGAAGTGAATAACATCATCTGTTGGGCAATGATTAGCTTATCCAAGTGAAAAGATTGGCTTGCGTGACTCGTTTATGGAGGATGCCACAAAGGATAGGTAATGAAACCTTCCAAAATTTTCTGTTACTGCTGCTGTGAGCTTCCCTTTTAATGGCCAAATTTTTTTCCTGGGACAATTTATCATCAGGTCATTTTTACTACCCCTGAAGCTTTGTAGCAAATTATCAAAGGAGGCAGCAAGTTTTAAATTTAATATAGGAACTTGGTCATTGGTGGGCATTTTAAAATTCTTTTAACCTTACAAAAAAATTGGGATGCTTTGGGCTTCCTTTTCAAGATATACTCGCTATGCTATTGGTTTGTGTATTGTTTGACCCCTATGTTTTTGCTAAATATTTGGTGTGATATTCTGTGTCATTGCTGGCTTATTAGGATTTCTTTCCCTTAAAAACTCAAATCATTAGTTTTTGTTTATTTATTGTATCTAGGTTGGGATCTTCCAGTTCGAAAGGACAAGAAAATATCTTGCTAAGGCATCCTCCTATGCCGCGCCCTGCATCTTCTCATGAAGGCTTGTCAAATCTTCCTGCTGATCCAGTTTCCAAAGGAAGAAGCCTTTCAAATACGGCTCCATCTGACGGTAAGCGTGATCCTTGATATTTACTTGTCTGTCTACCAAGGGAAATTCTGTGGATTTGTTTGTGGGTTGTGTTTTTATTAGAGCCCAAATTCTTGTGTTTAAATGATTTATATATACTTCACCACCATACCATGATGCCAACGCCTGCTGCTTGTTGGTTAGTGTTCTCCCTTTGCCGGTTTGTCATCCTTAGCACTGGGTGTGTGTTTGAGTCATAGCTATTCTCTGATTGAGTATTTGTGCATGTATCTGTATTCTCGTGTTTAGTTTGCTGTGTGTGTGCTGGTTCAGGCGGGAAACCAGAGGCGGGAGGTAGTAATGCAAGAAACACAGAAGGAGCAGCAAGTCGCAGAGGAGGAGGAGGTGCCTCTGCTGAATCTGCTGCACAGTTTAGGAGGACATCATCCTGCAACGACGCTGATGTATTAGAGACTTCTTTCAGTGATATGCTGAAGAGCAGTGGCAAGAAACCACCAGCACCAGCAGCTCAATCTCAGGTAGGAGGAGGTTCAGAGTCATCGGGAGCAGAGGGAGGAGGAGGAGGTCGAAACAATAAGAAAAAGGGGAAGAAGGGTAGGCAGATAGACCCGTCGCTGCTGGGATTCAAAGTAACGAGCAACCGAATCATGATGGGAGAAATACAGCGGATAGAGGATTGATTGATTGATTTATTATTGTTGCTTAATTAACAACAAGTGAGAGAAATACTATGTAGGTAGGTAGGTAGGTAGGTAGGTTTGGATATGGCAATGGCAGGCATTGTACAGATCTTCTCTTCTCCTCTCTTGTCTATTCTATTCTTTTTTATTTTATGTGGGCTTTTACTTTCCTAATAGCCTAATATGCTTCTCTTGCAACTCTGAATTTACTCCTCTCGATATTTATGCGGGTAAACATAAATGTATTCTGGACATTGTAAAAGTCATATAGGAAATGAATGGGGTATTCTCAATTTCTGACTCAAATATTTATGGCTTTTTCAATTTGTGGCCCTATAAAATTAATTTTGTAAAAAATGTGTTTTTTTTTTTTACTAATCTGCTCAAAATCCAATCTAAACGTTAATTAGACGAAAATTAAGGATAATTAAAGAACGTTGTTGACGTAGTAATCACGTTATAGCTACGTGACCATTGATAATTGATAATCCTAAATCAGTTCACCTTAGACCCGGTTCTCTACCGACTCGGTTCGGTTTACCCGTTCGGTTCATTCGCTTTTTATTTTTTCTAACTCGATCCCCTTATCCTATTCTTCAGTCTACTTACGAAGCCCTCGGTTTAAACCTGTTCGGTTCATCCGCTTTTTATTTTTCCTAACTCGACCCCTTATCCTATTCTTCAGTCCACTTACGAAGCCCTAGCTCCCTTCGATCATCGCCACCCCATTTTTCCCACAGTTACCCCACCCATATTAACAATCCCGAAACCTTAATTCCTATCGATCATTGCCATGGATTAAGGTGGAGTTCGTTCACAAGTTCGTTCGTCCAATTCCGTCGTGGAGACGTACATTCCAGTGTGTAGTCGACAACGAAACGTAGAAGCAATCACGCTTAAGGTTTGTATAATATAATTTTTTCCACTATGCGTTAGGATTGTTCTAATTATTTGATTTTATCTATGAGAGGCTTTAATTTCAATAAAATGAGGTAAAACAATGATTATATTGTGTTAGTTCGACGCACTAAATGCAATTTTGATAACATGTGTTAGAAAGTGAATTATGTCCGGTAAATGAGACTTGGTTAGGTGTTGATTTATGTTTATTTGTCCTATTGGTTATAATGAATATATTACATTATGTTAAACACTTAGCATTACTCAAATGTAGCGAAAATGTTCAATGAAGATACTTCTGCTATCTTGATATATTTTGGTGGGGTAATGATCGATAAGCCATAGGCCCCGTAGAGAATATTTAGGGGAAGAACATGACTATTTTGATTTTGTTGATATGGATAAATTAAGTATGTTAGAAATGTGGGGATATGCAGAGGAATTGATATATAAAGAAGCGAATCATGTTAAATTTTGGGTGAAGTACGGTAACAACTTTGATAGACAATGCAAGTGTTTGGAAAATGATAGGGATATTTTGTGGATGACAAAATATATTTCAGATAATTATGAACTCCATATATACTTAGACATCTAGATATCGGGCTTAGCCAAGATCCTCACTCCAATGTAATTAATTAGTGGAACAAAGGATTTAGGTAGTGAAGTTCCTCGGGCTGGTGATGGTGTGGAAGGTGAAATGGAAGAAAATGATTCTGATTTTGATGATTCGGATAATGAAGTTGAGTTAGAAAGTGGGGTTGACATTGAAGGTATGATGAAAGGAAAATCTATTGTGGATAATTCCAAAATTACTAAAGATATTTTGAACACTTTACAAAAGAGGATGGTGAGATAGATGTCATGGGTAGTGATAGTGAGTTAAATAGTGGGATGGAAAGTGATGGAAGTGAAAAGGAAATGACAAACCAGTTTGTAATATATAATTCAAACATAGGTGGTGAAAATCCGGAGTTGAAATTGGGGTTGTTGTTTAAGTCGAGGGCCGATGCTAAGTTTGTCATTGAAAACCATTGTTTTAGGAGGGGGATAAATGTGAAATTTCCAAAGATTGACAAGAGTAGGTTGAGAGTTACATGCAAAAAACAGGGGTGTGGGTGGTTTGTGCTTGTGTCCAAGGTGCAATGTGATGAAACATGGCAGTTGCGTAGCATAAATGAAATTCATAGCAAATGTGGATGGACTTATGATGACCTAAGTATTAAGTCTTCTTAGATTGAAAAGACATTTATGAAAAAGTTGAAGGAGAATCCGAAGTTGGATCCTGGATTCTTTAGGGATGAAAAATGTAGAACATTGAGGTGTAAGGTCTCAATGTCGAAGGTATATAGAGCTAGTAGGAAAGCTTTAGACTTGTTGCACGGGTCTAATGTGGAGTAGTATGACTGGCTGTGGGATTATTGTAATGAGATTGAGAGATGTAATCCAAGCATTTCCCTTTCTTTGAAACTTATAGATGATGAAGAATCTGGGTTACAAAGGTCTCAAAGGATATATGTTTGTTTTTCTGCATGCAAGAAAGGGTTTCTTGAAGGATGTAGGCCGGTGGTAGGTGTTGATGGCTGTTAGCTTAAGGATAGCTTGGAGAGCAGTTGTTAAGTGCTGTGGGTATTGATGTGAGCAACAATATTTTTCCTATAACATACACTGTGGTTGAGGCTGAGAACAAAGACAGTTGGTTGTGGTTCTTGGAGCAGTTGAGAAGAGATTTGGATATTAAAGATGGACGTTATTGGACGTTCATGAGTAATAAGTAAAATGGATTGATTTCTACTTTCGAATCCATTCTAACCTAGGTTGAGAATCGCTTATGTCTGAGACATTTACATACAAACATGAAACATGATGAACATACAAACATTGCAGTGAAGAGGCTTTTATGGGCAGTAATTAAAGCTACCACAATTCCGGAGTTTAAACAAAGAATGGAGGAAATGAAAAAAGGTTTCAGAAGATGTGTTTAATTGGTTAGAAAATAAGAGTCTGGATCATTAGTCTAGGCCACACTTTAGTGTGTATTATAGATGCAACATGCTTCTTAACAATATGTGTGAGTCTTTCAACAATTTTATTTCGGAAGCGGGAGATAAGCCATTTATTTCCATATTAGAGAAGATTCAAAACTTGTTGATGGTGAGGATGCAATTGAATCGGAAGAAAACTGAAAAATGGGATGATCCACTTTGTCTGAAAAGAATGAAAAAAAAAAATGGAAGAGGCTTCTGAATTCATTTCAATGAGAAATGATGATTGCAATTTTCATATTACTGGATCTTTTGACCAACATATAGTTAATGTGAGGGATAAAATATGTAGTTGCAGAAAATGAGACTTAACATGCATCCATGTAAGCATGCAGTATCCGCAACTTGGTGTAGAGGAAAAGATCAATTGACTTATGTCCATAAATGCTATTTTGTGGCTACATACAAAAAGTCATGCTTATCCAATCCTACCTTTGAGTGGACTTGATTTATAGAAAAAAACAGCCAAGGAAGCACTTTTTCCACCGATTGAAAAGAAAAGTGTTGGGAGACCAGTAATAATGAGACGCAAGAAATCCAATGAACTCCTCCAAAGTTAAAAAATCCATATAGACTTCAAATAGTGAGTAAATGGAAAGTGCTCAAAATGAGGATATGAGAGGAGATGCCAAGAACACGGTGCTGTGAAACATCCTCTCAGCCAATGCCTAGGGAGTCGGATAATATCACAAATATATGATTTGTAAAACTTAAATTCAATTCCATTTCACTTGATAAATGTCGTTTTTGGTTTCAATGTTTACAAGATATTGGTGCTGCTCCATCAACAGCAAGATCATGCACTATACCAAGGAAGAAAATAGCATCAATTCAAGTAACAATGTATTGTAGAACTTACATTAACTTTTATTTCACAAGTTAATTGTCTGGTCTATTTTTCATGTTTATAGGCTACCACTAATGTTCGTTCAAAAGCAAAAACCCACACTAGTCCAAGGAAAACAATGGTTTCAATTTAAGTAACATTTTGATTTTCGTTATATGCAATTTTTGTTACAACTCATTGTACTGATTGAACTTTATTTGTTTGTAGATGCCGTCGATGTCCAACACCATTCGCATACCTGTTA
The DNA here is from genome assembly GCF_009805555.1 of Andrographis paniculata. Lineage (NCBI taxonomy): Eukaryota > Viridiplantae > Streptophyta > Magnoliopsida > Lamiales > Acanthaceae > Andrographis > Andrographis paniculata. The sequence continues at coordinate 2,708,026 of NW_026137513.1, read as the reverse complement.
TTGCTAAAGGAGGAAACACATTTCAATCTTGTGTTTCCAATAGAGTAGATGGTGGCAGCACAACAATTGTGACATTAATTGAAGCACACATCCAACCAACATAAAAAACAACAAAAGGTGCCTCAAATACTAAAAAAAGAACCAATCCAAGAAAGCAAGATAAACCCACCAACAAGAAGAAGTAGAGACTCCAAGCGTCTAATACAGTTTTACTGGCCTAAATTTGCATTTGATCTTGTGAATCAATATGTTTGAAAACTCTTAAGAATTATTTTTTCATGGGCGATGGATTGTTGGTGTTTCAATATGGTATGTAAATTGAAATCTTTAGGGATCTAGGTATTGTCATTTATTTATGTGATGTGCTTTTAAGTAAATTGCATTTTTTCTTGGAAATGCACACAAGTTTATCAATTGTTGCCTAATTGTGGTTGCTTATTATACATTTTTGCATAGGTTCATTCGTACACAAATTGTATCATTACACACCACTGACATCAAACATTGGTTCATCTATATACAAGCTATTTAATTATACAAAACCTACTCAATCATACACAACTACAGGTTCATTTATAACAAGCTGCTTCAATTAGCTAATCAGATTCCTTACAAACGAATTGAACACGATCACACATAAAGAAGCGAATTATATTACTACTCAACATTTCTTCAAACAATAAAAAGCAAAACCAAAGTTCACATACTAGAACAATTCAATCCATTACACTTACCTTACAACACCCCTTCCAACAATGAACTAAGGCTAAGTTTCAAGGAACAAATATTACAACAACACAATACACCAACATTACAACTTACGATATAACGACAACAAACCAACACCTGGAACACGCAACACATTATTACTAATATTATTACCTTTTGGCAATAGCCAATTTGGCAGGTGATGTAGTGTTGACTATCGCCATAAGCCCGAACACCAGAAAAATGAGCACAATAACCCCTATGTTAAGTAATATTAAACTGCTATGCTCTGTAACATAGCCAACGTGCACCGGTTGAGGTTTGTTGTTCTGGCGTTTCATCATTTTAACTTCTTTCTCCAATATATTTAGCTTCTTCATCAATTGATTTTCTTGCATTTCAACTTCAACACCATCGTCGTTTACGTCGATAACGTTCTTTCGTTTCTAAATATTTTCGAGCCGTTTAATTTTAAACACCAATGCATTGGTCACTTTCTTATATCTATCAGTAGGTTCCTTGTCCCACCATTCAAACATACTACAGTAATTTTCACATTTCTACAAAATTAAAATCGATCAAATATTTCCATAGTTTAACATAAATAATAATAATAATATTTTTTTTTTTAAAAAAAATACAAATGAAATTACCGTATAGTTAGGGCAAACCCTATATCGCCTACCTGGATTGCTTCTGCTCTAAAAGGTAAGCAATGAGAGCTCATATCCACATATACACAACAGCTTTGGAATATCTTTGATCGGGGACTTTAGAGTCCGCGGATTTCTTGAAAAATTGGTTCGGGATGAAAACGTCGAGCTCATTCTCGTTGAAATCTTGCCAAAATTGGAGGAACGAATTCTTGAACTATGCCTTCAATCCAGCTCTTTAAGGATGACGAAAATCGAAGGGAGCTAGGACTTCGCGAGTGAACTGAGGAATGAGAGAAAATGATCTATTTGGAAAAAATAGGCAACGAGTGAACTAAACTGGGTTTAAACGGAATCATTCGATGGAGAACTGAGTCTAAGGCGAACCGGTTTGGGATTATCAACCGTCACGTGGGTATCACTTGATTACAACGTCAACGACGTTATTTAATTATCCTTAATTTTCATCTAATTGATATTTAGACCAAATTTTGTGCAAATTAGTAAAAAAGAGAACATTTTTTATGAAATTAATTTTATAGGAACACAAATTAAAAGTGGTAAAATATAGGAACAAAAATTGCGAAGACCTCGGAAATGAACATTAAGGTGCTTTTGGTGAGTGGTTAGAAATTGAATTGAGAGGGACTTATTTAATTAATATTTGATTTATGATATAATATATATAAGATTAAAAAAAAAAAAAGAAAATATGTTTAATTATTTTAATAAAATATATAAAATATGAATATTATTTTGTAAAAAATAAAATTTTATATAATACCAGTATATTTGTTTTTTTTAGAAAAAAGAGATAAAAAAAAAAATAAATTTGAATAAATTTGAATGAACTTTCAACAACCCAACCAAATAGACCCAACTTACATTTTAAATCTTGTTATTATTCTTTTTTTATTTAAATTGATCAAAATTTTAAGTATACTTTATAAAATTATAAATAAAAAATAAGAAATAAAACGGCTTAAAAATATACAGCCATTGCATTTTATGTATAGTTCGGATATGTTTGGATGTAGTATATAATATTATCATCGTCATCTCCGCAGCCATTTCGCCATTCGGCTGTTGCCTGCCATTCCGAGCCGCCTCCCTCACTTTACCTACTCTTCTTCTTTCCATTTTCTTCTTTAATCCAGAAGTTGACGATGGCGCTTTCCTCTGCGTCTCTCTTGGTGGTACCTCTCCTCTCTTTACCCTAAATCTTTTGTTATATTTGTTCTCGCTTTTACTTTATACTTTCAATTATCCGTTTCCCTGGTGTTTGTTGATTTTGTTTTTTGTTTCGTCTTCTTTGTTGCTTTTTTAGCCTAATGTTAGCTCAGCTTTAGCTCCACGAGCATTGTTGACTACCAAATCTACGAGCTCCTTGACGATTCCGAAACCTGCCTTTTCATCGTATACTTCTTCGAGCTTTTTCTCCGGTTCGATTGGACTATCGTCTTTGCATTTGAACGGTCCGGTTCGGAGCAGAACCTGGTCCGCGCCCCTATCAATTCGTGCTGCGGCCGAGGTTTGTGTTCTTAGTTTTTTCTTTCTTTAACCATTTTTAGGTTTCCTACTTCTTGAATTTATGTTTTTATCTTGCTTCATATCAATGTTGGGAAATTTTTTTTTACAAAAGGTTCGGTTCTTTATATGTATGCATATATTTTGAACATTTTTGTACCTGTTCATTATTCAGGAAGCTACACTGCAATCAAAAGTGACGAATAAAGTTTATTTTGATATAAGCATTGGAAATCCAGTAGGGAAGCTTGCTGGAAGGATTGTAATTGGATTGTATGGTGATGACGTGCCGCAAACTGCCGAAAACTTTCGTGCTTTGTGCACAGGTACATCATACACTGGCCTGTGCTCCAAAATGTTGTCATTTGGTTAATGATGTTGGCTTAACTTTTCAATGTTTGGTGAACAGGGGAGAAGGGGTTTGGCTACAAAGGTTGTTCATTCCACCGTGTTATTAAGGACTTCATGATTCAAGGGGGCGATTTTGAGAATGGAAATGTGAGCTGTTAATTTTATCTACATCATAGTTGAATTGTGTTATTATTTACTGTATGCAATGAGTTTTTGGGTAGTTTTTGCATAAGAGCTCTGTTATTTAACTGCTTGTGAACTCATCTCATAGCATTTGTGATTGTTATAACTAAACTTCTTGTTCTTTGTTTGCTGAGAGTTTCTCTGGCTGAAATACGAGGTCTCTGCCATTTCTGCACAGTTTTGAAGCATTCTAATTCTATATGCTACTTTTATTTTGAACTTAAAGCTTTGATTTTGTAGATTTGAAATTCATTCTATTTTGGGTTCAGTTTAAATTCTTCCTTGGAATCCATCTTCAAAATCAAAATCCTTTAATCCAATGGTTTCTATGGTTTCTTTTCTAATTAAATGTTTTAATTTATGATTTTTATGTTATAGAGATAAAGTATTTGTACAAATTTGATTGCTAAATAGTTGCATATATGTTGTTACAATTAGCAGCCATACCAGGGTACAATCCAATTATCTGACACCTTTTATCTGCTGATTGAATGGGAATTTCTTAAACAATGGATTCTCTTCTTATTTATAGGAGCTCTGAAGTATCTGAACCATTTTATCTGTACATGCTTCATTCACGGGATATTTTCTTCTCAGGGCACTGGTGGTAAAAGCATCTATGGTCCTAAATTCAAAGACGAAAACTTTAAGTGTAAGTATACACTTTTTTCTTGTCATGCCTGTCAGCTAGAGCTTTTTCCAATGTCGATTATAATTTGTATGCCTTCTTTGTAGTGACTCACACTGGACCGGGAGTTGTTAGCATGGCAAACGCTGGCCCTAATACCAATGGAAGCCAATTTTTCATTTGTACCGTCAAGGTAATGTAGCAATTTCAAATAAACTTATTTCTAAAGAGTACCGAACGTTAGTGCAAGAATAAACATCAAAACTAAAATTTTGGAAAGGTATATATCACATGACCATTTCTAATTATTTTAACGAAAACTTACTTGCATCATCCATCACCATGCTCCTATGTTTCTGGTTTTTATGCTTCTACAATTGCAAATAGTTAGCCATCCTTGAGTCACTAATAAGAACCTAAAGGGTGTGTTTGTTTGAGGATTTGGATATCGGATTTGGACAGTGAATATTTTGAACGTATATTGATTCATAGTATAATATATACGGAAAATTAATTGGACACTGAAAAATCTTGAAAAATCCACAAAACAATGCAACCTTTAAGTTTTTACGTACCCTCCCTTGATGTAATGTTGAATGTTAAGCTTACCTTTTTGTGCCTTCATCCAGTATGACATAATTCGGAACAGTAACTCTATTGAGAAAGTTTGGAATAGTTTTGATCTGTTTTCACGTGTCGCATTGACTATGGTGCTTCTCTTTGTTCGTCTTCTATAGTTGAGCTTCGAGTTATTCGCCAATGTAGCTTCAGTTATACTATTATCTCAATCTTGTTCTAGTTTTGATCGATAATCATGATAATATTGCCAAGACTAATAATCACAGGAGAGATTTCCACTCAACCATTCCACACCTGTCGTCAATTTGGTCCTTAAATTTAGCTCTAAACGCTGATTGAAAATGTTTGTTGTGAATGAAATGCAGACATCATGGCTGGACCAGAAGCATGTTGTGTTCGGACAAGTTTTGGAGGGCATGGACGTCGTTAGGGCGATCGAAAACCAAGAAACAGACAGAGGCGATCGCCCTAAAAAGAGGGTTGTCATCAGCGAGTGTGGCGAACTTCCGGTAGCTTAAGGTGAATCTTCTACTTTCATTTTCTGTCTGGTACTTTGCACTTCATTTTTGGCTTATGCATTCGGAATTATTCGCCGCTTGTGCTCCTCCCCGGCGTAGAGCGAGCTCTCTGTTTGACGAGGCTTGTCGAATTTACCGAGTTATTCGATATCGTAATCGAGTAGGTTGGAGGAAAACACAACGATAATTGTACTGCGGATGAGCAATATTTAGGACCTCTTTTGATGACAATTGAAGCTTAATATTTCTGGTATGATTTCTTATAAGTAGTTAAAATTGAAGTTATTTTTTTAAATAAAAGAATAACGTGAATAAAAAATATAAGACTATTTATTATTTTTATAATTTTAAATTTTTATATTTGTTTTATAGTACAAATATATAATAAATAAATTAAGTATATTAAATATAATTAATAGGGTGTGTTTCTTTAGGGTAATTTGGGAAAAAATAGGTTTGAGTGAGTTGATTATATTTTTAAATTATTTGTATTTAAAAATTTTATATTTTACAAAATGATATATATTGTATATATTTTATTAAATAATAACTATTATAAATATTAAATAAATATAATATTTGAAAAAAAAATATTTAAAAAAAAAAAACAACACTGCAGCTTATGTTGCGTTTTGGGGAGCCTATCCGGTTTGGGTGAAATTACTGTGTAAACAGTGTTTGCACAGTAATTTTGTCCAAATCGAGCTTGTAGAAATACATCCTATGTTTTGAGTTTTCACTTTTATTAAAATATTACTATATCATTAAAAATATTATATTTCGGATTTTGAATTGGTATGGATTTTTAGTATATTGATCTAGATCGATTTAAAATTATTCAAAATTTTAAAATTTATAAAATATTTTTATTTGAACGCATTTGAAAATTCAAATCAAATTTTTAATTTTAGTTAGTTCGAATCGAATTTGGAATGTTTTGTTCATTCTTATATTTAAATAAAAGGAAGCATTAATCTTGTTCATAATTGTTTGATGCTTGTTTAGTGAAATATAATAATGTATTCCTTTCGCCATGTAGTAAAATTATGTTCATTTAACCAAATATAAATTTTAAAAGTAAGGGGTAAAAATAAATTTTTTATCTTATATAATAAAAAAAAACAGAAAATAATAGTAATTTTTTCTAAAAAAAACAACTAAAATATTTTTAGATGACAAAAATTAGAGGGAGGGACTCCAACCCACCCTCAAATCCCCCCTCGCCCCCTCCCCCTATTTTGCAGTTTTGTATCCACTCTATTTTTAGTGGAGTTTTTGTGATATTTTAGGGTGTTCCCCTGTATTTTTGTTATTTTTTGGGTATATTGTATAATTTTTATTTTTTAGAAGGTAATATAAAATTTTATATTTTAAAAAGTTATATATAATTTCATATTTTTTTAAAAATAATGTACTTATATAATTTTATCTTTTTAAAATGATATATAATTTTATATTTTTAAAAGTAGTACATAAATTGTTTTCGGAAAGTGATGTATAATTTTTATTTTTTAAAAATTAATTTATTTGTAATAGTTATTAATTATAAATGTTAATTTATATATATATATATATAATTTTCAAATAAAATATAAATTATATATATATGAATTACAATATAAAACTAAATTATAGTTGGGGTATAATTTATAAATATAAAAAGTTATATAAAATAATATAAAAAATATATAGACAATCTAGAGTAAAAATTGAAGTTTATGATTGAACTAAAATTATTTAGATCAATTGTATTCATTTTTACTGTATTTACCCCAAAAATGGGGTGAATGTTTGGAGATTACTTAAAAGGCAAGACCTTAACCAAGACAACTAAATGGAGTCCGGAAAATAGTTCGGAGAGGCTTATTAATAAGTATTGAGATATTTTTGATATTCAATTTTAGATTTATCATAGATTAAATTATTTAGATTTAACTCTATCGAGTTGGTTCTGTATTGTAGACCTGTTATTTTGATGATAATAAAATAATTCCGTTATTTTTCGCCAAAATTTCTAACAACAAACAAGCTTAAAAAATGGAGTTGCGGTAGGCGAGTCACTGTCGTCCACCGCCGAGTTGTTGCCCGACGCTGTTCTAGTCGTCATCAGAAGAGGTGCATACTGACGTCGACTGAAATCGTCAACGGATTTCTATGAATGAAACTTTCAATTTAATTCCATGTTTGTTTGGATTTGGTTATCATTTTACAAAAAAATGCTTGCTTCTATTCTATAATTTCAGAAATCATTTTAGCGTATCTTTTTGCGTTAATTTTCAGGTGTATTTACTTTGTTTTTTTTTTTTTGGATATATATATATATAGAAGACGGATCCATCCAGTGCTGATGGGTGCACCTATCAGCACCATGTTGATCTAATCCAAATAGTTCATCATAATTAGATTATGATGACCGATTTAGATTACGCATGGATAATATAATAATTCTTATTCTAAAAACTTACAGGGGTATAAGAACCCTTCGTTTTCAAATCATTAATCTTCTCTCTTCAATCAAAATCCTCCATCGTGCTCTCTTGTTCCGTCTTTAAATCGTCTTCTTCAACGAAAATCCTCCATCATGCTCGCTTGTTCTCTGTTTCGTCTTCAAATCGTTTTCTTCAACGGAAATTCTCCTTTGCGCTCGTTTGTTCTCCATTCCTTCTTCAAATTGCCTTCTTCAACGAAACCTTTCCCTCGCGTGTCGTCTCCAATTCGTCTTCTTTAACTCTCTGTACCGTGCTTCAAATCGACGACACTAGGCGCATCCATGGAGGCGATTTCGGTAAGTTCTGTTTTTTTCATTGCGCAGTTTAGGATAAATGTCCATCTACTTCCATGTTACCTATTTTGAGTTCTGTTTTTTCTATTGTGCAGTTTAGGATAAATGTTTAGGGCGAGGACGAGGTCGTGGGCAAGACAAAATTAAGTGTGATAACTGATTTGTTGATTTTGATGAATTGAATTTGAAGGGATTGTTGGTATTGATCGACCGATTTAACTTGAATAGAGTGTTGGTGTTGATTGATGGATTGAATTTTGATTGATGATTGATCTGTTGACTGTATTTTCGCAAAAATTACTGCTTAATACTCATGTTGCTTGTTAAAACAGAAGATGCTGACCGATACATAGTAAAATGCTTGACTTAGTATATATAAATGCTGGCAGGTTTAGAATGAATGCGGCCTGTTTCTAGCGGAAACAAGGTCTGTTTCCATGAGCTAGCAGAAACAGACCTTGTTTTCGCTAGAAACATATATTTTTGTTTAAGTTGGCTGCTCTCCGCGGAAACAAGTTAGAATTTTTTTTAAAAAAAGTTGCATGATTACAGTAATAATTTTTTTAATTTACAATTAATTTTGCTAACATTTTTTGAAATAACATTCATATAATTTGATAGTTCATTGACATCCTAAACACACTTGTAGAAAATGTTTATTAGTATTCGACAAAATGCTTGGTCTTGTATATGTAAGTGCTTAATATCAATTATTCACAATACTTTGCAACTAAATCATATATACAAAAAACTCAATTTTTCTTGGATTTATCCTACTGGTTATCTCTCTTATTCATCATTCGATGTTTCTTTTGTTTCTTAGAGTCACTGATTGACATCTTTCTTTTAATTCTTCCTTTTGAATTGTCTCTTGGCTTCAATATTTAATGGTCTGCAGTGGTTATATTTTGTACTTCTCCTGTAGCATGAAGAATTGATTAATGTAATATCATATATATTCCAATGAATATAAAATATATACGAAATGTATCTGTTATTTTCATCCGTCGGCATTTCTCCATACAAATTTGGGCATGTAACTATGTTATGAAGCAATTCATTGGATTTATGTCAGAATGAACTGTAATTCTTCGGCTCAGATGCTATTAACTTTGCAGAATTCATGAACAAGTGACACAATGATTTGTATCTTCCTGAAAAATCCATTTCTTCCCGACTAGATGTTAGGCTTGTGTGGTGCTACTGTCACATCTTCCTAATATCTTTTCTCCATCGATTCAATATGTATTTGTTTGGGATGTTTTTGAATTGTGCACACCCTGTTGCTACTAAAACATCTATCGTGCGTGTTGAATGACAACACAACATTCTAGCATTTTTCTACATATTGCATGTGTACTCAATTGAAGACTCTTGAATATTTACGTGCACAAGATGTTGATCGCTTGTCTTCTCCATGTTATATACAATATATGTTGTCTTTTCATCTAAGTACTATGTTATGAATTCAAAGGACCTTTGGTGTTGCTTCTGAAACCATTGAAAGACATTCGATGTATAGAACATAGCTGCAGATTTTATAAATGAGTTGAACATATGATTTGCAGCCAGTCGTCTATCCCATGCGAAAAAATCATGTTGTTACTCTTTTTTTCTATGATTCTCCACCACTCTTTGAAATTGATAAATAAATTAAACAATATTATTGTCGGGCTGTAAAAACCTACTCAGCATATTCACGTTCATTCAACAACGTTTACGAAGAATACACTCAACATACTAATCTATTAATTTGAGTAGACGGGCCAAGTAAAGAAGTATATTCACATTTTCCTTTCCTCCAACAATTATTTTCACAAATCATACGATGATCTGATTGGTAGTCCAGCTTCCTGATTTGTATTCGCAATGATTAAATGTGATGTATTAATCCTACGATTGGATACAAACATAGCTGCGTATTGTATGCATCATCCGGTTTTGTAGATTCCATTGCATGCCAATCTATGGACTCTAAACATATGGAATGCTAGATTCTGTTAATCAAAATGCTGACCACCATATTTCAATATGCTTTCAGATAAATGGCAAGATGTTGATATATGTATTAAATACAATCACATATCATGCTGGTAATTAATGCTCTGATTGAATTGAGAATGCTAAAGTATATTTACGAAATTCCAATCCGCTGAAACAAAATAGCGTAATTTCAATAAAATTGATCACAGAAGGTAAGATGTTCACGATTTCAAGTCAATTGTCGATGGGTAACTTACGCGATTAAGCGATTTCCTGTTCCAACGCGTTTGGTATTGGAGAAGGCGCTGGATCATCTGAAATTGCAATCTCTTCGATGTCTCCATTGCTTGCTGAGCGGTTGAATTGGGTTGGAATAATGAATAATTGATTATGCTTACCTTCGTCAATATCAGCCATTGAAGAATGAAGGATGACGTTTCTCCCCCACCGATTGTTGCGTGAAAGAACGAATGAGGGTGAAGTTTGATGTAGTTATATAAAATAGGGTTATTAAAATTACAATTACACTTTTAATCTAATATTAGCCATTGGATTATAATTTTTAATCCAATGGCTAATATGCCAGTATAATATTGATGCTTAATTTTTAGCATACAATCCCACCCATATATATATTAGATACGAAAAATTATGTCAGTAATATTGTGTTAAAAATTTTGGCTGTTGGAAGCCTAAATCTCTCAATAATAAATAATTAATTGGCCCACTCCTTAACCCGGTCTACCAAATTGGTCAAAATCCTCTTACTCAAACTCAATACTTTTTCCCAAGCCAAACCATTATACTTAAACCAATCCTAATTGATAGCATATTAGAAGAGTCAGTTGTGGGGGTTAAGAAAGATTAGTTTTAGAAGGGCTTTTGGGTGAGTCGGTTTTCATTAGAGAGATACACCAAAATCGTAGAGAGAGTGAGTGGGTGAGAAGAGAGAGAAACCGGCGAGTTTCTCTGATTGAGTTTTCGAAGAGTATTCAATGAGGTTCGGGATCCCATTTCTTATACTGATTCCGATAGGTGTCGATGTTTAGAGTGTCAAAACAACCTTGACCCTAAGACATAGTTATGTAGACCATTCTTGCAGCCCCTTGCTAGTACCCCACCACTTTACTTTTTATATATATATTTATGACAATATATGTATATATAATAGAATAGAGTCCTCCTTCCCTATTTCATTTTTATATATATATATACATATAATATTTATATATATAGTATTAAAAAAATAATTAGAATAAGATAAAAGATATATTAAAATTTTATATATATGGTGTATTTGTTTGGATAGTTTAAAATAATTAGAATAAGATTAAAAATATATTAAAATTTTAAATATAGTGTATTTGTTTGGATTTTGAAATTTTGAATTTAAGTTTTAAATAATAAAAATTTAAATTTAATTTTTTTTTTAGAATATAATAAGTGATACGTAATATTTTTAATTTAACATTAATTTTTTTAGTAAAAATAAAAGATATATATATAAAAAAAGAACTCCAACAAGGAAAAAAATAATTTTCAATAATTTACTTTTTTTTCGAAAATTTTAAAAATTAGTCCTCATTTCGTTCGATTCTAGTTCGGCCCCTGGCAGTCCGCGGACTCTGCTGGTGGCTGTCGCCTGAGAAGATGTCAGTGAAGTCGTTGCTGCCTTTGTCGACTTGGTCGTTGCTGGAGGTGATGGCCTAAACTGTTTGTGGCCGTCATCGTTCGTCCGATTTGTAATCAGATTCACGAACAGAGAAATAGGCACAAACAGGAAATGCTCTATAAGCTATATCAAATTCTTGTTTGTTTGCTTCTGTTTCTCAATTCCAGTCTTTAATTATTGGCTTTGATATTATGTGTTTAATTTCATTTCGATTTCAGTATTATGGTATTTTGGGTTTATTCGATTAATTGTTTCCGCTATTAATTGATTCGTATTTTTGTATACGAGGTTTGTTCGATAAATCTACAAAGATCCGAGAATAAATTCTCAACAAATTATCTACTTTTTGTGAGTGGAAAATATATATTATATATTGTGTTGATATATATTGTATCTTTTGTAATATTTACGAAGAATTATGAAAAAAAAAAAAAGAGGTTAAATGAACAAAGTCTTAAATTACGATTGGATCGCTAATTGATTCATATATTTGTTTATGAGATATTATTAGAACCACCATTTTTTATTATTTCAATATATTGTATTATTTTTATTTTCTTGATGAATTATTTAGAATTATTTTTCGATTCCTTGATTATTTCTTGATATATTTTTTTTACAATTATTTTTGTTAGTGTTGTGAATTCTTTTTGAAATATATCCAATTGCTCCCATGGATGTTAAATTCACTTTGTGAGTTAAATATGCTTGCTTTAAATTTCTTTGTAAGATAGTTGTTAGTTTATTTTCGAATCTTTTTAAATTTGTCGAACAAATATCGTATACAAAATATAAATATGAATTAGTAGCGAAAGCACATTAAATTGAATAGATCCAAATTAATACTATAATACCGAACCAAAATTGAAAATGAAATTAAACACAAAAGCATAAATCTAGAATTGAAATCAAAAGCAAACAAACACGCCTTAAATTTTGCAAATGAAATACAGACATGAAATTGAATTGGGTAAGAAATTGATACTTCCCAGTTCGGTGTTCTACTTCTCTGTTTGTTGATTCCCAATTCCGCCGACGATCAGCGACAACTTTAGTTTCCGGCCGTGCGACTTGGCAACGGCGGCGATCCACCTTCTCCGATCAGACCTGGTTCTCCTCCGGCGATTCCAGCGGCAGCCGCAGCTCCGCAGTCTGCTTTGGCGCACGGCAGCGCGCTTCCGTCAAACAACCCCGACTCTGGCGGCAGCTTCCGTCGCTTCTAGTGACTGTAACTTCTCCGATCTTTCACCAGAAAAAAGGACGGCAGAATTCGGCTCAGATCCTTGGTGCAATATTGGCTCGAGGTAACCACGCCTTAAGGTGAAGGTCGGCATCTTCACACAAAGCCTCGACACCCACCGTAATCGACCATTAGAAAGGACATTTCACTTGCCGGAAAACTCACACAAAGCCTCGACACCCACCGTAATCGACCATTAGAAAGGACATTTCACTTGCCGGAAAACTCACCGGAATCCTCTCGCTCTCGTCCTCTCCCTTTCCCTCAACTCTCTGTTATTCGGTTTTCCCACCTTAAGAAAACTAACTCACTTAAAATATAACCCACTCTCTAAAATATATATAAAACTACCATAACAAATTAACTAATAGGATAGGCATAGGATATGGGCTTGGAAAAAGGATTAATGGGCTTGGGCTTGGGCTGATCCGGTGGGCAAGGCTACAGAATGGGCCAACTCATTTTTATTTCCAAGGGACTTGTCGGATTAGGCCTCGAACGGCCAAAATTCCTAACATGCTTCACCTATTTTGGCCGTGATTTAACCAAATCCCAAAATACGTATTTACTAGATATAAACTTACTTAGCACCAATGGATTTCATCGTAGCTTTTTGTCCCTCGCTGCATCTATGAACAAACGTTAATGCAGACAAAATACATCACATATAGAACACAGATCCTAACATGCACCCAGATAGATCACATAACAACCTAGCACTAAGAACAAACAAATACTACATAGTCGAACAACATACATACATATACATAGAGGAAAGCAAACACATGCCGAATACAAAAACATAGAATCACATAATAGGAGTTCCACCTTATTTGTCTACTAAATGATACTAAGCACTAAACACAAAGAAAATCTTAAACACTAAACTCTACAGCTCTAGCACACACCTCTATAGGCTAAGCACAACCTAAGAACTTAGATCGATCGACCACTATCACTCAGCTCTCCGGAGACACAACCACTCAGACATCCTACTTAGAAGAACACTAAGCAACCCTATAAAGAAACCTAGAAAAACACTAAGTAACTAGGATAAAAGCTAACCCTAGAAGAACACCAAGCGACTAGACGGAAAGCAAAATACTAAGCACCTAGTTCGGCTGAATAGTAGGGATGTCAACGGGGCGGGTTCGGGACGGATTTTGTAGGCCCCGAGATTCGCTCCGCTAGAAAATATTAGACCCCAGGACCCGTCCCACGCTTCAAATCGACCCCAGGACCTTCCGACACGGAAAATTTATTTATTTATTTAAAAAATAAATAAAATATAATTTATTTTAATAATTTAATACTAAAAAAAGTAAGTGTTGAAGCACCAAATAAAATTCAGTTAAAGAAAAAGAATAATCAAATATTGGCGATATCCACGGTGATAGTGGTCGAGCAGAATTGAGGAAGAAATAAATGTGAAAACAAATTTAATTTAAAAATCAAAATTCTATTTTATATTTAAAATTTTAAATAAAGATATCATATATTATATTATATAAATATATATTAATTTTAATAATTATTACAATATTCGGGTGCGGATCCGGGTCCGGGGTGGAACGGTTTTTTAGTAAAACCCGTAACCCTCCCCGAACCCGGCCGGGTTTAAAATTTAAAATCCACAACCCGCCCCGAAATATATATTTTAGACCCGAACTGGTCCCATTAAGAACGGTCTAGGGCGGATCCGGGGCTAACCCGCCTCGATTGACATCTCTAACAAATACTAACACAAAGAAAACCGGAAACTCAATCACAAAGCAATCAGTCAAGAGATATATAACAAACAACTAATCACAAAGCATACAAAACAAGAATAATGCATTTTCACAAAGCAATCACATAATACAACAAAACAAATTATTCTTGATTATCCTCCAATTATTCTTTTTAAGCATTTTTCAATTAACACCTAACATGTAATTTTCTATCTCACAAAGAAAAACTAAAGCAGACATATCTAACACACAAAGAAGATTAAATATGCATCTACTACAATAATTTTGACTAACACAAAAAATTTCACAAGAATATCAAGATAACCCAAAAAACAAACTAAGAATATAATCAAGGAACAAAAAACTAATATCCAAGATATTTTTTAAGAATATCAAAGAAAAACCAACATATTCCAAGATTATTCAATCCAGTCACCAAGAAACATCTAGCCAATCAAACACAAAAAAATGCATAACCAAATTCAACATATTATCTAACAATAATTTCACCATGATTCACCAAGATAATAATATACCAAAAATAGAGGAGGGTTTAGACCGATCAAGTCCTAACAAACTCGAACCAAATTTCTTTCAATTTCAGAATCGGTTGCCTACCGCTGTTGTGAACTTATTCTCGGATTTTTTGGATTTTTCAAACAAAACTTCGTATACAAAATACAAAAATGAATAAGTAGCGGAAGCAAAATTAAATCAATACTATAATACCGAACCGAAAGTGAAAATGAAATTAAACACAAAAGCATAAATCTGGAATTGAAATCAAAAGCAACAAACACGCCTTAAATTTTGCAAAGGAAATACAGACACGAAATTGAATTGAGAAAGAAATTGATACTTCCCTGTTCGGTGTTCTACTTCTCTGTTTGCTGATTCCCAATTCCGCCGACGATCGGCGACAACTTCAGTTTCCGGCCGTGTGATTTGGCAACGGCGGCGATCCATCTTCTCCGATCAGACCTGGTTCTCATCCGACGATTCCAGCAGTAGTCGCGGCTCTGCAGTGTGCTCCGGTGCATGGTAGCGCGCCTCCGTCAAACAGCCCCGACTCCGGCAGCAGCTTGCGTCGCTTCCGGCGACTCTAACTCCTCCGATCTTTCACCGGCGAAAAGGACAGCGGATTTCGGCTCATATCCTTGGTGCAATATTGACCCCAGGTAACCACGTCTCAAGGCGGAGGTCGGCATATTCCCACTAAGCCTTGACACCCACTGAAATCGGCCATCGAAAAGGACTTTTCACTCGCCGGAAAACTCACCGGAATCCTCTCGCTTTTACCCTCGGTCTCGCCCTCACCCTCTCCCTCAAGTCTCTTGTTATTCGGTTTTCCCACCTTAAGAAAACTAACTCACCCAAAATTTAACTCTCTCTAAAATATATCTAAATACTACCCTAACGAATTAACTAATAGGATAGGCATAGGATATGGAGTTAGGAAAAAGATTAATGGGCTTGGGCTTGGGCCGATCCGATGGGCCGAGTCATGGAGTGGGACCAACTCATTTTTCTTTCCGAATCATTTGTGTGGTTAGGCCTTGAACAACCAAAATTTTAACAATAGTAATGCATAATAAGTATTAGTTTGTAAATTACCGAAAATAAAATATACAAAAGAATAAATCAAGAATGAAAGTAGTGTTCTTGTGACCGTTAGGTCATGAGTTTAAACCCCGACGTCTCAGGTCACCTGTCATACATGGTTCGCCTAGTGTGACTTTTCCGTCGGACCTGCAGGGTATTAGGTTTGGCCGAACGTTTACCCAATGTGCACTTTCGGATAGAAACTGCGAGTTCCCACGTTATAAAAAAAAAAAAAAAGAAAAAAAGAATGAAAGTAATGTTGTTATATTATGTGATTTTTTTAGTGAAATAATTGAAATCCATGCAATTGATTTTTTATTTTTTATGTTATGTGCCGTGGTTAGTAATTCTTTCATAAGTTCTCCTTGTGAATAATAAAATGTCAATAGTGAAAAATTAAATTGCATGTTTCATTGGAAAAATTAATTGTTGGAATTAGACATAAGTTTTAAAATAATTATAGAAATTTATGAATACATTGATGTATGATGCTTTGTTTCTACGTGATTAATTGCATATATTCCTTGAGTTCTTTGCGAAAAAATTCGAGTCTTGGATTGTCATTATGTGGATTGTTATGGTGATGTGCTCGAATGTTCTACGTTATAGAAATTGACATGAATATTTGGTGTTCATATGTATTATTTTGATTGTATATTGATTTTTGTCGACTAATTGCTTATATGTGATTAAAACTTGTTGTGTCACGAATGGCTTGAATGTGGTCTTTATGCTTGTTTTCTTTGTGATTGTTGTCTATGTGATTGTAAGAATATGTATGTGTATGTTTTCTTGGTGTTCCTTCAAAGGCTTTGTAATTATGTACCTCGAGGTTAGATTTTGTAATTATGTTTTTGGGTATCCCTTATGGTAGCATTCGGTCAAATTGTGTGTTTTGTGAAGTGCTGAACTATGTGCTGTGTGATCGTGTGTCTGAAAATTTGAGTGATAGTATTCGATTGAACTAAGTGTTTAGGCTATAAAATTTTGTGCTCGGGCTGTAGAGTTGTATGCTTGAGTCGTGGAGTTTTGTGCCTAAGTTGTGCTTTGTGTCTAGAATTGTGCATTTATTAGTGTTACGTACGAAATTTAGAATTAGGTTAAAAGCCCAAGGAAAAAAGAAGAATGGGCCTGGAAATAGAGTTGATTGAACTGGCTGAAGGACACCGTGAGGAAATCAAGGAAAAATAGGTTTATTTCTAAGGAAAGTCCTCAGGTCGGAAGGATTTCAGGTCGGTTGGTCCTCAGGTCGGAAGGATCTCAGGTCGGTTGGTCCTCAAGACGGAAAGACCTCAAGTCGGAAGGTCTTCAGGTCGGGAGGTCCTCAAGACGGAAAGTCATCAGGACGGAAGGACCTTAGGTTGGTAGGTCCTCAAGACGGAAAGACCTCAAGTCGGAAGGTTTTCAGGTCGGAAGGTCCTCAAGACGGAAAGACCTCAAGTCGGAAGGTTTTTAGGTCGAGAGGTCCTCAAGACGGAAAGACCTCAAGTCGGAAGGTTTTCAGGTCGGGAGGTCCTTAAGACGGAAAGACCTCAAGTCGGAAGGTTTTCAGGTCGGGAGGTCCTCAAGTCGGAAGGCCCTCAGGTCGGGAAGTTCTCAGGTCGGAATGCTGCGGCAGAACCAACAAGTCAGATGGTTTGCAAGTCGGGAGGATTGACAGTCGGACCCATACTATTGTAGATTGGCAGTCGGGCCTAAAGGGCGGAAAGTCTGTGGTCGGCTTAAAGAGTGAAATATAGGGATAATTTTGGTCTGCTGAGGACGCGTGTCAGCAGGAGAGGGGTTGGAAGACGGTTGGGAAGGAGACGTTGTAACCGTTCGGGTGGCGGTTTTCGGTACGGTTTCCCAGAGAATATTTAAAGGTTTGAATCATCATTTGGCAAGGCATCTTCAATCAACTTCAACAAAGCAAAGTCAGATTTGGGGATCACCACTTTAAATTTCAGTCTTTTATTTTCCAGTTTATTTTCTGTACCATACAGTGTTTAGAGATTCCTAATCTCAGGCACTAATTAATCAAGTTTAAGGATATTTTCCATATCTTTGAATTTTACTTTATTTTTGTTGAAAAATTACATCAACAAATTGGCGACCACAGTGGGAGCAAGACAAAATTGCTCATTCCAATTCCGGCGATAATTTCATACGTCTTAGATCCGGCCGTATCATCGGAAGGGTCCATATGGCAGGTTCACAACCTCAATCATCGTCGGCACCGGTGGGAGAATCCGTTCCACCACCTAATGTGCCAAATGCCGGGGAAATCCCACAACCACCAACAGATTGGTGGTCTTATGTTCAACAAATGTTGCGTGAGCAACAAACGAACATGTTGCGTGAGCAACAGAGCATGATGCAGAACATGATAGATCAAGCATTGTCAAGGGTTAGTCTTCAACCCACTCAAACTCCACCAGGAGTATCACCGTCCAGACTACAGACAAATTTCGCAGGGCCATCATTCGTGGATAGTACATTTCCAAGTGCCACAAATCCCAACCGAATGGATAGGGGAAAGTCTCCTCTGACTTTTCCAAACACTGTTCCATTGGGACCAAGGGTTACCAATCCGCAGACGAACAATACAAGGGAGGACAGGCCTGAAGGATATATACATGATCCTGTTCATATTCCTGTGCAGGATCCGTTCCATGTTCCTGATCATCAACGCTTTCATGTAGATCCTGATGAGCTTGCACATATATTAAGGGATCAGTATGGATTAACTCCTCAGATGGCTAACCGCCCTGCATATCAGAAACCTTTCCCAGAAAGGGTCATTAATGAACACCCTCTCCCAAGGAATTATCGACCACCCGATTTTCATGCATTCTCAGGGGAGGACGGATCTTCCACCATAGAACATGTTGGTCGGTTCACAGCACAATTGGGAGAAGTTGGTAATAACCCTTTTTATAAGTTGCAACTGTTTGGTTTATCTCTTACTAGAACCGCGTTTTCGTGGTTTGCAAGTCTGCCCCCTGGACAAATTCAGACGTGGGAAGGACTGGAGACGGCATTTCATGCTAGATTCTTCAATCCTTTACCGACTGTTTCTTTAACAGATTTACTGGAATTGAGGCAGTATCCAGAAGAATCTGCTTCACAATTTATAGAAAGGGTGCGATTGATGAAGGGACGATGTCCTACGGTAATCAGTGAGAAAGAGATGACCAATTTAGTGGTCCGGAATATGCATACTCGCTTAAGAAAGGCGCTCACTGCCCTGGATGTTGAGGATTTGGCAAGTCTTGCATCCAAGGCAGGACGTTTAGAATCTTTGTTTAGAGAGGAAGATCAGCATAACAGGCGTAATAGAGGCCAACATATGGCGAGTATGGGTACAGAAACATGTGACTTTGATTTTAATCAATCAGAAGAGATGGCAGCCGAAATCCTTTCTGGGAAACCTTATGTATGCCCTAAGTTGAAGCCAGTACTAGGATCTGAAGGAAAAGAGCAACCGACCTTTGACAGTTCGAAAGCTGATGAAATCTTTGATATCCTACTGACTGATGGGCAGATCCGTATTCCAAAGGGGCAAAGATTGGCCACTAAAGAAGAAATCAAAGGGAGACCATATTGTAAGTGGCATAATTCTTTCACACACAATACAAGTCAGTGTACTCATTTCAGGAAGGAAATTCAAAAAGCCATTAAGACAGGTCGGCTCAAATACATCACTCTAGGTGTAGACCAGCAACCGTTTCCGAAAGTAACAACGGCAATGGTTGACATCCAACCAAGTTCGGAAACAGGGAAAAGTTCGGCCAATGATGGACATACAGGGGAACGAACTCAGGCAAACCCTGGAACTAAAAAGGGAAGTCAGCCAAACAGTGGCCGACCGGAAGAACGACTCAAAGTTGTTGAAAGACCAGTCGCTGAAAAATGGGACCGACCAGACGGTTCGTTTAATGTGGAGGTGAAAGAAAGGGTTGTAGTACGTGACCACCCAACCAGAAAAACAGGATCAGTCGGGAACAATTGGGCTCGAAATAAAAAGCCTTTGCCAGTTGATATAGATCCTCGTTTCCCAGGTATGAATCGTACACAGATTCGCAATGCCATACGCAGGTATGCTGCAAAGTATGGGAAACGAGTTCCTTCAGCAAAACAACTAACCGACGAACAAAAAGCAGCCGACCACTTGGCAGGAGATCGGTCTGTTAGAGTCTCCACAGAACAACCGACCAACGAGCAGGGAGCAGCCATTCAATCTCTAAAAAGTCGGTCCAGTCGGGTCTGTTCAGGAAAGCAACCGAACGACCGATTAGGTGCTTCCGACTATACCAAAGGAAGTTCGTCGGGACAAGGGAAAGGTAAAGGAATGGCAGATGAAATAATTAAAGGTTTTAGATGCCAACATTGTGAACGGATCAACATCAATCCATCTCTTGAAGAATTCCGTATTGAATCTTTGACGGTTCAATCTCGGGATATGACAAAGGAAGAAGTAGTAACTACAGAGGAAAGTTCAAGATCTGTTAAATCTCGTCTGGGACCACGAATCCCTTGTCGAATGACAGAGATTAATCAGATGAGTGATGAACCGATGTGGGCAAGTCTGGTAGATGATACTCTGGATGAACCTTTATGGGCATTCTTGGCAGATGACGAATTAGAGGAAACAGAGTGGGCAAAGACTACAGATTCCGAGCCTCAAACGGAGGCACCTTCGATCGTGTTTCCTCCTATTCCAGAGGGTGCGATCTCCCATTTGAAACCACTGTATGTTAATGCTCACATTTGTGGGAAACCAATCACAAAGGTTTTCGTGGATAATGGAGCAGTCTTTAATGTTATGCCATTGAAGACTCTCAAGAAGCTAGGGAAAGGAATTCATGATCTGTCTCCTGTGGAATTCGAAATGACAAGTTTTACAGGGCAGCCGACTAAGCCTGAAGGCATGATGGTTGCCACAATTGAAGTCGGACCAAAAAAGATCTCCGCCGTTTTCTTTATTGTGGACGCAGATACTACATACTCTCTCTTGCTGGGAAGAGACTGGATTCATGCCTCTCAATGTGTGCCATCAACCTTGCACCAACAATTAATGTTCTGGGAAGGAAATCAAGTTTTCAAAATGGAAGCGAATGATAATCCATTCGATGTGACAGAACAAGTTGAAGAGTCAGTGTTTTATTCCAGTCAGGTGACTCCGATGTCTCAGTTGTATATGGCCAGGGAATACCCAATCAAGGGTTATAAAGTCACTGGCCAGAACTCGATGTTCTATTAAAAGAACACCTTCATTGTATGGCTCATGATAAAGCCACACCCATTCCCATATAATTTGTTTGTTATGGAAGATACAAGCTTAGAAGTATGTAGTTCTCTTATTAATAAGTTCTATTTAAAGCAATTATTACATAAAGCAGAAAATAGTAAAGAGATTCTGGATGTTCACCTCCAAAAAGATGAACAATTTCGTTGGCCCGACTTGTTAGAAAAAACAGAACCAACAGCTTCATCACAAGACCCATTATTAGAGTTTAATTTAGGAACCGAATTGGTTCCAAAAGTGATCAGGTTAAGTGGTTATTTGTCTAAAGAGCAACAGACCATGATGCTCGGAGTTATTAGAAACAACATTGATTGTTTAGCATGGGATTATTCAGAGATGCCTGGTTTGACAAGAAGTCTAATAGAGCATCGATTACCTATCAAAGAAGGTTGTAAACCTTACAAACAACCTCCAAGGCGAATGAGCCCGGATCTGATGCCTCAAATCAAGGAAGAAATCCAAAAACTCCTCAAAGTGGGTTTTATTCAACCTTGCCGTTATGCGGAGTGGCTAGCTAACATTGTGCTAGTGGTCAAGAAAAATGGTAAGATAAGGATATGCATCGACTTCAGGGATTTGAATCTAGCTACCCCTAAGGACGAATATGTGATGCCTATGGCCGACATGTTGATAGATGCAGCAGCAGGGCATAAAATCCTTAGTCTGATGGATGGTTATGCAGGTTATAACCAAATATTCTTGGCAGAAGAAGACATTCCTAAGACAGCATTCAGATGCCCAGGGGCTTTAGGTATTTATGAATGGACAGTCATGCCATTCGGGTTAAAGAATGCAGGGGCAACTTACCAAAGAGCCATGAATTCAATCTTTCATGATTTAATTGGCAAATCTATGGAAGTTTACATTGATGATGTTATTGTTAAGTCTGCCAGTTTTGATGAACATTTGAGAGATCTTGAAGAGGCATTTGAAAGAATGAAGAAGTACAAGCTGAAGATGAATCCAACCAAATGTGCTTTTGGAATATCAGCCGGGAGTTTTTTAGGATTTCTAGTTCATGAGAGAGGAATTGAAATCGATGCCAATAAGGCTAAAGCCATTCTTGACAGTCGGCCACCCAAGACGGTTAAAGAAATCCAAAGTCTTTTGGGTAAGGTGAATTATTTGAGGCGTTTCATTTCTAATGCTGCTGGCAAGGTCAGACCCATTACTAAATTGTTGAAAGCTGGAAAAATTGCCTTTGAATGGGGTCCCGACCAACAAACGGCTTTAGATGCTATCAAGCAGGCATTGGTTCACCCTCCAGTCTTGATGCCTCCTAAACAAGGTCGGCCACTCAAACTTTATTTGGCAAATACATATGAAGTGGTTAGCTGTTTATTGGCACAGGATGGTGATGACGGGAAGGAAAGGGCAATCTACTATCTCAGTAAAACCCTTACAGGACCAGAACTGAATTACACTATGCCAGAAAAAATGTGTTATTCATTGGTTTTCGCTTGTACTAAACTCGAGCATTATTTGTTGCCCAGAAGAATTGAAGTTATATCAAAGGTGGATCTCATCAAATTGATTTTACAGAGACCTACTATGAAGGGCAGACTCATGAAGTGGGCCATCAAATTGGCTCCTTTTGATCTTCAACATTCCCCGCTGAGGGCAATTAAGGGACAAGCAGTAGCCGACTTCTTGGCAGAATTCTCACAAGTCGGGTATTCTCTTTGTGATAGTGTCCGACCATTTAGTTGTTCATCATATCTGGATAATCTACAGGTCGGATGTGTGCCTTATATAAGTACCAGAACATGGTTGATGTTTTTTGATGGTTCTACCTCTGGAAACAAATCAGGGGCAAGGGTCTTTTTGCAAGGACCTGATGGTCAAAAGATCAACTTACAACTACGATTGGAAGCCATGACCCATAATTCGGCAGAATATGAAGCTTTAATTTTGGGTTTGGAGGCTTTAATTGCCAGGAAGGTCCAGTCTGTAATCATAAGGGGGGATTCTCAGTTAGTAGTCAACCAGGTAAACAATCAATATGTTTGCAATTACCCTCATCTTCGCAGATACAGGGACATTGTGGGTCGGCTACTGACAAAAATCTCAGAAGTAATAATTGAGTTCATTCCGAGGAAAGAAAACCAACGTGCTGATGAATTGGCTCAAAGGGCATGTAAAGGAATTCTGGAGGATATGTGGTCGGAGGTCAAGTCGGGCATAGAAGGAAAGACAGACCCGATATGCGAAGTTATGGTCGGGCAGGAGACGGTTGGACAGGAGCCCGACTGCGAAGTTATGGTCGGGCAGGAGACGGTCGGACAGGAGCCCGACTGCGAAGTTATGGTCGAGCAGGAGACTGTCGGACAGGAGCCCGACTGCGTAGTTGATATCAGGCAAGAGTCCGACGGCGAAACAGTGCCCGATTGGAGAACAGAGCTTATCATGTATTTACAGAATCCAGGTGCGAGTGTTTCAGTTGCGACACGATTGAAAGCTTTACGTTTTCAGTTGATAAATGGAATTTTGTATAAGAGATCATTTGAAGGTCTGCTTTTGAAATGTTTGGGGTCTAAAGAAGCTCTAGAGGTAATGACAGAAGTACATGGTGGGATATGTGGAGCTCATCGGGCAGGTCTCAATATGAGATGGGCCATTCATCGTTTGGGTTTTTTCTGGCCAAAGATTTTTGAAGATTGCATACAATTTGCCAAAGGCTGCCAGGAATGTCAGAGACATGGAAATTTAAACCATTTGCCAGTAACCGAATTGCAATTCTTGGCAAAACCATGGCCTTTTAAATCATGGGCTATGGATATTATTGGGAAAATACATCCTGCTTCATCGAAACATCATTGTTTCATATTGGTTGCGACTGACTACTTTACCAAATGGGTAGAAGCAATTGCTTTGAAAAATGTGGATCAGAAAGAAGTGATAGACTTCGTTTTGAATCAAATTATTTACAGATATGGTATTCCTCAGTCTATAACAACCGACCAAGGCCTGGTTTTCACAGGGGAAAAGTTCTCTAATTTCTTAGCAGAATTTGGTGTTCGATTACACCATTCGTCACCTTATTATCCCCAAGCCAATGGACAAGCGGAAGCAGCAAATAAGATTATTATTGGGATTATAAAGAAGATGGTTGAAGGAAACCCAAGAAAGTGGCATTTGTTATTGTCTCAGGCTTTATGGGCGCATAGGAACACCAGAAATACGGCCACAGGGTTCTCACCTTACCAACTCACGTTTGGCCAAGATGCTGTTTTACCAGTCGAAATTCGAGTATCATCTGGCCGAACAGAGTTTACTGATAGTGATCTTACAAAAGAATACCAACAACTTATGCTGCAACAGTTGGAGGATTTGGATGTTAACCGACTTCATGCAATAGGTCGAAGTGTGAAACAGAGTGAAATCAGAGCAAGGACTTACGGAAAGAAAGTTCTTCACAGGACATTTCAAAAAGGAGATCTAGTTTGGAAGACCATCCTTCCTACATATAAGAAAACTGACCAATTGGGAAAGTGGTCACCGAATTGGGAAGGACCATACATTGTTCAAAAAGATATTGGGAATGGTGCTTTCATTATTGTAAATCATGAAGGTAGAAGAGTACATGATTGTATTAATGCTAAATATCTGAAGAGGTATTATCCTGCCTTTTCAGATACCAAAACTGCCTGAAACAAAATATTATTTTCAGAACCCATTTATGGGGTTCGGGTTCGAACCTATTTAAAGGTTCATTTCTGTTAGTCATCATGTATTTGTGAAAAATTTTCTGCCTCTGAATCAGACTTTTCATCCCAGTGAGTGGATATTAGTTCTGGTTCTTCTTCAATAAGATCTTCCAAATCTGGTCGGTACCTTTCCCATTGGCTTTGCATGTCGTCTAGATCTTGATGGGTACGTGCTTGCATGTCTGTTAGGGCTTGATGTTCACGGTCAACAATGGTACGCAATCTTGAAAAGACTTTTCGTTGGTTGGAAAAGATGTTATCCCAACCAAGATCTGGGAGTATGGTTGCTGCGTGATTTTCGATCATTTCCATGTGATGATGAAGATCAGGAATGCGGCTAAGGATGTCACGAAGAGGTTCATATCCCTCGATGATTTTTTCCATCAGGCGGATGACGCGATATGAATGGCCAGGTCGAGATGAGAAGGAAGAACACATTTGGAAGGGGAAATAATGATGTACCTACAAAGCCAAAAAAGGATAAAGGCAGTATGCTCCCGGTCGGTCACAGGGGTCCCTGGAGCCCCTTGTTGGTCGGTTGCGAACTTTGTCCAACCCCATTCCTTCACACCTTGTAAGGACCACCCTGGATGGTCTTCTGATGGCTCCTGCCCATCTAGGGCTCCCATCACAGGGTCTTCACCCACGACTGGGAGATGCGCGATCATTGCCACATCCATAAGAGTTGGACCAAAGGGGCCAGAGGGTAGGAGGAAAGTCCCATTTTCCGCATTCCAGAAGGCAGACATGGCCAACAGCACCTTCTCATGCAGGTTGATAGGCATGGTGGACAATAGTATTGCTTGGTCGATTTTTTGAGATCGCCATTGGGCCTGGAAGTGTTCCGCTACCCGTCGATACCAAGCGCGGTAAGGGTCTTTTGGGTCTGTGAGATGGGTTTTGATGCTATCTCGAATGCGAACTGCTTGGTAGTTAGGATTGTTGATAGCCAGGGAATTTCGGGATTCCAAAACTTCCCTCATTCGATTTGAGTCTTCAGGAGTAGTGCAATATGGGCGGATCGTCGGAGTTAGTACTTTCGAGGCTGAAAATGGGCCCTCTGGGAGGGTTCCGTCGAAAGGAAGGGCAGGAATGTATTGATTTGCCATGGTTAGAGTGTTTTGGGATTGTGATTCACAAAAGCTCGTATTGCAGGGAAGGAAGTTAATCAGGAGTGTTGCAGTAACTGGTGCAGTTGCTAAGGGAATTTTTCAAGAGGGTAGTGATGTATGAACTTCCAAACATTGATTGTTAAATGGCGTTTGAAAGTCCCTTGGCGGCGGGCAAGTTGTTACGTACGAAATTTAGAATTAGGTTAAAAGCCCAAGGAAAAAAGAAGAATGGACCTGGAAATAGAGTTGATTGAACTGGCTGAAGGACACCGTGAGGAAATCAAGGAAAAATAGGTTTATTTCTAAGGAAAGTCCTCAGGTCGGAAGGATTTCAGGTCGGTTGGTCCTCAGGTCGGAAGGATCTCAGGTCGGTTGGTCCTCAAGACGGAAAGACCTCAAGTCGGAAGGTCTTCAGGTCGGGAGGTCCTCAAGACGGAAAGTCATCAGGACGGAAGGACCTTAGGTTGGTAGGTCCTCAAGACGGAAAGACCTCAAGTCGGAAGGTTTCCCAGAGAATATTTAAAGGTTTGAATCATCATTTGGCAAGGCATCTTCAATCAACTTCAACAAAGCAAAGTCAGATTTGGGGATCACCACTTTAAATTTCAGTCTTTTATTTTCCAGTTTATTTTCTGTACCATACAGTGTTTAGAGATTCCTAATCTCAGGCACTAATTAATCAAGTTTAAGGATATTTTCCATATCTTTGAATTTTACTTTTTTTTGTTGAAAAATTACATCAACAATTAGTTTAGTGCTCTCTTAGTATTTTAGTAACTGTGTGTCCTACGTGATAGATTGACGTGTGTTCAATATAAACATTTGTTAAGATCTATGTGTTTTACGTGTGTTATATTTAATATACATTAACGTTATTGGTAGATAAAGCGAGATACTTGAATATGAACTTAATTTTCCTTTATCTATATATGAATTGTATGAAAATGTATCATTTATGCAGGAATGTAACTCAGTGGACATTCTGACAAGAGGGCAAGAGGGTTTCATGCCCTAATTATAAGGTGCTCCCTCTACCTTTGTCATATATGAATTTGAAGTCCCTCTCTATTTTTATTTCATTATTATTATGGTTTTTTCCTTCTTTTTCTTCTCTTTTTTTTTTTTTTTTTTTTTTAAATCAGGCTCAATTTTAATTATTTAGTCTAGAAAATTGAAATGCTGATTCATATTCAACAAAGACAAGATGCCTCTCGATTTGCAGATAGCTTTCTATGCCATTGTGTGATGTAAATAATGTTTAGAACGTGATATTTTAAATAAAAAAAATAGTATATATTGTTGTGATATTATTATAGAATTAACCAATAAAAATATTAATTACTTTTACCGTTAACCACTATTTTATATATTGTATATAATATATATTATATAATATAAAGTATATATATTTAATGTATTTGTAATTGTTGAGCACAAATAATAATAATAATAATAATAATAATAAATAATGACAGTAGGATTCTGGATTGGTATGGATATAAGCCAAACGACCCAGAAGTCGGAAAAAAAGAAGTCGGACAAGGAAGGAGGATCGGCCAATACGGAGGTCGGACAAGACAAGGTCGGGCACAGGGCTTAAGCGTGTGATAAGGTCGGGCAAAGCAGAAGTATCGGCGGACGCGGAGGTCTGTCAAGACGAAGGTCGGGCAAAGAAGAAGTATGGACAGACGCGGAGGTTTGTCAAGAGGACAGTCTGTCCATTTAAGGAGGTAAGGCAAATAGAGCCGGTCGGTTGTTCGGTGGTTGGAGGAAGTTGCAACTGGCGAACGGTTGGAGGAAGTTGCAACTGGCGAACGGTTTTTGAAGGTCGGATGTGGAAGGACGGTTGACACACGTGTCAATAGAAGAGAACTTTTGGGGCGGTTACCAGCGGTTATGGTAACCGACCAGATAGCGGTTCAAACCGTTTCTTCAACATGGTTATTTAAGGATCTGGTGCTGTTCGAAAAAAGACATCTTCAATCGATAAAAATTCAAGAGAATTGCTTTTGGGGATCACTACTTTATTTTCCAATCTTTTATTTTATTTTTCCTATTTTATTTTATGTATTCTACAGTGTTTAGAGATCCCTAATCTCGTGCACTCATCTATCAAATTCGAAGATATTTCTCTATTTTCGAATTTTACGTTTTATTGTTGAAAAAATACATCAACACTAATATAATATATATATATATAATAATAATAATATCTATGTATATATGTATGTGAATTAAGCAAAATGAAAATTGATTCTAATAAAATTGCAGTCCAATATATCCCCTATTTATACTTGTGGAAACCTCCACTTGGGAAAAAAAAAAGCAGCCACAATGTGTAAAAATAAAAAACCCGCGTTTCCACTTTATCCGACTTGTGTCCCCACCCACACACCCACACCCACGTAAACATGATTCCAACCACTTTGATTGAGTCTTCCTTCATGTTTTGGGCCTCTTGTTTTTTTTGGGCTCTTTTGAATAGTTGCAGCCCACTCGGTGATTTAGGCATTGGCTTATCCTTGCTGCTTTGAGTTTCATTTGACAACTATTATTTTTGTTTAGTATTTTAAATAAAATATAAATTTTGATTGCTAATTTTATTTTATAAACAATATAAAAATATATTTGAAAACATTAGTAAAAATAATACTTGTTGATTTTTTAAACTGATAAAATGTACTTCCGTACTCATTCAAAAATTGTTTATTTTTGTATTAAAATTTCATTTCTTTTATAAAATTATTTTATCTTAATTATATATAAAGAAATGTGTTTTTTTTTTATATTTACTTGTAGTATATGAAATTTTATTCTTATTGAATATATATTTTTGTTATGATATAATTTTTAAAATATTTAAATTATATATTCTAGTTTTTTTAATATATACATTAAATTTATTTTAAAATTACAAATGTAATTAATTATATAAAGAAATAAAATTATAATTCATTATTATTAATTAATTAATTATTATTATTATTTTAAGTATGGTGTTACTAGGAAAACTGATTAATTATTTTGATATAAAATGAAGTATATATATATTGTTTTAATATGTGTATGTATTTATAAATAATTACTATATCACATTAGAATCTGATATGAACAAATCCAATTTATATCCACCGTTGATTCATTCGTTCAATTGTTTTTGTCATTGCATACACAGCCGAAAACAGAACACACCGAACCTAATGATAAAGACTATTCTGCCCCCGGCCGTGCCCTTCTTCTCCGGCGACGATGACGGCAGTGGCGTTGCAGAGCGGGCAAGTATTCTTCCGTTGCAGCCATTCCACAATACACCCAACGTGAAACTCATGTCTGCAAGGAAGCACTCCCACCATACCACAACAATCCTTCCCGCGCAAATTATCCTGACAGACTGCGCAGTTATTCTCGTCATCTCCGCCCACGCAATTTCTCGTTTTCAGGCGTCTCAAAATCGTCTCTTTCCTCAACCCAAAATCGCCGCCGTCTTCTTCAAAGAAAACAGTATCCTCGAATTCTCGAAAACTAACCTGTCCGTACGAGCCAATGGGCGGCGGCGCCGCCACAAGGACGGCGGTTTCATCCTCTAGAACCCTAATCCGGTCGAACCTCATACGGCTTCTCTGGTACCGGACATCGTCGTCGGCATCGAGGATCACAGTTTCGTCTTCAATCATGGTTCGCCGTCGCGGATCGGCGTCGCGGATCGGCCTTTACCGTTCCAGATACGTCGCGGCGTATCGGTCGCGGTGTATCGGTCAAATATCGGCCTATATGATTTTTTTATATAAAATTTATATTTTTTCAAAAAAATAATAAATAATTAATTAAAATACATCAAATTATAAATATAATTAATTTAAAAATATATATTATTGAAAAAATATATTATAATTTATAATAGATCAAAATTTAAAATGAATAATATTTCAACTAAATTAGCGGATATATATATAAATGTAAATGCTAAATTTTATGTTTTGCATATTGTCATTATACTAATAAATTTATTTTAATAACAAAATGATGTACCTTGTGTCCGTCAATGTCAAGATTTCATCTTTATCATCTGCATTATATAAATAAAAATAATTAGAAAAAAAATACAAATAAAATTTTATAAAATGTTCAAACTACGTTTATACTAAATATTTATACTTACCATTCAATACCATGTGGAATGTCGTGGAGGTTCAAAATCATTTTCATCTGGATTCATATTGCTTGGATAAGGAGAGATGTTCGAACCATATTGATTTTCTCTGAATGAACCCCTTCCATATACATCAAAACCTCGATATTCTCTATTATCATTGCTTCTGCTTGATGAACCATAATTTTGTCTACGATCATCAATACTACCCGAACCAGATGTAATCCCTCCGTAATATGTTCCAACTGGTTGGTTGGATCCAAATATAGGAAGATTGGCTGAATCCTGAAGATGTCTGGGTAGATTAGATAAACCGTATCCTGAGTAATAGGGATTATGATATGCATTTGGTTGGTCCCACTCCTGTCTCCCCAATCTATTACTCGAGCTATGAGAAGAATCTCCATAGGAATAACCTATATTCAAGTCTTGCATATGTTCGTGAACTCCAGAATATCTCCTAGTATCTGAAAAATTTGAAGCATCGGCTTCACTTGAAAATTCTGTTAAACTATTTAGAAAATCTCTTTGAGCTTCTATACCAGGACGATATCCATGATCAGTGTCTTGGGTAGCATAATAATTTTCATTTCCTTGAGCCCATCCCATATCACTTGAGTATCGGCTATCCCTGTAGCTCCCACTACCACCACCACCACCACCACCACCACCACCACCATCATCATCATCATCATCATCATCATCATCATTGTTATTATTCTTATCTTCACCATTAGTCGATGAAGATGAAGATTCCAATATGATTGCTTTTTTTTTCTTGGCCGTATTTTTGTTTTCTGATTTTTTCTCTTTCGCCTTCTTTTTTCCATCAGCTATAAATTGAGATAAAAGCATATCACTGTCATGATCATTATGCTCACTTTGACCTCGATCTCCACTTTCTTCAATAGCCTCATCCAACCAATTCAAATCACTATCACGAATAAGTGGAGATTCATTTTCTCTAACCCATTCATCTAAAATATCATTTTCATCAAAAATATGATTCAAATCAATTGGGTCATAAAAATCGTCTGTGTCTGTCCTTTGCATAAAATTTTTTACCCGAAGACGCATGTTGTAGTGGACATAGACTAGCTTATGCAGTTTCTCAATAGCTAATCTATTCCGAAGTTTAGTATGGATCAAAGCCCACGTACTCCAATTCCGCTCACAACCCGATGATGTGCAAGTTTGACTCAAAACTTTTAATGCAATTTTTCTTAAATTAGGAGCTTCATCACCGTACATATTCCACCAGTCAGCTATTAAAAATAAATAAAAAATTATTAATAATGCAACATTTTATAACAAGTATATTTAAAAATATAATTAAATGATAAATTTCATAATACATACCTGGTAAAGATGTAGATACAGCTCTAATAGCAAGTGCACTTCCAAACTCTCCAATTTTGTTAACAAATATGTTTATCTATAGACAATATAATAGTAAAATTATTAGAAATTAATATATATATTTATATATTATTTATAAATTTCACATAATTTACCTCATTCATAGCCTTTACTTGTATATCCAAATCTGGCTCGAGTCTTTTGATAACTTCTTTTACTCCTTTTCGAACCTCCGATGAATCAAATTCACAAGTGCCGGAGTATTGAAGACCAGGATTTAAAAAATAAGCTGCATGAAATGTATATAAAATTAAAAAATAAAACAAACGATTAGCACAATATAAAAACAAAAAAATAACAAGAATAGTTACCTGCTGCATGCAAATCTTGATGCAATTGATTATACCATCTTTCATCGATGATATCCCAATATTGTTGAAAATCTTTCACCGCGGTTTTTATTGCCATTTTTGCCCTATCCATTGCCTCATAAATGATAGGTAGTGTAGGTTTTTTATCTTGATCAACTACTTTTAAAACCTTCACTAAGGGTTCCATGACCCCACAGACTCGGCGTATCCGTTTCCAAAATCTTTCATTCAAAATCAAGTCTGATATATCTCCGGCTTCATGTCTTCTCCTCGAGGTATTATTGTACTCAACCCATTCTCTAGAAGTACACATTCTTTTCAAATCGGTTGCATATCTCAGAAGACTTTCCATTGCAACAAACTCGGTTGCAAATCTTGTTATGCCTGGTCGCAACAGATCTCGGCCATTCGTATATGTTTTCATCAAATTAACCACTTTATCACTGTTGTATATAAATCCTGTAATTCTTCTGGCTTCTTTTATCGTATCTTTCACTGACAATATATCTCCGATGTCTTCTAACATCAAATCAATGCAATGCGCTGCGCATGGAGACCAAAAAATGTGCTTCCTTTTCCTCATCAGTTTTTTCCCAGCCGCCTTCATACTAGCTTCACTATCAGTTACAATTTGTACAATATTGTCAACCCCTACTGATTCCACCACCTTATCCATTAGGGTGTAGACAAAGTCCGCAGTCTTCGCCTTATTTGTACAATCAACCGAACTGTGATATATCATATCTCTATCACAGTACACCATAAAATTTATGATTGGATGTTTTGTACGAGTACTCCAACCATCACACATAATTGTACATCCGTATGTTTTCCATTTCTGCTTTAAAGAATCAATATACTGTACAACTTCTTGCATCTCCTCGTTTAAATATTCACCACCAATTTGTTTACCAGTAGGTCCTTTAACTCCAGGTCCAACCGATGCAATCGTGTCAATCATCGTTTGGTAGTAAGGACCACTATCGGCAGCGTGAAATGGTATTGCATTAAAATGAAAAAATTTCGAAATTGCTCTACCCACTTTTTTTGCATTATCTTTTGAAAACATATTTTTCAAAGACTTATTCTTCGATTGAAACATGTATGGATCAAGTTTTTTTTGATGCAAACCTTCTGTCTTTTTCATAGAGCTTTCGAAAAAATTTCTTTTACTTCCTTTTGTATTCGAGCTGCTTCCTCCTACAAAGATAAAAAAAAAAAAAAAAGCATATGATCATATATGGTTGTTATCTCAAAAAAATATACTAATATTTAAATATATTTTATAAATTTAATAAATATACCGGCTTTAAAATTCAAGCTTGGTAGATCTCCGGAAACAGAATGTCTACGCTGCTGCTCCATAAATTCCATATTTCTGCTTTCAGCCATTGCTCTTTTTAAGTGTTTTCTTTCAAGAGCATCTATCTCATCTTCATTTATTTCAAAAACTTCATCTTCTTCCTCATCAGAATCATCTTCCAAACGAATGGAATTTTGCAATGCTTCTAACTTTTTTTTATGTGCTGCTCGCATACTTTTTCCTTGGATCAAGTGTTTTTTTAATAACTCTCTTATTTCTTTTGGAGCTCTCGTGCATGCTTCAACTTGACCTGTAACATGTGCTATATGTTGTTTCATCCTAGTAATTCCGCCGTGAACAATTTTACCACAATAATTGCATTTTGCTTGTTTTCTATCATTGCTGATAGGAGTAGCATGATCCCAACCAATATCTCTGTGCGGTGCCATTTTACACAAACTCTGTAATTGAATAATACAATTGTTAAAATATTTATAAATAGTAATTCATTAATTGAATAGACAAATTATATATTAGTTTATTAATAAATCAAACTTATACAAAAATTTAAGTAGATAACTAATTTGTTTATATAAAAAATATAGTTAAAATATTAATTTTTTACAATAAATTTACAATTAATACAAATTTTGTCTAAAATAATATTAATTTTAAATAATAAGATTATAAGTTATTCTAAAATATTAATTTTAATGAACTCAATTTATATAGATTAAATAAAAATTAAATACAATCCAACACAATTAAACTAAATTTATCAATAAATTAAACAAATTATTCTAAATAATTAAATCTAAAATAATTAAACCTATAAATTAAATAAATAAATTAATAAAAAATAATTCAAATTTATAAATATTTAAATTAATTAAAATAATATAATAATTAATTTACCTTCCTCACGATTTCCCCTCCCCCACGATTTCCCCCTCCTCACGATTTCCCCTCCCCCACGATTTCCCCCTCCCCCCACGATTTCGTTCAGACACTTCCCCTCCCTCAAAATCACTCTTTCAATTCAGGACTCAGATAAGATTCGGAAGCAGGTGCAATTGATTCAGTCGATGCTGCAGTCCATGGGCGACGGAGAAATAACCGTCTCTCCGTACGACACCGCATGGGTAGCGATGGTGGAGGATATCAACCCACGATTTTCTTCACCGACGCGAACGCAGAATCCTCCCACTTCTTCTTCCCCTCCCCCACAATTCTTCTTCAGACGCGAACGCAGAATAGAGGTCTTTCCTCCACGATTCTTCTTCAGCCCACTGGTAAATGTTTTCTTCTCCGATCTGATCGAATTGAGATGAATTGTTCGAATAATATGAATAAAAAGTAGAAAATCGGTAAGAATAAGATTTATAATGGGTTTTATAGATAAGATATGAATGGATGGGAAAATTTTGGGCAAATATCGGATATTTTTTACGAACCGGAAGTCGGACCGGACTCGGCCGATCCGGCGAACCATGTCTTCAATCCAATTACAGCAGGCGGCGGCGGGCGACGGGCGGCGGGAGAAGTAATTGTTAGGCGGATTGATGAGGGAACTGCGGTGTCGAAGAAGGAAGGAGTAAGCTTCGAAAGTAGGAGAGTAGAAGTGCGCCATGGAAATTGGAGATGAAGAGTTTGTCTGAATCTTTCTTCGCGAAATAAGAATGAATGAAGATTAACGTACGTTGAGGTTGAGGTTGAGGTTGTATATATAGGCCATAATATGGTAATATTTCCTTGTATAGATTTGAAAGATTTAAGAAATCCAAAACAATTACCGTTAGTTGAGGGTATATTAAGGCTATAATATAGTAATATGTCCTTATATAGATTTGAAAGATTCAAGAAATCAACAACATATCTTATTGGATTTCACTTTTAAATATTTTTTTTTTTTTATTTTGGGCAATTTGCAAAAATTGGGGGAGGGGCTCAATCCATCCCCAAATTTTGGAGTGGAGTTTTTGTATATTTTTTGATGTTTTGTAATTTTTTTTTATTTATTTTAAATGTATTGTATAATTTTATTTTTTTAGAAGTGATATATAATTTTATTTTATTTTATTTTATTTTATTTTTAAACTAACATGTAATTTTACTTTGTAAAAAGGTATGTACAATATTATATTTTGAAATAATTATTTTATATATTTTCCACAAAAGATTATATAACATGTATGTAAATTATTAAAAAATAATAAATATGTTTGTATTTAAATTTAAATTTATTTAAACTTGAAAATAATACTCATATGTAATAAAATTATTTAGCAAATAAAACTAAAATACAAATTATATATGTTTGGATTATAATGTAAAATGAATTAAAATTGAAGTATAATTTATATATATAAAAAATTATATAAAATAAAAAAATATTTAAAAAATACAAATACACGGTAATCAAGAAAATAAAAATATACTGTACTCTAGTCAAATTTATCCTCTGAATATTTCTTTATTTAAGTTAAAAATTTAATTAAAAAAATACAAATATATCAGTGCTCTAGACCAATTCATCGTCTAAATATAGTATAATTTAAAATAAATAAGTTTGCAATATATTAACAAATAAATATATGTGAAAATTTAAAATATATTTGAATAGTTTAGTTAATAAATTATTTTGAATAATTTTATTATTTATTAATTCAATTTTACATTGTATCTAATTTATTATTCAAACAAATAAATTATTACTCACTAAAATATTCTTTTTCCGGATTCATCATTTTCTATTGATTAATTTATCTAAATCTTTGTAATTTTTTTACATTTTTCACATGAATTTTTTATTTTACCAAACAAATAAAATATTTTTTCATTTCTCTACAAGTTATTCTCTTAACCAACCAAAGACACTTATGTTTTAACCAAAATTTCTTATTACTTAATGTATATTATTTTCATTTTTACAAAATTTAGCATTTAAAGCATGATATTCAATAATTTATCCATAAATAAATAAAAGTATATACTATCTCCATCTTCTACGAAACATTACATAAATATTTATTATATCATATCATCGTAGTTATACAAATTCAAAAATATTCCAATTTAAATCACAAACACAAAATTCAAACTTCCAAAACAAGCACACTCAGATTTGCCAGTCACAACCCACACAAATATTATTTTATTTTATTTTACTATACACACTCGTTCGAGCAACCGCTGCGAAATTCCACGGGAATATCAATTTATAAAATGATATAGAAGAAGAAGCTATAAAAAATTCATCTTGGTAGGAATTTGAATTGCAGCTCTCTTCAAAAGATGACCTGAAGCCTTCCTCGCCATCCCCACAATTTCTTCCTATCAATCACAATCACAATCACAAACCCATCATCCATTTTACCTCAGGACTTTCTACACACACAGATGCATACATATACATACATACATACCTCGTCGACGGTCGTGATCTTCTTGTCGATCATGATCCAACGGCCGTTGCACATTATGGAGGCTATGTTTTCACTTCTCATACAGTAAACAAGGCTGGAGATGCTGCGTCGAAACAGAAACGTAGAGATAGATCAGATCAGCCCAGCTCGAACCCTTCTCGAGTACGTTGAGAATTGTTAATCTTGATTCGCTTACCAATCATGAACAGGAACCATCGTCCACAAAGAAGAATCGATCACGATCATGTCAGCCTGAAGGCAATACGAATGAGTCGTAATACAGCAATTCATCAGGGAAAAAAACGACACAAAAAAGCACCTTTTTGCCCGCCTCGACTGATCCTATTTCGTTGTCCTAGAGCGCGGTTTTTGCTCCATTTATAGTTACCATTTCAAGAACGGTTTCTGCAGGCAGAGCCGCCAGTAAGTTGCTTTGCAGCAGCTCAATTTCTCGAGATATGTCACGGTTCCATGATCGACTCCTTGCCTATCCACCACAACTGGGTTTTCGTAAGGAATCTCAGAAACATGCTTTGCGTCGAAAGATTTCAACAACTGAGTAAATTTCAACCGTATACAAATTTCGACATAGAATGAACAGTAATGTATGGTTCGCTGGATTGGCCGATCCGGAACCGGAACGGTCCTGGAATTTTTTCTGAAATCACTCAAATTTTAATTTCTAGCATTCTGAGGCATGTTTGTAGTTATTTCTGCTTCGATTCATTCAATTTCATCTTTGGAACTTGGGAAGTGTCTGTGTCGTGTGAATAAAGAGGGTTGAAAAGAAAAAAGAGTTGGGAAGAAGATCGTACAGGGTGGGTTGGGTAAGAAGATTCGTGTAGGGTTGGGGAAGAAGAAGTGCCGGTATGGAAAAATTGATTCGAAGAAATTTAGAAAATACTTAAATAATTACTTAATATCAATTAATTTAATTTTTTTTAAATATAGTATAAAATTAATTCATTTATTTAATTTGTGGATAGGACTTTGTATTAGCTTATTTTAATTATTTAATTTATTTAATGGATAGAGTTAATTGTTTTGAATTATATTTGGTTTTTATTTAATTTATACAAATTGGGTTTTTATTAAAATTAATATTTTAGAATAATTTATAACTAATTTTCAATATATTATTTAAAATAATTTTTAGACAAGATTTTAAATTATATATATTTTTAAAATTAATTATATATGATCTGATATATTTTAATAATTTATTATTTTTTAAATAAAAATTATATAAAAAAATTATATTGACCGATACGTTGCGCCGATATGCCGAGACGTATCTGGAACGCTAAAAACCGATCTGCGATAACGTTCCGCAACGGCAAACCATGAATTTACCATATGAATACCCGTGCCGAGTTCTTTCGCAGCATCTCTAGTTTCGGTCAGCAGAAGGTCGGCCGAATTCTTGATCTGCCTTATCCCGAACCTTATATATTGGCATAACAATATTGTTTGATTTTTATAATTATATATATTTTTGTTATGGTAATATTCTATTTATATATTCGAAAAGAAAGCACGGTGTCTTCATCTATTAGATCATTCAATTTAGCTAAAGTTTGTTCTTGCGGCACTCCCGTTCGAAGATTGATTTCACGAAGTGAACAGAATTCCAGAAGAAGATGACAATGGAAAGATGTTTGAATTACTAAAACTACGAAATGAATTTGACAAGGAGAGGAAAAAATAAAAATAATGCAAAAGAAAATGAAGAAGATGGAGAACAAAATTAAAAATTTTGAAAGAGCTTTCATCTTGTTTGTTTTCACTGTTGTGATTTATATATTTTGTTAGTTGTTGCGGTGAAGCTTTCGTTATGTCGCTTGATGTCATGGTATTATTGTGTTTGTTTTTTTTTAATATACAGTTTGACTGTGAAAGATAATAACTTAATATATGATAGATTTATCTATTTCAAACTCTATGAATTGTCTGTAATATATGCTAGCAAAAATATTATATGTATTGAAGCTATGAATTTTCTTTATGAATCTTGATAAATTGGGGGCTGTTTGGATGTTTTAGTAGCACAATATATGATTATGGCTCTACTTTCTATTAGTTTGAGTGTGCCTCTCGTAGCTCTATTACTTTTATTTATTTTTTTAGCAAAATAGCATAAAATTCCTCGATTTAAAAATTTCATAAAATATATTTGTAATTTTTAAAACGTTGCGAAAACCCCCTTTTCGTTAGGACTTAACGAAAAGTGCGTCTCACGAGCTTAAACTAAGATTTTTATACAAAATTTGATATATAATTATGTAAAATTACAAAAATACTCCTGGAGAGGCATCTCAAAATATATTAATTAAGGAAGAGGACTATTTTGATCATTTTACCTACATTAAAAAAAACCTAATTAAATAATAATATTAATAATCTAATCCTCTTCCACCGTCCGTCACCGACGACTGCCACACATCATCGTTCACCAATCTTCTTCTTGTTCTTGTCCTTCTCTTTTTTTTTTTTTTTTTTTTTTTTATTCAAATACATTTTATATTATTGAACAAAAATTGTTGGTTCAAACAAGAAATCATTCTTTGAACAAAATGGCAATCAAACTCAAAGACAATCATATCAATTTCAGAATTTGATAGCCTCAAATCCTTTCCTATCACTTAGTCCGAGAATTTGTACTAATTTCATAGAAAATCCAAAAAATGTTCATGAAATAGAAAATTTTGGATAGGATTAATAAAGGAAATTGGGACAAGAGAGAGAGAGGCGGCCGAATGGTGGAGGAAAAAAAAGACGACGCCGATGGGTGGTGGTGACGGCTGCTTGTGCGCACAGTGGATGGGCTTGGGTTGATAGAAGAGAGAAGAGGGAGAAGATGAGTAAGAGGGGGTAAGGAGAGAGAAAGTGGGATAGGGTAGAGAGATAGAGAGATGTGGATTTGGATTTGGATTTGGATTTGGGTTTGAAAATTTAATTTGGAATTAAAGTTTAATTTTGAAATTTAATTTAAACTTAAAGCATGGACATAATGGTCAGTGTAAAATTTAACAGCGTCAGTGCAAATTAAAAGGAAGGGACGAGCGTGCAACATTTTAAAAATTACAAGTAGATTTTATGGAATTTTTAGACAATGGGGGGTTTTCAGCAAATCAATCAAACGACATGGGATTTTATGCTATTTTGCCTTTTTTTTTTTTTTTTTTTTTTTTTAATAAAGTTGATCTAATTTAAAGTAATAGTGAATTTAATTGATCTATTTGATTATTTGTTAGATTTCATGCACCATACTTATTTTAACAAAATTATTCGTTAAATGCCATGGACATTCCAGGTAGCAACAAGTATTTTTTACATTCTATGGGAAGCTGTCTTCCAATGTATTCAACAACCATGACACAATATGACTGTCATACCAAAACATGATCATTTTTAAGAAATGCAAATCATAAGAATCTATAGACACTTTAATAATACATTTTCAGAGCATTCATGTCGCAACAAGAGTCATAGGCAGGGGCGGAACCAGATCGGGATGAGAGGGGGTTGCTAATTTTTCAAATTTCGAGACGAATATAATCTACTTATTATTCAATAATTTTATTAATAGAGTTATCGTTTTTAAAAAATTTTGCAAAATATCAACCTACCGTAACAACTATATATTACACAATTAATTTTTTATTATATAAAATTTTGATAAATAATAAAAAAAATTATTAAAAAAATAGTTCTTAAAAATATCATCTCTTATGCATTTGGTTGAGAATTTTTTGAAGATTTTTTTTAATTCAAAATTGAAATTCAAAATTTAAATTTTCACATAAATACTCATAATTTTTTTAGCAATTCTTTAATTTGTTTTATTATTTTTTATATTATACATTATAAAATAAAAATAAAAAATAAAAAAGGGGTGGGGGAGGCCCTTGGTCACAGGTATATTGAAGCAAAAATTATACAAGAAAAATTGAGTGGTCTTGCAATAATTTGTTTAAGTCCATACATCATGCAAAATTATACAATATAAAACTACTAAGAAACATAACAAATTCTTAAGTGCTGTTCGAGAAAATTATTGAAGCACAACATGATTTTATAATAATATCATAAAATTGCAAACTAAAAATTAAGAACATCTGGCAGACTTGATAGAAGCTACACTGATAAACAACAATAAGTGCCATAACCTAATGAAAATTTTTTCATGTCAACACAACCAAATGCAAAATAACAGTTTTAATTGTCCAGGTGTTCCTTCATTCTTTGAGCAACGGTACCAGCATTATAAATCTGTATTCATACAATACTAAAAAATAAATGAAAATACGATAAACTAGTCTATTACAACAAATAATTTTTTTTTTTTTTTTTAATGAGAAATACCTCAAGTAAAGAAGTGAAATTTATAGAATAAGTCAAGATATTTTGGTCGGTGGATGGTATGATTGGCGGGGGATTTAGTGCCGGTATCTAAAAAAATATAAAATTACAAAATGACAGTAATTCAATGATATGCAAATTAATTTTCGAATCGAAAAAAAAAACCCTGCCGAGATGTTTGATCAAGCTCCAACACAATGCTACGCGGCCGATGATAAGCCTCAGAAGACTGCACAACAAAGAATATCCTCAAATAAGATTTTCAAATGTGAAATTTAAATTTGTAAAAAAAAAATAGGAACACACCTCTATAAAAATATTTAGTAATTGTAAACAAAATTACCTATTGCCAAAGAATTTGACTTGGTTGAACCATAATGATATATGGCCGATGATACATATTATTCATCACTGACTGCATAATAAATAATATTCTTAGATAAGTTATGAATAAGTTAAATACATTCGTATATAAACCACAAAAGTTAGCTGCTGCAGAGGAATTTGACATGATTGTAACACAGTGCTATGCGGCTGAATAAATGTATCATGCATCATCTACTGCATGAAAGCAATATATTTGAATAAGTTAAGTTTATATACAAATTGTGGAATGATATATTGAACAAATATTTCGGAGTTGAAAAAAGAACCCGTTGTCGAGGGATTTGATTAGACTGTAACACAATTCCATGTGGTTGAAGGCAAATCTCGTTCACAAATGACTACAAAATAGACAATATCATCAAATTAATCCTTCGAAATTAAAATTTATGTAAACAGTAATAACCGGGTAGCAATGATCTCTCGAATAACACCTCATTTCTGCGTATTGCATGTTATTACTTCCTTCTCAAGTTCTGTTCCAATCCATTTTTCGGTCTTTTACCCGAACAAATTTTTACTTTATTCTTTATCCCTTTAACAGGGACATCGCTTTGCTTGCATTCAATTCAGGATCCTCCCAACGCAATATTTCGAAATCCACTTTATTATTTTGTAACTCTTCATTCATCTTCTCACTGGCGTTTTTGAAAATATTTTTCATTAATTTGTATGTTTCCTTACTCTCGGAAACTCTTGTAACTAATTTGCTGAAGAACATACTCAAATCCTTATATCGGATGCTTACTGTTTCTTAGGGTCATCGGTTGCTTGTTCAGCGAAAACCATTCCACCATGCGAATCTCCTGTTTTCGCAATATTCGTCCACCTCTTCATTATATACCTCATAACATTATTCTTTGTAAGAACTTCTACTCCATGTGAGCATAATATCCCGAAAAATTCAAATTTCTTTCAACTACAAAAACTGGTCTCATCATACGAGTTGTATGTAACAACATGAGTCGTTGAAATTCCAAAATAATTGACCTGATATTTTGTAAAGGTGTCATAAGTGCGACTAATAATGCCGACACAATCATAGGTTCTACACAACTCATGTTAGAAAATTTTAAGGACTTTTGGGGTGTACAAACTTGCAGCATGCTTCAACAATTGACATGACATAATTAGAACATGTGCGTTGGTACTTGCCTTGAAGTCACCTTTAGTTGTTCGTAATGCCGAGAATCCAACAAAATC
Source organism: Andrographis paniculata (assembly GCF_009805555.1). NCBI lineage: Eukaryota > Viridiplantae > Streptophyta > Magnoliopsida > Lamiales > Acanthaceae > Andrographis > Andrographis paniculata. The sequence continues at coordinate 2,665,207 of NW_026137513.1, read as the reverse complement.
TCAAACCATCCAAAAAAATATCGCTAATTGTTCTTATGGCTGAAATACCTTTTGACGACACTGTTGATACTTTCTCTGCGTTGTGTCGTAGTATTGTCAGCACAAAAGAACTGACGACTAGTCCCGTAAGGATAGCCTGGTGTAGTGGGGGTTGGACTTATTACCGTGAGGTCATGAGTTCAAACCCCCGAGGCCTCAGGTCACCTGCGACACATGATGCGCCTAGTGCGACTTTTCTTGTCGGGCCTAGTTTGCAGGGTATCAGGTTCGGCCGGATGTTTACCCATTTGTTTACCCAGTGCACACTTTTCGTCAAAATCATATATGCATTTTCTAAAGTCATGTGCAAAGCTTTTATGTTCAGAGAAAATAAAATCCAAATATATTTTCACATTTTGGTAAATATGCCAAATACATAACCTGAAAATTGGACAAAAAAGAAGCAACCTAAATCATTGCAATTTATTTATCAATTCCAAAAATAGAACATAAAATTATTGCCAAATACACAACCTGTGATTATTATCAGACCATGTCGAAGCCAATGCATTTTCCATCGCAAGATATTGATCGGTCAAAATCGTAATAGGCTTTTTCTCATACACTGTGTCTGCAAAAGTTTCAAACAACCACTTAAAAGTTAGAATAGTCTCATCATCTAAAAGTGTTGCACAAAAAACAACTGCCTACTTATCATGATTAACACCAACGAACAAGGCCAAATGACGATTTTATATATTTCTCCTATATGTAGTATAGTAACTTACTACATCACAAAAATCAGGATAATCAGCTTTCATCCTCCCATCAACCCAAAATATATTCGTCAATCCATCTTTCTCCACTTGAATTGAATAAGAAAATTTTGGATCTTTACTTTGCATCGCCTACAAATATTCTAGCACCTCTCCGGTATCCCCAACATCCATGTATTTTCTTTTGATTCGTAAGTAATTTTCAAAATCCTGCATGATGAATCCAATGCTATCTCGGCTACTTACTTTCTTAACCATAAGATTGCGTGAAACTTTTGGAGCAAGCTCCATATATTCAATAATATCAATTTAGGCGGCATGAATATCATTTACCCTCATATGAGACTTATGTATATGACTCTTATGAGTAAAAGTCAAATGATGAGTATGTTCAGATATACTTGATATTTCACACCGTCCTTCAAACAAATTTTCATCAGTCTTACACTCAAATCTTGTTATAGCGCGCAGATTTTGAACATAAATATTTTGTTTATCTTTCCCCTGTTTACCTTCAGCACTACCAGAAAATAATCTATCAATTATCTGCCAACTTTGATTTTTATGGAACTTGGGTGGTTTTATGCCAAAGCTCATTTTCTTAGCATAAGTAAGGTAGAACTCATATGCATCTTCTTGCGATTTAAATTTCATTCCAATTCGAGGAGTTCCTTCCAAAATTACAAAACAATCATTCAACTGCTTTCATTCCAATTTTGACGAAGATTTATTTTTCACTGTGGAACTAGCCCATAGAACTATACATTTTTTTTTAAAAAAATACAAAAATCACTAGAGAATTAAATATATTATTAACAACTTTTGATAATTACTAAACTTATTAACATTTCTTTACACAATTTCAATAGTTGATCAAAAAATAATAATCATAAATAAACAAGAGCTCAAAAAAATAAAAAATGACAACCACTAAGAATATTATATCAAAGAAAAACCCAAAAAGGCAAAAATCAACAATGCTAGTGATTTTGAAGAAAGCCTAAAAAATAAAATTGATATACATATCGATCCCAAATCAAATGAGCTCATTATTACATAATGACAGAGAGAATAACAAATTAGCAAATATTACATACTAGAAATGAATGAAGATTCATTCCGAAAAAAATACCAGAATATATATATGCACACAAAAGACCATTATACATATTCACATGAAAGTATATTTATTCCAAAAAGCACTTCCCCTCCCATCCAATTAATTCACACCATTGCATCAAAGAGAAATAACAAGAAATAATTTACAGCATTGATAATTTAGGTGCTGGTTTATTTTCAGAAAAATAAAAAAAATTAAATAAATAAACAATAAAAATCTATTCGAGAAATTAGCAACCACAACCTGAAGATGACGATGGCCGGCGGCGAAAATGACGATTAAGGAGTTCGTTTTGAAAGTTTGTAGGGAAAATCAGTACTATATATAAATAAACCCGAAAACACAAACAAACATAATAAAAAACGAGACGGAAGAGTACCGGTGGACGAGAAGACGACAGTTAAAGGCATCAACGAGGGGTAGCACGACTGCAGTAGATCGACCTTGGGTGAGCACAAATTTTTTCTTTCTTCTTCGGCCAGCCCACCAAATTTGGCCTAAAACCGTCTAACCGAAACTAGCAACAAAGCTGTTGTGAATTTATTCCCACATACTTTTGGATTTATCGAACAAACCTCGTATACAAAAATACGAATCAATTAGTAAATCCAAATAAACAGGCACTAAGCTGAATATCAGAATCCAAAATGAATATTAGGAAACATCCACACGAAGTCTTCCCTATTCGTTCGAAGAGAGACAAACGACTGACTTCGTCGACCTATTCCGTCCCAGACTCAGAGGTGATTTAGCGCGGGCGGCAGTTCCGACATCGGCAAACTCCGGCGGCAGCTCCCTCCGATGAACCAGCAACTAAGCGCAGCTGGACAGCAGCGGCTCAGCAGCAGACTCCTACAGACAACGCCTAACAGGGACTACAATCGTCTTCTCCGGGACTCCTTCCGAAAGTGACGAAAACCTCCAATCGACTCCTTTCTTCATTCAATCTTTCACCGGCGGCGAAGGGACGGCGGATATCGGCTCAGTCCATGGTGCAAAGTGGCCCGACGTAATCACGCCTCAAGGTTGGAGGTCGGCTCGTCACTCCAAGCCTCGACGCCCACCGGAATCGGTCATCGAAAAAGGGTTCGACACTCACCGGAATCACTCGCCGGAACCTATCGGTTTCTCTCTCTCTCCATCTCGGTCTCACCCTCTCTATCTTCAACTCTCGATCTCTCATCACTTAATTCACCCCTAAACCCACTCTTTTATATCTATCAAAACTAATTCACCATAACCATCTCACTTACGGTTACAACAAAATCCACAACTAAGTTTGTTTAGGGTAAGGTGGGTTTGGGTAAATGAATTTGGGTTAAAGAGTTTGGACCAATCCGGTGGGTCGGGCTACGGAGTGGGCCAACTAATTATTTATCGAGGGACTTGTCGGGTAAGCCTCGAATGACCAAAATTCCCAACAATCTCCACCTATTTTGGTTGTGATTTAACCAAATCCCAAATACGTATTTACTAGATATAGACTTACCTAGCACCAATTGATTTCATCATAGCTTTTTGTCCCTCGCTGCATCTACGAACAAACATTATGCAGAAAAAAAAAAATCGCACATAGAACACACAAGTCCTAACATGCACCTAGATTGATCACTCAACAACCTAGTACATAGTACACAGAAGCTACTACGAAAACAAGCATACAAGCAAGTTTAAACAGATTCTACATAATGAAACTATAGATTCTAAGCGATCAAACAAGCTACTGCACAATCCAGCAACATACATGCATATTCAAAAATGAAATGCAACAACATGCTGAATACAAAACTAAACTTAGAATCACATAACATGAGCTCCACCTTATTTGATATCAACTAGAAAACGCATAGGCACACGAAACAGTATAGTCTCATAACTCTATGTCTTAGACACATAACTCTACAGCTCAAACACACAACTCTCTAGTTTAGACAAACTACTCTACAACTCAGACACACTACTTTATAACTTAAATATACTACTCTGCAACTTAGTCATACTACTCTATGCCTCAGACACACTACTTTACAGACTTAGACACATTACTTTATAGTTTAGACACATTACTTTACAGCTTAAGTACACGGCCCTACAATTCAAACATACAGCCCTACAACCTAAGCACATAGTCCTATAGCCTAAGTATAAAGTCCTACAGTTTAAGCGCAAAGTCCTACAGCCTAAGTGCGAAGTCCTACAACCTAAGCATAAAGTCCTACAGCCCAAGCACACAGTCCAACAGCCCAAGCACACAGTCCAACAGTCTAAGTACAAAATCCTATAGCCTAAGCACAAAGAACTCACAGCCTAAGCGCAAATATACAGGCACGATGACCACAAACAATCAAATAAGGAGACAAAATGCTTTAATCAAACAAAAGCAACTAGAGCAAAAAAACATGTAATCCAAGTAACAAGCATGATCATCAAATATCAACTCTACATTCTAACGTATAGAACACTTCAGGATCACATCAACAAGATAATCCACATAATAGGATTACATCACAATCCACATAACAGGATCACATCAGGAACTCAATCCATGTAATACAAACTAAACAATGAAATCGCAAAGATATCAAGGAATACATGCAACTCATCACACACAAACAACATCATGCATCAAAGTATTCCTAAGTTTCAACAATTTGTTCTAATTTTAACATCTCATGCATATCTTCAACTAATTCCCCACAAGAAACATGCAATTTGATTTTCACACTTGGCATTTTATTATACAAAGAACCTATGGAGAAAAGCCTAAATCAATCATATAGCATACAAATCAAGAATCTAGTAGATGCATTTCAATTATTTCACCAATAAAACACATAATGCAACAAAATTATTTTATTCTTGATTTTCCTCCAATTTAAAATTCTTTTTAGGCATTTTTCAAACAATACCTAACATGCATTTTCTATCTCACACCGGAAATATCAACATGCATCTAAGGATCGACTATAGCAACTCAACTTCTCAAGACTAACACATACATAGCCCAAGAAACTACACTAGAAATAACCAAGGAATCAAAAACAATTTCCCAAAAAATTTCACCAAGAAATACAAGAAATTCCGACAAATTTCAAGATTATTCAATCAATCACCAAGTAAGCATAACCAATCAACAAAAATAATTTCAGCATATTATCAAACCACAATTTCACCAAGAATCATAATATATCGAAAATAAAGAGAGAAGGTTTAGCCTTTTACTACGATTCGAGTACTACCAAACTCGAATCAAATTTTCTTTCAATTTTGCAATCGGTTTATCACCCGGGACTCTGATACCACTGTTTTACTTCCGGATCCTTTTGAATTTATCGAAAAAACTTCGTATACAAAAATCCAAATAAATTAGTAGCGGAAGCGATTGAATCGAATAAACCCAAATTAATCTAAAACTGAATCGAAGTTGAAATTAAACCCTAGGCATAACAACATTCTGAAAATAATTATTGAAATCCAAACAAACAGGCAGTAAGCTGAATATCAGAATCCAAGTTGAATATTAGGAAACATCCACACGAAGTCTTCCCTGTTCGTTCGAGAAATAAATGCCGACGACGACTGACTTCGTCGACCTATTCCGTCCCAGACTCAGAGGTGATTTAGCGGCGGGCGGCGGTTCCAACACCAGCACGACGGTAGGACAGCGGCGAACACCGGCGGCAGCTCCCTCTGGTGAACCAGCAGCTAAGTGCGGCTGGACAGCAGCGGCTCTGCAGAAGACTCCTGCGGACAGCGCCGAACAACGACTATGATCGTCTTCTCCGGGACTCCTTTCAACAGTGACGAAAACCTCCAATCGACTCCTTTCTTCATTCAATCTTTTACCGGCGGCGAAGGGACAGTAGATATCGGCTCAGTCCATGGTGCAAATTGGCCCGAGGTAATCACACCTCAAGGTTGGAGGTCGGCTCGTCACTCCAAGCCTCGACGCCCACCGGAATCGGTCATCGAAAAAGGGTTTGACACTCACCGGAATCACTCGCCGAAACCTATCGGTTTCTCTCCCTCTCCATCTTGGTCTCACCCTCTCTATCTCTATCTCTGATCTCTCATCACTTAATTCACCCCTAAACCCACTCTTTTATATATATCAAAACTAATTCACTATAACCAACTCATTTACGGTTATAACAAAATCAACAACCTAATTAAGTTTGTTTAGGGTAAGGTGGGTTTGGGTAAATGGATTTGGATTAAAAGATTTGGACCGATCCGGTGGGTCGGGCTACGCAGTGGACCAACTAATTATTTATCGAGGGACTTGTCGAATTGAGATGAGAGGGAGAGAGTAATGTCTTGGATTCTGATTATACAATTTCAAATTGAAAAAGTGTCTCCTACTGTTCTTTCATTCAAGAAATAATTTTAGCCTCATCTTTTATGTTAATTTTGATTCGAGACTATTATTAATTATTATTTATTCTAATTTTGCTCTTATTAATTAATTTATATGTTTATGTACCAAGTATATATTATCAGATAAAACCCTTAAATGCAACTATAAATTCATAACAATATATATATTTTTAAAAAACTTATAATTATTATGCATATAAACTAAAATCAAATTATAAATAAATGCATCTATGGAGGGAGAAATTTATCGAACATACAAAAATACCAATTTATTAATTTTACCGCACTGAAAATATCGAAAATTTGGGTATATTGAAAATTTTGGTACGGTATCAGTATTTTTCGGTACGATATCAGTATGAATTTTTGAAAAATTCGATTTTTCGGTATAATAGCGTTATTTCAATATTAATCTATAATTATTTTTATTATACAATAATTACTTTTACTTATTCATTTTTTAATTATTTACTATAAATTATATTTTACCTAAATTCTCATATCTGTAGTAACGTGGAAAATTAATCCGAGACGGGGCATTTGCGTTTCCCCAAAAATAATATTAAACAATATATAAAATCTTTTACAAAAGTCAAAGGTAAAAAAAAAACTTCAAATTTGTATTATAAAAAATCAAAAAGTCAAAATTCATATTAAACTCAAAATAATACTCCATTCGTTCCAAAACTATACTTTTATTTGGGTTGAACACGATATTTAAATAATATTGATAATTGGTTGGTAAAAAATTAAATAAGAGACTTTTTGGTCCTTAGAGAGTGTATTAGTGTAAAAAGTAGTTGTTGGGAAAGAAAAGGTGCTTCACCAATATAAACTTTCGAACACCTATCTAAATGGGCCAACTCCCGAAGCGTGGTTATATCACAGTTGTAACACCCTACTACCAACTGAATGTATGCGGAAAATACAAAGTAGTAAATGAGACAAAGGTTTGTTTACTCGGTTCGGATATAAACAATCCTACATCCGAAGGATACCAATCCAGGAGAAGTTCACTAATCAATGCTGATTAAGAATATAGACAACCAAAACTCCTTCAACTCATCCTCCTAACATAGTTTACCTTGGAAATTCCCTCCACAGGCTTATGTTGTCACAAACTCGTGCTGACAACGACTACAGAGCAGAGTTGCTCAGAATTTGGACGCCTCCCCTGATCGGAACTCCGATTTCTCCTTCCTCCGATGAGGTCTCCGGCCGGTAAAAGTGTCTAGCACTCACTCAATACATGGAGAAGAGAAAGTTTGGGGTTGAGAGGATTTAACTCACTTTTTCTCTCATTACACACACTCTCAAAACTTTTCAACAACCACACTCTCTCCTCACAATTATCTATAAAGCCATATTGCTTTGCATGTAAGACAAAACCAATTAAAACCCTTTGCACATAAAAAGAATGATGTATTCCTGCATGAAATCTGTGACATATTGACTACCCAAAACATCCATTCATTTGTCTTATATGCTCACCAACCGAGAGAGTGTAAGACAAGCAATGTTGTTGACAGTTTGTTGCAGCAACCAGAGAAGACCACTTACTCCAAATGGAAATCTGAAAAAACAGCAGCAGGAAAGCAGGAAGAACCATATGCCAAAAATAGTTGGAGGAAATATTGTTCCAATATTCTCCCCATTTTTGGCATATGAGACTTCGCCCAATGTGCAGGAGAATCACTCCCACACCAAACCAATCAATCCAATAATTCAGACAGTAAGTTCATCAATTTGTTACACGCCGAAATAAAACATAGGCTACAAGCAGCCTTTCGCATGAAATGGTTGAGATAACATCGTGCACACAACCACATAAAAGTTAATTAACAGCAGCAACAACAAATCACCAGGGCTCCCCCTTACTGCAAAAACAACAGGCACAACAGACTCCCCTTACTATGCACATCTCTTCCCCTCGAAGAGCAGATGCCAAAAAGATCAATGTCCTTAAAAACATCCTCAATTTACTGATAAATGGTTGCAGCAGCAACATCGGCAACAACACCAACAACTTCGGTTGATTCAGATTCAGCTTTGTTGCAGTAGCAACTTCGCAGCATTAACAACAACTCAACAACAATGGATTGTGCAATGAGCACTCACCATTCCATCAAATCAACCATTGTCCACTTAAATCTCTTTTCAATATTTCTTTTTTTAGGATTTTTCAAAATAAATTCTTTTCAAATTATTTTCATTCTCCAATATTCACCAAGAATATTCTAAACACCATAAATATATTAGATAATTTATTTCAAGACCATACATGCAAAATCAAGTAGGGTACGAATGCATACCCAAATGACGTCGAAACTTTTCAAATCGATCCACCTTCAACGCCTTCGTAAGAATATTTGCCTTTTGATTTTCCGTGGGCATCCACACCAATTTGACTTTAACAATCTGCTTCAGTCTTTCAGTAGGCCATCGAATGCTTCTTCCATTCATTACATCTTTCGCCAATCTAAAACATTTTTCAGTTGTATGTCCAAGACATCTGCAGTATCCGCACTCGTTATGTCGTGATGACATCCGTCTAACACCCTGTGCTCTGCGATTTTCATTCGAATCTCTGTTTCTGTTTCTTTTCAAGTTTTGCTTCACAATTGGGATTTGTTTCTCTTCTGGAATTTCGACATCAGCAAAAAGTCCACCACGAACAAATGTAGTTGGTTTGCTTTTAGAAGATTCACAAAAACCTATTCCTTTGTAATCTCCGAAAGGTTTTCCAATCGAAAGAACTTCATCGAGTTTATCCTTGCCTTTTCAAAGTCGATCATTCTATTGCTTCAACTACATATTTTCAGCCTTTAATCCATCAGCTTCATCAGATTTTTCATGAACATCATTCTTTAAATTTTTGATTTCATCATCCAACTTTTCTTTTTGAGCTTCCAATCGATAAATTGTATCCAAAAGTTCCTTATTTTTCACCAATGATTTCTTTTGTTCAGCCACCATTTCCTTGTAAGCTTTGGTTAATTCATCAGCATCAAGTTCTCTTGATTTTTCAGCAACTTCAGAAGTAGAAAAATCACCATCCTTAATGGATTCAGCTACATCGGCCATAAAAGCAATCACTTTATCGTTTTCTGAGTTTTCTTTGCCTCAAACAGCCCTTTCATTGTCATTACCACTCCGAGTGGCTTGATAAGCTCTCTCCCTTTTCTTCACCGTAGGGCATTCGGATTTAACATGACCAATTCCTCCACATCCATAGCATGTAGGCTCTTGGACAGATCCAGGCTTAAGAGACACAGTGAACTTCTTCTTGAATTTACCATCGAGTTTTTCTTTTGGCTTGCCGTAAGTAGTTGGTTTCTGCTCAGGGTATTTTCTTTGTGAACCGGACGTATTCACTCCTTGATAACCACTTATATTTTGGAATTTCCTATACTTCAGCTTGGCTGCTCTTTTCTCACTAACCATCCTTGAAAGTTTTTGACTCAAAAGCGATATCCCCTTGTCTGATTCAACCAGCTGCATATCTTCCACACTTCAATAAATTGTGACATCAAACAATGGAGGTTTAGAGGTTGAACCACTTTCCTTGCTCATCTTTGCAACTGTGAAAGGATCTACTCAGCAACTTAGAGAACACTGCTCTGATATCAAATGTTGGGATGGAAATAAGTGCTACTCCAATAAATCCTCGTACACTTATCCAAATGGGTCAACTCCCGAAGCGTAGTTATATCACATTTGTAACACCCTACTGCCAACTGAATGTATGCGGAAAATAAAAAGCAGTAAACGAGACAAATGTTTGTTTACCCGGTTTGGATATAAACAATCCTACATCCGGGGGATACTAATCAAAGAGAAGTTCACTAATCAGTGCTGATTAAGAACATAGACAACCACAACTCCTTCAACTTATCCTCCTAACATAGTTTACCTTGAAAATTCCCTCCACAGGCTTATGTTGTCACAAACTTGTGCTGACAACTATCACGGAGCAGAGCTGCTCAGAATCTGGACGCCTCCCCTGATCGGAACTCTGATTTCTCCTTCCTCCGACGAAGTCTCCGGCAGGTAAAAGTGTCTAGCACTCACTCAATACATGGAGAAGAGAAAGGTTGGGTTGAGAGGATTTAACTCAATTTTTCTCTCACTACACACATTCTCAAAACTTTCCAACAACCACACTCTCTCCTCACAATTATCTATAAAGTCATCTTGCTTTGCATGTAAGATAAAACCAATTAAAACCCTTTGCACATAAAATGAATGATGTATTCCTGCATGAAATCTGTGACATGTTGACCACCCAAAACATCCATTCATTTGTCTTGTATACTCACCAACCGAGAGAGTGTAAGATAAACAATGTTGTTAACAGTCTGTTGCAGCAACCAGACAAGACCACTTACTCCAAATGGAAATCTGAAAAAGCAGCAGCATGAAAGCAAGAAGAACCATATGCCAAAAATAGTTGGAGGAAATATTGTTCCAATGGTAGTGATATTTGTGTAATAATAATGAAAAAAATATAGATAATTTTATGGTGCTATAAGTATTTATGTAAATGAGACTATTGTTTTGGAATTGACAAAAATAGTAAACAAAACTATTATATTGGAACATAGAGAGTATATTTTATACTTTTATACTTTTGATATAATTCCCTATAATATATATAAAAAATCAATCCATTTAAAAATGATCGGTGAGCCTACATGACTAAATATATTTTTATATATACGACCAAGGCCCCAGGGTCTTCAAATTTTTGTGGCTTGTTTTTTTTGGATTGGCATTGTACATATTTATTTGTTATTTAATATATACTAGTATATTCATATTTTAATTAAACTAGTATACTATAAATAATTATTCTATTTAAATAATAATGAAAAGTAGAGAAGATAGTCACATGTTACATATCCCGTCTGTTTCAAAAGCTCATTAGAATGCAAGACATTCTACTTTTTATTTTTTCATCATTTTCATAATTATTATCTCTAATTTAATATTCGGCTGAGCCATTCGAATTTGAGTTCGAAAAAACCTCGTGACCAGTTTTCCAAATAACATAATTTGCAGGTTACTAGCCGAATCTAAAACTTTATATATGGGTGTGTTATTTTATTCAATTTTACAAATTTTTTACTATTCATTTTTGTTTCCTTAAAAAAATATTAAATTAAACATTTATTTTTTATTTTATTATTATTATATTAAAAATTAATTTTATATTCAAAATATCATATAATTCCTATTTATCTATTTATATCAAATCGTACAATTATTCAAATTCAAATATTTTACTATTTTTAAATCTCAAACCAAAATCGCAACTTCCAAACAAACACACCCTAATGTACACTCAAAACATATTAAGATTAGCAATAAAATATACACATTCATTGTTTCAATTTCTTCGATTGCCTTGTAACAAATTGAAACATATTAAAATTAGTCATACGAATAGAACGAACAAGGCAATCGAATCAGAGCAACAAATGTAAAATACAAACACAAACATACATAATCAATACATACAAACATAAAAGTTCGAATGTTGTCTATGAAACACTTGAGAAAAGAGTTTAGAAATGAAAGAGTTCCTTAGAAGATCATCAAGATAGGAGGATCATTCTTTGTTGCCAGATTCATGACCAACAAAGGTTCCTCGATCTCGATATATTGATCCCCAAATTTTGTAGCAATCGCGACGATCGCGAAAGCAAGATGTTCCCGAGAGACGCGCGCTCGGGCCTCACCCACGACGAGTCGAGCGCTTCGTCGCTCACATAGAGTCCAATCTCCTTCTTTATAGCCTCAATAGTTTCACTTTTCATATACCCGCCCCCCGACACATTCGTCACATAAAAAACATTCATCGCTCTGGTGTCCCTTGTCCTAACTTCGGCTTGAGTCACCGATAAACCGTTCTCCCTCATTATCCTCGTCACGTCCGAGAGAAGCCCCAACCTATCGTTCCCGTAGAGCTCGAGCCGGATACCCTACATCAACATCACACAATATACATACATGTATGTCAATTTTTCAAAAGATTAATACTGTTAAATGATCGTCTCAACTAAATTTTTATGTAAAATGATCATTTAACATGATATCAGAGCTAAATATCCTATATTCAAGTCTGACCACGTATATGATTTGGCATGGGATCCTTGGTATCAGCCTCCCCAGCCCCGCTCAGCCCCATCTAATACATTATGTGTATATATATAATATGTATGTATTATGTATATATATCACTTTTGAGTGATGTGGCTGGGCGGGGCTGGGGAGGCTGATGCTGAGGATCCCATGCCATATATGATTGTATGTGACATAAATTTACCTTGCTACCTTGTACGGATGGGTGGCGTATCGATAGTCTATATAACAAATATGGATAACTCTGATTTAAAACAGTACGATAGAATTGTATCAAACTTTTGCTAGTATACTACCTCGAACGATCGTCTCTTCACCGCCGCTTCCAAGCAGTTAATCACGCGTTGCCTCTCAGCCTCGGAGCTGACGGTTCCGCCGTCCGAGTGCCTTATGTAATATTCCTACCAAAAACAGAGGATGTAAGAGTTGTCAAGTTCCACATTCATTGTTTCAATCTTTTCGCGCAATGTAATCGAATCAAACGATGGTTACCAGCTCAGCCTCGGGTCCTTCGGCGACAATGGCGCCATGGAAGATCACGTATTCCATATCCGTGATCGTGCAGACGGTGTCGAACAGCAGCTTAGGGCGGTCTGGACAGACCATGTTGACGAGAGTATACCCTTTCTGGTTGCAATTTTCGAGCTTCACGACTGGTTTGGACCGCGCTTCGACGACCGAGTTCTGGTTGTCGAAGTCGCGATCCTCGTACATCATCTGATGCAGCCTCCTGTGCACGTGCATCGTAGCCGTGGCTTCGACAGGCATCACGGCCATGTTCGCGCCCTGCGACGACTCGTGGTTGCCTTTAAGGACGTGATGGAGGAGTTGCTTGATGTTGTCGATGCGATCCGATTCGCCTATCCCGAGCCCGCTCGCGGCGTCGGTGATGCACAAAATCGAGGCCATCCTCGAATTGTGCGTCCACACCTCCGCGCCGACGATGTTGCATTGGTGATCGGTGAGTACGGCGAATACCTCCGAAAGCAACCCCGGCCGGTCTCTCCCTATCAACTCGATTGTTGTGTACTCGGCTACACATTCCACGTCGACGCCCAAGCCCACGTCCATGTCCATGTCGATCGAATACTCCATCAAGAAGTTCCACTCTCGTTGCTCCAACACCTACATTGTCGTTGTAACATAAAATCAAGAATCTAATACAGTATGAGAAAAAAGCAAGATTACGTTTGAGTACTAGAAAATATCCAAGCCTTTAAAGAGAACGTCGAGAAGAAAGTGCGAAAGAATATACCTTTAACGTATTTTCGAAGTATCTAAGGTTAGGATATATGTCTTCATTTCAAAAGTTCTTGTGTATTAACTCGCCTTAAGTCGCTTACACCTATTTGAGGGTATTCGTTATATGTTTGTGTCGACAAAAAGCGTTATCGATGTATGTTTGTTGGACATATATCCAATGATCTAGGATTTACTTAATTCGAGTATCCAGTAAGGTATGAATCGGATATCAGGTGAGTTATGAATCGAACATTAAATAAAATTTCAAAAGTTGCTTACCCATATTTGAAAGTATTCGTTATATATTTGTGGTGACGAAATTTTTTTTATCAATGTATATAGGTGATAGGTGGAGTGACCCTTTGCTCTTATATAGTAGAGAAGTTCCCACATATTTAGCAACGCGGAACAATATTCAACAATATTCAATGATCTAGGATTCATTTACTCGAATATCGGGTAAGATATAAATCGGATATCAGGTCACTTACGAATCTGAATATCAAATAAAATTTTAAATAGAATCTAAATCAAGAGTTCATGATTGCACCCCGGCCAAGTAGGATCCAACAGAGTTTACATAAATATTTTAGAAATATATTATGATTATATATGTTTTGTAAGGCTTAAAATAGACTTTACTATATTTGTCACTCATTTAAATTAATTTTTTACAATAATTCAATGTCGATGTTTATTTTCCTTAATAATTATATTGTAATGAAATTATAAATATTGCGATGCAATGTTTTGGATCTAGAATTGTTTCTAGAAAGTGCGAGGAAAATCGCTAATATTCGATAAATTTTTATAAAACATTTTTATAGAAATCATTTTTTATAAAACATTTTTATAAAACATTTTTATAGATTTTTTTAATTTATTTTATAAAATCGCTAATATTCGATAAATTTTTATAAAACATTTTTATAGAAATCATTTCTTTCAATCCAGCCCTTCACTCATATTCTACAAAAATCCGAACAAATAATTTTTCCTAACACACAATGCCATACATACATATATATATATATATACATACACACGTACCTGTTGAATCCGGTCGGCGATTCGATCTTCGACATCATGGACCTTATTGCCATATGAATCCGTAACATCAAAAACTTAGGGAAAAAAAAAAAATCTATTTTAGCAAATTGATCAAATAAATGGAAACAAATCAGGAAAAAATAAAAAAAAAATTAATTAAAAAACCCTAACCATCCATAAACCACTGGCCATCGGAGGAAATGTAGGCTTTCTTGATTATGAGATTTAGATCGTTAAGAACTTGCACCACTTCCAGCAAGGTTCCCCTTTTATTCGAGCTTTCCACCTGCAAATCCATGGCGCCGATGATACCGAGGTCTCTCCCTCTCTCTAGAATTTTTATTCTTTTTTAAGTAATTATTTCAATTTTTTTTGCATCTATACCTTGATCCGAGTCGTGTTCTTGTCGTCTTCATTGTCAACAGTAACCCTACCAAATCCCCAATTTACTCAACATTTAGGGTTTCAGCAAATACATATGTATGTATATATAGAGAGAGAGCTAGAGAGAGACCTGGGAGGATTCATACGAAGCACGAGCTTCTGCATCTCCAGCTTAGCACCATTGGAGGGAGGGTAGAGGTTCAACATTTTCAGAAGAGGGATCGGAAACGCCGACTGCAAATATTGTTGGAGAGAGATATATATATAGAGAGAGAAAGATATATATAGAGAGAGAGAAAGGGACAGTACCGTCTGAGCTGTTTCTATGAGTTTTTAGCTCTCCTCTGAGCGCACTCTTTTTGGACACAAATCATTCACACCAGGTAATTCGTCATACAGATAGATACAGATTTGTGTACGTATTTATTACACATACACACAAACATGTATGTGTGTGTTTGTTTGTGTTTTCTAGAAAACAAAGAAAAAAAAAAAAAAACACAGTTAGAGTTTATGGAGCTGACCAGACTGGCCCCCCACAGTATACCTTTTTCTATTTTTGTCTTAATTTTCTTTTTAATGTTAATTATTAAAATAATATTAGTGTGATTTTATTTATTTATTTATTTATTAATAAATCAATTGAATAGTGGTTGACTTGACTGTCCATGAAACAGATATACTCCTATATATTTATTATTATGGTGAATTTATTGGAAGAGATATGCAAATTGGTTGACTTTGTTGGACTTTTATTTTTCTTAAATTAATAATAAATATAAGATAATACAACTCATTAATTTGAATTTGAATTTGAATTTTAATTTGAAAATATATTGGTGTACTTACTTTAAATTTGGGAATCTTAATTAGTTAAGTGAGTCGGAATGTGAATTTATTGTGAGCTTAGCTGGACTTTACGAGAATAACGTTATTTTGAACGTATGCACGTTATTCTCGATTTTTTGTATATAGTAATTACACCTGTTATTTGAATATCCGTTATAATTAAATGCTATTTTATCTAGTCGATTTGGGCCGACTATTCGTATTTATGGATTGTCGAGAATAGTTTTCTTGCCCAATTTATTTAAATTGATAGTCAATCGAATCCTATGTAAAATGTTATATCGAGTTGGACTTACTTTGCAAATCATTTGAAGTTCGCTATTAGGGTTTCTTTTTCGATTTTTTCCTTCGTTCTTCTAGCCGATTTGGGCCGTAATTTTTGAGTAATAATTTTCTTGCCAAATGTATATATAGGTTTTTTCGATGGATAACTAAAAATTGGATCTTATTTAACACATCAAATTATGGCGTCTTTTAAATGAATCCTTTTAGGTTTGTGTTTGTAATTTTAAGAAATTTTCAAGAATTTCTATTGTTCATTAAAAAAAAAAATTTCTTCCAAAAGCATATCTAGCATATTTTTTAATTTTTTTATATTATAATAAAAATAAATTGTATATTTAAAATATCACATCAATATCGATTAAATTCTCCATTAAAAATATTGTACTCAATGTTTAATTTTCATTTGAAACATCAAATCTAATAATTATTTTATTAAAAAACAATAAAGATAAAATCAAGTAATTATTCTTTTCTTATTTTTTCATTTCCTTATTGTTTTATTTATTTTTCCTCGTCGTGTATATATTTTTATGAACACCTCTACTATTATAATTATATAATAAGACATCATCAATTTATTTTCAAGAATAAATATTAAGACGTTTAATTTTAAACAGTGGAGATTTTTAATTTTATTAATTAAGTTGTGTTTGTTTTGTGAGATTGTTATTTATTAATTTAATTTAATTTTTTTTTATGTGAAGTATAGAAAATTGTATAGTAAATATAAAAATAATAATGTGTGGAGTATATTATTTTTTTTGGAAAATCGTGAAAAAAAAAACAATAGGCAGGAGTTTAAGATTGCCACAATAAGTTTATTATAAATATGTAATATAATAGTTATATTTTTTAAGGAATAATATTATGATCATCTAATATAATTAAATTTTTAGGAGCGTATTTACCTATATAATAAATTAAATAGTTTATTCTTAAAATCATATATTGCAAATTTTATATTATTATTACGGTTATTCACATTAGCCATAAGTAATAATATCAGTCCATTCTTATTACAAATGCTTTATTATAATATTTCAGTCATACATTAATTTTATTATATTTTTTTAATGGATTACGTCAATTAATTTGACAATATTGCATTGAAAAATATTTATTTTTTTGTTCCAATTCAATATATTTTTCTATTTTTATTATTTTCATCTATTACATTCAAAATTAAAAAATTTCAAATATAGTAAAAATAATCATATATAAATATCAAAATACTCTTAATTTTTATAAAAAAAGAAAAAGAAAAATTTGTTCATCTCATTTGTGCTTTTACAAACAAAAATATCGAAATAATTTTGCATACTTTCACTCACTGATAAAATACTACTCCCCCCGTCCCATTAAATGTTACAATTTTCCATTTTCGTCCATCCCAAAACAAGGTTACTATTTCATAATTTAGTAATTGTACTACCTACTTCACATAATAAATACCCTTTCAACTTACAATATATTACACAAATGTCATTACTTTTATATTACACCATACTAATAGGGGTATTTTTGTCTTTTTTACTACAATCCAATATAATACTAATATTCAAAAATTTATGTGCAAAAAGCAAACGTCACACTTCCAACGGGACAGAGAGAGTATTATTTTATGTAATTATAAAATATTATATAAAAATTCTATTTAAACAAAAAAAAAATATTAATTTTTATGCGGGAAACACAAACCAAACACACCCTTAAAAATATATAATAATAAAAAATACATTTTTAAAAATATTTAAAAGAATATGCCCAAAATATGAAAAAGGTGATTTGCAAAGTCAGAATGCAGATTCGAAGGGAAATACTACTATTAATTACACAAAAAAGTCAACAAGGGTTTGACAACAGAGGAAATGTGCTCATTTGATCCCAGATCTTCTACATATAAAGTAAAGAAAAATGTGCTTCATCTTATTATGTATATATATATATATATATATTCGAAAACATATTTATTTTATGTATATATAAAGTATACTTCCTCCGTCCCATAACTAAGTATACATTTACTTTTTGCATATTGATATTTGGATATTAATTATTATATCAAAACGTATTACAAATCAAGAAAAAATTACAAAAATATTTCTATGAGTGTCTTATAATACTAATATAATGACATTTGTATAAAAAAATATACAAATATAAGGATATTTTTAACATTAAGTACAATGACACAAAAGATAAATGGATACCTTGTTATAAAACGGAAGAAATATTTTTTTTACTTATTTATAAAAATCAATAATTTAATATAAAATATTATTTTTATATTAAAGACGCAATTTTCTTTAGTTAAGATAAATAAATACATTCATAAAAAAAAAAATAAAAATGAACATACCCTGTATTTCTCTTTTTCTTTTATATCTTAAAAAATTGTAAGGTATGGCCACTTATAATTTGTTTTTGTTTTATTTTTTTTTAATCTCTATCATTAATAAACAAATATACTTCAATACATTTAAATTTTTTGATTTTTTTCTAAACATATTTATTAATTATGTATAAATATAATATTTATTTATTTATATTATATAAATTTTGTTCTCTACAAATATTTATATTTAATAGTATTAAGTTATGAAAAATATTTATTAAATATTTAAATACATATAGTTTATTTTAATCAAATACATATTATATCATAATTTAATTAATAGTAGTTACACAATATTTCATTACTCAATCTTGGTTAACTTCCTTTTGTAAATAAATAAATGATACGTATCTCACAAGTTTAAACTTTCAGGTAAAACGGTAATTTATACTATCTAAAATGGTATCAAACTTTTAGATGAGACGGTCATTTACATCCTTCAACACTAAATAGTAAAATTAAAATTCCAACACCCAACTTGCAATTAAACACACACTAGATTGTGTATCCAATAATTTCATACTCTTTCATTACTATTAAAATGACCCCTCTTGGTTACGAATACAATATTTTAAGTAGTTCTCATTCCTTTCAATTTCAAATTATCTTTTTTATTATTTTCGTCTATTCCACTTTAAAAGTATATTTTTTCCATTTTTTAAAAAATAATCACATTAATACCAAAATATCTTTAACTTTTACTTAAATTACAAACATATGACACATGCAATTACTTCATACATAAATTCAAAGGGCAAAACTGTCCAAAATTCTTACACACTTCCACTGACTAATAAAATACTACTCCCTCCATCCCAAACAAGGTGCAACATTTACTTTTGACAAAAGTTTTTAGGTGGGTAGTATTAAGTAGGATAATTTAGAAATTAAGTGATGTGATGGAGAGAGAAATATATATTTTATTTTTTTATTTGGTTGATGTGAGGGGATAAAGTGTGGAGTAGAAATTAAGTATAATTAATTATTTTCTATTTTGGAAATGTTGCTGGGTGTTTGGGACATACCAAAAAGGAAATGTTGCAGGATATTTGAGACGGATGGAGTATTATTTTTTAATTTACTATTAAACCCTAAATGACTCGTTTATTTGGGGACAAAGGAAGTATAATTTAATTAGTTAATTATAGTAGCTATAATATTATTTTATATATAAATGGTGTTACTATTATTTTAAAATAAAGATTAACATATGATTAAAGAAATTTAAAATAGATAATTAAATATTTTAAACATTGTTGGGAATTTAAATTCACAACAAAAAATTATGAGTGTGTTTGGCAAAATGAGCTTTTTGAATAGCTTTTAGCTTATTCGACAGTTTTTAGTTGTTTGATCAGTCAAATAGTTAATTTAGGTATTTGGTAAATTAGTTTTTTGGAATAGCTTTTTAGACCCAAAAAGCTAATTTTTTAAAAGCTAACTTACCTGTGGTTTTGAAATAGCTTTTTTAGTTAAATTTTTTTTTATTCCTTAGTTGCCCTTAAAAATTTATTATGCATTTTACACAAATAAATATATTTTGATTATTCATTAATTATATTATAATATTTTATTAAATTATAATTTTACTTTTATAAATTTAAAATAATTAATTTTATATATAAATTATTTTAATTGTAAAATATATAAATTTATTAAAATCAACACAAAGTAGAAAATATAATTATTAATAACTTATTTTTATATTAAAATTACATTATATAAATTTTATACTAAAAATTAATTAAATTAATTGAAAATTATAAATATAGTGAACTAATCGATAATTAACATAATAAATATATACACAAAAAATTTTATTATTTTATATTTTACATCATTTTCAATAGGAAAAATTATTTATATTTTTCAAGAAAAATATATTATTTTTTAAATCTAATTATAATAAAAATAAATACTATTTTATAACACTTTTATAATTTTCAATAAATAATAACAAAAAGTTTCAAATATTCTAAACTCAAAAGAACATTAATTGAATATATTAGAAAAAAAATATAATAGAAATATCCTCAATTGTCATTTTACGTATAAACAACTAATATCAAACAGTTGTTTTACCAAACATTTTAATACAAACAGCTAATCGAATCAGCTAGTCGAACCAGCTAATTGAATCCCGCTAACAACTATCGGCTAATTGTCAAACACGCCCTACATATAATATGAATATTATTTTGTAAAGAATAAAATTTTATATAATACAAATAAATAAAAATATATATATTTATTTATCTATAATTAACATAAATTAATTTTATAAAAAAACTAAATAATTTTAAATATAAATAAAAATATTTATTATTGAAAAGAGAAAAAAGTTTTGAATGAATATCATATGTAAAAAAAAGTTTGAAAATTAATTACATTAATTTATATCTATTAAGTATATTTAAATTTATTGAATTTATTAAAAATAGAAAATGATCATCTTATATTAGACAAACTTAAAAAAAAAAAAAAAAAATCATATATAGCGTAAAAACAGAGAAAATATATTTTATTTAGAGGGTGTTTGGGAATCAGCATTTTGAAGAGCTTTTAGTTTATTGAACAACTTTTAGTTATTTGACCAGTCAAAAAACTAATTTATCAAATACCTAAATTAGCTTTTTGAAAGAGCTTTTTGACCCAAATAGCCAGCGTTTTGAAAGAACTTTTTCATTTTAATTTTGGTTATTCCTTATTTACCTTTAAAACTTAATTATTTATTTTATACATATAAAAATATTTTTACAGCAGTATTTGTTAATTATATTTAATTTATTAAATTATATTTTTATTTTTGTAACTTTTAAATAATTACTATTATTAATTATTACATATAAATTATTTTATTTGTAAAATATATAAAATTTTTAAATTAAATCAAATAGAAAAAACAAAAGTTATTAATTTATTTATATATATTAAAACAATAATTAACATAATAAAAATATATATATGAAAAATTTATTATTTTATATTTTACATAATTTCAATAAAAAATTATTATTTTTTTAGTAAAAATAATTTTTTCAGAACTAAATAATAAAAATAAAAATAAATATCTTATAATATTTTTATAATTTTCAATAATTAATAACAAAAATTCTCATAAATTCAAATCAAAATGAACAAAATTAAATATTTAAAAAAATAACACATCAATGTTCTTAATAGTCATTTTATGTATAAACAACTAATGTCAAACAGTTGTTTTACCAAACACTTTAATACAAACCGCTAATTGAATCAGCTAGTCAAATCAACTAATTGAATCACTAACAGCTAACAACTAATTGAATTAGCTAACAACTAAAAACTATCAGTTAATTGCCAAACGCACCACCTTTAGTAATATACTTCAATATTTTTTTATAACGTAATATATAATATACAAGAGTATATGACAAATATTATGAAAATAATATTAATATTATCAACATATGCTAGTAATATACATCATTTATGTCTATTAATTTGCTACTTTACTTGTTGGAGCGATTTTTTAAATTAAACAAAATTTCTATTTACTTCTGTTTTCTTATCATTATTTTTAAATTGTGATTCTAAAAAAATAATGAAAAATACAAAATATTTTATAAAAAAAAGTCAAAATATTTATTATAAAAAATCAAAATATTATTACAAAAAAATATATCTTATATTTTTGACCAAATTCTCCGTACCATACACCTAGAATTATTTTATAAAAGAATGCTGTGTGTGAGTAGAGTTAATCTATTTGTTTGAAATATTTTATGAATTTATATAATTAGATATAAAAGTGTAAAAAATTGTTTATAAATGTAACAAACAACAAAATCTTAAGGCATTCCAATTAAAAGAAAAAGAAAAAAATTTGAGATAAAAAATATTATTATTATATTTATTTACTTAGAGGTTATTTGATTTTAATTTGAGTTTGAAATTTTAATTTAAATAATATATTTTGATATAAATCTTATAAAAATTAAATATAATTTTATTAAAAATTAGTATGAACTGAACAGTGTAATTTATGTTTTAAATACAAATCAGTGTCTCAAGGGTAAAAATGGAAACACAAAATACATCAGTGACGTCATATCTACCGTAGAACGTCTTAATTCCAAGTTTACCTAATTCAATTGGACACCATTATTTTATTCGATTTCCATAAATAGAAGGTTACCGGTCCATTGTCACCAATCATTGTTGAAGAATGATGGACTGACACGTGTATCAAATAATTCAGATGTAATAAAAATTCTTTCTATTATGATTATTATTATTAAAACTATCAAAGGTATAGTGGGCTGAAGACCCCAACAAAAGTACATGCCTTTCCATCCCTAGAACTAATTTGATTCAAAATATTTGGCTCTATTTAGGTAAAAGAAATTGATACTAGTAACAAATTAATTATTTTATAGGAGTATAATATTTTATGATATAAAATAAATATTTGATATGATATAGTTTTTTTGAAGAAATTATTATAATAATATTGATTTTATTTTAAATATATATATATAAAAAAATCATGTACTGAGATTAATTTTTAATTCAACATTGTTGAATTTTTAGCCATAAATTAAATAAGATTAATTAGATTATTTTAAACATTTATTTAGCATTAAAAATGAAAATTAATTATTAGCATGTGGATTAATATATTCAGCATGAAATATGTTATATATATATATTGTAGCCAAAATTGAATGTCTAAATTAAATTAAATATCATGTATTTTGGGAAAAAAATAAAATTTTAATAAAATAAATATATGGTATTTAATTATGCACATATGTTAATTTTTGTACAATAAATATCAACCATTAATGCAAAAAATCTGCTTAAAATGGAAGATATCGTACAAATATTACGTGTATAAATAGAATCATAATAAATTTGGCAGCAAAAAAATCTTGTCAATAAATGAAGTATATAAATTAATATCTTCCGAAAAAAGGCAATGATATAAAGATCTTGTCAATAAATGAAGTATATAAATTAATATCTTCCGAAAAAAGACAATGATATAAAGATCTTGTCAATAAATGAAATATATAAATTAATATCTTCCAAAAAAATACAATGATATAAAGATTTTGGCGAGAAAGAAATGTGCACAATCAAATCCGTCAAGACGGCATCTGATAGAAAATGAAAGATTATAAAATTTTCCTATTGGCCAATCAGGACGCGCCACGTGGCACTATCCGAAAAGGAAGCCAATGCCATCCTCCCTTATAAATAGGAGTCTTGGCCAATTCATTACACATCGAAGTTCATTTGAAGACTCGCGCAAGGGTAAGTCTCTCTAAACTATCTGCAATGTTCTTCATTGTTTTTTGTGTCATTCGAAGCGTTCTTTGTCGAAAAGTCACCGATTTGGACAAATGATCCAATATTGGTTGACGAATCGATGAATTTAATGTTCTTCGTCGTATGCCCGAGCCGGAGGAAGGATCAAAGCTCCCAAAGCCATTGAAAGATCCATCAAAACCAAGGAAGAGCCTCCAAAGTGGCTTTCAAAGCTTCAAGATGTTCATTGCGTTCTTCATCAAAAGCGCAAATTCGGTCTTCTTCGATCCAAAAGTCAAAGGAACACACCGCCAAAAGTATTATAGAGCACAAAATCCCCCCCTCCCCCCTCAAAGATCAAATTCCATCAGATCATCCAAAGGAGGCATCAATCCAAAGTCGACGATCAAAATCGCCAACACGGATACCAAAGCCCTCCAAAAGCCGGAAATGCCAAACCGAAGACCAAAATCTGTTCGGATCAAAAAAGCCATTCAATTCCAAGTTGAAAAAATGAATCAACCCGAGAAAAGAATCAAAGGATCTTAATAGAGAATAGGACCCGCATATATTTAAATTAAATGTAATTTGTACAATTTTATATTTATAAAAATATAATACAATTTTTTTGTCTCTCTCTATATATAAGACAGATTTACTAAGGGGCGCAAATGACCCCAAGGCCCACAATTTTATTATTATTTTTTATGCAATTTAAATAAATTGTCCCTCTTTAAATTTCAAGGGATTTTTTATTTTTCAAGTATAAAACTTTATTTTATTTTTATATTCCTATAATTTTTTATTTTAAAAAAAAATTAAATTGTTGATTCAAATAAAAAAAATAACTGTTCAAAATTTCTAAAACTAAAATCAAACTATAAAATATTATTTAAATAAATAGTCTCATCCCTACAATGTTCAGAGACTAGTTCCGCCACTTTATATATAAAAAATATTTGTCTCTGCTTATGCTTCCAAGTTTTAATTTTGACACTATTTATTACTCCCTCTGTCATTCAAATCTATGTTCACTTTTGTTGGACATGGATCAAAAAGCACCTGAACGAGAAGGAGGCTCAAAGATAAAAGTGGTGCCAGAGCTTATTGGCCACGGAGCCGCTCAATAGTAATGGAGCTTCAAGCCTCGGAGCCAAAGACTGCTGCTTCCACATAATCGAAGGCAACAGTTTCCATTGGATTGTGGTGCTTCCACAGGGCCGAAAGCAGATAAAGGTTGCCTCCACAAGATAGAAAGCAACAGCTTCCACAGATCATGGGATAACTACCTCCATTGGCCCTGGGTCAATAATTTCGTACTTAACATTAGTGGAGGACCTATGCACGTTCATACTTTATTCAAAAAGCTCCATGGAACAAACCAGCAAGAGGAAAACCGAAGATTCCATTTAACTCGAGGTTGTTGGGGATACATCCCCGTGGACCGGCTAGGAGTACGATGGAAACAAGTCGGAGTAAACAATATATCTAGTCCAAAGGCAATGGAAGAAGTTCAGAGGAAGTGGAACCCGGTCCAGAGGCAATGGAAGCGGCTGGGAGTTGATGGAAGAAGGTTACCAGGTGGTTAGGAGCTTATGGAAGGATGTTACCAGGGAGCTGATGGAAGGGGGTTACGAGGTGGTTAGGAGGTAGTGGAAGGAGGTGATTTGGATGCTGGAGATAGTAGTGAGAGGTTACCAGGAAGTTGGAGGTAGTAGTTGGAGGTTACCAAGTGTTTGAGAGTGGTGGAGAAATAATTGTAACCGCCCCTTTAGTGGGAGAAGTGGTTATTCTAGCTTAGGATTACAAGTTGGAAAAAAAAACACAACACACACACGCACAACAGAACATATCGCATCATTTCATATTTTTCTTCCTTGTTATATTTTCGTTGAATGCATTTTAATTTGAATTACATACTTTTATCCGTTTTCCAGTAGATGTTAGTTTAAATCCATTGAAATCGGTCGTTTAGGCTCGAAGCCTTGTGGACGATCGAAGCTGTGCAGGCTCCATCGTAGGAGCCGCCTCCAATCCGACGACGGACAGGCTCTTTGGAGTACTTCTGGAACCCACACCGACAAATCGACGAACGTTCTTGGAACCTCCGAATTTCAGGATCCAAAAATTGGCCCGCCCAGTGGGACCAAAGTCGGATTTTTTCGAAGAGTGATGTCGAGGTTGACATGGGGTTCATATGTACCACCTGAAAAAAGCTACGGAATTGTTTCAGAACATCCAAAGCTTTAGGCCTTAGGGCCGGGGCAGGCAAGATCTGGCTGGAACCAACAGGGTTGGAACCACCAGTCTACAGAAGGCTGGTTTCAACAGCCTGCGGATGGTTGGAAACAACAATCTGCAGGAAGCTGGAAGCAACAGCCCGTGGAAGGTTGGCAACAGCTTGCGGAGGGCTGGAACCACCAGCCTGCGGAAGGCTGGAACCACCAGTTTGCGGAAGGCTGGCGACAGCCTACGGAGCGCTGGAGCCAACAGGCTGCGGAGGGCTGGAACCCTGTGGCTGTTGGAGTTTTGAAGAGTAATGCTGAGTCTCCACGAGGGGCAAACAAATTTTCAACATTTGGCATGATCCCGCTAGGGCGATTAAGCGCACAACCTATGTGGAATGCGCCAACACTGCCATGGGGATCTCATGGTCCATACGTGGCTAATCTCCAATGGAAGGGGATCATCGAAACACAAGGGCAAGGAGGGCAGGCCGCAGAGATGCAACCACCAACCTTCCATCAGTAGGCAGCCGGAGTGCAGCCGCTGACACAAAATCAACGAGAGGCCAAGCCTCTAATGGACATTGATATCATTGCAGATTGCATAAGGAGGGCATTTTCAAAAAGAAGGTTTGAAAAGAAGCCTAGTGCCACTTTGAGCGCGGAAAATTCGCCTTCATATGAAAAGGAATCTGTAGAGGCAGAGGTTCCAAAAGCAATGGAAGCTCCAGAGTTTGCGGAGGCAGAGACTCTAGAAGCTGTGGAGGCTCCACTCGAAAAGGAGTCTGCGGAAACAGAGGTTTCGGAAGCCTTGGAAGCTCCAAAATTTTCCGAGGCAGAGATTCCAGATGTTGTGGAGGCTCAAGTCGAAAAGGAGTCTGCGAAGGCAGAGGTTCCAGAAGCCATGGAAGCTCCAGAGTTTGCAGAAGCAGAGACTCCAGGGCTGTGGAAGCTTCAGTCGAAAAGGAGTCTGCGGAATCAAAGGTTCCAGTAGCCATGGAAGCTCCAAAACTCGCTGAGGCAGAGACTCCAGGGACTATGGAGGCTCATAATGAAAAGGAATCTGCGGGGGCAGAAGTTCCAGAAGCCATGGAAGCTCCAGAGCTTATGGAGGCCGAGACTTCAGAGATTGTGGAGGCTCCCGTTGAAAAGAGTCTGCGGAGGCAGAGGTTCCAGAAGCCATGGAAGCTCCAAAATTTGCAGAGGTAGAGACTTCAAGGACCATGGAGGCTCCAAACGAAAAGGAGAATGTAAGAGCAGAAACTCCATACAAAAAGGACATTGTAGGGGAAGAGACTCAAGAGGCTATGGAGGTTCCATATGAAAAGGAGTCTGCAGAGGTAAAAGCCCTAGTAACTTCAGACGAAAAGGACTTTGCGAAGGCAGAAGCTTTGGCCACGAAATTAGCAAATGAAAAGACTTATTTGTGTCCGGAATTGAAACCGACCAAAGGGTTTATTCCTTTTGCTAATACCATGTCGGCTAAAGGGCTGATGAAAGACAGGCTTAGCACTCAGGTGTCAAAACCTTCGGTTCAAGATTATTTAGGACCGAAGGCACCCGCTAAAGAAGCCGTCTTTACAAGAATGACATTTGGTAAAGGCTCAAGTTTGAACATGAAGGAGGCACGACCAAAGATGGCCAAGAAAGAGCCTAATGCCGATATCACCATCCCAAGTCCGAAAGCCTCAAGATTGGAGAAGAGGAAAGTATACAAATGACCCAAGCCGGAGGCCATCGTAGCAGAAGTGAGAGTCACAAATGGGAGACAGATTTGGACTGTTACCACAGCTGACCAGATCACCATCATTCCCAAGGTGACACGGAAACCCCCTATCATAAAAGAGAACAAAAAATGGATTGTGAATGAGCCGAAGCTTTCCACTAGGAGGGCAATAAGTGGACTCACTAGGACCCAAAAGAGGCGAGCTCAAAGAAGAAAGTTTGAGGCTCGTATGGAGGAGGGAAGGTCGCATGAGCCGCCTTAAAAAAAAGAAGCAAATTGTAGGGCAACTTCCAGAAAGAAAGCAGGCCATGGAGCCGCCAAGAAAGCAAGCAATGGAACCGCCTCTAAAACATAAGCAAGCTAAGGAGCCGCTAAGAAAGCAGGCCATGGAGCAGCCTTAAAAAAAGAAGCAAGTTGTAGAGCCGCTCCAAGAAAGGAAGCAGGCCATGGAGGCGCCAACGAAGCAGGCTGTAAAGCTGCTTCCAGAAAGAAAGCAGGCCATGGAGACGCCAAGGAACCAGGCCATGGAGCTGCCAAGGAAGCAGACTGTGGAGCCGCTTTCAAAGAGAAAGCAGGCCGTGGAGCTGGTTTCAGAGAAAAAGCAGGCTGTGGAGCCGCTTCCAAAAAGAAAGCAAGTCATGGAGCTGCCAAGGAAGCAATTTGTGAAGCCGCTTTTAGAGAGAAAGCAGGTTGTGGAGCCGCTTTAAAAAAGGAAGCACGCTGTGGAGTCACTTTCAGAGAACAAACAGGATGTGGAGCCGCTTCAAAAAATAAAGCAGGCTGTGGAACCACTAAGAAAGCAAGTTCTGGAGCCGTTTTCAGAATGGAAGCAGGTTGTAGAGCCGCTTTCAGAAATGAAGCAGGTTGTGGAGCCGCTTTCAGAAAGGAAACAGGTTGTGGAACCACTTCCAGAAAGAAAGCAGGCTGTGGAGCCGCTAAGAAACCAGGCTATGGAGTCCTTTCCTAAAAAGAAACAAGTAGAGGAGCCTCCGGAAGAAGTTCAAGAGTTAGAGAAAGTTGTCGTTGACGAAGAGCCTTTATTCGAATGGAATGATGTGGCAACGATGATAGAATATAAGAGGCTCGGGCCTGGCCAAAACCAACATGTCAAGCCTTTGCACATTCGGGTCTCGATGAATTGCTATCCTCTTGACCAAGTTCTGGTGGACAGTGGAGCTTCTGTGAATGTGTTGCCAATTGAGACCCTACGGAAGTTCGGAAAGATTTGTAATGATTTGATTTCTACATTTGTGCGGCTTACCGATTTCGTGGGAAATTCTTACAAACCGGCAGGTATGATCACTTTGAATGTGCAAGTGGGGACAAAGGAAATATCATCAAATTTCATAGTGATTGATGGTAGGCCATTTTATTCGGCTTTATTGGGACAGAATTGGATTCATGTATGCGAGTGTGTGCCTTCGACACTCCATCAAATGTTGATATTTTGGAATGGAGATGAATTCCAAGAAGTGAAGGCCGATGAGGATCCCTTGTCAACAGAAGTGACCATAATTGATTCAAGTGAACGGCTCAAGGCAAAAGGACATGGGCTCAATGGAAGCAATCGTCCAGCCCTTTTGAGGAGGGCATTGTTGGACATGGGTCCAAAAGCACCTGAACGAGAAGGAGGCTCAAAGACAAAAGTGGTGTCAGAGCTCATTGGCCACGGAGCCGCTCAACATCAATGGAGCTTCAAGCCTCGGAGCCAAAGACTGCTGCTTCCACAGAACCGAAGGCAACAGTTTCCATTGGATTGTGGTGCTTCCACAGGGCCGAAAGTAGAGGAAGGTTGCCTCCACAAGATAGAAAGCAATAGCTTCCACAGATCATGGGATAACTACCTCCGTTGGCTCTAGGTTAATAATTTCGTACTTAACATTAGTGGAGGACCTATGCACTCTCATGCTTTATTCAAAAAGCTCCATGGAACAAACCAGCAAGAGGAAAACCGAAGATTTCATTTAACTCGAGGCTGTTAGGGATACATCCCCGTGGATTGGCTAGGAGTACGATGGAAACAAGTCGGAGTAAACAATATATCTGGTCTAGAGGCAATGGAAGAAGTTCAGAGCAAGTGAAACCCAGTCCAGAGGCAATGGAAGCGGCTGGGAGCTGATGGAAGAAGGTTACCAGGTGGTTAGGAGCGTATGGGAGGAGGTTACCAGGGAGCTGATGGAAGGGGGTTACGAGGTGGTTAGGAGGTAGTGGAAGGAGGTGATTTGGAAGTTGGAGGTAGTAGTGGGAGGTTACCAAGTGGTTGAAAGTGGTGGAGAAATAATTGTAACCGCCCCTTTAGTGAGAGAAGTGGTTATTCTAGTTTAGGATTACAAGTAGGAAAAAAAAAAAAAAAAACACAACACACACATGCACAACAGAACAAATCACATTTTTTCATATTTTTCTTCCTTGTTTTATTTTCGTTGAATGCATTTTAATTTGAATTACATACTTTTATCCGCTTTTCAGTAGATGTTAGTTTAAATCCATTGAAATCGGTCGTTTAGGCTCGAAGTCTTGTGGACGATCGAAGCTGTGCAAGCTCCATCATAGGAACCGCCTCCAATCCGACGACGGACAGACTCTTTGGAGTACTTCCGGAACCCACACCGACAAATCGACGAACGTTCTTGGAACCTCCGAATTTCAGGATCCAACAACTTTCCTTTTTGGGTTGTCATTGAAAAATATTCTCGTTTCCTTTTTAAGTAAAAATTATTACATTTTTGTACTTTTTTTACTATAAAAGGAAAAAATAACAATTATTACTTATTTTTATTAAAACTCGTGCCCGGTTAAATGAACACACATTTACATGACAGAGGGAGTAATATTTTTAAAATCTTATATTAAAAATATCACATAAAATATATATGTTATTTATTATCATTTTCAAACAAATTCAATATTCCATAATATTATTAAAATATGTTTAAATGTGCCCAATTCATACAAAAAAAAAAAAAAAATTGTCCTATTTCTCCCATCCCACAAAATATAAAAGTTTGAAGATTATTGTCCCTATTGATTAATTTTGACATCAAATTTTAACATTATAGTCCAATATACTATTGCACTGTAATTACACCAAAATTCGGCGTTCTTTGCTATAATTATTATGTTGGATTCAATATTAAATTATTGTATTTTGTTTATATACTTTTTATTTGTAGTTTTTGTTGCGAATGAATTATGAAATTTTACATTTTTTTAATATTCTATAAATTAAATTACGTATTCAATACATTTCAATTTTACAATGAATAATTACAATATTTGTAATTAAATTATAGATATTTTTTATACTTAAAATTTATTTATATATATTTTTTACTTATTTATTACCTAGTTATATTTTATATTTTTATTTGAATGAAAATGTTTAATTTTTTCTTGTTTAATTTAAACAAACACCCTTATATAATTTAAATTAATATTTACACTATGTAATAATATTCTTACACAATTTAAATAATTTTTTTTTATTTATCCAAATATCGATCGGACGTAGTTGTTTATTTAGATTTAATCTTTATTAGATCCTTGGATAAATTTAACATTATCAAACAATCACTATGTTTGTTCAGTCTGCCTTTTGAATTTCAAATTCCCCCAAAAAATTAATAAATTATTTCATTTCCAAAAATAATAATACTATATTACACAAGTATGCGAAACTTGCACATGCATATGCGCATACCATGTCGGATGTTAATTGACCGTCTCACGTAAAAGCTCGAACTTTTAGGGAAACGCAGCCATTAATCATATATCCGCAAACGGAAGTCCAACATATTGGATCTCTCACTCTCCGACCTTGCTCCTTCGCCCGTTGTCGATCGGAAAATCGTTGTCACACAAATGAGCTTTTTTGCCGCCGTCATCATCATTACAGTCTGTACTTCATATCAAGGGTTGTTGCAACAATTTCATGGTCTTGCCCACGATTTAGGGCACGCCATGGAAAAGGCCTTGCTCGTCATCGTCGCAGCTGTTAGTGGTGCGGTACAGGTAACTGGCGGTGCTCAGAGTCAATATGAGTAAGTCTCATTTTCGTATATTTCAAATTGTCTTTATTTTATAAAACTCACATTTTATGTCAATGGCAGTTTGTGAGTGAATTGATTTCAGCATTGTTAGGAAATTTGTGGGATTAGGGTTCTTTAATTGAGTTTGAATTTCTGCTAAATTTCATGGATATTCGATTCAACAGTAAAAATCAAAATTTCAAAATAATATTCAAAAAATTGAACTCACACCATCAAATTGCCCATTTCCTCGTACGCAACATAAAAATAAAATAACCTCAAAAAATAAAATAAACATATCTAAAATAATATATATATATATATATTTTTCGGACACAATTTCTTATACCACTCATAAGAAATGAATTTATCCAAATAAAATAACCATTGGAGCAACCTTAGTCATTTATTCAGATTTCATCTTCATTGTAGGGGTTTTGTTAGCCTTTCCTACATCTTTCCTACTTTTCTTATACCTACGAATCATATAACGGCAAATGTGTTCTATTTTTTATTTTTATTAAAAATTTATTTTATAATTTATCAGTAAGTTTAACTTTTGTCTTTATCTTTTTTCTTTTTATTTCATTTTTTTTGTTCTATGTAATTTAATTATAAAATATTTTTTTAATAAATATAAAAAATAAAACATACGCAGCATCACATAATTCGTGGGTATAGGAAAAATAGGGAAGATAGGGGCAGGCTAACAAAACCCCTTCAATCCAATTTCAAAATATTTATTACATTGTAGAAATAAAATTCAATTCATGAGAGGCTTCAAATGTGGTAATTCAAACTTCTTCATCAACATCTTCGTTGTAAAATCATGCACTCAACCAACTATTTCTAACATCTTCTATAAATGTATGAATAGAACCATCACAATTATTGAGAAAAAATAATATTTTTTCTTGCTTATTTTCTGATTAAACAACAACCAATTCATCACGATTTCATACCAGGTCGTCATAGAGTTGTTAATCGTAATCCCGAAAAATCTATTTGATATTTATTTAATGATTACTTTGCACCTAAATCGGTGGTTGATGAAGGAACTTTTCGTCAACATTTTTGCAAGTCTCGAAGTTTATTTCTTTGTATTCTTGATAGAGTTAAATAACATGATTTATATTTTTAAAAAACAATACGATGGACTTGATTATCTTGAATTGCCGCCTTATCAAAAAGCAATAGTTGTATTTCACAAATTAGCATATGGTATAGCAGATGTAGCTGAAGAATATGTTAAAATAGACTAATGAATGATCATTGAGATTGTAAATGATTTGTCATGTTGTTGTTGAAGTTTTTTTTTTTTTTTTTGAACAATATTTTAAGTCACAAAATGCTAATAATATTGCAATGCTACTTCGTATCGATGGATCTCGTGATTTTCAAGTATATTGAATAATTTAGATGGTATGGATTGATTATGAAAAAAATTGTTCAATCGCCTATAAATGTGTATACACAGGTCGAAATGATTCACCGTGGAATATTATAATCTTTGAGTGTAACATGCATATATTGATTTATCAACAACCAACAATGATATAAATATATTGAAAATTTTATATTTATTTTCAGATTTTACTAATAGAATTGCTCATCTTGTAAGCTATGTCATTCAAGGGAAACAATATAATAGTAGTTATTATTTAGATGATGGTATTTATTCGAAGTGCGCAACGATTATGCAAACTATTCATGATCCACGATAGCTTATAAAGAAAAAAATTTGTGCACAAAAATATTGTGTAGAAAAGACATTGAATATGCATTTGATGCTCTATAGTCGTGTTGAAGAATTATTAATGGACCTGACCGTTTTTTGCAAAAGTATTTTGCATATGATATATAAAATCTCTAGTTGTGTTATCATGCATAATATGATAATAATGGAGGACATAATCTCAATGTTTCAATCAACGAACGGTAGAAACACCACCTAAAGCTGAGTTGGAAAGAAACGAACGTACTCAACGCAAATGATTTTTTTTAACAATACAAACAAATTATAAATAGAAAAGCTTACATACCACTTTATAATGAATTAATTGAACATTTATGTAAGCTATATAATAATTCAGATAATTAATTGCATGTATAATATTTCTTATTTACTTTAATATTTATTTTAATTTAACATTGTATTCAAATGAATAGTTTATTATTGTTTTTAACTTTTCAAATTATTTTCTTCAATAATAAATAATGATTTATTCATATTGTAAATATATTACTATTAAATAACAATAAATAATAATATAATTAATAGTAAAAGTTGAGTGGGAATTTAAAATATAAGAAATTACTTAAATTAATACTTTTTCGTACAAGGTAATATGTCCATTTTAGTTACGTAATGAAGTTTTAAGTAATTTGTGCACTTTAGATAGGGCACAAAGTTTTAAGTATTATGTACTCCCTCCGTCCCGAATAAATTATCCATTTTATTATAAACACAATAATTTAGGTAAAGTATAATTAGTAATTAGTTAAAAAGTGTATTAATAAAAATAATTAGGATATAATTAAAATAATTATATATTAATATTAAATGACTAAATATTTCAATTAAAATAAAAAAATATAAATTATGATTTTTAAAATGTTATTAAAATATATAATTATATATTTTTTTTAAAAAAAACAAATTACGTAAGACTAACTAAAATAAAAAAAATGACAAATTATGTAGAATAAAGAAAGTAATAAAGTAAAATATTTGAAGAATATATTTTTAGAATGAAAAATAAAATTATTTATTAAAATAAAATTACTGTAACTTTATTTATAAAGTTAAAATTATATAAATAAAATTTATGAATTAAAGATACCTAACTAAAAATATCTATTTTCTAATAATAATAATAATAATAGTAATAATAATAATATGGACTTGACTGGATTCATAAAAAATAAAAAAATAAATTTCTCTGTATCTTTCTTGTTTTAAAATTTTTTTGTGTGAGGAAAGATTTCAAATCCATCGACACAAATCTATTCTTTTTTCTTTTTGGTTCACTACCTTTGTTTATCACAACATTTTTTTTTTTTTTTTTTATAAAATGTCAAAGTTACGGGTTTGTTCCTTTTTATTTTTTTTCTTTGCATATTTTTCCAAAAATATTAATATTTTACTCACATTTATTATTTTTATATTCTTTACATAATTTCCTATACTTCGCATAAAAAATATATTTTCAAATTATTTTCACGAAATAAACATACGTAGGAGATATATGCAAATTAGGAGATATATGCAAATTCTTATTGAATCTTTCTTTGTTTATAATAGCGTTGACTCTATATGTTCTATTCTACATATAATAAATAAAATCATTATTTACACAATATATATATATATTACGGATAGTATATATATATACAATGACCGATCTACGTTGGAGTTTGGGGGTCAATTCACCCTCCCAGTTCTTTTCAATTTTTTTTTTTTTTTTTAAGTGTAATTTTTTCTAATTTTATTTAGTAATCATATTTGTCCCTCCAATTTGGGATTAATATTCTACATAAATCTCCATATTATTATTATTTTAATTTATAATAATATATTTCCTTCGTCCCATAACAAATTATCCATTTTTTCATTTTAGTATGTCCCATAACAAAATATTCATTTTTTTTTCAAGTAACTGTAATATCTACCTAACATTACAAATACCGTTATAACTTACAATATATTACACAAATGTCATTACCTTTATATCACACATACTAATAAGGTTATTTTAGTCATTTCTACTTTATTCTTACTACATCATAATATAATACTAATCATTCTAAAATTACGTGCAAAAAACAAATAGATGTCTAGTTATGGGACGGATGGAGTATAATATTTTTATTTATAAATATATTATATAAAAAATAAAATATTTTATCTTAAATATTGTTTCCGTTCATTTTTTTTTCACAACCACATTATAGTATTAATAAAAATTGAAAAAGTTAAGATGACATCAAGTTGGTATAAATGAATCGATTAGAAAGTTCTTATATTATTTTTTTTACACGCAGAAACAACCGTTCAAATAAAATATAGGTTCGAAATAAGTTGAAACTAAAAATAAACGGTAGAAAAATGAAACAAATAAACATAATAATTTTGGCCCCCCGGAGCCGCAAAGCTGGTTCCGTCACTGTTTGTATATATATATAATGAGATGTCCTTTTTTGTCGGATCACTACAAGAAATTATCAATTTTGTAACGAAATTTTTTCGTTATTAAATTCACTTTTTCTATTACTAATGATATTAGAAACGGAATTAGAGATGGAATTATGTTAGTTACGTGAACTTTAGGAACGAAATTCCGTTACAAATATACTAATTTTTTTTGTAGTGGATTTAGAAAATTCGACAAAATAACAAAAACAAACAAATAAGCAATAAAAAAAAAAAAAAAATTATAGATTTGTTTCATTGTGTGCGTGCGCGTGCGTTTGTGTGTTTTTTGTTTTTTTTTTTTTATGATATTTTAAATTAAAAATAAATTATTTGAAGTAACCATAATCAATTTCTCCTATTTTTGATTTAGCCTATAACAAAATCCTTTTCTAAAAAATTTCACTTAAAATATTGAGGTGGGCTGAAATAGGCCCATTTGTTTTAAATTTATTTGGGCTTCATACCCAACAAATAGAATAAAGCCCATGTAACACAATTAATTATTTCTTGGAGTAACATATCTATCATTTTTCTAAGCTTCTTGGAGTAACACAAATATTTAGACATGTTTTTGGACTAATATTATCAAAAAATATAATTTATATAATACATATTATATACACTCGCGATAAGTTAACAATTCAAGAAAAAATATTATTTATATATTAGCGATATATTTTTCATATCTAAAATAAAAACACTTTAAACTAAAAATACAAACAAACTTATTCATTAGTATGACTATGTTCTTTTATTTTAAAAAAATTATGAATTTTTTCAATTAGTTATTGATAATTGGAAAAGGGTATTAAAGAGTTGTGATATTGTTTGGATTAAAAGATTTTTAAATATTTTATTAAAAAAATTATGTATTTTTATTAAAAAGAATATCAGTGGGTTTTTTTTTTTTAAGAATAATATCATCAATAAATAATGTAAAACTTTTTTTTTTAAAAAATGTGTATAGAAATAGAACCTATATTTCATATAGAAAACATATTTAAAATATTCAAATCCCAATGTAGATGGGTAGGGGTTTGTTTGGTTTTAATTTGAAATTAATTGAGGGTTTGATTTAATTTTTAATTTAAATAATATTATAATATAATATTTTGTAAAAAGATAGTATATATTTATTAAAAATTGTATGTAGGTGTTTAAAATACAATGCGTAAGTTATTACATAATGTGAAATGTTATTATAATCAAAATCTCAAAAAAATAAAATAAAATAATTAAAATGAAAGCTATTTATATATGCATATTTTACCTGTAATTATTCACTATGCTGACCATATATGAAATGAGATGTTGGCCCAAAGTATTGAACAGTTTTAAATTAGTATTTTAAACTATTTAATTTGTTACCGAATAAATTAATGTCAGCTGAAAATTTCAATTTGTAATATAAAAAATAATATTTTATATTAAATTTTAAATTTTTTGTGAGTGAATAATTATATTTATTGTGTTAATATATGTATATTATATTTTTTTAATAATATTTATAGAACTGACGCTTAAAAGACAATTTCTACTATTTGAATTTTTCGTATCTTTTTTAGAAAAATATATAATTTTTTTTTTTTCACAAAATATTCAATTATACATTATTTTAATACTAATTTCAAACTAAAATTTTTTTAAATCCTATTAAAAAAAATGCAACAAACCATATATATATATATAGAAAGACTTACAAAAAATATAGAAACAAAAAAAAAAAAGTAATTAATAATTATTGGACAAGAGTGCACATAAGTCAAGCCTATCTTTCTGAAATTTCAAACAAACTTATTTATCAATCAATCTGTCAAAATATTGTCATTTTTTCCAAATTGCTTCAAATGTTCACACCTTGAATATTCAAAAAAACAAAAAATAAAAAAATAAATACATATAATTTGAAATGATCATTATTTATGTCAACCACTTCCTAAACATCTTAATTTAGACAGTGATGTTTTGCTTAAAAAGAATTCCTAATTAATCTGAGAGTTTAATGATCATGTACACTCATATTTTTAATTAATCATGCCCTTAAGCGTGTTAATTAATTAATTATTTTTATTTAACATATATATTTTTTTTAGTTGAATTATTACTCTTCAAAAATTTCATATTTTGTTGATAATCGTTTCGATCATATATACTCACATGAAACATTATATATATATATATATGTGATTTGCTCGCTATTTTTTTGAGTGCATACTGAGTAAATTTTTAAGCTTAATACAATAGTTTGCAAATCAACTAGTCGGATAAGTTACATTAGGAAAATTCTATCTGACAAATTCTCTCGAACAAATTTAGGGTGTGTTCTTTTGGGGATTTTTCCAGATTTCTAATGTTCATCTAATTTTTTCCCTCCAAAAACATCAAATCAAACATTTATTTTTCATTTTTTATATTATACTAAAAATCAATTTTACATTCAAAAGATTATGGCAACACTATTTCTATCACATCGTACAACTATTCCAATTCAAAAATTTTACTATTCAAATCTCGATACAAAATCTAAACCCCCAAACAAATACACCCTTATAATTTTACAATCATAAGTTCACCCACATACCTTCCTTTATCGGACATATCACGCGCATATATATAATATATGTGTATATATATATATAGAGAGAGATAGAGAGAGAGATAGAGAGAGAGAGAAATCTTCTATTTGAAGAAACTTACTAATAATTGATAAAAGAGGCAAACCAACAGCAAGAGTTATCATGTTTTCTTATGCACTAAATTGAGACAACACTCCAAAATTTGACAGCACACCTCAAAATTGTAATAACAAAACCAACCATTGTCAACACCCAAACTATACATACTTCTCACTGAAAATCAAAATCACCCATACAAATATATATATATATATATAACTAAGGAAATCCCCAGAATTTCCTGATCATTGATCATCCTATTACATCGACCTATTTGAATATGTATGTATGTATATATATATATATGCAGAAGCAAATCTTTGTAGCTCCCATTTGTGGGCTCAGAACCCTTTGCTCGAAACCCCGCAATAATCTTTCTTGATGTCCTATTGTATTACAACCATCAACTAAAACCACTGTCTTGATCATCAAATCCATACAAATATATATCATATGTGTGTGTAGCGGTGGGCTTAAT
The DNA here is from genome assembly GCF_009805555.1 of Andrographis paniculata. Taxonomy (NCBI): domain Eukaryota; kingdom Viridiplantae; phylum Streptophyta; class Magnoliopsida; order Lamiales; family Acanthaceae; genus Andrographis; species Andrographis paniculata. Next base: position 2,625,987 of record NW_026137513.1, on the reverse strand, counting down.
TAATTTGATCATTACCTCAAATGCAATTAAATCGATCGATCCAGATGAACTTTGAAATCGATCAATCAATCAATCAATCAATCAATCAATCCCTGTCAGTGTTTGGATCCCTCTGAATTTTCCTTGCCAGGGTTTTGCTGATCGTGATGATGATGATCAATGGAGCTGCCATTTTGACCTAATTGATGATAGAATTGAGTCAATGCCTGGAAATTCATTCCGCCGATATGTCCGTCTTGAGACAGGCCGAGCTCCAGGGCGGGCTGCGGCGGCGGCGGCGGAGGTTGACCTAATCCGGCGGCGGGGGGTGGAAATTCGAATCCATTGAAACCGATTTTGCCGACGCGATTGGCGGCGGCTAGGACAGCTGGCGAGCCGATTCCATTGAAGCTGCAGGACCAAATCCCCATTGATCTGCCGAGAAAATCTTCGCCGATCATGGCGGCGGCGGCGGGGGGGAGGGTGGAGTAGAGGAGGCCGGAGGAGACGGAGCTGCCCTGCTCCGATGCGGATTCAGCGGCGGCGGCGGAGGACATGGCGGAGGCGGGAATGGTGCCGGTGCCGGTGGCGGCGATGATGGACGGCTCGGATTGCTGCAGCAGCCACTGGATGGTCTCGCCGTCGGTCTTGTGGCCGAGCTCGCGAGTCAGCTGGAAGATCCGGGCGGCGCAGAGCGCCGGAATTCTGATCCGGCGGCCGCGGCCCTCGACCTTCTTGTGGCGGTCCTTGTTGGAGGCCCGCTTGGCGACGGCGAGGTGGGGGCGGCGCGGCTTGTGGTCGGCTGCTTCGTCTTCAAAATTGGGCGGCGGCTTTGATGGCGGCTTGGCTTCCATTGCAGGAAGAGCCGAGAAATAATATGGGATTGGGGCCTCTAATTCATTCATCAATGGGACACCCACACCCACACCCACACCCACACACATGTAAAAGAAATTTAATTCCACCAATAATTTATTATTTATTATATATAATTGAAAATAAAATAAAGTTATTACTATTTTTATTGTTTTGATGTTTTTAGGGTTTACCATTGGTTTTTTTTTTTTTTAAAAAAAAAATTGCAATAATTGGAGGATGTCTTAAAGAATGTTTTTGGTGTGATGAACAGTGAATATGAAGCAAAAGGGTTTTGCTTTATTTATTTATTTATATATTTTTTCTCGTAACTTTTGCTTTTGTGTTAGTCGTATGATTTGATGAATTAATTTATTCAATGATAAATTACGCCGTTATTTAGGGTTTCTTTATTATTTTTAAAATATTGAATTGAATGGAGTAAACAAAATAAAAAATAAAAATAAAATTATAAAAATGATAATGAACACACAGATGTACAGTTGATGTGAAGTTTGCAATATCCTCTTATCCACAGACAAACACAGCTCTATCTGTTTGTTTGATTCAAAATAAATATGATCATTTATCAAAGGTATTTTGCTTTTCTTTAAAAAAATAATAAAAATATTAATTTATTAACTAGCTATCCATCTGTGTCATGATTAATTCCATCTTCTAATCTTCTTTTATTTGTATTTTATTTTTTTTATTATTATTTTTTAATGTTGTTCGTATTACACTATATATATATATATATAGTATAATTATTGGAAGAACTTTTTGCCAGGCTAAGTTTTTAAACTAGCTTAAATTGGAAAGAATCTTGCAGTTGAAGGAATTTTCCATAATTATAGACTTCGGAGTAATTAATAAATTAATAAATAAATATAAAATGTGTGACATTAAATAAATCAATAAATAAAATTGATTAGTTTGGTGACAACTGTACCGTTTGAATTAAATAAATGTCAATACATGTCGTTTATATATATATATATATATATAACTTGGGTTCGGATATGATCTTCAATTACAACTATAGGACCTGATAATAAATGAACGATCAAAATTTCGATTATTTTCAGACGCAAAAAGAAAAATTATGCGCGCTCCGCCAATGTCGATCGATTCGAGAAAATATACTAGTAAACTTAAAACTTGGAAGAAGATGAATCAAAATAATATGCATTTCCTTGAGTACTAGCACAATATGGTTGAAGATGGAATTCAATAAAGTCATGAACTCAAATTATTATTATTATTTTTTTTATTTATCGGGGAAAGTAACGTAGAATTGATTTATTTTACATCATATTTGTATTCATTGAACATCATATTATATGTATGAATACAACATAAATTTATTAGTTATCTAGTAACTTGGTGGTCGTATTAAGAGTTATTGAATTATAACCAAAATCGATAGAAAATACGGATATTCAATGACATGTTTCGAAGCTTTAATTCTACATTATTTATCAAATTCAATAGTTATGCATATAATTTAACGGGAATAAAAACAATCGAAATTATTTCATTGAGTCGATTTTAGATTTTATTGTGTGTGAGAATAAATATTACGTAAATAAATATTGCCTAAAAAAAGTATCATATTTCACGAAATAGTGTAATTAATAATTTTCAAAATAATTCCATTAAATTATTTATATTTGATGCTCAAATGTACATTAGAAAGCAAAAAAGTCAACTTACTCAAAAAAGTAATATTTCACATGTATAAAAGATTGCATTATATTGAGATTTATTGAACATCACTGAAGAAATATACCTTGAGTCTAGTTTCTTATAAAACATCATATTAGTACTATGATGACATTATACTTGACAATACTATACATCATTACGTTTTTTTATAGGTAAACTATTACCTAAAATTAAAATCACGATTAATCGGTGGTTTTAGAAATCAAAATCTAAATTGATTTTATTAAATTGGATACCAGACACCACATTATATCAAAATTTAGAAGTGTCGACATTTATAATTCAATCTTACTTCCGCTTAAATTAGAGATAATATCCAAAAAAAAATGAAGAGTTGATACGCCCCTTAAATCAAACCAAATACAATTATTTTATCAATTATTTTAACATAAGATAATAGTATAGAATAAATATTCATTTATGTGATGGGTGAAAATAAATATTTAGTATTTACCTATACAATGTTTATGCTAAGTTAACATCATAATTTTATGATACGTATATCAATTCATGATACTATGTGTATCATAATTTACAACGTTGTGATAGACATCATCTAGACTATATCTATACACTATAATAATACTCCCTCCGTCCCATAACAAACTATTTATTTTTTCATTATAGTGTCCCATAACAAAGTATCTATTTCATTTTTCAGTAATTGTACTATCTATCTAACATTACAAATACCCTTACAACTTACAATATATTATACAAATGCCATTACATTTATATCACACAATACTAATAAGGTTATTTTAGTCATTTCTATTTTATTCCTACTAAATCCCAATATAATATTAATATTTCTAAAACCCCGTGCAAAAAGCAAATTGATACATAGTTATGAGATGGGGGAGTATAATGTAGGAATCAAACAACAAAATTGATATAGATTTGAGTTATGCATACAAATGATAGTTCTATCTATTACAAAACCAACGCAGATAATTTTTTCATCAAGTATCTTAATACAAACAACTTATAGTCGATATCCCAATAATCTATTAACTTTCAAATTGGATTTACACATTTAAGCATCGAATAACAAAAATGAAACCCCTAAAGTATGTACCCTTAATAAAATTCCTCAGGGAGTTGCCGCTAGACTGAAATAGTTTATCGTTATTGAAATCGGCAACCTTCCTGGGGACACACAGAACTTGTATTGTACTTAGTTTTTTTTGGCTTGAGCTTCAACGATGGCTATGGAACTAGATTCGTTGTTTTGGCCATACGGCGGCGCGGCTCTGTAGTCGACGACAGGACTGGAACAATTGCGGCGGGGTGGCTGAAAATCGTGAATAAGGGTTTCCGGTCTGATGGGATTAGGGCTCGAGTTATTTTGGTGGACGATAGAAGGCGAACGGCGGCAATGGTGTGTGGTTGACGGCAGGAGGGGAAGACGGCGGCGGCGTGGTTGGGAGATTCGTGGGGGGAGTAATTTTGCACGAGGGTTAGGGCTAAGTGAATTTTTGGAGAGTGGGGGTTATTTCATTTAGTACGTAATTGTATATTGTTAATTATGGAAAAACTTTTAATTGAGGAATATTCTGAAATTAATACATAACAATATTAATTCGAGATTATGATGATGATTTCCAAAAATAATTCCGTTGATTGAGGTTAAATTTGGTTCACGAGTAGGTTTGGAATTTTGAGAAATCATAAGTCAAACTTACTCAATATAATGAATATTTCCCTTGTTAAAAATATTGCATCATATTATGAATTTGTAAACATCAAAATAAGATAGTATATATTATCTATATTTTACCTTGACATCATGCTAGGGATACTATGACAGCATATGGAAAATATATGTACATCATTACGTTTTTCAAATATTGTTTTATTTGAAAAGAATTTAATTGCATATATTTCTAATTTAGGTAGGTTAATGTTTCCATTTATAACGTAATTTATTATCATATTTATTTTTTTTAATTAATTGACATTTAATTACATCTTTTCAAAATTTCTAAAGTACCCTCACTGAATAACAACCATTAGATCGAGATGAATTTTGATCGAACGGACATGATGAGTTCAGGATGGTCCTAAATTTTATATAAGATCAGGAGTATACCAGTAACTATATACCTAGCTGGACAATCAAAATGTGTGTTTTTATATTTGAATTTAACTTTGAGAATTTATAAATATAAAAATGTAAATTGAATTAATATTTGATAATGTTTCAAAAAATTTGCAAATAATATATAAATAGAAAATTTTATATTATATTTGATCATTTTGATTTTTGATTTTTTATTTTTGATAAGTGGTACTAAATCATATTTTTATAGTATATATGTGTGTGAGTGTAGGTATGTTTAGTTGTATTTGTTTTATATATTTAGTTTCAATTTTTAATATTTTAAAGTAAAAAAGAATTATTTATTGTATATTTAAAAAATATATATTAAATAATTATAAAGATACAAGTGAACATGCCTTATATTTTGTTATATATTACTACTTCCTTCAGCGTATTTGATTAGTGATACTATATTTAAGATGACGGCAGTTATAGTACTGATTTGATCAAATCAACAATAATTATTAAATTATTATAAGTATATATTATATTACATACAATTACATATTGTGCTATGATATAATATATTAACATTTATTGTGTTAGTTAAATATTGTATTGTGCTATATAATTTGCTTATTGCACTATGGTACTAAAATTATAATCTATTGTGTTGAAATGAGAATTATATTTTGCAACCTCTAATTATATAAGTTTTATTAAAATATTTTTTATATATTATATTAAGATGTGCTAATTTCTTTATAAATATGTGATGATTGAGTTAAAATATATTATGCTAAAATTAGAATTATATATATTTTTATATGTAATTATATAATATGCTATTAAAATACTCAATCCGTTCACTTTAAATGTTTACGTTTGTTTTTTGTTTGTTGATACTTCTATTAGTGTCTTATAATACATATATAATAACATTTGTATAAAAAATTATACAAATATAAATGTATTTTAATGTTACGTACAATAACGCAAAACGTAAATTATAAATGTATTTTTAATGTTACGTACAATAACGCAAAACGTAAATGTAAACTTATTAAGTGGACGGAGAAATGACGAGGTCGTCAAAAGAGACGATGAACATGCACTACCATCAGGTCCGATTACTCGAAATCGTACCAAGAAGTTTCAAACTAATATTATGGCATTAGTTCTACACTTGGAAGAGGAAAACATGCACAAAGTTGAAGCATGGAGGCCAATGGGAAGAGCATTGTCAACGTTGAAGTGCATCCACCCTTGAAGACCACAATTTATAACACCCATGGAGTTTTTACTCACATCATTACCCATGTGGGATAAGAGGTGTTTTATTTTATTTAATAAAGTAGGCTCCTTTAAAATAATTAATTGGATATCTCTTATTTAGTTAATTAGTGGGATATAAATAATATATAATTTTGTCTCACATTGGTTGTAGAGTCCTTTTGCTAAGCTAGTCTCCCTATAAATAAGGCACTTGGCTTCACTTGTTAGATACCTTGAAAATTATATCAATTAAAGTTTCTTTTTATTCCATTATATTGGAATTAGTGTGTGAGCGAGGGTTACCCTTGCATACGTGTATCATTCTGAAACCGGGTCCTTGGGTTGATTCCTTGGCTTCGTGGCTTTCGAAACCGACCGGAGTTTCTAGCCAAATCGTTCGAGTCTCCATTGGTTTAGAGGTGTTGGTTTTAGGCAACGCTTGGGTTCACATCCGATCGATTGACGAATCGGACACCGGTAATATTTTTTTTATATTTAGTTTTTTATTTGAATTTAGTTTTAAGTTTCGGTTAGTTTAGTTTAGTTACTTGGGCTGCGTCAAGAAAATATATGTTAATTGGGTCAAATCTAACACCATATTTATTTGATCCAATCAGCATGGTAACGAAAGTGATTTAAGATTATAAAATTTAATAAATTAATAATAATAAATTATGATATTATTTTATTATTATTTTTTATGAATAATTTTAATATTTTTATAATAAAAATTTATATATATAACTAAAAATATTAATAAAATATTACATTCATTTTTTTCTAATTTTTTTTTTAAAAAAAAATCACATTAAACACTCATTTTTATTTTTTACTTAAATAATTGCCATTATTCTCAATAGATAAATTGTAATTGGATAATTTCATTGTTATTTCAAATTATGATGGAGAAAAGCTAGCTTGAAAATAGACAATTATTCCTTACATACAAATGTATAATAATTGAATTTTTTTAATTTTTACTGTATATTATCCATAGACTATAGTAACATAAAAAAAATAGAAAAAAGTTTGTATATAATTTGTTTAAATTTAGATGAAAAAGATTTAATTTAAAATTTTATTTAAATAATATTTAATTTAATATTATATTAAAAAATACCGTTTCTTATAAACGCAAAGTACGAATAATAATTTTAAAAAATAGAATGTAAAGAAAAACTATGCTGCATCATGCCCACTGCCAAATTAACTTAAAAAAATATGGATATATATATATATATTAAAACTACCTATGCTTAATAAATAAATGATTAAATAATACAAAGACAATGATTATTTAACTACCTAAATAAAGTACTCACAAAAATTAAATAAACATTGATAAGCATCCAATTGGGTGGGTTGGGTGGCCGCTACTCTACTCTTGTAGATGCTATAAGTACATATCACATACTATATTGCAATTAGTCTATCTTTTGGCCATTCAATTTTAAAAATATTGTACTATATAATTATTAATTATTATAATAAAGTGTTATTTCTAATTTATTTTTTCCATTCAATTTAAAAAATATATTGTATTATATAAAATTTATAATAAAGTGTTATTTTAAATATTCTTATGTGATGAAATATTGAAATTAAAAAATACTATTTTTTATTCTAACTTTTTAATATTGAGTATTTTATGTATTGACAATTTGTTTTTAAAAAAAAAATTATTGTATCTATTTTACATCAATATGTGCAATTGAATAACAAAACAAAATTAATTTAAATAATTTAAATGCAATTAACACAAGAAAAATGTCATAATAATAAAAATTTTAATATAAATCATCCGTCAAATTTCTCAAATTTAATTGTTGGTAGAAATTATTCTATATAACATACCAAAATTTATACCGCATGTGGTGTACCGTATCAAAATTTATTGCGACGATTCACACACACCAAATCGCGACAAACACAAATGAATCCTCTATTTAATTTTGATTCTAGTGATTAGGGTCATCATCACTCATATGTTGAGTAACTTCCTGCAAAAAATAATAATAACAAATATGTATATATATATATAACAAGTTAGTTAAAACTTACAAAAATATTAATTAAAGTTTCACAACTATACAAAATAATATACAATTAAACAAATGTATCATAATGTATATTTTCATACATCATACAAATTTATTATATAACAAAACTTTAGTACTCATATATGCAGGGATTATACTACAATGATATATTTCCAATTTCAACAGGTTTTTAGATATAACATCTTAAATAAAATGAAAGTGTACAACATGTTGTGTTCTATCATAAAATAAAAAGTTTTATATAATTATATTCCAAATTGACTGTATGAAAATACAGTGACAATATTTTGCAAATAACCATAATACCTCTTTTAGTGCTTTAATTATTGCTACATAGTCAGATTCAGCTGTAAACAAAACTATTATATGTTGCAATTGCAATTTCTAGTTAAAACAAGTACCACAAAAAGTAAAAATATAAAAAGTAGTAGATTTACGTATATCTCTACCATTAGCATAATTTGAGTCCACAAAATCCTATAAGTTCATACTTTCGGAACATATTCCAAAACTAAACTAACATTAAAAATACCAACGAAATATCTAAATAACTACTTTAAAACATATCAATTTCTAGACCCGGGTTAGACATATATCTAATTAGGCAACTTACTTAAGCTAAGTCTGACCTAGTGCTCACTATAAGGTACATGACTGACTCTAACGCATTAGAATAAGGAACTCGTTACATATATTTACAATTTGATTCTGATATTGAACATTGGTCCCAACTTAAAACAACGTCACAAGTCATAGAAATATACATAGATTTGGCATCACATATAGATAATTTTTTAATAATTTTTGAAATATAATTGGACTGGTTAAAAAATAGTCTATTATTTTTCCCATTTCTAAGATTCTAACAATACTCATGCAAAAAAATTACTTTTGCATCTCTCAATAATTTCATGCCAAAATTATCATATAAACACTTATTCACTGCTCAATCAATTTCAAACATGGACTAATAATTAACATATATGAAAAGAAAAACATATTGATTTTTAATAGTTTTAAAATATATGCAATAATCAAATTTGCTCTTTGAAAATTTTAAAATTTTGATATAATTGTCAAATTTGATGTTTCTTAGAGACTATTTTAAATTATACAAAGATTTATTTAATAAAAAAACATAATCGACTTTGTTTTTGTCAAGAAACCTTCCGGGTTATTTCAAATATATCTTTTCATTTAAATCACCATGTAAAAAACTAGTTTTCATATCAATAATTGCATGTTAAAATTATCACATAAATACTTAGTCACTTGATCAATCAATTTCAAATATAGACTAATAATCAACACAATGAGGAAAAAAAATGCTAATTTTTAATGGTTTTAAACTATAAACAATAATCAAATTTGCTCTTTAAAAAAATTCCAAATCTTTCGTACAATTTTCAAATTTGATATTCCGTTATTTTAGACACTGTTTTAAATCATACAAGAATTTATTTAATAAACAAAAATAATCAATTTTCTTTTTATCAATAAATTATTCAAGTTATTTCACATAGATCTTTTCATTTAAATCACCGTATAAGAAAGTAGTTTTCACATTCAATAATTTCATGTCAAAGTTATCAAACAAAAACTTACTCATTTGATCAATCAATTTCAAAGATGGATTAATAATCAATGTATTTAACATATAAGAGAAAAAATAAAAAGACTAATTTTCAATAGTTTTAAAATATAAGTAATAATAAAATTTGCTCTTTGAAAATTCTTAAATTTTCATACAATTGTAAAATTTGAAGTTCTATTGTCGTGGTGACTATTTCAAATCATATAAAGATTTATTTAATAAAAAAATATAATCGAATTTATCTTTATCAATAAATTTTTTGGGTTATTTCATATAAATATTCACATTTAAATCACCATCTAAGCAAACAATTTTCACATCAAACTGTTTTAGTTTTCAATTGAAAAAAGCAAATAATGTCGACATAAGACGAACAATAGTAAATTTGACAACTAGGGCAAATATTTCATCATAATTTATTTACGTTTTTGTGTAATTTTTTTTTTTTTACTAACTTATCCTTAAACTTAATACCACTATTTTCTATTTTAACCTTATAAATCCACTTACAATCTAAAGGAAATTACTTATGTAGCTTAGAAAATAAATTCATATTTTATTATCAATTAATTAGTTCATTTCATATTTCATTGTTTTTAACTATTGTAAAATTATTTTCAAAATTTATAATATTTCTAAAAACATAGGTTCATTTCCATTTAAGTTCTAAAAAATACAAAAGATAAAAGATCATATCATAATCACTTTAGAAGTCAACCTACGAACTCTTTTAAACTTATCTCTTGTTAGCCGGTAACTTCTAACTTATTATGATTATTATTACCAAAATCATATTCAATTTCACTTTTAACCAAAATTATAATCACTTTCAGATTATTTTTGAATATTTTCAAATTTAGAAACACTTTGCTCACTAGTAGGCTGTTCGATAAGGAAATCGGATATATTTTCAGTATTTTCTATCTCTTCAATACTTGTTAAATTGTATTCCATTTTTTGGGAGTACTACTCAAATCCGATTTTTTTTATTAGTTTCAGAACTAGCTAAATTAAAAATTGTAATTTTCAAACATGACTTCTTTCTTGTTAAATGTCATATTCCTACTAATTTGAAATCGGATATAAAACTAAGCCAAAATTTATAACCCTTAACAACTGCATAACTATATTTTTTTGGGTGAAAACCGGTGGTTTGAAATAAAGGGCGGTATTCAATAAATGCATTTTTTGTGTCATATGAGTGTATAAATTCAGATGAGGAGAGGCGTCCGTATACGCAAAGAAAAATCTGCACAAAAGAAGGATTTGCGGATTTGTGAGAAAAATGATTTGCACAAAAGAAGTAATGGAAGGTGCAAAGTCTGATGGAGTCTTTTGGGTTACGCGCAACTCATGATGGACTCTACTTGACGTAATCGGTTAAAATACAAAAAAATAAATAAAAAAAAAATACTACCTCCGTTCAATAAGAAGGATATCATTTGTCTTTTATATCATTATACTTAACATTAAAATATTTTTATATTTGTATAATTTATTCCACAAATGTTATTGTATTTGTATTATAAGAGACTAATAAAATGCATAGAAATGCAAATACAAATGCATAACTTTTCTACAAATTTCATTATAATTTATGTCATTTGATATAATTTTGAATACCAAAATTATCAAAACCAGGTACTACAAAATTCTAAATCATTACAAGCTCTCAAATATTTAATTTTTCTACAAATTTCATTATCAACTTGAATTTTTTATTTTTTAAAAATCTCAAAAATATCAAATTTATTTTTCGTTAAGAAAATCTAAATCTTTATTGAAAAATCATTAATTATAGATAAAAAACACTTAGATCCACCATGTATAGGTTCACTTTTATGGTGGGCCCCACGTAAATCAGAATGAAAATAGTTTAACATATTTTTGGACTGATCATATTTTTTACTAGGGAATATGGGAAATAGTATCATATACACAATTATCACAAAAGATCACATCATTAAATTTTACATTACCAAAATAATGAATTTTATGCAAAATCTCTAAGCTCTTATTGCTAATGTGTCTTAATTTCTTATGCCACAATTCGCAATCATCACTAACAGAATTTACAAAATTTTCACACGTATTCATGGGTTCATCCGAAATCACATAAATATTATTACAAATTTCAGTTTTAAAAACAACTAAAGATCATTTTGTACTTGTCATATAATAGGACCTCCGTTTACCCTCTAATCCTAATCAACTAGAGCGACACAAAATAACAAGTTATTTGACAAATTTGGAACGTGTCATACATTGTTCAATTTTGATACAAACTTAGGAGTATTAACTTTTAAATTAATACTACAAATTCTAAGCGCATTCAAAATACTACTATTAGTCTGGAAACAATACAATTTAACACTTTGTATTCACAAAAAAAAAAAAAAAAAAAAAAATTTAAAGAAGTAATATGATATGCGCAACCAAAATGCATAAATCATTCATAATAAGATCTAAAAGAAAATCTACCCCTCATGAACATAACATTCCCCGAAGATTGATTAGATTTATTAATTTGTAAATCTAATTTTTTGTTTTTTAAATCATTAATAATGATATCTAATATCATATTATCAAACTTATATTTTATAGAAGATTTTATATCAAAATATATGTTATGTATGACATTTAACAAAACTACAATACTATAATCATTATATTTTTTTATCACCAGTAACCTTTTATGTCTTGTATAAATCTTTTAAAATATAGAAATTTTCATCTATTGATTTTTAAAGTTCAAATTTTTAATTGAAAAAAAATTCTAAAATGTAAGTAATACTAGGAAGAGACATTTGAGTGTATAGTATTCAATTTATTCCATGATGCCAAATACCAATTTTACGAACATGATTAGCTAAATTTAGAATTATACTAAATAAAATCATTTAATCCAAATTACTCCTCATTTTGAGAGAAACTAGAGCGGTATGATCCGATTCCAATGACCTAATTAATCTTTGTATTACTAAAATATTTCTCATTTAAAAAAAAAAAAATAGAAAAAATTCATTTTACCATCAAAGGATAGATGTTATAAGGATTGACCAGCCATACTTTTAGTTTCAAAAAATAGTGTTTAAATTTCGAAAACAATGTGTAGTTTTGAAATCAAACACACGGTTGCAACATTTATTGACAGACAGTTCAATCCAAGGCACCCGAAAATCATTCAAAAGGTGAAGACTGAAGACTGTTATAACATTGGTTTCATAATACTTTTTACACTCTCGAGAAAATAAATACAAATATTAATAAAAAAAAATAAATTAACAATAATAGAGTTAATGAGTTTAAGTACCTGAAGCATAACAAGTAACAACAATATATTCTCTATAAATAGCAAGAAAAACACACAAAATACATATTCTTTCTTTTTAGAATGGAGGTTAGGTTAAATGGGAGAATAAAATAAAACAAAGAACACAAAGTTAATCTTCTATAAATATGACAGAAAATTCTTCTTACAAAATCATCAAACATAACAATACTAAGTAGTACTCTCTCATTCTCATTGAAAATTTATCATTTTTCATTTTCGTTCGTCTCAAAACAAGGTTATTATTTTCTAATTTAGTAATTGTACTACCTACTTAACATAATAAATATCCTTTCAACTTACAATATATTACACAAATGTTTACTTTTATATTACACTGTATTAATAGGGTATTTTTGTTTTTTTTACTACAATTCACTATTAATACTAATATTCAAAAATCTACGTGCAAAAAACAAACGCCATCGAATATAATATTTTTAAAATAAATTTCATAATAAAGAGTGAGAAAACAATTTCATATTCGTTCTTTCAGTCACGGACACAATAGTAATATGAACGGATCAAAATTAAAATAATTTTGAAATTATTTATATAAATATATATATGTTTGATTGAAAGGGGTAGGTAAGCGTGATCATCGCAATTGCTGCCCAGCTTCACGACATGTGGGCCCCACCCATATTTAATAAATTTTCAAATATGAATAATAACCATTTCTTTATCTTTTTGTTATTTATCTTTGAGCAATACAATACTCCCTCCCTAATTATAATACTATTATTTATTATATAAATAAAGTTAGTTATTATTTTTTAAAATAAAAATTAATATATATAATTAAAAAATTGAAAATAAATATTTAGATATATATATATATATTATGAATATTATTTTATAAAGAATAAAATTTTATATAATATAAAATATAATTAATTTAAACTAATTTTATAAAAAATAAAAAATTTAAAAAATAGATAAAAATATCTTATTTATTAAGGAGAGAAATAAATAAAAGAATTTTGAATATCTCTCCTATGTAACATTTTAAATTTTAATAAATTAATTTATATTTATTAAATATATTTAAAATTATTAAAAATAAAAATAATCATCTTACTTAAAACGAACTAAAGAAGAAAAATATCATAGGTAGCGGTATATAGAGAAATAAATTAAAAATACTATATTATATTTAATTTAATTTTGTTTTATTTAAAAGTAAGAACAAAAGCACACTTAAAAGAAATTAAAATAAATAATTAGTGGCAAATTTCAGGTACGTTATTAGGGGCAGTTGGTAATTAATGCAAGCTTCCCACCATGCAAACATTTTACTCCTCGGCACCGAATCAAAAAATATATACTCTTTTCGATTAAATAGTCTTGTTTACAATTTTTATCATTTTAAAACAATAGTCTTATTTTAATAAATAACTATATCATCATAAAACTACATTTACTTTTTCATTATTATTACACAATTGTCATTACTTTTTACACTAATACGCTCACAAGGGCAAAAAAGTCTTTTATCCATACTTTTTTACCTACTACCAATATAATATCAATATTCTTTAAATCTCGTGTCCAACCCAATTACAACTATATTTATAGGACCGAAGGAGTATATTGTTTTTTATATTTTAATCTATCCGAAATTAATTTATTTATGTTTTTAGTAATTCTAATTTAAAAAAAAAAAGAAAAAAGAAAAATCCTACATACTAGTTATTATTACAGCATCATTATTTATATTAATTTAATGATAAGATTTTCCCCCCCTTCCTCCTAATACAATATCCTATTTATCATTTTTGTTAGTTTCAAAATAATAGTCTCATTTCTATAAATAATCATATCACTGTAAAATTACCCTTATAATCATATCATTGTAAAATTACCCTTACTTTTTCATTATTATTACACAATTGTCACTACTTTTACACTAATACACCACTTGTACTTCACTTCAGTTTTGAGAGTTAATAGAACACTCTACTTTGCCGAGTGCATCTTATAATGTTCTTACTTTAGCGTGCGTTAGAGATGTGTGCAAGGTTGTACTTGCAAGCTCTCGATGGAGTCGAAGAATCGCTAGACCGACGGAAAGATGCTCGAGAAGGAACCATCTGACCGTTAGCAAAAAATTCTTTTACCCATACTTTTTACCTACTACCAATATAATATTAATATTTCTTAAATCTCGTGCCAAACATAAACTAGACTATAGTTCTGAGACGGAGGGAGTATATAAAAATTTTATTCTTACTTTTTACCAACTACCAATATAATATTAATATTCCTTAAATCTCGTACCTAACACAATAAGACTATACTTTTAGGACGGAGGGAGTACTATTTTGCATGTAAATACTAAATATATTATTTTTTATTTTAAAATTATTTACATTAATTTTTATATAAAAAATAATAAAATAGTATCATAATTACTGTTTTTTATTCAAATGTATAATTAAAAATAGAATGGAAGGAGTATTTTATTAATGTTGGAGATTTTCTTTGATATTATTTTGTAAATAATAAAATTTTATATAATAATATAAATAATATTTATTTATTTATTTATAATTAATTTAAACTAGTTAAATAAAAGATCTTCGTTGGCAAAATTTGGTGCAATAATCAGGAAATATTGCACCTTGTCAAATAAAAGACCCCATGCCGATTAAACTCTTAACCTTGAGCATGCCAAGAAAGAATTCCATCGCTTGAGCGCTACACTCTCTTGGCGGATGCAATGGTCCAATTAGTGATTCATAATTTCAATTACTATATACGCTAATTTATAATTATAGATATATTGTTCAACAAAATTAAATGAAACGCACCGTTGCTGCTGCTGCATTAGAACTTGTGTTTCCGATTGCCCGGCGAGTCTGCTCGGTTCAACAAAGTTGTCGAGACGAAACAGAAACAGAAACAGCTCCAAGGGTGGCTCGAAGAAAAAAACACATTAGATTATTCATCGAAGCTGCGATCTCCCCATTTGACGTTGTATTTGGCTGCAAGATAGTGTGCCCCGACAGGACCCCGGCTTCCAAAAGGGTAGTATTCGGGGACTATTTTCTTTTCGTCCAGCTCCTTCAACACAGGAGTGAAGAGCTTCCAAGCTGCATCTAATTCGTCGCTCCTTATGAAAAGTCTCCTCTCGCCTTCAACCGCGTCTAGAAGAAGCCTCTCGTATGCATCGGGTATCTCTTTCGAGTACCTGCAAAATCAACATCATTGCATTGCATTGCACATTCTCATGATTATGATTACCAAATTATGTAGACAAATGCATAGAAATGCAAGCGCAAGTGTACAATGATATCAGTAAATAATCAATTAATTACCTTGTTTTATATAGAAGATTAAGATTACTTCGATCCAATCTCATACCCAAGCCGGGGACCTTGTTGTTAATCTTAAGATATATCTCTTCATTGGGTTGAACGCGAATTACAAGCTCATTTGATGCTTGATCAAGATCAGAACCGAATTGCCGGTTGTATAAATTACCGGGTACATGTCTAAATTGCACCCGTATTTCGGCTCTGATGAGTACAAAGAAAAGTAAAAGCAATGCATCAGATAAGTGGTTCATAAGAAATTCATTACATAGTCGGAAAAAAAAATAAAATTGAATTTTGCTGACCTCCTATCATCTAAAGCTTTCCCAGCTTTCATAAGAAAAGGCACCCCATCCCACCTGGGGTTGTCTATGAAAAGTGCTGCAGCAGCAAATGTTGGAGTTAGACTACCTTTAGGTACTGTTTTGTCGTCCGTATACCCGGGGTAAGAGACACCTCCTTTCGTATGACTTTTGTATTGTCCTATGACCACATCATCAATGTGCAAAGGCCTCATAGACCGCAGAACTTTAACCTGTTCATCGATGAATATTCAGAATATTTGAGGATTAATGCACAGATGGTTTAGTTAGATCACTTTGGAGGCGAAAATGGAAATACCTTTTCGTTTCGGATATCTTCTCCATCCAAACTGACGGGCGTTTCCATGGCAAATAAGGCCAGAATTTGAAGCAGGTGATTTTGCATTATATCTCTGATTATTCCGTAATGATCAAAGTAACTAGTACAAGACACGAAAACAATTCATCAGCAAAAGTTATGAGAAGAAGGGCTTCTGAAAGACAACTTGAAAGATAAATTACCCTCCTCTTCCTTCAGTTCCAAAGTCTTCCGAGAATATCAATTGAACATTTCTTATGTATTGTCTCGACCATAATGGTTCGAAAATAAGGTTAGAGAAGCGAAGGACAGAAAGGTTCTCGACTAGCTCCTTTCCTAAATAATGATCTATCCTGCAAGGCGAACATCATGATGGATGAATAATGATTCCGTGACTGTAATGGGAATTATTGACAATTGTCACAATTACTTCCAGAGAAAAGTAACTTACCTAAAAATTTGATCTTCCGTTAAAAATTTCTTCAACGCAGAAGTCAAAGCAGCAGAGGATTCAGAATCTCGGCCAAAAGGTTTCTCAACAATGACCCTAGTCCATCCCTGAGCTGCAGAAGCAGAGACACTTGCACACTTCACAGCATCTGTGAAGATGTTTGGTGGGATTGATAAGTAAAAAAGTCGGTTCGATACCCTTCCAGCCTACAGAAACCAACCATCTTTATAGCATTAATACCACAAGAAAATTTTAAAACTTTAACAAGGATCTCCAATCACAAACTATAAATACAGTGCATCAACTGTTTTCACAATCTTTCTTAAATAAACTACTTGCATGTTATCACCTAAATAGATTACAAAATACAGATTCAATTTGGCCCTCAAGGAAATGCTAGCACATTGTGTCTTTGTAGTAGATTCTCTCTGATATTAGTAGGAATATTTCTATATAGCAATCTATCAATCTATACAGATATCCAAGGAATGTCCATACATTACAACTGGTCAGAAGATATTTTGGCTTAAGGTACAAGTTCAAGATTACAGCATCAGTGTATGTAATATGTATTTATACCCTTGTATTTCACTTTAAACATGGAGTGGTTCATGGTTGCAACATAAATGCAGAAAGGGAGGGTTAAAAAGTAATCTTGAGTCAAGAAAGAGTGATTTAGTGATAAATAATTAAATTCCATCGAACTCAAAAGATCGAAAGTAAGGCTCTTTTCCAAAGAGTATCTACCTCATGTGCTTTGAGTTTTTTATCAAGTTCCGCAAAGTGTTCCTGGGAATCATATTGACCAGAATGGTAGAAACATCTCTTTAAGAACTGTTCCATCTTTTCACCACAGTTTGCACTAAATAACAAGCGAAACCATTATAAGCATTTCTCAAGAAGAATCACTACACAGATAAGTGCAATAAATTTCCAAGACATTAGACATTTGAAATAAAGGAAAAGAATATGAGGCAAAATACCTTTTGTCAATTCGGCATGTAAGAGTCCGGCTAACCATGTCTCGTAGCTCTGCATCAGTCATCTTACTACGGGCATATCCAAAGATAGTAAAGTGCTGAAACCGAATAAAAGAGTTAATATCAATAAATTCCAGTTGAAATCATGCAGCAAAAAGTTCCTCTACACAGTACAGTGCTGTGCGTATTCATACAAATAATTTTTAACAAGCAGACCTTAGGAAGGCAATCCTCGTAGAAAAGGGCAAAAAGAGCAGGAAATATCTTCTTCTTAGCAAGGTCCCCAGAGGCCCCAACAACAGTTATGCTGACAGTAGATTCATCGCCATTTTTATTCGAATCAATTGCCATGTTTTGTCTCTCTGTAGGGACCACTGACAACAAACTATCTTTCAAAGTTGTCTCCGGAGTTTTGACTGCCGCCGTTTTAGTGGCTGAATCGCCTGAATTCATATGCATTTCAAATTTGACAAAAAGAATTATGAATCTACCTTAGTCAACTTTCACAGTATGCAAAAGTGCACAAACAAATTCAAAGTATGCAGCAGCACTTGCACTGAATTTTCAAAATCATAAAACACTTCAATAAATACGAAGCAATCCATAACTTGGTGGTAACTCTTGAAATTAAGATGAAGAAAATGGCAACCAATTCAATTAAGCACTGTGAAATGTTTAAGATTGCAAAGAACTCAGAATTTCCCATAACAAGACTCTGACGACATCAATAAATTATAAAGAGCTGATCATGAAACATAATATCTGAAAATATGCAGCACAACCTTAAAAAATCTAATCAAGCTGGTAAAGTCTTGCAATCCAAGAAACAAATAAACACGATAAATTCGCTAAGCTCGTAGAAATGCATAGAAACAACAAAACAGGGTGAATCTTTCGCACTACATCAACCAATTGCAAATTTAAAATATAGCTAGAAACAAATAGTTGAGCAAACTACAATATGGATCGGAGGGAAACACAACCGACCTCGCAAGGGAATCGCATTGCAAAGCGAGCTGATCTTCACCTGGACAGAAACATTCGTCGATAGCTTGTGATAAATTTCGGAAAACGAGATAAGCCTCTGAAATTGACGAAATCCGGTGGAAGTACGACAGGAATACGCCGTTGACGAAGAGCTACACTGGTTGGGTACCGAAAGCGCTGCCATAGGTCCTGAAAATCACCCGTCCCAAAAATCACCTACAATAGGATTTCTGCTGCGGGCTTTCCTTCGGCCTAAGCGAATCTTCAGAATCCAAAAGGGATAGAATTCGGCGTGGGAGAAAGTGGACAGAAACTTCTTCGGCGATGTCGAAGAGGTTAGGCTCCTGAGATCTTCGAAAGGCGCAGTTCTGTTCCGCGTGTGTCTCCTTATGCACGTTTTCGGCGTTCACTCGACGTACCATCAAAGTGGCTCACGTGCAAAATTAATACTTCTACAAATACTACTTTCCGACATAATTTATTTATATTTCTATTTCAGTCAATTTTTATAAGTTGTTCTTTATTTTTTTAATTATATTTTAAATTATATTTTAAAATATATTTTTTTATTAATCTATTTACTTATTTTAATTAATTTATAATTATTTTTATTAATATTTTTTTAATAATTTATTAATTATACTTTACTTAAATTCTTATAGATAAAAGCCAAAAAAAAATTAGAACGGAAGAAATAATAAATACAATAAAAGATTTTTTTTCATAAATATTTTTAAAAAGGTATATTTGGCTATGTATTCTTAATTTTTGAAAATTAATTTCGAATTTATCTTAACAAAAAACATTATACAATTAACGTAAAAAATAAGTATTTTAAAAAATTAATTAATCAATAATTATGTAACAAACATATATGGGTTTTTTTGTTTTGTGAAACAATTTTTTTAAAAAAAATATAATATATTATAATCATTCATTATTTTTCCATTTTTTACATAATTTTTTATATTTCACGTAGAAAAATATATTTTCAAATAATTTCAGAAAATAAATAAATCAATATTTCTTTTTTCATATAATTTGTTCATATTATCAATTTTAGTTTGTCTCATATAATTTATCTATTTTTTTAAAAAATAATTATACAATTTAATCGTATTTTAAATTTTATAATTTATAATTTTTTAATTTTAACTAAATTAATTAGTTATTTTAATCTTAATTCATAATTATTTAATATACCATTCAATAAGTTAACTTGAGTTTGTAAAAAAAAAAAATTAAAACTAGAAGCAAGCAAAATATTGGTGAAGATACCGCTAAAAGCGACCACAGTGAAGGAAATTTTGAAGATGTCATCTCCAACACGAGGCATTTTCTCCACCCCACTAAAGTTATACTCGTGCAGTGATCTAAATTACAAAATTTTAAAAAATGATACCTTAGGAAACTGCCTCGTGCAGTCGAGACCATTTCGAGGCGACTTTAAAGGTGCACTTTCTCTCACCCATCTCCCTCACGCACACAACATCCATCACTCTCGGAGCTCGATCAATATCGCCAATTCCGTGAGTGCTCTCTCGTTCATTAAATTTTTGTGCGCAATCAATTGTGTGTTGCTCTCATACATTCAAACCTTGATTTTTTTTGAAATATTCAAAAAAAAAAAAAAAAAACAACCATTTTTAGGAAATAAGGATTTGGACAATTTTAATTTGATTTTGGTTTGGACAATTTAAATTTACGTGATTTCGAGTTTGAGTTGGGCGATTTGAATTTCAATTTAGATTGCTTTGGAGATGACGAGTTTGAGGTTTGTCTATGGCGTTATTATTTATTTCATATACATTTTTAAGGTTTAGACATTTTTGTGAAATTTTTATACATTTTTTCCAGCAAGATGTACAAAAATAGGAAAGGGGCTCATAAATCACACACTACATAACAATTGATCCTCTCTCAACATCGATCTCAAAAGAGTGAACTAGAAGCCTAGATAAGTCCACCTCAATGCATACCCAAGCATGCGAGCATCTCTCCCATTTTACCGTCGCACCATTAACGCTCAGAGGGGTCCCAAACCCTGATGCCACCGTATACAAACAGTCTATGTGGTACATGTGGAGTGAAAGCTGTAGAAATAATACTCACACCGGAATGATGGGTGTGTACCCAGTCACTGAAAAATTTGGAGCCCACTTAAGAACTTGCAGGGGGACCTCTGTATCAACTACAATCCCCTAATTCATAGGTGTGAATAATCCTCCACACACAATAATCAAATCACCATATGTTGACGATTAAGATAATAAAACAAACAAGCAACAATCAATTTTAAACTAGCAAATCTCATAAATATGTTATTTCAGGACCTATAACCAACAATAAATCTCCCAATCAAAGTGTAAGGATTAGCCATCATGTACATTTCCGTCTCCTCCGAAGTGAAACAGAGACACAAAGCGCCATCATACCTTACCCACTCGCCAATGGGAGTCGGCTGAGCGGCGATAGAAAAAGTAAATATTTTTTTGTTGCTTTGAAATAATTATTTATGCACTTCCGAGTTAGTATTAAATAGTCCCAAATTGTGTGCTTCTTATATGAAAAGAATTTTCAAGTAGAAAAGAAACAAAAATTCATATAATTGGATAACAACAACAAAAAGAATCACAACAACTATAACTCATGAAGAAAAGAGTCATGGTTGATCGTGTGGTAGAAATGTTGTACAAAACTAAAATTTTAATTGACCAATGTTTAGTTGTTGAAAAGAAAAAAGTGATAGAAGAAGCTCTACAGTGGTCAGAAATTTCTAAGTGCGACACGGGACTTTAATTCTAATTCAGACTTCTTCACCATGTCCAGTGTATTAGGAGTCCAGTAAAGGTGAAAACAGTAACCTTGGGTGCGAGGGACTCGATTGCCTGCAGCCGCACACCTCTGGGAGTCAACTGAACTCAAAATGGATAGACCATAAGCTAGAGCATTTTTTTTATAGGTTGGCTCACATCTAGCCATTCTCCTTGTTAGCTCCTGCATCTAGGAAAAAAACCGAAGACATTGATCTTCGTCATTCCTTATATATTCATCATCCGTAGCATCTTTTGTTCGGTCTACCATATAGTTGTTAGCACATAACATCCCTATGTTTTAGCCTTAATTAAAGAAGTTAGTATAAAACTAGAAGTAAAGTGACACATCTTCTCGATTTGTACTTCTTTGTTCTCCTTAATGTTAATTTTGAGATGATCATAATCTTTCTGAATTTTCCTTATAACTGGGTCTTTGTAGTTTCACCCAAAGATTAAGCATGATTCTCTATCTTTAGCTAGAGAAAATTCTATCAGAATCTATTTAACTTGGTTAGTTAATACGTTTGTTATCTTGATCACAATTTTGTATCCACTCATATCTAAAAATTTAGCGTTATATCTTTTGCCCAGACTTCTTAAATGGGACTTCAGTTTTAATGAACACAATAAGATCTACTTCAACCACAGTTTGGAAGATTTTTAAAATTTTCTAATATTCACTAAATTTTTCGACCAAAAATATCAAATCAAATACCTATTTTTTATTTTATATTATTCTAAAAATCAATTTTACATTCAAAATATCAACATCAATTTATATCACATCATACAACTATTTCAATTCAAAATTTCTACTATTCAAATCTCAACTCAAAATTCAAAACCCCAAACAAACACACCCTATAAGAAGGTCACTGATATAACAGGCGATTGCTTCTTGCATAATATCAAACGTATCCAAATACGTTGAGTGTGTTTCTTTTGTTGAAGTTTGGAGAAATTGGATTTGAGTTTGAATTTTAAGATGAGTTTGGATTTTTGTGTTTCTTTAGGTTTATAGATTTGGTTTGGATTTGAGGAATTTTTATGGATATTGATTTGATAGATAACGATTTTGTTGATTTAAAAGTGTAATATGTGAATTTATTAATTTTATTTTGAAAATAAAAAATATATATATAAAGAAATATTTTTAAAAATTTATTTTCCAAAAAAAAATTATTATTAATTTTTTATTTTATAATATATAATTTTAAATAAAAAATATAAAGTTAAAATAACAATTTCTACAGTTTTGTACGGCCACATATCGAAGCATTCTTCTTCTTCCTTCTCTCTTACAGTGTCAGCCTCCCTTTCTCCCCTCCACATTTTTGTCTTTTTTTTTTTCACATTTTTCTCTTCCTTCTTCTTTTTTTTCCACCCTAATTTCTTTTTAGGCTGCCCCTTCTCTCCATCATCTTCTTCCTTCTCCCATCTTCTTATTTTTCTTTTTTTGCTCAATTATTTTTTTTACTGCAGCCATCCACCATATCAAGAAATGGTGAAATATGGTGAAATTCAGATCTACCTTCTCCTCACGCAGAAAAATCTTTACATAAGTAAGGTAAAAAAAATTGCCGACAATTTTCCTTTCTATTTTCTCAAGACGAACGACCATGGCAAAATGAGTAAAGGGGCTTGAAATCGAATTTGAGTGAATGAGTGGAGGAGAAACCATGAGCAAACAGTGCTATAACCTAGTCTTCAAAATAAAAAACTAGGTCAGAACTGGTCGGACATAGGGGTAGTTTTGCGGGTCTTTTGGCATCTACAGTGTTGGCAGTAGATTCCGAAAACTCAAGGTTAAAGAAACACACCCGTACACATTCCGCCTGTAGTTGACCATAGAGCACACAACTTAGTTGGCTCGTACGATTAACCAATGCCAAATGCATAAATCCAATATGATTTATTGTTGCAGTATACAATATTGCTTGTGTAATCTTCTTGTTTCAAATAAGACATTAGAATAACAAATGTCACTTTATTATGATCTTCTCTTACGCAAAGAACCTGACCTGCCATCCTCAGAAGTTCGGCTCAATCTGTTTGACCATCGAAAAAGATAATTGTGTTAACACTTTGTTTGGCAGCTTTCTTTTCTTCCTCGATCATTGTACGCAGAAGGAAATATATATGACCTTCAAAAGTAGATAATAGGATCGAAAGCTGATCAGAAGGACTCATTTGATCAATAATGATTCCAGCAACATCTTTAACATCTTTGGCAAGATCATATATTAGCGCCTTGATAATATCCACCACTATAACAAGATATATTGGTGTTCGTATTAGGGATGTTCTAGTATATTCCGCCATGGGATGTGTCTATACTTTTATAACAGTCATAAACTTTTCTACTGAATCTTCTAAAAGGACCATTGGCTTCTCAGGAATCCTGGCGATTTGAATATTCGGTCCGGTCAAAAATTCATCATCATTAGTAAAGTGGTGATAGATGTTAACTTCATATGTGCACTGTGCTTCTAAACAATATATGTAGATGAAGAAGAAAAAAAAAGCCACGGATATGGATGAGTTTCTTAAATAAGATATTCATTAGGAGAAATAGAAGAAGAAGAAACCAGAAACAAATAAAGAATCTTAATTTTTATACGAATTACAAACATCTATCCAAAACACCCAAAACTTGGGTAGTAAAGGACACTTTTTCCTAAATTATTTTGATATGAGTCTCGACCCTCCATTTTCACCAATATAGTACTATTCAAAACCAAATAAACCGATTATTTATCCAAATTATGGAATTTCAAATCACCATACCATCATCTCACATACCATATCATAAGACTCAATCATCCCAAGTCGCTACTATCCCTTTTTCTATACAATATCATTTACCTCAAACTGAAACTCTTCATTTCTAAACTTGTAACAAGGCTTCAAGAACGTAACCAATGTACAATCAAAGATTGGACGACTGAGGAGGAAGTGGAATCGAAAACAGCTTAGTGCAACGTGACAACAAATGTACGTGATTGGTGGATAAAAAAAAAACAAAGATTGTGAGAGCGTGTTTGTGAGAAATTTATTGTTCTCATGGAAGACAAACACGAAATTAGCAAAGATTAAAAATAAGATAACTTCAAGTAGATGTGATAATCAATGGATGGAGATTCAATCACAATGCAATAAATAATTTTCTATTAAAGTTAATGTTGAATAGTCTAAAATTGTATGCTTCTTATATGAAAATAGTTTCCGAGTAGAAAAGAAACAAAAAATTCATATAATTGGATAACAAAAAAAAAAAAAAAAAAAAGAGAATCAACACAGCTCAAACTCATGAATGAAATATCCATGGTTGATCGTGTGGTAGAAGTTCCGTACAAAGATGACATTTGAATTGGTCAATGATTAGTTGTTGAAAAGTGATAGAAAAGACTTTGCGGTAATCATAAATTTCTAAGTACGACATGAGACTTTGATTCTAATTCAAACATCTTCACCATATCTACTATATTAAGAATCTCGTAAGGGTGAAAATGGTAACCATGGGTGACGAAGATTCGATTGCCTACAGCCGCACACCAATTGGAAGTCAACTGAACTCAAAATGGATAGAATGAAAGGTAAAGCACCATTTTTATAGGTTTCCTCACCTCCGGCCTTTCTCCTTGTTAACTTCTGCATCTGGGCTAAAATCCAAAGACACCGATTTTCGCCACTCCTCATAAATTTATCATCCATAGCTTCTTTTGTTGGTCTACCAGATAGTTTTTTGTATAGAACATTCACTCTATTTCAGTCTTAGTATGCGAAGTTAGTATAAAATTAGAAGTAAAGGGACATATATTTTCGATTTGTACTTTCTTGTTCTCTTGGATGTTAATGTTGAGATGATTATAGTGTTTTCGAATTTCCCTTGTAACTGGGTCTTTGTAGTCCGACCCAAATATTAAGCATGATTATCTATCTTTAAGGTAGAAAAAATTCTATTAGAATCTCTTTAACTTGGTCAGCAATGAGGTCCGTTATCCTGAACATAATTTTTTATCCACTCATCTGAAAATTCCGTGTTAATATCTCATGCATGAACTTCTTGAATGGAACCATCGGTTTTAATAAATACAACAAGATCTACTACAACCACATTAAGGTCACCGGTACAACGTATGATTGCTTTTTGCATAATATCGAAGGTATCCAAATATGTATACGTTTCACATGTTGCTAAACATAGCGTGCAACCTAGTTTGTTTATAGGATGAACCAATGCCAAATGCAGAAACCGAAAATGGTTTATTGTTAGAGTATCGCTAGTAAAATCCCAAAATCGTATATTACTTTTGTAACCTTTTATTTTCCTATTGGACATGAGAATGGAAAATTATCACCTTAGTTTGATCTCATTTCCGTAAAAAACTTGACCTATCATCCTCAGAAAAAAAAAAAAAAAAAAAGACAATTGTGCACAGAGGAAAATGTATTTTGGCGTTAGAACAAGATAATAGAACAAAAGCTTATCCGAGGGACTTATTTGATCAACAATGAATCCAACAAAATTTTTTACGTCTTTGATAGGATCATATCTTAGCACCTTGATAATATCCACCACTATAACAAGACCTATTGGTGCTCGTTTCAGGGATATTCTGTATATTCCGCTATGAAATGTGCCTTTACTTTTATAGGAGTCGAAAAACTTTCTACTGAATCTCTTAAAAGGACCATTGATTACTCAAGAATTCTAATGACTTGAATATTCAGTCCGGTCGAAAATTCATCATCATCAGTAAAGCGGTGATAAATGATAATTTCATATGTTCACTATGCTTCTTGACCAAAATGTGTAGATGAAGAAGAAGAAAAAACCATAGATATGGATGAATTTCTAAAATAAGATATTCATTAGGAGGAGTAGAAGAAAAAGAAAGAAGAAACAAAGGTATCCAATATGTATACCGTTCCACATGTTGCTGAACATAGCGCGTGCAGCCTAGTTGGTTCGTGGGATGAACCAATGTCAAATGCGTAAACTAGAGCTGGCAATTGGTCGATTCGTGTCGGGTTGAATACTTTAAACGGGTTGAATTACTTAACCCTAACCCGACCCGTTTATTATTGTGTCGGATTCGTGTTGACCCGTATATATGATTAAGTCAAATTTTTTATTCAAATTAAATTATTTTTTGTCATGTTATATCAGTTTTTATTAGTTCGAGTGTAATGTGTACAATGAATTAAGTTGAATTATTTAAATTTGAACTTACTATAAATTAATATATGAGAAAATCATTAAATTATAATTATTTTCCACCTATAATAAATATATTAATCAATATTAATATATTATAATTGGATTGTCGTGTTGGGTTTCGTGTCAACCTGTATACATAATCGGCTTAAAATCTTTGATCCAAATCCAATTATTTTGTGTCGAGTTCGTGTCAGGTTGTCGTGTTTGGTCAGTTTTTGCTAGCTCTAGCATAAACCGGATATGGTTTATTGTTACAGTATTCGGTAGTAAAATCCAAAAATTATATATTACTTGTGTAATCTTTTTGTTTCATATTAAATATTAGAATAAAAAATATCACCATAGTCTGATCTTCCTTTCCGCAAAACACTTTATTTTTCATCCTCAAAAAATATGTTTGACCATAAAAAAAGACAATTGTGTTAACACTTTGTTTGGTAGTTTCTCTTTTTTACTCGGTAATTGTGCACATAGGGATATGTATCTTGGTGTCAGGACAAGATAATAAGATCAAAAGCTGATCCGAGAGACTCATTTGATCAATAATGAATCCAACATCTTTGACGTCTTTGACAAGATTAAATGTTAGCACCTAGATAATATCCACCACTATAACAAGATCTATTTGGTGTTCGTTTCAGGGATGTTTTGTATATTCCACCATGGATGGTGCATTTTTATTTATAAGAGTCGAAAACTTTTTACCGAATCTCCTAAAAGGACCACTGGCTTCTCAAAAATGCCGGTGACTTGAAACATTCGGTCCGATCGGAAATTAATCATCATCAGTAAAGTGGTGATAGATCACATGTTAGCACCTAGATAATATCCACCACTATAACAAGATTTATTGGTGCTCGTTTCAGTGATGTTTTGTATATTCCGCCATGGATGGTACATTTTTATTTATAAGAGTCAAAAACCTTTTACCGAATCTCCTAAAAGGACCATTAGCTTCTCAAAAATGCCGGTGACTTGAAACATTCGGTCCGACTGGAAATTAATCATCATCAATAAAACGGTGATAGATGTTAACTTCATATGTTCTCTGTGTTTCTTGACAAAAGTGTGTATATGAAGAAGAAGAATAAACCATAGGTATTGATGGATTTCTTGAAGAATACATTAATTAGGAGAAGTAGAAAAAGAGGGAAAAAGAAGAAAACAAAAAATCTTAATTTTTATACGAATTACAAAATACATTAAAATTAATTTATGAAACCCTAAAAGTTGCCTTTTTTGTAAGAATGACCTATTAAACTGGCATCAACCAATTTTTAAATCAGATCGTCCATCAACAAAAGTGAGTGATGATGAAGAATCGTCGCCGTTGCCTCATTTAGTGTCAGACTGTCAGTAAAAAATTTAACGGTCAGGATTGAGTGAAAATATAATTGTTTATTTTTTCCTTACCATTGCTACTGCAGATATAACCGCTAAATCGCCCTAATTGTTGTAAATATTAATATAGGACTAAGGAATAGGAATATTAATCATCCCTACTGGTAATCACTATTTTGTATGATATTAATATTGTTATAATATAATTAGTGTATATATATATGTATATGCGGTAGGTGTAGTAATATTATATATTAGTATTTAATATATGTATATATGTATGTATATATAAATATGTATATAAGGTAGTAATGATGATTGATGTTGGGGAATTACAGTGAGAGAGAAAGAAACAATGCAAAATGAAGTGAATATATTATTTTGACAAAGGGCAGCTATATATATAGCAAATTGCACCGCCTTTTTTAATGGAAAGGAACAAACCGTTCATATAGCCAATGAAATTACACTACGCGTTGCATCCACACATGTATTTATTGTCCACGTATGAGCATCGTATAACACTTTCCCTTGGATGCTTTTATACAAAGAATGTGCCTCGTTAAAACCTTACTATGAAAAAATCCTGTGGGAAAAAATGATAGTGAAGGAAAAATAGTACATTATTCTTGTATTGATTTGCTCCCCCTGATTTGGATTTTTCTTGAGATCTTTAAACCGACGCATTCCAATTCGTTTCACGAATTTGTTGAATGTTGTTGGCTAATACTTTTATTATTATTATTATTATTTTTTTTTTTTATTTCTTTTCAAGTGGAAAAAGATTTTCCACAATCCATATTCGTTATATTTATTTTAATAGCTTCGGGTGTGATTGACATTATACTTTAATTTTTTTTCTAAAAAAAATATAGTAAAGTTTCATTCAAAATTTATTCAATAATAGTATATTTATATACATTTAAAAATTTAATTTTTTTTATAAAATTAATTTATATTTTATTTATTTGTATTATATTTTTTCTTTCACACAAATTTATGTTTACTTTTTCGTTTGTCATAGAAATATATATTTTTTTAGTATTCTTTCCATCCGAGTAAAAATATCTACATGACTGTAAATACAAAAATTTAATAAAAATATAATTAATAAATAATTAAAAAGTATAGTAATAAAGATAATTATTGTATAATATAAATAATCATAGATTAAAATTAAAATAAATAAATAATTTAATTAAAATTGTAGATTATAATTTATGAAATTAAAAATATATAATAATTTTTCAAAAAACAAAAAAGACAAATTATATTGGATAGATAATAATGAAAGAAGTAATGAACATTTTATTTGGGATAGGAAGAGTAAAAAAAATATTGTCGCTTTTATACTCTTTTACTATAAAAGAAAATTAAAAATTATTTTTATCAATTTTTTTTAAAAAATTATATTAAAATATATGGGTATAATTTTTTTATGGCGAGAGTATAAATTTTGAGGATGTTTGCCAAATGGCTTTTTGAAATGCTTTTAGTTTATTGAACAGCTTTTAGCTGTTTGTTTAGTTTTTTTGGTAAATTAGCTTTTTGAAATAGTTTTTTGGACCCAAAAAGCTAATTTTTGAAAAGCTAACTTACTCAGCGTTTTGAAATAGTTTTTTCAGTTAAAATTTTTTTATTCTCCTTAAAACTTTATTATGTATTTTACACAAATAAATATATTTTAATTATTTATTAATTATTTTAGAATATTTTATTATATTATAGTTTTACTTTTATAAATTTAAAATAATTAATTTTTATATATAAATTATTTTAATTATAAAATATATAAATTTATAAAATCAGCACAAAATAGAAAATATAAATATTAATAATTTATTTTATATTAAATTTACATTTTTATAAATTTTATACTAAAAATAAATTAAATTTATTGAAAATTATAAATATAATGAACTAATCGATAATTAACATAATAAATATATACATAAAAATTTTATTATTTTATATTTTACATTATTTTCAATAGAAAAAACTATTTATATTTTTCAATAAAAATATATTATTTTTTAAATCTAACTATAATATAAATAAAATACTATTTTACAACACTTTTACAATTTTCAATAACTAATAATAAAAAATTTTCAAACATTCTAAACTCAAAAGAACACAATTGAATATATTAGAAAAAAAATAAAATAAAAATATAATCGATTTTTATTTTATATATAAACAGCTAATATCAAACAGTTGTTTTACCAAACATTTTAATACAAACAGCTAATCAAATCAGCTAGTTAAATCAGCTAATTGAATCAGCTAACAGCTAACAGTTATCAGTTAATTGCCAAACGCGCTATTTATTTTTCCAAAAATATTTAGATTATATATATTTTATTAATATATAGTTAGTAAAAGAATTAAATATATATTTTAAATTTATTTTAACTATACCTAAATCAAATATTAATTAAATAAATAATAACTAAATTTCCAACTAAAAAACCTCTAAGATGTAACCAAAAGCAGATATGGGTATGTTTGTTTGGATGTTTTTGTTATGTAATATGTACGTAGTAAACACGAAGTGACTACGTGATACTTTTGTATGCTTTTTCTTTTTATTCCTATCAAGGTCTCGACACCTATAAATAGATGTTGAATGCTGGAATCAATATACACAAGAAATCACACAAATCATTTACCCTCTCTCCTCTCTGTATTAACTGCTCTATCTCTCTGCATTAACTCCATGCGGCATATACATACATTCTAATATAGAATATAATATAATTATAATCTCTCTCTATAATTATACATATATACATAAATATATATATATATTATATAAGCACAGCACACCCGTACACATATACATATATATTACACTTACTATTATATTATTATTATTATTATTATTATTATTATTATATAACAGTTTTGATTTTGTTTCAATTATTTTTTGAGCGGATACTATGTGTTTAACTAAATTTATTAATATTTTTTAAATATATTTAAAATTAATAAATTATCTAAAAATAGAAATGGATAATCTTTGATAGGATGGACAAAAAATGAAAATGCCTCATCTCTGCCGACGAATGACCTTATCAAATTTTTTTTATTTTTATATCATTTTTCAAATAAATAAATATTTTTATTCATATTTAAAATTTTATATATTTTTTTTATATAAAACTAATTTAAATTAATTATAAATAAATATATATTTTATATTTGTATTATATAAAATTTTATTATCAACCAAATATTATTTGTATTGTATATAATCTATTGAGATATAAAACGCTAAAAATTAAACACATGTTCTAATATTCTTATCATATATATTAATTCATTATTTTAAAATACTAATAATACTATTCATATAAAAAATAATATCATAACTTATTATTAATAATTTACTAATCTACACTATTTAAAATATTGTATTCCTAATCAAACGGATCAACTTACCCAAGATGAAGATAGTACTTATTTTTTATTTTTATATCACATTAAAAATTATTTACATCTAAATATCATATCATATCATATAACCAGAGGCGGAACCAGATTGGGATGAGAGGAGGGGCTAATTTTTTAAATTTCGAAACGATCAAAATCTATTTATTATCCAATAATTTTATCAATGGAGTTATCATATTTAAAAAATATTTCAAAATATCAACTTACAGTAACAACTACATATTACAAGATGAATTTTGTATTATATGAAATTGATAAATAGTAAAAAAAATTATTAAAAAAAAATAGCTTTTAAAAATATCATCTCCTATACATTTGATTGAGAATTTTTTGAAAATTTTTCTTTTTTTTTAAATTATTATTTCTTAGTTTTTTTCATATCTATTTTTATAGCATCAAAAAATTATTATGATATAAACTTTTTATTATTCAAAATTAAATTTTCACATAAATACTCTATCAATTTTTAACTATTTTTAAATTTATTTATTATTTTTTATATTATATATTATAAAATAAAAATAAAAATAAAAAATTAAAAGGAGTGGGGTAGGGAGGGGGGTTGAAGCCCCCTTGCCCCAAATACATCCGGCCCTGCATATAATTTAATTATTAATTTTTGGGTAACAATCTGTATTTTTGCAGTATATTTAATTATTAATTTTTGTTTAATTTGAAACTTTACATTAGCACTAAAAATGTCCATATTTGTATGTTACTCCATTTCTGTAGAGAAAACATTTATAGTCACTTTTTACACATACATTAAGGAATAATACGATTTAAATTATAAAGATATTAATGTTTGTTTGTTTTGTGTTTAAGTTTGACGAGATTTTCTTTTTTCTTTTTTAAATTTCATATGGAATATAGAAAAATTTTATAAATAATATAAAATTTATGAAATATATTAATATTTTTAGAAAAAGTTAATAAATATTTTTGAAAAAAAAAAAGAATACACCATTAGTGTTAGATGGAAAAATAAAAACATTTTTATTTTTTTAAAAAAATAATTATTAAATATTATTATTGTAAATAAGTTTAGGAGATACTATTTTCGTCCAAATAATAAGTATACATTTACTTTTGGCGTGGAGTTTAAAAAATAAATGTATTTCAATTATAGTAGGTAGGTAAAAGTAATATAATGACATTTTTGCCCTTGCTTTTTGGTATAAAAGTAATGATGTGATGTAAAGTAAGAGTATTTACGAAAAAAAAGTTAAGTATTTAATGAAATGGTTACTTTGAAATTGGACGTCCTAAAATAGAAATATATATATTTTGTAACTGGATGGATGAAGTATTATTTATGATAGATCGATAAATAAAAGAATATATTTTTATCTTGGATTTTCTTTTTTCGTTTTATTTTTTTTATCTTAGTATTTAAAAATTTCAAAGTCAAAATAAGAAATTATATTATGTTTTGAGTTACCATATATATCTAACATATATATGATTAGTGATACGGATGACTATACTAACTATTTTTTCTACTCCTTTGTTTTTTTTTATTATTTGTAAATTTGTTGTTCTTTACGATTATACTGATTTGTGAATTATAGTATTTTAATGTCCAAAGATGTTTTTTTATTTTTTATTTTTATTTTACTCTTAGCAAATTTAAAATTTTCACCGATTGAGAGAGGTATTCCTCTCGTACCGTACAAAAGTTTAAAGTTGAATATATATTTACTTGTATTGGAATTCTTTTGATAGGATTTGGGTCTAAAAACTCGAAAACATATCATTTTGTAAAGAATTTAATTTTATGTTATACAAACTCAAAAAAAAAAAAGTATAATTTTTTTTTTAAAAAAAAACAAATATAGGATTATGGATTATAACACATCAATTATTTTAATATTATATTTATTATAGAATGATTGACTAGAGGATGACCGATTATGAGTATATTTATTTTTTCTTTATATTATATTGTAATTAAAATGGATGTATTTAAAAAATAATTTGAATATTTATAGCATTTTGTTCAGAAATTATTTTTAATTAAATAGAAAATATTAATATATTAGCGGTGCTCGTTGCCTACGCTGTTATCGTTAATTCCAATATATGAGAGAAATAAAATTAGGAATAATCTGAGGGGCGGATCTGAAAAATATAATTCATCAGTGAAACACAAGAAGCTAATTAAGCTTATGAAGTCGTTGTTTTCAATCTATTTTTATATTTTTTAATGAAATATTTATGTTGAATGAATGAAATTGTAATAACAATGACAATAAGATTTTAGAACAGATAAACATGTGACAAATATATTTTTATATCCTGAATAGTTATACTATGGGTATAAGTAAATAAATTTCAACTTGAGCGGCAGGTGGTATCGGTGATTCCCATTTTTTGGGTCTCAAAGTATCAACACATTGGCAAAAAAGTATCAATATATTACACATATTCAATATATATATATATATCATTATCGGTGATACCAATTGATTTGGAAGGTCAAAATTAAGAATACATTGAGAGACTTGTAATTTTTTTAGGTATGAGTATCCAATTTTGGGGTTAGGGGGCTATCGGTAATTCCCTTTTTGGGAGTTTTGTAACTGTGAAAGCTAAGGGATTCAAATTAGATTGATAAATTTAAGAAACTATTTGGGGTATCATTTAGAAATATTTGGCCTGTGTTTTAATAATTATTATTTTCCTCCCCAGTGTAATTTTCGAAAGTCGTCGCTAAATAAATATTCATCAGTAAAACACATTATTTGAGATTGAAAAAAAAAAAGATGAGCGTGAAAAATTGTAATATTTTGCATAACATTTAACAATAAATTACAAAATCATTATATTTACATATTTTCCAGATATATGTATTCATACATCATGACATTTGCTTTCGATGGAAAATATAAGGAATACATTGGAAGGATGGAATTGTAAAGGTATAAGGAAAAAAAATTGGGTTTAATCTGAGGTGGTATCAGGGATACCCAACGATGGAGTTTTGTGAGTGTGTTGTTTATCGGTAATGCGAAATGCGGGGATGGTTTTTCCTCAATGCGTTCGTCGAACTTCATTTTAAGGATCATCCATATAAATTAACTTATATTCATCGGTGAAGCTTGTTTCTTGGGATGACGCAAAATAAGAATCAATTGTGACAATTATACTTAGTTGCGTTGAAGCATAATAGAATTTTTGTAGACGCTTAGATCTGCCTTGTCGTTCCTATCCACGCTGATATAAGCTAAAATTTGTCCATCGTCCCAAGAAATATATTTTAATTTTATCTGAGATCCATGGAATTTTATGGATTGATTTGGTTAAATAGAGAGGGGAATCAAAATAAGTGAATTTAGATCTAATTTTGTGTCGAAATAAATTGTTTATTTTAGAAGACTACATAAAAAGGAAAGGAAAAAACGTATACTTTAGTGAACCATTGTAACATAATATTTTAATTTAGAAATATCTCAATGTTTTATTTGACGATTATAGGCCATTGCGCATTGCCATTAGTGGAATTTTGACTGTGAGGTGATGAAGATTAAATTTGAGAGGCCGGACAACAGAAGAGTAAATTGAAGAATTAAGGAACTTTTGACGTATTACTTTGAAGTATTACTTTATATAAATAAATGTAAATATTGATGACTAAATAAAACCTTATGAATAAAAATTATCCTGACCATTCTCCATCGGTGATCTTTTCTTCACAAGAATTATTCACTTCTCCATCGAACGTCCTTTGCATTTTCCATAAGTGATTTTTCCTGACAGATACTATAAACTTCGCCATCAGTGACTCCTCACTTTCTTCATCGTCGGCAAGTCAAACGATTAAAAAAGATTAAAAAATGTGTTTAACTATTTGGATATGAAATATTCATCGGTGATGCTTGTTTTTTTTGTGACAAAAAATAATATCAATTGCGACAATTAAACTCAGTTGCGTTGAAACAGAAAGACATTTTTTAAACGCTTAGATTTGCCTTGCCGTTCCTGTCAACGCCGATATATAAACTAAAATTTATGCATCGTCCAGAAAATATATTTTAATTTTCTCTGAGATCCATGAAATTTTAGGGATTGATTTGGTTAAATAGAGAAGAGAATCAAAATAAATGAATTTATATCTAATTTTGTGTCGAGATAAATTGTTTATTTTAGAATACCATATGAAAAAGAAAGAAAAAATCGTATACTTTAGTGAACTATTGTAACATAATATTTTAATTTAGAAATATCACAATGTTTTATTGGATCGAAATCAAGCGGCTCCACAGACAAATTATGTTCTACAAACACTTTCTACAAAAACATAGAACTCAAAAGAATATTCACATACATAAAGTATAAATAAAAGGACTAAATTAAATTTCAATTCAGGTTCCATGGCCACTTGCATTAAACTAACAAAAAACGTGAAAGAAAAATGCTAAATCATTAAATAAATAAAAAAAAAGGATAAATTCAGTAGATACTGATGCCGGGGAGGAGACCTGGTGATGAAGTAAAAAATATTGGAGAGCTAATCTTTGGATGGGTGAGGAGCGGATTCCTCGGCCTTAGCTAGAGCTCCACCTCCTGCCATTTGTTATTTTACTTTTATTCTAAAATGAAAATTAATGATTAAAAATGGGAGAAAATCGTCAAATCGGTGCCAAAAAAATGGTTTAACAACATTTGGATGAGAGTATTTAATTCATGTGAAGATGAAGCTACGTGACACAATCTTATTTGGTGGCACAGTTAGGAGATGAGTATTTTATTCGTCTGATAAAAAGCTTGCACAATCTTATTGGTGGTACAGTTAGGAGGGGAGTATTTTATTCGTATGGAGACGAAGTTACGTGGCACAATTTTATTGGTGGTACAGTTAGGAATGGAGTATTTTATTCGTGTAAAGACGAAACTGCGTGGCACAATCTTATTGGTGACACATATTCGTGTGAATTTAAACTGTCAGTTCAATTTTATCTATAACTTTCCATTCTTCGTTACTCTTCTCAAATTCAATTTTCTCCACCATGGCTTTCTTCACAAAAATGGAAGTGGTCCTTCGTTATCTAAATGAAGTTTGTAAGATCAACTTCTATCTGCCTGCAGACAAATTTAAGCATCCGCTTCCTGAGCTCAACATTTACGATGCAGAACAATAATTTTGGAATATTTTCCCCGATCTCGGCCTCAACGACGAATTATGTTTTTGTAAGTAAATGCGATGGTGATTTGAATCATCTTCAATCAACAATGAAGCTGCCACGTGCCCTAGTTGACCAATATGGCTATCCAGTGTGCGACATGTATGATATTTTATCTATCGAGTTTGCCAATGGAGGTTATACCGATTCAGAGGATTTATGGTGGGAAACGAGGTTAAAGATTACTCTAAAGATGATTCCTAGAATGTTGTCCTATATTCTGTTTGGCAAAAACATCTTAGGACTCTCTCCTGGCATACGTATAATCCTCTTAGAAACAGTCATTGTATCGATATTCATACTTTTCTGAAATATCTTCTTGATGCAGACAAAGTTCCTTGGCTTTATAAAGACGGTTGATTCAGTACGAAGATGATGATGATATTCCTTCACCTCATCGCTCTACTCTATTATACTCTACTGAGTTGTCTTGTTGTAGGATATTTGTTCGATATATAGGATTTTTGTTCGGTATTGATATCATGTCAATTACTACCCCTGCTATATCATTGTTTTTTTTTTTAATAAGTACTTGAAGTGATTCTCATTAAGTAATAATAAAGAATCTGTTGAAATATTTTAGATATTCAGTTTTAGATTTAGTAGATTTATATTTAGATTTGATCTTATCCATAAATTATATTACTTATATTTGAGTCTATCAAGTATGTTTTATATTGCCTATATATAGGCTCCTTATTTTGATGATCAATAAGACAATCTTATTATTTTCCCCCAAAATTTCTAACATGGTATCAGAGCCAGGTTTTCTCATGCCATAGATATAGCTTACCAACCTGCATTTCTCCGGGTACATTCAACATGGGATGTACCTAGAGGTCTCTCAATTTTGAGATTTTTTCTATAGTTTCTAGCCCTTTCTTTTTATAATTTTGATTTTGTCTTTAGTCCTGATTTTGTTTACTTTTGAAGTCATAACTGGGCATCGGTCTACAATCCATCTGTTGCGTTTCTCCAGTGCCATTATTTTCGACTCCATCTTGAGTGCCGTTATTTCCGACTCCATCGAGAGTCATGTTACTCCATCGTGAGTGCTATTATTTTCGACTCCATCGAGAGTCTTGTTACTCCATCGTGAGTGTCGTTATTTTCGACTCCATCGAGAGTCCTGTTACTCCATCGTGAGTGCCGTTATTTTCGACTCCATCAAGAGTCTTGTTACTCCATCATGAGTGTAGTTATTTTCGGCTCCATCAAAGAGTTCTTTTATTTCCGACTCCATCGAGAGTCTTGTTGTTTTCGACTCCGTCGAGAGTCCCGTTGTTTTCGACTCTAATGTAGTTGAGAGCATTATTTCTGGCATTAATCATCATCGTCACCATCAACTGGATTTTCGCTAGGAACTTCTGGATTCCAATCATCTGCTGCGGCGGCGGCAACGACAAACAAGCAACTGTTATTTTTATTTGCGTCTTTTACGTCTGTATTCAACTTTCTTATCAAACTCAAGTTGGTTTCTGTTATACCACTTGAGTTTGAGGGGAGATGCTGAGATATTTTAGATATTCAGTTTTAGATTTAGTAGATTTATATTTAGATTTGATTTTATCCATATATTAGAATACTTAAATTTGAGTCTATCGAGTATGTTTTGTAATTGCCTATATATAGGCTCTTTATTTTGATGATCAATAAGACAATCTCATTATTTTTCCCCAAAATTTCTAACAGAATTGAAACATGGTTTTGGATTTTTTGTACATTCTTAATTTCTTGTAATAATAAAGAATTAGATCCTTGTTTTTATACATTCGAATGTTCTACTGGTTGGTATATGTTGTTCTATGTTAGTTTGATTTTCAGACTTTCTGACTTTGCGGTAAGTTTAGTTTTTATCCTTGGTTTTTGTTAGCATTGGAATATTGATCCGTTTATATTCTATCCAGTAATCATACAATGGTTTTTTTGTGTTTTTTTTATAACGTGAGAACTTGAAGCCACTACTCATCGAGTGCGCTCTGGATAAATCACTGGCCGAATCTAATACCATGCAAATTAGACCCGACAAAAAAAGTGATACTAAGCAAATCATGTTTGGCAAATAGACTTGGAAGTGTAAGAGATTTTATATATATATTGTATGTTTGATTCTAAGGTTAATTTATTCATATATGCATTTCAATTAGTATATATATATAAGAAATAGGTTAAGAGGTTATTATATACTTAATCTGTCATTTAAATTTGTATCAATTTTGATTGTAAAAATTTTAAGAAAAGTAAAAAAATGTATTATTTTTTACTAAAAATAAAAATAAGAATAGTTTTAAATGAAAAAAAAAGTATAAATTTAAACAAAGGACTGTGTAATAAACAGTATCACAATGTAGATAAAAATAATGGCATATATATAAATCTTTTCATCCAATCAAATTATTGTTGTGAATGAAAGACATTTAACATTTATTTTTAAGAAAAGTCATAATAATAATCACAAACTTCCGTACAATCTTGGATTATTGTTGAGAATAAAAAATAAAAATCCAAATAATAATAATAATAATAAAAAGAGTGAGAGACATGCAGTCTTAGAGGCTAAGGAAAGAACAATTCTTGTGTGTCCGCAATCCCGATGGGTCAATTCACATCAACATTTTTTGTTTTTAAATTTAATTTATTATTATTTTTTATATATATAAATTTATTAGTTAGTCGTGCATGACAGCTCCATGCAACTATTGTCCTCTACCACTAACTACATCCATATTAGATATTACTTCACTTTCTCATACACTATTATTATTATTCCTTTCCGTTCCAATACAATAGTTCTGTTTACTATTTTTGTCCATTTCAATACAATAGTTCTATTTACTATTTTTGTCCATTCCAATACAATAGTTCTATTTACCATTTTTGTCCGTTCCAAAACAATAGTCTCATTTTCATAAATAATTATATCACTATAAAATTACCCTTACTTTTTCATTATTATTACACAATTGTCACTACTTTTTATACTAATACACTCACAAGGGCAAAAAAGTCTTTTAATATACTTTTTACCCACTATCAATATAATATAGATATTCTTTAAATTTCGTGTCGAACACAACTCAAACTATAGTTATGAAACGAAGAGAGTATTATTAACTATTTTTAATTATATAAGGAAAAGGGAAAAAGGTCGTACAAATGACAAACTGACTGATTGAAATTATATTTAATATTAATATTTTTATTTTTAATTTTGTACTTATTTTCTTTATAATAGATATAAAATAAACGGATAAGATGAAGTATTAGTGTTGTTTGGAATTTTATTTTATTTTCTATTTTAAAGAAAATACATTCTTTTTTTTATAGAATATTTAAAAAATCAAACTATAAAATAATACAATTTCATTATTATTAAAAGAAATTTGTTAGTGAGAATTTATTTTTTATTGTTTATGTCATTTGAATGACTAGTAGAAAATATATATATATATATATATATATATATGTGTGTGTACGCAGCTGTCTTTTCTATTGCCACTATATTACGTTGTCTTCTAATGGCTAAAAATGTGGATGTGTTAGTTGCGTATTATTATTATTATTATTGAAATATTTTTTTGAATGCATTATTGAAATATTTGTGTGTTGTTTTGCGGTGTTTGTGTATTTTTGTTATTATTTTGGGGTATATTGTATAATTTTATTTTTTAAAAAAATGATATGCAATTTTATTTTTTTGAAAAATTATGTATAATTTTATTTTTGGAAAGTGATATAATTTTATTTTTTAAAAATAATGTACAATTTTATTTTTTTAAAAGTGATATATAATTTTACATTTCGAAAAGTGATATATAATTATATAGTTTTTTAAAAATAATGTGTAATTATATATATTTGGGTTATATTGTAAAAATAAATTAAAGTTGGAGTGTAATTTATAAATATAAAAAGTTATATAAAATAATATAAAAGAGGAATATATAGATAATATATTTTTTAGAGTGAAAAATTGAAATTTATGGTTGGAGTAAAATTATTGTAAATCAACTGCATTTTTACTGTAGCTACTGAAAAACGAAGGAATGGGTTGGAGATATCCCTTGTATTACTGTAAACAAAAATAAGTTTTAAATGAAATATTCAATAGATTGAATAGTTTAAAGACGGCTGAAAATAATTGCGAATAAACAAACTCTAATAAACAATTATAATTTTAATTTTTTTTTTCTTTTACTTCAAATCTCATATTTTTACTATTTAAATTTTATGTTTTTGAAAATAATATATATATATATACATTTTTCTTTTCTCACAAAATATCTTATCATATATTATTTTAATTTCAAACACAAACCAAAATATTCCCAAATAAAACACATACCATATATTAATTGATTCACCTAATCCAATTTCTCCTCTCTCTCTCTACATATATGTATACATATATATATAACTATTTTGTTTGTATATTCTTTTTGTCATTACGATCATTAGTTTAATATACATGTCAGGATCCACCATGGTGCACTTTTCTAACATCATTCTTACACTAAAGTTGGTAATTTACAAACGTGTTTGAAATTGAGATATATAGTACTTAAACTTTTAATCCATAGATTAAACCATCGTAATCACACTAATTAATAGTCTGTAAAT
Source organism: Andrographis paniculata (assembly GCF_009805555.1). Taxonomy (NCBI): domain Eukaryota; kingdom Viridiplantae; phylum Streptophyta; class Magnoliopsida; order Lamiales; family Acanthaceae; genus Andrographis; species Andrographis paniculata. Next base: position 2,584,125 of record NW_026137513.1, on the reverse strand, counting down.
CACACTAATTAATTACCTGAAAAGTGTTAAGAAGTAATCCGAACTTTCAACCTAAAATTAATTAGTGACAGGTAAAATGACCCTTCACCCTTATAAACCAAGAGAGTTTTCACATTTTTTTTTCTAATATGGGACATAATCAATAAAAAACCACTTAGGATGTGATATTGTAGTTACCGACTACCATACTACACAAATTAACCCGACCACCATATCACACAAACTCGACCACTTTTGTCAGGATTAGTGACATTTAGAATTGTGAATGTATTGATAATCGATGAAAACACATAAAAACATACCCGGAATAAGGTTTAATCCATTACATTATCATTTGGAGCATCAAACCTTTGCACAAACAATGATGATGATGACGATTGATCCATCAAAGTAACTAATAAACATCTTAAGAAATTTTATTTTATCAAAATGCAATACAAAACCCTAATCATGGAATTTAGGGTTTTCCCAAACAAAAAAAAATCAAGAAAACCAAGAACATGAAAGCTGCAAGGAGCCAAGCAGTGCTTCTACATTTACATATATATATATATATATACTATTCATCCTCTGTCATTCTCCATTAATTTGGCTTCGAACAACCTTTGCTTGTTAACCCTTGCAATAAAATCTTCGACTCTTTTGTTCAACTCTTCTCTATCCATATTACAATCATCTCTGCATATCTTCTTCTCTCCCAACTCATGTTCACTCTCCCTCTTCACAAAGTCACTCTCACTCTTGCAACTTCTCATCCCCTTTCGACTCTCTTCGCGACTCCTTGCGACAAAACCCTCAAACCCTCTTGATGTCCCTTCCTTCTTCTTCAATTTCTTCTTCATCTTCATTTCCTCGCTATGATTTTTATCCTCACCATTTCCGCGGTTCTTTTCTTGAAAATTCAACGTCGGCGCAACCCCATTTGCCATCTTGTAATGGTCCTCGTGGTGGCGAAGATTTCCACGGCTTCTTGCGACATACTCATCGTAGAGATTTGAGGTAGGGGGCTTACACGAAAGCCCTTTCACCCTCGACTCTCTTATGACTACCAAGACAATGAGATTAGCCACAATGAAAGACCACTTGGCATCCAACAAAAATGAAACATAACTCAAAAGATCGCAACAAGACAACATTTGATATACAAATGACGGGAACCAAAAGGGATATGTAAACAAGGCACAAGTAATCAAAGATGTGAGGGAGTAGAGAACAAGATTGTACAAAAACTTGGCCCTCTTGTATCTCTTCATCGCCTCGTCAACCTTTTCTCCTTTCATCGAATACTCCTTGGATGTAAAAGTTCTATCCGAGAATCAACTCAGATCGAAACAAGGACAAGGATGAGGACGAGGATAAGGACTAAGAGTACAAGTGGTTGAGATTTCAAAATCATGCTCAACAAGGATTTGTTCCTTCCATGAAAAGAGCAAGAGAGTGTTGGGGTTACTTATATAGTTGTCTTGTGGGAAAAAAGTGGGATATTTTGGTGGGATTCTCACGTACACATACACACAATACTTGTTTCTTTGATTGAATTATTTTTTAAAAAAAAGTTGATGCCAAAGTCATGTGTGCTTTTTGAAAAGCATTATAAGTTGTGTGTGTGTGTGAGAGAGAGAGAAAAAAAAAAAAAAAGGGGATTGGGGCATTAAGGGGGGATGAATAGTACAAACTTAGGTGCTTTGGTTTTTGCCTTTCTATGTGCTATATATTCACCATATGGTTTTTGTGCTCTTTCATGCTACTTAGGGTTTTCCTTAATGAGGTTGGTCTCTTGGACTTAGTAAAACTAATGATTATTATTATTATTATTGAATGTATGTGTAAAAGACCTTTCAAAGTTTAGCAACAAATATACTTTTACAAGAATGATAAATAATATTTCTTCCACCGGCTAACAATAAGTAGATTTTGTATCAAACTACTTTATTATTTTTAACACGCATTAATCTTTACAATCTAAAAAAAAAAAATTGGTTGTTTGGGAGTTTGAATATTGAGTTGGGATTTGAATCCTAAAATTTTTGAATTGGAATAGTTATATGATGTGATATAAATAGGTGTTGATGTAATATTTTGAATGTAAAATTAATTTTTAGTACAATATGAAAAATGAAAAATAGGTATTTGATTTGATATTTTTGGAGAAAATATTTTTGATAAATAATAAAAATCGGTTGAAATTCTTGAGCGAACACACCTTAACGGTGAAACGAACAGACCCTAAAGGTATTTTAGTTTTTACATACTTATATTATATTTATGTATTTATAGATAACAGACCAAGAATTTTAATTTTACACTCATATATATATATATATAGCTACTGTATAGGGGAAAATGTAATTTTGATTTTGTAATAATATTATATTATTCTAGTCCATTAAAATCAGAGCTAGCAAAAATAAACATCGTCTAAAAATTCGATATGAATATAGCTCAAAAAATCAGATATGAGTTTAAAATTTAGGCCCAGAATAATTATGAGCCGAGTTGGTACGTCCAATTGAAAAACCGTGCCTATTAAAATCGGATCATGCTGGCCCGGCTCAATTTATCAAAATGTCATAAAATATATTAATAAGTACATGGTAATATAAATATAAGTATAATAAAATTAAAATAAACTAAATGTAGCTCCATAATTAGTCTAATGTTCAATTTGCATGCAAAAGGACTATATATTGTCTTTCTCCTACTCTTCGTTTAGCCAGTTTCATCTTCTATAACTACAAACTATCAAGAAAATACAATAAAATTAAAGTAAATTCATATGTTTTTTCTAAAAAATGAATAACAATATTGGTTTGTTTCTTTGGAACTAAATTTTGATTTTATTTTTTTTTGAATAATTATTTATATATTATATTTTTGCAATAAATTAAATAATGTATTTTTATATGAAATCACAAAAGTTGTATATATATTAAAGGAAAAAAAAAGTATGTTAAACTTCAAAAGAGTCGTAGATAGTTCAATACCATTTTTGAGATAAAATAATACACTTTTTAATGCTTTGGATTCAACTCATAAAGGTCTTTGACTTGAAAATAAATTTGACAAATTTCATATCAAAATGGCACTCGACTTCCAGGTTCATTTAATCATATGAGGCAATAATTACTAAGCAATTTTTCAAAAAAATAAAAATAAATTCACTATTAAGAAAAAAATCGAATTCCATCACCTTTTTTATAGTTGTGGAGATAAATAGAAATATTTACGCATAGTCGTATAGATAGTAGATAAATAAAATGAACATGAATATATATAAATATATATATATATACTGAGGCGGAATCAAACGGTCACGAGAGAGGGCTAATTCTTCAAACTTCGAAAAGAACATAACTTACTTATTATTCAATAATTTTATAAATGAAATTACCATTTTTGAAAAATCTTGCAAAATGTTAATATAATTAAGGCAACAACTATATATTACCATATTAATTTTTTTATTATATGAAATTGATAAATAAAAAAAAATATTAAAGAAACTGGCTTTAAAAAAATCATCTCCTATTTATTTGATTGAGAGTTTTTTAAGGTTATTATTATTATTATTAGTTCTTACTTTTTTTTCATATTTATTTCTATTACATCAAAAAATTATTATAATTTAAATTTTTTATTATTTAAAATTTAAAATTCAAAATTTAAGATTTCAAATAAACACTAATAAATTTTTAGTCATTCTTTAGTTTATTTTTATCAATTTTTTATATTATATATATAATAAAAATAATATAAAAATAAAAAAAAAACAATGGGTGGGGGCGGGGGAGATTATCTAAGCTCTAACCTTTCGGAATTTCAATTTCAATATTTTTCGTGATTTTCTGTAAAATATATTATTGAATGTTGTAAAACATCACACTCAAATCACTACTCAATCAAAACTCAAAAATAAGTAAAAAAAATATTAAATTAAATTTCAAAATTAAGACGCTCTAGTATGAGTATTTTTATTTTGATTAAAATGTTTTAAGTTTTGAAATATGTACTAGTGAAAATAATTGTTAGATATAACAATTAAGAAATAAAATATTGTTGATGGAATAAAATAAATGACTTTGAGAACATAATAAAAAATATTCTATTATATATTCCTTTCATTCGAAATAATTATGTTATATTTTGTTTTTGTTGTTCGGCTAAACTTATGCATAATTAATTTATTTATAGTAAATAATTTTATCTATTTAAAATTTTATTAATAAATAATACTAATAAATTTGTTAGTATTTTTTCTAATTACTCAACTACTTTATTACTATCTTTTAAATAAATTTCATATAATACTCCATTTTACTTTTTATTTTTTATTTTTATATTAAAATATTATTATTTTTTAATTTTTGTATCCGGATATTGTGGCATAAATAATCCAGACATATGAAGTATTTTTTTTATTCTCTCTCCATAAATATATATATATATATATGTATATTTCCAATTCAAAAACACCACGATTATTCCAACAAAATTCAAATTTCGAAAGGAATTTCAAAATTATAACAAAAGTGAAAGTACAAAAGTAGTAATAACAAAAACAAAAAATGAAGTTGGAATTAAGTAAGGGGAACGTGCTCAATAATTTTTATTTTTGTTTTTATATTTTTATTTATTATTATTATTTTTTTTTGAATAATGTGGTAGCCCGCAGCGTATACCCGAAAAGTACGCACTGACTAAAAGACACAGAGTTGCTTAGGAAAAGATGATTACATATATATTCACTTTATTTTAGTCGCTTTCAATTAATTACTAAATTAAATTAATATAATTAATTATGACACATATCAAACTATAACTGTTACGTACGAAATTTAGAATTAGGTTAAAAGCCCAAGGTAAAAAGAATAGTGGGCCTGGCAATAGAGTTGATTGAACTGACTGAAGGGCACCATGAGGAAATCAAGGAAAATAGGTTTATTACCAAGGAAAGTCTTCAGGTCGGTAGGTCCTCAAGACGGAAGGTCATCAGGACGGAAGGACCTCAGGTCGGTAGGTCCTCAAGACGGAAGGACCTCAGGTCAGAAGGTCTTCAGGTCGGGAGGTCCTCAAGGCGGAAAGACCTCAGGTCGGAAGGTTTTCAGGTCGGGAGGTCCTCAAGACGGAAAGACCTCAAGTCGGAAGGTTTTCAGGTCGGGAAGTCCTCAAGGCGGAAAGACCTCAAGTCGGAAGGTTTTTAGGTCGGGAGGTGTCCTCAAGACGGAAAGACCTCAAGTCGGAAGGTTTTCAGGTCAGGAAGTCCTCAAGGCGGAAAGACCTCAAGTCGGAAGGTTTTTAGGTCGGGAAGTCCTCAAGGCGGAAAGACCTCAAGTCGGGAGGTTTTCAGGTCGGGAGGTCCTCAAGACGGAAAGACCTCAAGTCGGAAGGTTTTCAGGTCGGGAAGTCCTCAAGGCGGAAAGACCTCAAGTCGGAAGGTTTTTAGGTCGGGAGGTGTCCTCAAGACGGAAAGATCTCAAGTCGGGAGGATTGGCAGTCGGACCCATACTATTGTAGATTGGCAGTCGGGCCAAAAGAGCGGAAGGTTTGTGGTCGGCTCAAAGAGTGAAATATAAGGATAATTTTGGTCTGCTGAGGACGCGTGTCAGCGTGAGAAGGGTTGGAAGACGGTTTGGAAGGAGACGTTGTAACCGTTCGGGTGACGGTTTTCGGTACGGTTTCCCAGAGAATATTTAAAGGCTTGGATAATCATTTGGCAAGGCATCTTCAATCAACTTCAACAAAGCAAAGTCAGATTTGGGGATCACCACTTTAAATTTCAGTCTTTTATTTTCCAGTTTATTTTCTGTACGTTACAGTGTTTAGAGATTCCTAATCTCAGGCACTAATTAATCAAGTTTAAGGATATTTTTAATATCTTTGAATTTTACTTTATTTTTGTTGAAAAATTACATCAACAAATTGGCGACCACAGTGGGAGCAAGGCAAAATTGCTCATTCCAATTCCGGCGATAATTACATACGTCTAAGATCCGGCCGTATCATCGGAAGGGTCCATATGGCAGGTTCACAACCTCAATCATCGTCGGCACCGGTGGGAGAATCCGTTCCACCACCTAATGTGCCAAATGCCGGGGAAATCCCACAACCACCAACAGATTGGTGGTCTTATGTTCAACAAATGTTGCGTGAGCAACAAACGAACATGTTGCGTGAGCAACAGAGTATGATGCAGACCATGATAGATCAAGCACTGTCTAGGGTTAGTCTTCAACCCACTCAAACTCCACCAGGAGTATCACCGTCCAGACTACAGACAAATTTCGCAGGGCCATCATTCGTGGATAGTGCATTTCCAAGTGCCACAAATCCCAACCGAATGGATAGGGGAAAGTCTCCTCTAACTTTTCCAAACACTGTTCCACTGGGACCAAGGGTTACCAATCCGCAGACGAACAATATAAGGGAGGACAGGCCTGAAGGATATATACATGATCCTATTCATATTCCTGTGCAGGATCCGTTCCATGTTCCTGATCATCAACGCTTTCATGTAGATCCTGATGAGCTTGCACATATATTAAGGGATCAGTATGGATTAACTCCTCAGATGGCTAACCGCCCTGCATATCAGAAACCTTTCCCAGAAAGGGTCATTAATGAACACCCTCTCCCAAGGAATTATCGACCACCCGATTTTCATGCATTCTCAGGGGAGGACGGATCTTCCACCATAGAACATGTTGGTCGGTTCACAGCACAATTGGGAGAAGTTGGTAATAACCCTTTTTATAAGTTGCAACTGTTTGGCTTATCTCTTACTAGAACCGCGTTTTCGTGGTTTGCAAGTCTGCCTCCTGGACAAATTCAGACGTGGGAAGGACTGGAGACGGCATTTCATGCTAGATTCTTCAATCCTTTACCAACTGTTTCTTTAACAGATTTAATGGAATTGAGGCAGTATCCAGAAGAATCTGCTTCACAATTTATAGAAAGGGTACGATTGATGAAGGGACGATGTCCTACGGTAATCAGTGAGAAAGAGATGACCAATTTAGTGGTCCGGAATATGCATACTCGTTTACGAAAGGCACTCACTGCCCTGGACGTGGAGGATTTGGCAAGTCTTGCATCCAAGGCAGGGCGTCTAGAGTCTTTGTTCAGAGAGGAAGATCAGCATAACAGGCGTAATAGAAACCAACATATGGCGAGTGTGGGAACAGAAACATGTGATTTTGATTTTAATAATCAGTCAGAAGAGATGGCAGCCGAAATCCTTTCTGGAAAACCTTATGTATGCCCTAAGTTGAAGCCAGTACTAGGATCTGAAGGAAAAGAGCAACCGACGTTTGATAGTTCAAAAGCTGACGAAATTTTTGATATCTTGCTGACTGATGGGCAGATCCGTATTCCAAAGGGGCAAAGACTTGCCACTAAAGAAGAAATCAAAGGGAGACCATATTGTAAATGGCATAATTCTTTCACGCATAATACAAGTCAGTGTACTCATTTCAGGAAGGAAATTCAAAAGGCCATCAGGACAGGTCGGCTCAAATACATCACTCTAGGTGTAGACCAGCAACCGTTTCCGAAAGTAACAACGGCAATGGTTGACATCCAACCAAGTTCGGAAACAAGGAAAAGTTCGGCCAATGATGGACAAACAGGGGAACGAACTCAGGCAAGCCCCGGGACAAAGAAAGGAAATCAGCCAAAAAGCAGCCGACTTGAAGAACGACTCAAAGTTTGTGAGAAACCAGTCGCTGAAAAATGGGACCATCCAGACGGTTCTTTTAATGTGGAGGTGAAAGAAAGGGCGTTAGTGCGTGACCACCCGACCAGAAAAACAGGGTCAGTCGGGAACAATTGGGCTCGAAATAAAAAGCCTTTGCCAGTTGATATAGATCCTCGTTTCCCAGGTATGAATCGTACACAGATTCGCAATGCCAAACGCAGGTATGCTGCAAAGTATGGGAAACGAGTCCCTTCAGCAAAACATCTAACCGACGAACAAAAAGCAACCGACCACTTGGCAGGAGATCGGTCCGTTAGAGTCTCTACAGAACAACCGACCAACGAGCAGGGAGTAGCCATTCAGTCTCCAATTGGTCGGTCCAGTCGGGTCTGGTCAGGAAAGCAACCGAATGACGAATCAGGCGCTTCCGACCATTCCAAAAGAAGTTCGTCGGGACAGGGGAAAGGTAAAGGAATGGCAGATGAAATAATTAAAGGGTTTAGATGCCAACATTGTGAACGGATCAACATCAATCCATCTCTTGAAGATTTCCGTATAGAATCTTTGACGCCTCAACCTCAGAACAAGACGAAGGAAGAAGTTATAACTACAGAGGAAAGTTCAAGATCTGTTAAATCTCGTCTGGGACCACGCATCCCTTGTCGGATGACAGAAGTTAATCAGATGAGAGATGAACCGATATGGGCGAGTCTGGTAGATGATATTATGGATGAACCGTTATGGGCATTCTTGGCAGATGATGGATTAGAGGAAACAGAGTGGGCAAAGACTTCAAATTCTGAGCCTCAGTCCGAAACGCCTTCGATAGTGTTTCCTCCTATTCCAGAGGGTGCAATCTCCCATTTGAAACCTCTGTATGTTAATGCTCACATTTGTGGGAAACCAATTACAAAGGTTTTCGTGGATAATGGAGCAGTCTTTAACGTTATGCCATTGAAGACTCTCAAGAAGCTAGGGAAAGGAATTCATGATCTGTCTCCTGTGGAATTCGAAATGACAAGTTTTACAGGGCAGCCGACTAAGCCTGAAGGGATGATGGTTGCCACCATTGAAGTCGGACCAAAGAAGATTTCCACTGTTTTCTTTATTGTGGACGCAGATACTACATACTCTCTCTTGCTGGGAAGAGACTGGATTCATGCCTCCCAATGTGTGCCATCAACCCTGCACCAACAATTGATGTTCTGGGAAGGAAATCAGGTTCTCAAAATGGAAGCGAATGACAACCCCTTCGATATATCAGAGCAAGTTGAAGAGTCAGTGTTTTATTCCAGTCATTTGGCTCCGATGTCTCAGTTGTATATGGCCAGGGAGTACCCATACAAGGGTTATAAAGTCACTGGCCAGAACTCGATGTTCTATTAAAAGAACACCTTGATTGTATGGCTCATGATAAAGCCACACCCATTTCCATATAATTTGTTTGCAATGGATGATACAAGTTTAGAAGTATGTAGTTCTCTTATTAATAAGTTCTATTTAAAGCAGTTATTACATAAAGCAGAAAATAGTAAAGAGATTCTTGATGTTCACCTCCAAGAAGATGAACAATTTCGTTGGCCTGATTTATTGGAGAAAACAGAACCAACAGCTTCATCACAAGACCCATTATTGGAGTTTAATTTAGGAACCGAATTGGTTCCAAAAGTGATCAGGTTAAGTGGTTATTTGTCTAAAGAGCAACAAACAATGATGCTCGAAGTTATTAGAAACAACATTGATTGTTTAGCATGGGATTATTCAGAGATGCCTGGTTTGACAAGAAGTCTAATAGAGCATCGATTGCCTATCAAAGAAGGTTGTAAACCTTACAAACAACCTCCAAGGCGAATGAGCCCGGACCTAATGCCTCAAATCAAGGAAGAAATCCAAAAACTTCTCAAAGTGGGTTTATTCAGCCTTGCCGTTATGCGGAGTGGCTGGCTAATATTGTGCCAGTGGTCAAGAAAAATGGTAAGATTAGGATATGCATCGATTTCAGGGATTTGAATCTAGCTACCCCTAAGGATGAATATGTGATGCCTATGGCCGACATGTTGATAGATGCAGCAGCAGGGCATAAAATCCTTAGTCTGATGGATGGTTATGCAGGTTATAACCAAATATTTCTGGCAGAGGAAGACATTCCTAAGACAGCATTCAGATGCCCAGGGGCTTTAGGTATTTATGAATGGACAGTCATGCCATTCGGGTTAAAGAATGCAGGGGCAACTTACCAAAGAGCCATGAATTCAATCTTTCATGATTTAATTGGCAGATCTATGGAAGTGTATATTGATGATGTTATTGTTAAATCTGCCAGTTTTGATGAACATCTAAGAAATCTTGAGGAGGCATTTGAAAGAATGAAGAAGTACAATTTAAAGATGAATCCAACCAAATGTGCCTTTGGAATATCAGCCGGGAGTTTTTTAGGATTTTTAGTTCATGAGAGAGGAATTGAAATCGATGCCAACAAGGCTAAAGCCATTCTTGATAGTCGGCCACCCAGGACGATTAAAGAAATCCAAAGTCTTTTGGGTAAGGTGAATTATTTGAGGCGTTTCATTTCTAATGCTGCTGGCAAGGTCAGACCCATTACTAAATTGTTGAAAGCTGGAAAAATTGCCTTTGAATGGGGTCCCGACCAACAAACGGCTTTAGATGCTATCAAGCAGGCATTGGTTCACCCTCCAGTCTTGATGCCTCCTAAACAAGGTCGGCCACTCAAACTTTATTTGGCAAATACATATGAAGTGGTTAGTTGTTTATTGGCGCAGGATGGTGATGACGGGAAGGAAAGGGCAATTTACTATCTCAATAAAACCCTTACAGGACCAGAACTGAATTACACTATGCCAGAAAAAATGTGTTATTCATTGGTCTTCGCTTGTACTAAACTCGAGCATTATTTGCTGCCCAGAAGAATTGAGGTCATATCAAAGGTGGATCTCATCAAATTAATTTTGCAGAGACCTACTATGAAGGGCAGACTTATGAAGTGGGCCATCAAATTGGCTCCTTTTGATCTTCAACATTCCCCGCTGAGGGCAATCAAGGGACAAGCAGTAGCCGACTTCTTAGCAGAATTTTCACAAGTCGGATATTCTCTTTGTGATAGCGTCCGACCACTTGGTCGTTCATCATATTTGGATAATCTACAGGTCGGATGTGTGCCATATATAAGTACCAGAACTTGGTTGATGTTCTTTGATGGTTCTACCTCTGGAAACAAATCAGGGGCAGGGGTCTTTTTGCAAGGACCTGATGGTCAAAAGATCAACTTACAATTACGATTGGAAGCCATGACCCATAATTCGGCAGAATATGAGGCTTTAATTTTGGGTCTGGAGGCTTTAATAGCCAGGAAGGTCCAGTCTGTAATCATAAGAGGGGATTCTCAACTAGTAATCAACCAGGTAAACAACCAATATGTTTGCAATTACCCTCATCTTCGCAGATACAGGGACATTGTAGGTCGGTTACTGACGAAAATCTCAGAAGTAATAATTGAGTTCATTCCGAGGAAAGAAAACCAACGTGCCGATGAGTTGGCTCAAAGGGCCTGTAAAGGACTTCTGGAGGATATGTGGTCGGAGGTCAAGTCGGGCATAGAAGAAAAGACAGACCCAATATGTGACCGAATGGTCGGGCAAGAGACGGTCGGTCAGGAGTCCAACTGCGAAGTTATGGTCGGGCAAGAGGATATTGGACAGGAGCACGACTGCGAAGTTACGGTCGGGCAAGAGGATATTGGACAGGAGCCCGACTGCGAAGTTATGGTCGGGCAAGAGGATATTGGACAGGAGCACGACTGCGAAGTTACGGTCGGGCAAGAGGATATTGGACAGGAGCCCGACTGCGAAGTTACGGTCGGGCAAGAGGATATTGGACAGGAGCCCGACTGCGAAGTTACGGTCGAGCAAGAGGCTATCGGACAGGAGCCCGATTGTGCAGTTATGATCGGGCAGGAGAGTGTCGGACAGGAGCCCGACTGCGAGGCTGTCGGGCAGGAGACGGTCGGTCAGGAGCCCGATTGCGAAGTTATTATCAGACAGAAGTCCGATGGTGAAACAGTGCCCGATTGGAGAACAGAGCTTATCCTGTATTTACAGAATCCTGGTGCGAGTGTTTCAATTGCGACACGATTGAAGGCTTTACGTTTTCAATTGATAAATGGAATTTTGTACAAGAGATCATTTGAAGGTTTACTTTTGAAATGCTTGGGATCTAAAGAAGCTCTAGAAGTGATGACAGAAGTACATGGTGGGATATGTGGAGCTCATCGAGCAGGTCTGAATATGAGATGGGCCATTCATCGTTTGGGGTTTTTCTGGCCAAAGATTTTTGAAGATTGCATACAATTTGCCAAGGGCTGTCAGGAATGTCAAAGACATGGAAACTTAAACCATTTGCCAGTAACCGAATTGCAATTTTTGGCAAAACCATGGCCTTTTAAATCATGGGCTATGGATATTATTGGTAAGATACATCCTGCTTCATCGAAACATCATTGTTTCATATTGGTCGCGACTGATTACTTTACCAAATGGGTAGAAGCAGTTGCTTTGAAAAATGTGGATCAGAAAGAAGTGATAGACTTCGTTTTGAACCAAATTATTTACAGATATGGTATTCCTCAGTCTATAACAACCGACCAAGGCTTGGTCTTTACAGGGGAAAAGTTCTCTAATTTCTTGGCAGAATTCGGTGTTCGGTTACATCATTCTTCACCTTATTATCCCCAAGCCAATGGACAGGCGGAAGCAGCAAATAAGATTATCATTGGGATTATAAAGAAGATGATTGAAGGGAACCCAAGAAAGTGGCATTTGTTATTGTCTCAGGCTTTATGGGCACATAGGAATACCAGAAATACGGCCACAGGGTTCTCACCTTACCAACTCACATTTGGCCAAGATGCTGTTTTACCAGCCGAAATCCGAGTATCATCTGGCCGAACAGAATTTACTGATGGTGGTCTTACAGAAGAATACCAACAACTTATGATGCAGCAGTTAGAAGATTTGGATGTTAACCGACTCCATGCAATAGGGCGAAGTGTGAAACAGAGTGAAATCAGAGCAAGGAGTTATGGAAAGAAAGGAGACCTAGTCTGGAAAACCATTCTTCCTACATATAAAAAAACTGATCAATTGGGAAAGTGGTCACCGAATTGGGAAGGACCATACATTGTTCAAAAAGATATTGGAAATGGCGCGTTCATTATTGTAAATCATGAAGGTAGAAGAGTACATGAGTGTATTAATGCTAAATATCTGAAGAGGTATTATCCTGCCTTTTCAGATAACAAAACTGCCTGAAACAAAATATTATTCAGAACCCATTTGTAGGGTTCGAACCTATTTAAAGGTTCATTTCAGTTAGTCATCATGTATTGGTGAGAAATTTTCTGCCTCTGAATCAGACTTTTCATCCCAGTGAGTGGATATTAGCTCTGGTTCTTCTTCAATAAGATCTTCCAAATCTGGTCGGTACCTTTCCCATTGGCTTTGCATTTCGTCTAAGTCTTGATGGGTACGTGCTTGCATGTCTGTTATGGCTTGATGTTCACGATCAACAATGGTCCGTAATCTTGAGAAGACTTTTCGTTGATTGGAAAAGATGTTATCCCAACCAAGATCTGGAAGTATAGTCGCTGCGTGATTTTCTATCATTTCCATGTGGTGATGGAGATCAGGAATGCGGCTAAGGATGTCACGAAGAGGTTCATACCCCTCAATGACTTTTTCCATCAGGCGGATGGCGCGATGAATGGTTCTTCTTCCTCGTTGGGAGAATCGGAATTTGAAGTCTAGTTGCTTGAGTATATGTAACAAGTCTTCTGCATGGCCTCCAATAGGGTGATTACCCACAAAGAAGGGTTGAAGAACACCCTGCCAGTTGTTTGATGGAACATAAGGTCGGTCATTCGCCATGTTTGTTAATACTTTAAGTTTTGTGATTTTCAAAATATGCCTTGGAATGTGTTTCTTAAAATGTGAGAAACAATGTTCGTTTAAAGAAGGAATTTGTTTCTATTCCTACAAAGTTGGAAATTGAAAGGTGATCCTTGTTTTGTGAGACGAAAGAAAAAATGGATTACTAAGTCAAACGTTGTTACAGAGGGGAAAATATTACAACAATGCCCCTAGGGCAGTTTTTATATGGGTCCATTTGATTTCATCCCTGGATAGCCTTCTGGTATTGGCAGCCGTCTGATATCTTATGATGAATTGGGATCGGGCTTGGGTTTTCAGCTCTTGATCCAATTCAGCCTCATTTTTGGTATACTTCTCAAACAATCGCTGTTCATTGGTAATTTGCTTATCTAGGGTAGACTGTTCTTTCCTCAGCTCCCGTAATTCTGCCTCCTTTTTCTGAATAGCTTCATCAACTTGAGCTTTTGTGCTAAGGAGACCACCCAGCCTTTCAGTAGTCTGCTGAAGAGATTCTCGGGTCTTAGCCAAAGAATTCTCCAGCGTTGTTTGATCGAAGTCGGGCTGGGGGTTTCGGCTGACAGGAGTCCAATGACTAATACTTCAGTCTTGAGCTCTGTAAGTCTTTCCATCAGCCGATGCAGAATGGGGACGGCTGGCGATTCCGTTGGAGTGTAAAAAAGAAGGCCACCAACAGTTTGAATGAGTCTGTCCAATAAGTCGGATCTCAATTCTGACAGGGGATGGTTAATGGCCTCAGTGAATATGGTTCGGGCTTCCGCTGGAACCGGGACAGTCGATAGGACAGCTAAGTCCGAAGGCCCCTGCAAGCCCTACAATGTCAATAAATATTCCAAGGGAGGTACAAATTTGTTCAGATATATGTTACCTCTGGGAGGACTGCTGTCAGTGAGGGGGGCAGCAATGAGGTCGGTCGAGTAGGGCAGACAGCTGGTATAATAGCAGCCGACTCGTCGGCTGCTGCGAATGGTCGTTGAGGTGCCGACCTGGGTCCCTATGGAAAGCAGTATATAAAACAGTTAGTGTTTTCTGAAAGAAACGTTGTAGCATGGATTGGTTTTGATCTTACCAAATTCACAGAAGTCTCCGAATCGGACGAAGACACTTCTTCCATTTCTGGAGGTTGGGCTGCCACAGGTGGTTCTTCTGCCTGCCACTCAATTGCTGGAGGTAACGCTGCTGCTGGCTGGGCGGCTGCAGGTTGGGCGGCTGCATCTAGAGCCATTGCAGCCGGGATCTCTGGAGCACCTGAGATAGCCGCAGCAGGGACACCTTCGATTTCGGGATTAGCAGCATCAAGGATGTCGTTTTGAGGGTCAGCTTCGGCGAGGGCGGCTGGTTCTTCCTTTGACATGGATGAGTCTGATGCTATGTATGGCGGTCGACCCATCTGGGAAGTAGTTCCCTCGCTGTCAGAAGAGACCCCGGCTGCTGATGCGATGGGTGAAGGTGTCTGTGAAAAATCATGGAACTGTTGTTGGTTAAATATATCAAGGTTGATCATTAGAATCCTAAGTATTGCTGATGAGGGAACTTACTGATTCTCTAGGCACTACTGGTAAAGATTGCCTCCTGGTCGGGTGCCTGGCCCGACCACTCCTCGGTACAAGAGGAAGAGTTTGCCTCCTCGTCGGGTCCTCTGTCCGACTGCTCATTGGCAAAGTGAGAAGTGGAGTAGGGGTTTGGAGAGGAACTGCCTCAGTCGGGACCAAAGGTTGGTCGGCTGGAGTTGGCGTCGGTTGTGTGGTCGGTGCTGCCAAGGTCGGTTCTGGTGAACGATATGTGAAATCAAAGTTAAGATATAGTGAATTGGTTCACGGTTTTAAGAAAAATTACCTATTCGGGGTCGGATCCTTGCTGATGTTTTCGTAGTTCCAAGGTCCGCTGGTGCTTGCTGGTCGGCCCCAGAGGTCGGGGGTGTTGGCAGCCGGGACGCCTTCCTTTTTCGCGTTGGAACAACAGACCCGGTCCCCGGGGCGGCTGTTTGTTGTTGTGTGCTAGTATGTCTAGCCGCCCCTAGAACCAATCCTTGGGGTGGAAGGAGTATGTTCAGTAACCGACCCTCATCAGGGGAAATCAGGGGCCATACAACCGACCACCATTCATTGAAAGTATCTACAGTCTCAGGGTTGGAGCGGAAAGGAATATAAGAATTGGAAGTTATATACGTGGTAAGCTGGGAGATATAAGAAGGGATTGAATTCGGTAGGACTCGTCGGTCAGGGCTTTGAAAAATTATATGCGGACACGCGACGGGTCCAGGGATACCTTGGCAACAGCCGAATTGGCGTGCCATGAATTGAGGTTCATAATTATAAGTGTAGAAGGTTTTCTGCCCCTTTTTATCAAGTTTTTTGCTACTAAAAAGAGACCTAGGTTTGAGGGCAACGTCCCAGGCAAAAGGATAAGTGGAATGAGGACAAGGCTCAGGAGGCGGAAGCGGATTTGGTACTGGAAAAGGCCAAAAATGGTCGGGAGCATAGCCCGCATACTTTTTATACATAGAAAATCGAGAGTTACTGCGGGTATCTGTTAAAACTGCGGTTATTATTGGATCGGAAGATTGGAGGTTATTGCGTCCTGAGCAGAGTCGGTTAAGGGCTAATCCCAAATGTTTTTCAGCTGTTGGCATAGTGGGCGGAGATCCTAAGTTAAACGCGTTGGGGAAGTAGAGCCGGAACCAAAGTTCTAAAAACCAAAAAGGACCCGACGCGGCAGTGTCTAATTTCCTATTATCATTATCTGTTAAACGAAGACTAACTCTAGTGAGTCCTTCAAACAGATTGGCTAAAAACAGGGTGCCAAGAGAGAAAAAACGACCTGACGCGATTTGAATGGCTAGGTCGAGATGAGAAGGAAGAACACATTTGGAAGGGGAAAAACAATGACGTACCTACAAAGCCAAAAAAGGATAAAGGCAGTATGCTCCCGGTCGGTTACAGGGGTCCCTGGAGCCCCTTGCTGGTCGGTTGCGAACTTTGTCCAACCCCATTCCTTCACACCTTGTAAAGACCACCCTGGATGGTCTTCTGACGGCTCCTGCCCATCTAGGGCTCCCATTACGGGGTCTTCACCCACGACTGGGAGATGCGCGATCATTGCAACGTCCATAAGAGTTGGGCCAAAGGGGCCTGATGGGAAGAGGAAAGTCCCATTTTCCGCATTCCAGAAGGCAGACATGGCCAACAACACCTTCTCATGCAGGTTGATAGGCATGGTGGACAGTAGTATTGCTTGGTCGATCTTTTGGGAACGCCATTGGGTTTGGAAGTGTTCTGCTACCCGTCGATACCAAGCGCGGTAAGGATCTTTTGGGTCCGTCAGATGGGTTTTGATGCTGTCTCGAATGCGAAGTGCTTGGTAGTTAGGGTTGTTGATAGCCAAGAGATTTCGGGATTCCAAGACTTCCCTCATCCGATTTGAATCTTCAGGAGTAGTGCAATATGGACGGATCGTCGGAGTTAGTACTTTCGAGGCTGAAAATGGGCCCTCCGGGAGGGTTCCGTCGAAGGGAAGGGCAGGAATGTATTGATTCGCCATGGTTCGAGTGCTTTGGGATTGTGATTCACAAAAGCTGGAATGGCGGAGGAGGAAGTTAATCAGGAGTGTTGCAGTAACTGGTGCAGTTACTAAGGGAGTTTTTCAAGAGGGTGGTGCTTTATGAACTTCCAAACATTGATTGTTAAATGGCGTTTGAAAGTCCCTTGGCGGCGGGCAAGTTGTTACGTACGAAATTTAGAATTAGGTTAAAAGCCCAAGGTAAAAAGAATAGTGGGCCTGGCAATAGAGTTGATTGAACTGACTGAAGGGCACCATGAGGAAATCAAGGAAAATAGGTTTATTACCAAGGAAAGTCTTCAGGTCGGTAGGTCCTCAAGACGGAAGGTCATCAGGACGGAAGGACCTCAGGTCGGTAGGTCCTCAAGACGGAAGGACCTCAGGTCAGAAGGTCTTCAGGTCGGGAGGTCCTCAAGGCGGAAAGACCTCAGGTCGGAAGGTTTTCAGGTCGGGAGGTCCTCAAGACGGAAAGACCTCAAGTCGGAAGGTTTTCAGGTCGGGAAGTCCTCAAGGCGGAAAGACCTCAAGTCGGAAGGTTTTTAGGTCGGGAGGTGTCCTCAAGACGGAAAGACCTCAAGTCGGAAGGTTTTCAGGTCGGGAAGTCCTCAAGGCGGAAAGACCTCAAGTCGGAAGGTTTTTAGGTCGGGAAGTCCTCAAGGCGGAAAGACCTCAAGTCGGGAGGTTTTCAGGTCGGGAGGTCCTCAAGACGGAAAGACCTCAAGTCGGAAGGTTTTCAGGTCGGGAAGTCCTCAAGGCGGAAAGACCTCAAGTCGGAAGGTTTTTAGGTCGGGAGGTGTCCTCAAGACGGAAAGATCTCAAGTCGGGAGGATTGGCAGTCGGACCCATACTATTGTAGATTGGCAGTCGGGCCAAAAGAGCGGAAGGTTTGTGGTCGGCTCAAAGAGTGAAATATAAGGATAATTTTGGTCTGCTGAGGACGCGTGTCAGCGTGAGAAGGGTTGGAAGACGGTTTGGAAGGAGACGTTGTAACCGTTCGGGTGACGGTTTTCGGTACGGTTTCCCAGAGAATATTTAAAGGCTTGGATAATCATTTGGCAAGGCATCTTCAATCAACTTCAACAAAGCAAAGTCAGATTTGGGGATCACCACTTTAAATTTCAGTCTTTTATTTTCCAGTTTATTTTCTGTACGTTACAGTGTTTAGAGATTCCTAATCTCAGGCACTAATTAATCAAGTTTAAGGATATTTTTAATATCTTTGAATTTTACTTTATTTTTGTTGAAAAATTACATCAACAATAACTAAGAGTAAACTACTTTTCTTAATTTTACTAGTATTTCTTTCTACATGTTATTATTTTTTAAAAAATATATATATATTTCTAATTTCAAAAAAAAAAAAAAAAATCTCTGGTGAATCTTATTAGCTAAAATTTTATTTTATTCTTTAATCTATCAAAATCTCAACATAATAAAATAGCTAACAAATGGTTAGAATAATACCGGTTATGATCAGGGTTTGGTGGAATTCATTCGAAAAAAAAAAGTATTTATATTTTTAAATAAAAAAATGTTTATATTTGTTCAAAAACTTAACATTTTTTTTATAAATTAATTTATATTAAGTATTTATATATTTATATATTTTTGTTTATTTGTAATATATAAAATTTTATTCTTTATAGATTTATATACATAATATACTTATTTTATAGAGATACAATATTATACACTTTATATGGAGTATATTTTTAACTAGCCTATTACCGTGCTATGCACCGATAATTATATTTAATTTTTATACTTTAATTAATAAATTTTATTTTGATAATAAAATTTTGTAAGAAAATAGTTAAAATTAATTTATATAAAAAGTAAAATATATATAAAAAATACGAAAACTAAATCAAATAAAAAATATTAAGTAAGTGAATCAAAATTTCATAAATATATATTACAATTTAAATTCAAACACAATAGAGATAAAATACATATATATATATTCATAATCACTCTTAAATTAAAAATCAAAATAAATTTGTCGTCATTTATATATGATAGTTAGCTTTCATTAGTGAACAATATTCAAATAACATACTAAATAATATATATAGTAACGAAGAGAAAAACAAACAAATTATATTAAGTAAGTAATTATAAATCAAATAAAACTTATATACTATTTTAAATTCAAATTTAAGTTAAATTTAAAATATTTATTTACAATCTTATTAAATGAAACATCATAACAAATTTTGAAATAAATTCATATTTATCGATAAAAAAAAAAAAAAACTTCGATTTTCTTATCGCAGTTTTTTCTCTTATCGCCAGTTTGAAAATAAACTTTAAACAATATATAAAAAAAAAAAAAAACCCAAATACACTAACAAAAGTAAAACAAATATTGTAGAATATTAAGTAATAAAAATTATAAATTACAAAATTTATATTTCAAGTGAAATCAAATATAAGTTGGATTAAAATATTTATTAACAAATCATATTAGATAAAAATAAAAGACTCGAAATTTGAATATAATTTCAATTTTTCAACAAAAATATCGTATTAGAATAGTAATATTCTAAACCAAATTAATTAGAAAAATTATATATAGAATAAGAATAAATAAGAATTGATTAGTAAAAAATTTAAAAAAAAAACTAATAAAATAATACATACAAAATAAAAATGAAAGTACTAAAATTAATTTTCTATATGAATTTTTCTGATATTATTTTAAATATAATATTTGAAATATAAATATAATCTACAAAATTAGGGAAAAAAATATTTTAATATAATATTAAAAATCAAATCAATTAAAAATACATATTAAATAAGAATGAATAAAAAAAATAATTAGTAGAAAATAAAAATAACAAAATATATAAATAAAAAATACATAGATAATAAGAATAAAAATAATAAAATAAAAAATATATATATTAAAATTTGCCATAATTTTCTTTATAGTTTCTTTAAATATTATTTCAAATCAAAAGATTAAAAATTTAAACATAATCTAAAATATTGAAAAATATGCTATAATATAATAATTGAAATCAAATCAATTAGAAAAAACAAATACTCAATAAGAATGAAAAATATTTTATTAGTAAAAAATAAGAATAACACAATAGATATTTTAAAAAATACATATACAATACAACAAAATATTAGAACATTATAATCAAAACTAAATAAATTAGTAAATACATACATAATAAGAATGAAAAATATTTTATTAGTATAAAATAAGAATAACACAATATATAATTTTAAAAAATACATATACAATAATAATGAAATATTAGAACATTATACTCGAAACTAAATAAATTAGTAAATAAATATATAATAAGAATAAAAAGAATTTATTAGTAGAAAATTAAAATTAATTTAATAGTATTATTATACATAATAAAATAAAATAAATAAACAAAAAAAAATACTATATACCTGATTATTTTTTCTTTCTATTTCTCTTCTATTTTTATCTTCTCATTCTTTTTTTTTTCTCTTTTTTTTTAGATTTTTTTTGCATCATAGTATAGATAAAAAAAATTTGCATCATAGTATAGATAAAAAAATTGATTAATAAATTTTTCGTATTATTTAAAATTTATAAGTAAAAAAAAATAAATTTATTACTCCCTCCGTCCCGCAACAAGATTGTCACTTTTTATTTTTATTCATCTCATTACAACGTTGGCATTTCTTATTTTAGTAACTTTTACATACACCTAAAATAACAAATACCCTCGTCTTTATATTTTATTACAGAAATACCCTTTCAATTTTTTACACAAATGAAAAAATTAATTCACATTTAATATCCACCTCATTCATATAATACCTATCTACCTATCTAATATCTACTCACCCCATCTTCACTCTTCGTTTCGATTAGGGTTTGTAACCCTCGCACACCTTTTCGCCGTCGTTATCGCCCTTTCTTTTCCGGCTCATTTCGCCGGTGATGTCGTTCAGACTTCCCTCAGTGGCGGAGGGCCGTTCCCTCCTCGAGAGGAATCGTTTACGGTATGTGGATGAGTTTTCGGAGTTGTTTAGCGATTTTGACGATTTATCCGAATCGGTTGTCGTTGATGCCTTTTCTGCCCCTTATTTCTCTGGATACTACTTCGAACACTAATCCCATGGTGCTCCATTGATTCGTCCTTGATTCGGAGCTAGAGGTTGATTCCAGCGTTGCCCTTGTTCAAGCCAAACGATCGTTGTTTCGGATACCTTCTTTGTTGACCCAGGGTATGATCGAAGCGGCTCCATTGAGTTGCTCTTCTACCCGTAGAGTTGTCGTCGATATGTTTCATATATTCTACCCTTTCGCCGTTGAGCCACTAGAGTATCGTTTCAGAGGTTAGTATATTTCATTTTCTTTTAAACTATGAAAATGTTGCTCTAAAACTTTCTTTTGAGCGTAGCTTGTTGATTTTTGTTAATAAACTTAGGGTGTGTTTGTTTGGGGGTTTGTATTTTGAGTTGGGATTTGAATAGTAAAAATTTTAAATTTAAATAGTTATATGATGTGATATAAATAGGTGTTGATGTGATGTTTTGAATGTAAAATAGATTTTTAGTATAATATAAAAAAATAAAAAATAGGTGTTTGATTTGATGTTTTTGGGGGAAAAATTTTGGATGAATAGTAGGATTTTAACAAAATCCATCAAACGAACACACCTTTACTAATCTTCATTTGTTGTTGTTTGTAGGCAAAACTAAAAATCATTTGGGTAAATGATTTACTATCCTACATGATGGATGGTTTGATCTCTACAACTGAGGTATAAATCGATATATTTGTTGTGAAAAATCGTGGCTTAATTGATTATCCCTTATTATGTGTGTGTGGAAAATCTGTGTGGCAAGTCATCGTTGGTTTTTGGTGTGAATATCCTAAAATGATGAAATTGTTAAGCCATTGGTGACTCGAATCAGTAGGTGCCTCACTGTTGCATAAAAACGAGTTTTTTCGAGACTTATACCTAGTATAAAGTCATCGCTCGTTCAACGTAAGCATGGTCCCTTTTTTGATTCAATACATTTCTTAACAATATATTAAGTTCAAGCATTCAATGATCTATACTTTGAAAGAATACTTTAACGTTGTCCCGTGTACTCGATGATGATTTTATAATCTGAGAGCGAAAGTCCTGTGTCCCTAAATTACCCATTGATCATGAACAAGACAAAAATTTAAACAAGATGTCCTGGAAAAATATAATGCTCTGCACTCGGTGATGATTTGATAATCTGAGATTGTCAAAGGTTTCGGTACAAAACATAGCAAGGTAGCACATCCATAATTGAATTTAAAGAGATTCCATTACAACTGCAAAATGTTGTTCAATATAGCATTTTGTGAGTTGTAATGAAACTCATAAAAAAAAGGAAAAGTAGTTACTGAAACTTTCCTATGGCTACTAATTACAAAAGATATTAATGCTTACAAATGATGAAGTACCTCTATCATTCAGAGCAGTTCCTCGATGGCAATGATTAGTTCTTCGAAACCTTCAGCTTGATTTGCTTCTATTAAGGTATCAATGGATGCCTTGATCAACTCCCGGTCAATCTCTAAGTTTATGGGAAGTGTATTGTTCCTTATCATCGTAGATTTACCAATATGAGGAATCTTATAGTTGTTGCCCCTATTACATGCCATTATTTCCCTAAGGCAGCCTTGCAAGCTTAGGAAAATATTGTTTAAAGTTGTGTCGGATAGTTGGTCAAAAGAACTATGCACTGCATGTAACAGTTAATCCACATTTGATGCTATGGTTGAAACTTGTAGTGACTGTAGTGCTCGAAACTATCCTAAATCATTTATATTTGTGTCGGGACTATTTGATGGCTGAAAAGTAAGATGGATATCAAATCCATCGCTGCTTGCAGCCCTTCTAAAGTCCGGATCACTGTCATTAATGTGTGGTTTCGCATTGTTTTGTTGTATTAAAATGCTTTTGCTTTCTCTTGCTGGCCATTTCGCTTCAATCATTGGAAGTAACTGCATATATTTGGAAATGCATTAATGTGGAATTCATACTCAACTATATTCATATGTAAAAGTTGTAATACCTCGTTGATCATTAGCGCCTTGGTGACTTCCTTTGTGATTGAATCCATTGGCTTCGTTTCCAAGGTACCAGCAAGTCGATTTTTTTATTTATTTATGGCTGGAATTTGTCTTGTGAAAGGAAATATACCTATTTTTCCATCGAAAATGCATTGTCCTTCTTGTCCATATAAGGGTCTGCTCACAACACATAGGAACATTACTTTCGTAATGAACCTTTTGCTTTGGCAGACCCTGTAAGGATCGAACTCATCGGAGGTGAGATAATATTTTTTGGTATTACGAGTAATATAAAACCATTTTTCATCTACGTATATTACATTAGACATGCTCTTAAACTTGATGATATTCATATCTTGGCCCACTTCGACATGACTCAGACTGAATCTCAGTTTATTGATTTTGTTGGTTACTGTAAATGCCGGTTTTATGGCATTATTGTGGTACCTGATCAGGCCATCTTTGGCCCACCTTCCGACAGTGGAATTGCTAACACACATTTCATGTGCCACACTACGATAACTGCCATGCTTATTGTACGGAATTTTTTGCATGGTTGTGTTGTCGAGAATGTGTTTCTTTTCACGCCTTTTACCTCTTTTATGGCTGCTTAAATTGATTGCCATACCAGATTCTTGTTGTTGCATGGCTCTTTTCCATATTTTACGTACTACATTACGTGAAACACCGAATTTGGTTTTTGCTTCATTGATCTTTCCATCTGCGGGCCTTCGATTCTTGTTGTTTTCTAAAAAAAATTGTGCTATATTGTTGAGTTCCTCGCTCGTTAGATTCTTCGTTCTCGTCATTTGAGGTAATGAGTTTTATATCTACCTTCAAATTCATTACTTTTAATGATGTATTTATAGATGTAGTTAAAGAGGGAAATGAAATTGTAATTTGGAGGGATATTAAACTTTTGTTAAGAGGGAAACTCAAAAGCAATTGCATGTTTTTTTTTTTTTTTTTGCAGGTGAAAAATATAGGGAGATGATGTAATTGTTGTTGTGTCACTGTCCGTGGCCAGCAAGAGGTGCATGTTTGTGAAAAAAATGGTGTATTTGCAGCACTTAAGTGCATTATGCATGTTTGTATTAAACATGTATTAAACAAATATTATAAAATTATGTCTGTTTAATTATGTATTTAGTAATGTATATTTTAAAATTAGATTATTGTTTGCATTAATTAATATTAGTTACTTTCTAACACTTTATCAATGACTTAAGGGTATTTTTGTCATTTCTCATTGTTTTGTACTATCAACTAATATACAAAAAACAACGTGACAAAGTAAATGACAATCTTCCACTGGGACGGAGGGAGTATAAAATTTTCACTATATAAGAAAGTATAAAAAATTATATGCATAAATAATATATAAAAGAGATAATTATATTTTTTCATGTGGAAATTATTCACTTCCTTTTAACTATAACAAATTATATGTGTAAATAAAATACGAAAAAAATAATCACGTGAAAACCCTCCAGGTAAAAAAAAAAATCACACGTTGTCCAAACCAAAAGTAGAAAATTCACAATAATGAAATAAAATATAAGAGTTTTTAATAATACATATAAATATGCTCGATCATCATTAAATCAACTAACAAAAATCACATATTTAAGAAAAACAAAGATAAAAAAAAAAATCTAAAAACTTTGTCAATTTAGTCGAACTACATGTATCCAACTAATAATCTCAACATTTAAAAACGCAACGAATTACGAACACTTCTTGAAAATTTCTGATTGATCCGACGGTCAATGAAGCGGGATCGCCGTTTTTCCAAACCTGCGCAGTGTTGGACGAAAATCTCATAATAATTTTTGTTAGTGCGATTTTGGCTTAATCTCGTATATATAGATATTCAAAACCCTAATTTTATACATATCTTTGTTATTTATTATCTCGATAAATCTGAATTTTTTTAGATTAATTGTTATCCTAACAAATTTTAACTAAATATCCAAACTTATTATTTAAAAAGTAAAAAAAAAAACTCCAAAATTATGAGAGTGCACGAATTAAAGTATCTTGTCTTATATATATATATGTGATTACAAGAATATTCTATCATCAGAAAACTAATTAAATAAATCCCATCCAAATCAACTTCTAACCACATTCAAAGGCAATAGCCAAACACACCGGTTGTTAATTATATGTATAATTTTTTTAGATTTTTAATAAATTTAATATACATACTGTAGATAAAAAATTTGGTCTTCTGTTTGGTTTTGCCAATTTTTGGAGAGTTTTGGTCTCCATACGGGCAATTTGATCGTCAGCTTTGACTTTGGTGTTTTCTTTAGACGATCCGAAGGAATTTGTTCTTCCGTTTTGTTCTGCCGGCTTTTGGAGAGTTTTGGTCTCCGTGTGGGCGATTTGATCGTCGACTTTGGATTTGATGTCTTCTTTGGACGATCTGAAGCTTTAATATTTGATTTGGCTTTGTCGCCTTTTGAAGGGCTTTGGTCTCCGCGTGGGTGATTTTATCGTCGGCTTTGGATTTGATATCTTCTTTAAACAATTTGTGGCTTTGATCTTTGATTTGGCTTTGCCGCTTTTTAGAGGATTTTGGTTTCCGTGTGAGCGATTTGATCATCGGCTTTGGATTTGATGTCTTCTTTGGACGATCCGTGGTTTTGATCTTTGATTTGGATTTGCCGTATTTTAGAGAGCTTTGATCTCTGTGTAGGCAATTTGATAATCGGCTTTGGATTTGATGTCTTCTTTGGACGATCTGTGACTTTGATCTTTGATTTGGCTTTGCCGCCTTTTAAAGAACTTTGATCTCCATGTGGGCAATTTGATCATTGGCTTTGGATTTGATGTCTTCTTTTGATGATCTGTGGCTTTGATCTTTGATTTGGTTTTGCCGCCTTTTGGAGGGTTTTGGTCTCCATGGGGAGTGATTTGATCGTCAGCTTTGGACTTGATGTTCTTCGGACAATCCGCGGCTTTGATCTTTGGTTTGGCTTTGTCGCCTTTCAGTAGGCTTTGGACTTCGTGAAGGCAATTTGATCGTCGGCTTTGAACTTGATGTCTTATTTGGACGATCCGCGGCTTTGATCTTTGAAGATGTGGATTTGGTGCTCCATAACACTTTTGGCGGCAATGTCTCTTTAGATCCAAGAGGGCCTAGTTGATGCTTTGTTAAAGAATATGATGAGCATCTTGAAGCTTTGGGATGAACTTGGGAGGCTCTTCCTTGGCTTTGACGAATTCCTCAACGGCTTTGGGAGCTTTGATCCTTCCTCCGGCTCGGACATACGACGAAAAATGTTAACTTCATCGATTCGTCAATCAATATTGGATCATTTGTCCAAATCAGTGACTTTCAACGAGGAACGCTTCGAAGGACACGGAGAACATGAAAAACAATACAGAGAAAGTCTAGAGACTTACCTCTTAACTTGAATCATCGATGTAACTTAAGTGTCAAATAAACAGGCCATGGCTCCTATTTATAGGGAAAGGGTGGCCTTGGCTTCCTTTTCGGATGGTGTCACGTAGTGCGTCTTAATTGTGCACATTACTTTCTCGCCAAGATTTTTATATCAGTGCTTTTTTCGAAAAATATTAATTTATATACTTCCTTTATTAACAATATTAATTTATTTTGCTGCCAAATATATTATGGCTCTATTTATGCACGTAATATTTGTACGATATCTTCAATTTTAAGCATATTTTTGCATTAATTGTTGATATTTATTGTAGAAAAATTAACATATATGCATAATTAAATACCATATATTTATTTTATTGAAATTTTGTTTTCTTTTAAAATAAATGATATTTAATTTAATTTAGGTATTTAATTTTTAAAACCTACATATACAAATCAAAACTAATAATAATAATAATAATAATAATAATAATGGAAGAAATAAAAACAATTGGGCCTAGGGGAGTTGGGTTGTATTTGGACCCATTTCACAGAATAGCCCAACTTACATATCCGTACTAGTTAACTTATTTAGATTGTGATATAGTATTTTATGTAGTAGAATTAAAATAGTCAATGATAATAAATTATATAATTATTTTTTTATATAAGTAATATTGTAGATAATTTTAAAATATTTATTAAATTTATAATATAAATTATTTTTTAATTTAGTAAATTAAAATGTTTAGAACTCATAATTTGTAATTGTAAATCGAAGAAAAAGTTACTTTCTTCGCATGTTAACCATCTATCTATTTTTCTATTTTGGTCGGTTTATAACAAAGTATTTATTTTTTTTTTTAGTAACTGTACTTTCTACTGAGTGTGTTTATTTGGGGGATTGGATTAGATTTCCACTATTCATCCCATTTTTTTCCCCTAAAAAACATCAAATCAAACATCTATTTTTCATTTTTTATATTATACTAAAAATAAATTTTACATTCAAAACATCACATCAACACCTATTTATTTACCACACCCCCAATATAATACTAATATTTCTAAAACTCTATGCAAAAAATAAAAGGATAGATAAATAAGTGACGGATGGAGTATTATTTTATTTAAACATATACAAATTATATTGTGTTATAGATTAAGTAAGCCTATTTATTTAACCGTAATTATTTGTTACAAATCAAATTTACTCTTTTTAAATAAGTGACGAAGGAGTTTTCTTGTTTTTTTATTTTTGTCCGTTCAAAAAAAATTATCCTATTTCTTTATTTAGTAGCGGTGGTTTCCACTTTATAACAAAATTATTTCTACTTTTCCAAATTACACCTAATTAATACTCTATCTTACTTTTTAAAATCCTTCCAAAAAAAAGCAAAGATATTTTTTATTCTTTAATTATCATGTCAACTCTCAACAAGACTATTCTCGGACGTAGAGAGTATATTAAAATATTTTAAAAATAATATCTCAATAATATATATATATTATGAATATTATTTTATAAAATATAAAATATTTATATAGTACAAATAAAAAAATATAAATATTATTGTAAATTTATACCCAAATTGATATATTGTTTGAACAAACCTTATAAACAAAAATACTAAATATTACTAAAAACGGTCTTTAAATTAATATAATATGTCGGAAGAGAAAAATGATGTAGGTATGCGATATGCACATGCACTAAATGAGGTCGGATGTGGAGAATAATGGTCACATTTTAAAAACTCAAACGGTTAGAAAAACGCATCATTACTTTATATATTCATAAACAAAAGACCCAACATAATATAATCGAAATTAAAAGTAACACTAAATTAATAACAAAAAGAACTGAAAATTGAAATCGAATTTAAAACAAACATCCCAATTAAGCATTCACAAGTTATGTCCTAATATTTGACCATCTTTTCAAATTTTATCCTTATAATATTAATTTTGTAAAAAATGTCTATAAATTTTACTAATCAGCGTCAAATATAGTCTAATTATCACTTAGAGAATAATTAATGAAAAGTTATGAGTTTCTCTTTGCTCTCTCTTCGTTAATATTTCTCTCATTCTTTTTTCTCATTATATATATATATTTAAGTTATTATTATTATTATTATTATTAAGCATTAATTTATAGTAATAGTATATAGTAATATATTTTTATATATTATAACGATATTTTTTTATAAAATAATTTATATTAATTATATTTTTATAAAAAAATAGTTTTTAAAATATTTAAATATATAAATTTGATTTGAGTGAAATTTTTATTATTCATGAAAAATTTCTCTCCCAAAAATATAAAATCACACATTTATTTTTAATTTTTATATTACACTAAAAACTAATTTAATATTTCAAATATCACATCAATTCTTATTTATATCATATGACAAAATTATTCAAATTCAAAACTTTACATTCAAATGAAAATTAAAAATCAAAACCCCAAGCAAATACACAATTTGTTTTATCAAATGTATTAAATATAGTTTTTATTTTTACATAGAGTAATATTGGTAATTATAATTATCATAATCTCCCTAAAAAAACAACCAAACATTCAAATACATTTCTAAAAAACATACAAAAAATTCAAATATAAAGGTATGCTTGGTTGCATTTAGAAATATATTTGAAATATGAAGAATATTTTGATTTAAAATTGTTAAATTTTAAATTATCATAAAATTGGAATAAAGTTTGAAATTATAATGATTATAGTAACGAATATTAATTGATGATATACAAATAAAAATTGTATTTAATATATTCGAAAAAAAAAACTGTGTTTGGTTACGGTTTTTGTTTTGGATTTTGATTTAAATAATACAATTTTGAATTTGAATAATTGTGTGATACAATATAAAATTAAATCAAATTAGCCAAATGTAATTCATATATTTAATTATTCTAAAATGATAGTATTTTTATAAAAATATAATTAACATATATTATTTTTAAAAAAATATCTTTATATTATAAAAAAAAATATTATATATTTGATGCAAATAATAATAATAATAATAATAACTTAAATATATATATATAATAAGAAAAAAAAAAGGAGAAAGAAACATTAATAAAAAGAGAGGAGAGAGAAACGCATAAGTATTTACTACTTAGTCTTTAATTGATAATTTGACTATATTTGACGTTGATTAGTAAAAATTAAGGATATATTTTACAAAATTAATATTAGAGAGACATAATTTGAAAAGACGGTCAAATATAAGGATATAAATTGAAAATACCCCCAATTAAGCTAATGCTCCAAAATTGTAAAAGAAATGTGTGTCTTCTTCCTCATTGAACCGAGACTTCGATTTAATCAAAAGAAAAAAAAAATGGTTAATGACAATTTCATCAATGAAGGACTTTATATATCCATCGACGATGGCAGCGTCTCCTCCGGCGACGGCGCAGCTTGGCTTGTTCCTCAATCGCGGGAGGGGGGCAGCAAGTTCTCTTCCGTCAAACAACCGCTCATCAAACCTAAGACAGAATAGTGGCGGTCCTCTGGTCATCTTCTCCGGTGGATCCAAGAGCGGCACAGCAACCGGCGATTCCATCCCAAAAAGACCTGGCAACGTCGACAACCTCCGATCATTCCGAACTTCCTCTAGTTGTTGGATTTTTTAGTCCAATTGGATCCACCCCGAATAAGACACACACCCAATTATGTAGCTCATTAGAATCATGGCCCTGACTCGCGACACACACCCGCGCCCCGTGACCTGCCTACCAAAACCGTTCTCACTTACCCATGAGCCGACCTGCGACCCGCGACCCTTGGCCGACCTTGTGCTTGACCCAAAGCTACCGACTTACCCTTGGCCGACCTTGTGCTTGACTCAAAGCTACCTATTTACCCTAACCCGATCTCTTGACCTATACCCGCTGAGGATCCATGTCCTTTGCTAGACACGATCTGGGCCGTCTATTTTAGGTTTGTAATCTTAGCCGTCCATTCGCCTTTGACCTACCTATATATAGAGAGAAGAGAGAGGCTCCGTCTCATAATACTCTCACACTCTCTCACTCTACATCTGTCCTCTCTAGCCTCTCTCTCTCTCTCGACCTCTCTGTCCATCTTCTCCGGAAACCTTTCCCGGCGGGTTCTTGGCAGTGCCTTTCCTCTTGTCACTTGTGGAGTTCCTGTAGCGTTATTCCCCATGTTTGTTGTTGTTTGTAGCCGCAAGGGACTCGTTCAACTTGTAGGCATTTGTATTTGTTCTATTTCCCCTTGTATGTTTTGTAGGGGTTCGATTTTGTGTGTGTCGTGTGTTTTGGGCCGGTTCTTTTGTGTAGTCGCTAGTTATGTGTGATTTTTGTGTCGATATGTGTTTCAAGTTTGGTTTGGAGCTGAGCCTAACCAAGTCTAGTTCAAATTTTTGTTGATTTCACAATAAAATCTTCGATCCGTTCTTATTTTTTAAATAACAAGTGGTATCAGAGCCTCGGTTGAGTTTTTTATTTACGAAATCGTGTTTTTGTTTGATTTTGGAAAGATCTACTCAAATCTTAATAGATCCGTGGCAAGATCTAAAGGATCCGGTTGGATCGAACCTATTTTTGGTGTGTTCGGTTCTTTTCCTTTAGATTTGTTCAAAATCGGCCCCGTGTGCTTCGATCCGTGCTAATATAGCCGCAGTCGAACTGTTAATGTGTGGTTTGGACTTAATCGCTACTGTTTTTTGTAGATCGATTAAGTTCGAGTCCATTTACGTTAGAATGGTTCAAAATCGTTTCGATTGGGTGAAAATCGATTTTGTCCGTTGTTATTTTAAGAAAATAAACCGTAAAACTTGTTGTTTTGCCTTATTTTCGTTTAGATATGTGGTTTTTTGGTTAAAATCTAAAAGTTTTTATTAAAACTATTTAAAATCTTGAAAATTGTAATTATTTTTTGTTAAAATACTTAAAACTAAAACTGTTTTTCAAGGATCTTATTAAATCTGGATTTTCGTGGCCTATATCTGTATATGTTTTGTTCTTTTTGTGTTGTCATCCCCTATATATGTGTTTCGGTGACTCTAACTTTTGTTACAGAAGAAACATTGTTACTGTTTTGTTGTTATTAGTTGGCTCACCCCTATTCTTGAAAAAAAATAGGTTATTTAATGCATTCCCTTGTACTGTTGTATGAAATATATTGTTGTTGTGCTTCGAGGGTAAACTCTATAACCCTAACTATTATATTACTACTGTTATTTTTCTTAGTTTAATATCCACATTTAAATTTCGCTCGATCGATTGTAAAGACTATTGTGATACCAAGATTGCAAAACTCCGATCCTCACTCCTATGAGTGATTCTTGAGTACCTTCGGTGGAATAGTCACGAGTGAATGTTGTAATAGATAGGTTGTATGTTTGTTATTATTTGTCTGTAATTGCAATATTTTGTGATATATTTGTTGTTGTGTTTGTTTTATGTGAATTGATGTTGATATGATGTGACTTGGGTGTTTGTTTGGTTCTCAATTTTTTTTTAAATCAATTTGTATTTTTGATAAACTAAAATTTACAATAAATTGCATTTTTTCAAACAAACTATTTTTGCCAAAAAATCTGTGTTTTTTCGAAATTGTTCTTTGAAGTAACCGTTTTTCAAAACATTGATAATCATGTCTGGGAAAACATTTTTTAATATCCAACCTTCTGATGTTTTTGCTATTTGGAAACAAAAAATGAAAAGTATACTTGTTACTCAAAAATTAATTAAGGCTGTGGAGTCGGATGAAACAACTACAGTCTCTCTCGAAAAGAGGGCTGAGTTGGATGAAATGGCTTCATCTTACATAAATCTAAATTTAGCTGATGATGTAATTCGTAAAGTTGGTAGACAAGAATCTGTTGTGGCATTGTAGAATAAATTGGATGAGCTATATACTCTAACTTCTTTACCTAGTAGACTTTATTTGTTAGAAAAGTTTTTTAGTTTTAAACTTGATCAATCTAAAACTATTGATGAAAAACTTGATATTTTTAAAAAATTAATTCAAGATATTAAGCTTACTAGTGATAAAAATATAGATGATTATAGTGATGTAAAATCAACAATTAAATATAGGTGTGATTTTGTAACTTTAGTTGTGGTTATTAATGGTTTGAAAAGTAAAGAATTATATTTGAATGTAAATAAATCTAATAAATTATGATAATAAGAATACAAATCTGAATAATAACAATAAAAATCAAAATAGATCTAAAACTCCTAATAAATGAGGAAATAGATGTTATAATTGTGGTGATCCTTCACACTTTATTAGAAATTGCCCTAAGAAACATAATAATAATAATAATAATAATAATAATAAAGCTAATAAAAATAATAGTAATAAAATATTGTCCAGATTTAAATTCGAATTTTTTTAGTGCTAATGAATGGATTGTTGATTATGCTTGCACATACCATATGACACATCTGAAAAGTTTTTTTTTTTTTTTTGTGAATTAAGACTTTAACACACTGTTATGTTACTATGGTTGATAAATGTGTGTGTAAAGTTGAAGGAATTGATGTTATTAATCTGAAATTTAAATATGAAAATGTGCTGAAATTGCATTATGTGAGATATGTGCCGGAGTTGTCTAATAATCTGTGTTCATGTGTTAGATTATGTACTTTAGGTTTAGAAGGAAACTGTGGTTTAAATTGCATGAAATAACATAAGGTTTTTTTAGTGATTTTTAGGGCAGAATTGAAAAATGACTTTATGTAACCTCTACTATACCTGTTAATCCATGTTATGATTCTGATAATTCTGAAATTGTTAATTTTGAATTATGGCATAAGAGGTTGGGTCATGTTAGCAATAATGGTCTGAAAATTTTGCATGAATTTGGTTATTTGGAAAATGAAAAAAAAATTTGTTGTTCCCTCTTGTAATATATGGGAATCTAGAAAATTAAATAAAGTTCAATTTTCGTCAAAAATCCCTGAAAATGTTATTTCTTAAAAAATGAGTAGATATATCTTAACTATTGTTGAAGATTTTTTAGAAAAATTTGGATTTTCTTATTGAAAATAAATTAGACTTGTTCAAAATTTTCAAGAATTGAAAAATTCAAATTGAAGGTGAAACTGACAGAAAAATTAAATGTATTTATATTGATAATAGTTTGAATTTTCGTAATACTTGGTTCAATAAATTTTGTGTGCAAAATTGTATGAAATTTGACACTGTCCCCATAACACCCCAATCTAGTGGGGTTGCTAAAAGGCTAAACTAGACTCTTATGGAGAGAGTTAGAAGTATTTTAGCTTCATTTGGTTTATCCAAAAAAATTTGGGGTAAAACTGCTGTAATGACAATTTATCTTTTAAATCGTACACCCTCTATCCCCCTAAATGGTGAAATTTCTGAAAGTAGGTGGTTGGGTAAATTAGTCGACATATCTAATGTTCGTGTGTTTGGGTGTCTTGTTGTGATACATATTTGCACTGATGAATTTGAAATGAAAACTGAAAATTGTATTTTCTTAGGTTATGGTGTTACATGGTATAGATTGTGGTTAAGTTCTAAACCCGGGTTTAAAACTATTATTAGTAATAATGTGACATTTAATGAATGTTGTATGCCATGTTTGAATATTGAAGAATCTGAATTGGTTGATTCTGGAACTATTAAAAACAATACAGATTATTGTGATATTAGAAATAAGGTGGAACATAATTTGATTGATATAGAAAATGAAGAAATTAAACCTGTAAAATCTGATTTTTGTTTTGAATGTACTGATATTCAACATATTGTCTGTGAATCCAAAAATATGCAATTTGTTGACATATTGAAATTACTGAGACTGATTCTATAATTAACTGTAGTGTTGCTGAGAGTGTGTCTAAGAAACGAAAATTCAGAGGTTGAGAAAGTGAGAAATTATGTTTTTAATTGTGATGATATTATTTGTATATCTAATGAAACTTGTTTTCAATCTGCTGAAATTGTGCAAATTGATGTTGAAACTGATAATATCAATTTAGATAGAGAAATTAATACTTTTTTGTTGTATGGTGTTCAAAATGTGGTGGATTTTGTTTTATATAGTGAAATTGATATTTTTGTTGGTGATTTTCCAATTTTATCTCTACTTTGCCAGCATGTTGTGAGTAAAATTGAAAATACGGTTTTTTTTAAAGTAAAAGTAATGTTGGAATTGTTTCGAATAATAGTAATGAGATTGAAAATTATCTATTGGTCAGAGATGAATTTAGGAATAGTCGTAAAGTGTTATTATCTATGTTTGGTGATTTTGATTCATTTTCTTTGCCATGTGATATTTAGAGCTTTTATGTGGATTATCCTATGTCTGTTAGGAAAATAGTAAATCCTGAATATAAGTCTCAATGTTTGGTGCTATGTGAAGATAATAACTCATTAGTCAGTAATAATTGTTTGAAATTAGTTCTTAAGTTTTGTTATTGGCTCATTTGTGTTATGTTATTATTGGTTATGAATGATATGAAACTTATGAAGTTTGCTACAGTTTATTATTATTTTTTTTTTGTATATTGTGGGTTACATGTTTTGATTGTATGACACATTTACAATATAATGTAGTTTTATCAATGTTTAGATTTGAATATATTTCTGTTGTCGTATATACAATATCATGGAAAATTAATAAAGTTTATCTCGCTTCAAAGTTATATACTTTGATACATTTGATTAGTTATGTTCTACATATGTGTAGATGGTAGGCTAAATTAATGTATCTTAGACTAACTTGGTTTAATGTTTTTCTTTTTGCAGGTAAGTAATTCAAATCTATGGGCAATGATATACTTCAGCCACTCGGACAAAAAATCAGATAGAGAATTTGTTGGAATTTTTAGTCAAATTGGATCCACCTCAAATAAGACACACGCACCCAGTTATGCAGCCCATTAGAACCATGACCCTAACTCGCGACCCACACACGCGCCCCATGACCCGCCTGCCAAAACCGCTCTCACTTACCCATGAGCCGACCTGTGACCCGCGACCCTTGGCCAACCTTGTGCTTGACCCAAAGCTATCGACTTATCCTGACCCATACCCGCTGAGAATCCACATCCTTTGCTAGACACGATCTGGGCCGTCCATTTTAGGTTTGTGATTTTGGCTTTCCATTCGCCTTTGACCTACCTATATATAGAGAGAAGAGAGAGGCGCCGTCTCATAATACTCTCACACTCTACACTCGCCCTCTTTAGCCTCTCTCTTTCTCGACCTCTCTATCCATCTTCTATGGCGACTTTTCCCGGCGGTTCACAGCGGTTTTTGGCAACGCCTTTTCTCCTATAACTTATGGAGTTCCTGTGGCGCGTTTTTCCCCCTATTTGTTGTTGTTCGTAGCCGCAAGGGACTTGTTCAACTTGTAGGCATTTTTATTTGTTATGTTTCGCCTTATATGTTATGTGGGGGTTCAATTTTGTGTGTGTCGTGTTTTTTGGGCTGATTCTTTTGTGTAGTCGCTAGTTAAGTGTAATTTTTATGTCGATTTGTGTTCCGAGTATGATTTATCAACAACCTCCGATCATTCCGAACTTCCTCTAGCCTTCTTTGAACAACACCGATAAACGACGACGAACTCCTTCCATGATAGGAACGTTGATATTCAGCTCATACTCAAAAGTCAAATATGACCCATGTAACCACGTCGCAAAATGGAAGTCGGTTATCACACCCATTGGACTCCACGAGACTAAAAAGGGATTTCGATAATCCTGCTGCAATCACTCAAACTCATCGAAAATATCCATCGGAAATCTCTCGGTTTCTCCCTCTTCTCCCTCCTCAAACACACATTTTTTACTCTCTAGAATAATATTTTTTTAATATTTTAATATTTATTTTAAAATTACTAATAATACTTCATCCGTCCTAAAAGTATAGTTTTATTGCGTTGGACACGAGATTTAAGAAATATCGATATTATATTGGTGGTTGGTAAAAAATGTGGATAAATGACTTTTTTGCCCTTATAAATATATTAATATAAAAAGTAGTGACAATTTTATAATAATAAAAAAGTATCGATAGTTTTATGGTTTATATGATTATTTATGCAAATGAAACTATTGTTTTGAAACAGACAAAAATGATAAATAAGACTTTTGTATTGGAATAGAGAGATATTATTTATATAAAAATATAATAAAATAATAGTATTATAAGTCATTATTATTAATTAATTAAACTATTTTAGCTTAAATAACCAGGTGTCCTAAATGAAATGATGCATTTCGAATAGAACGGAGGGAGTATCACACAATATTTAAAATACGTATATATATATATAAAACAGTATTACACAATATTCTCTCTCACACATAAAATGTTCATTTTTTCCATTTTTGTCCTACATAAGTTATCATTTCATTTTTAAAAATATAATTTTATATTTTAATTACATTTCAAATTTTATAATTTATAAATTTTTTTAATATTAACTAAACTATTTAGTTATCTTAATATTAAATTATATTTTTGGGTTTTTTTTCTTTAACCTCAAATCTCATATTTTTACTATTTGAGCTTTGTATTTCTCGAAAAAAATATACATTTTTTTTTCTCACAAAATATCACATTATACATTATTTTAATATCAAATTTAAACAAAAATTTTTGAAACTACATAAATAAAAAAAAAAAAAAAAAAAAAAAACATACTCACTCTAACATACTTTTTCATTACATTTACTTAAAAAAAAAAAAAAAAAAAAAAAAAATCCTTTGTATATGTATGCTTGTAATAATATTACATCTATAGACATACACATAAAACCCTCAAAACACAAGTTGTGTGTGTAACTTCGAAGAAAAATGAAAAACAAAATGCGCAGCAAAGTCCATCCTTACAAATTACATTCCCATATCTCCGACGACGTCCTCAGCCTCCTCCCGGCGGCCATCCTCGCCGTCGTCTCCGCCCTCCCCGCCGACGACCTCGAAGTTCTCCTCTACATGCTCACAAGGTCCATCAAATCCACTACCACCACCACCACCCCTCAGTGCTGCCGCGCCGCCACCACCTCGCCGCCGCTCTCCCACTTCGACTGCGACTGCTTCCACTGCTACACCGCCTTCTGGCTCCGCTGGGACTCCTCCCCCAACCGCCACCTCATCCACCGCGCCATTGACGCCGTCGAGGACCGCACCCACCACTCCAACCGAACCAAGACCCGCCGGAAGGACAAAATACCTCGCCGGAAAACCGCCAGTGCACCTTCCGGAGAGGCTCTTCATCCACCGGCGACGGAATCTCCGGCGACTCGAGAAGACGCCGCTGCGTCGGAGAAAGAGAAGAAAGATCCCGACTTTAAGGAAGTAGAGCGCACGGCGGAGGTTCAACTCGCCCCGGCGGCGCCGCCGTCTAGGCATAAGGCGTTGGCCAGGAAGGTGTTGCCGGACGTCATTGGAATATTCAGTTCGCCTTTGTGGAGCCTTTGGAGTCCGAAAGTGTAAGAAATTAATTTTTTATTTTAAAAAAATAAAATATTTGAAAATTATCATTATTAGTTTTCTGCTGGTAGGTTATATTCTCAGTCCTAACTCTATAATATGTGTGATTCTCTCTCTTAATTAATTAATTAATTAATTTTATTTATATTCGGGGCTCAAGAAAGTTTATGAGCCACTTGTCACTCGACAGTGATGCATCATTATATAATTTCCAAGTGTTTGAAAAATTATTTATTTCTCTTTTCTTAGTGGCTAAGGAAAAGCATAGTTTGGTGAGATAATTTTTGGGTCTGCGTATAATTTGATTTATAAATAGGATTCTGTTAGATGCCCATATTTTGTTCCAGTCAAAATAATATTCTCGGTCTATTTATATATGAGTAAAAATATATTTTGATCCCGTACAATATTATAATTATTAATTTTAGTTTTATTAAAAAAAAACTTATCAATTTTAGTCCCAAAATGGTTGATTGGAACTGAATACGGCCGTGTTGGATGACTCAGAAAGTGACTGGACGTGCAGCCAACACAGTTGTATTCCTGTCCATATTCTGAACACAGTTCCTGCGTATGTTCTCAATACATGTTCCTGCCATGTTTTGAACACGGCCATGTTCACGACCATGTTTTCACTGTAATCATATTGTAGGTCATATTTATTATTATTTTTTCTTTTTTGATAAAATTATTTGATATAAATATATATTTATAATTCAACAAAAATATTTTTTATAATTATTTTATAATATTTTTAATATAAAAATATTTTTGGCAAAATATCAGTTAATTTTTTTGATTCAAATTTATTTTTATTTTTTATCTTTTTATTATTATTATTTCTCCCGTGCAACCAGGTAAACAAGTAGGAAAAAATGGATAAAAATCAAATATTTAAAGAAAAATTTAACAAAACTACATAAAATATATAATATTTTTTATTAAATAAAAAATAAAATCTAAAACTATAAATCAATAAAACTAAAAAAAGTTTTATTATTTTTTAAACTATAAAATAAAAAATTGGGAGAAAGAAGGGGGCAAAAATAATAACATACATAATTTCATTATTTTTTATATTAAAAAATATCTATATTTTGGGATCTGAGGGTCAGCTGACCCTAGCTCCCATGTAGAACTGTCCGTGCTGGTATGTCAATAGCGAGGGGACAGTATTAACGAAGGAAAGCATCGACAATATCATGAATGGAAGAGCAGCTTGAAGCTGCCTCTTCAATTTCACCTTTAATTCAAACAAAGTACTCCATCGTTGTTTAAGAACAAAAGCTACGGCTTGTGCTCCGTCCCCGGCTCCAATCAGAAGCGAAACCAAGAGATAAAATGAAAATAGACTTAAAAAAGAAAAAAATATATATACAAATTGCTAAACAACATATGGAGTCGACCGTTAATTTGAAGGAGAACGAATCCTCTATAAGGGGGAACGACCTTCCGCCGACTCCGGGAGCAAGTGAGATCACTGTAGGGTTGTATCGAAAAGAAAGTTCATCAACCACGAAGAGACGGATCGCAAGAGCGATGTTCGAAGAAGGTGTAATCGTGAAAGTGTTGAAGGGAGGATGGGTAAATGTTTTTAAGGGGTGTGTTATATTACTATAGTAGTATAATTGTGTTTTAGTTTTGTCATTTGTTTATATATATATATAAATGCAATGACATTGTTTTAATATAATATAAATGTAAAAATGTTTTGAATTTTAGATGTGTACTACAATTATGAAATAAGAAAATGAATATCTATTTTGAGATGGATAAAAATAAAATATATATATATCTTATTGTTAAAATATATTTAGAAGCAATATATTATATTTATGATAATTATCTTTGTTGATGTATTTTTTCAGTAATAAAAAGTAAAATTCGAAAATAGAGAAATATCTTCGAATTTGATAGATGAGTGCCTGAGATTAGGAATCTCTAAATATTGTAGAATGCATAAAATAAAATAAAAGACTGGAAAATAAAGTGGTGATCCCCAAAAGCAATTTGATGTTGATTGAAGATGTTTTTTTAGATAAAAAATAGACCTTTAAATAACCCCTTAAAGAAGCGGTTTGAATCACCATTTGGTCGGTTACAGCAACTGCTGTCAACCGTCCTCCTCTGTTGACACGTGTTGCAACTTCCTTCAACCGTTCGTCCGGTTGCAACTTCCTCCAACCGCCCCAGAACTGCCTCTCACGACTTGAACCGTCCCAGAAGTGCCTTTTGTCCGACCTGCACATCCACTGCCATGTCCCTTCTTGCCCGACTTCGTTCACCCGACCAATCCAGAGACTAACTGGTCGCTAGACCAAACGATTCCTTGTCCGCCCCGTCAAGCGACCACCATCTGGTCTCTTGTACGACCACGTATCGTCCGTCTCATTCTTCTTCGCCCGACCTCACTTGGTCCGAACTCTGCAACAACCGACTGTGGTCCCGACCACGGACCAACCGACCTCGGTCCCGACTGCAAACCAACCAACTGTGGTCCCGACCACAGAGCAACCGACTGTGGTCTCGACCTCGGTCTCGACTGCAGACCAACCAACTGTGGTCCCGACCACAGAGCAACCGACCTGCTCTATTTGCCTTCTCTCCTTAGATGGACAGACTGTCCTCTTGACAGACCTCCGCGTCTGTCCATACTTCTTCCTTGCCCGACCTTCCTCTTGACAGACCGTCTGTCCATACTTCTTCATTGCCCGACCTTCCTCTTTACAGACCTCCGCGTCTGTCCCACTTTTTTTTTCCCGATTTCTAGGCTATTTGGCTTATATCCAAACCCATCCAGAATCCTACTGCCATTATTTATCATTATTATTATTATTATTTGTGCTCAACAATCTTATTTAAAAAATTCTTAATATCACTATAAATATGTATATATTCTTATGATTAAAATAGAGAATTTTAATTTCGTATTTTAACACTTATAATGAAAACAAAGGAGTATATATATATATATTTATTAAAAAATACAAAGTACAAATAATAAGAATTTAGCATAAATTTAAAATAACAAATTAACATAAGCTCCCTTTATATAGAAATTATAGTTGTGGAAACTTTCGAGTATAATAAAAGTAGAATATTTAATATGATGTAATGTTTTATTGGAATAAAAAGGTATAATGTGATTTTTTTTAAAAAAAATAATATATATATAGATTATTGTTGATGAGTAGTATCAAAAAGTTTAATATATATATAGTATGTTCATTCAATATCTTTTGCATGATTTTTTATAAATATTATAAGAAGTACAATATATATTCATATTAACACAATATAATAGATATATATTTTTTATTCATTAAAAAAAATTAATAATTTAATATAAAATATTATTTTTTGTATTATTGATACAATTTTTCATAAGTAATATAAAAAACAAATTCATTGATAAACACGAACAAACAAGAGTCATTAATTTTTTGTTGTTTGGTGTTTAGTCCTGTTTTATCAATAATTTTATAGGAAAATATCATATAAAGTAGGGGTACTTGTTATTTAATTTAAAATATTATATTTGTATTACATATTTTTTTATTTATTTAATTTTACGCTTTTTTTATATTTAAGTTAGTTTATTTCTTTCACATAATTTGTTCACTCTTTTATCTTTTAGAAATATAATTATACACTTTAATCATATTTCTAATATACTATTTAATTTTAATCTTAATATATAATTATTTTTATTATACTATATTTTAAAATATTTTCAAAGCATAAAGTATGTTTGAGTTGTTTTTTCAACAATTTTTTTTTTCTACAAAATTCACAATATATAATACAACGTTCGTTCATTTATGAAATATACATATTTCTATTTTAAAGTGTTCAATTACAAAAATAATTGTTTCAAAAATATTTTACTTTTTCCATAAATACATCTACTTTAACATTATATTATTATTTTCACAAAAAAAAAAAGTAAGAGAAATTATTTTTACATTAATTTTAACTACTCATTATAATTAAAATATTATTATTCGTTAAACTTCGTCAAAAGCAAATGTAGTCTTATAAAATGGACATATGAAGTATACTATATTTTATAGTCTCATCAAAATTCAACATTCAATCTAAAATATTATTATTTATATTACTTATACAATTTCTTATAATTTGCATGAAAAAAATTATACTGTAAACCGAAATACTAAATAAACAAACTTGAAGTTTTTTTTAATTGATTATAGAATTTTTTGTAGTAACAGAATTAAATCTTTGATATAAGATTAATATTTTTTTTAATTGATTATGGAATTTTTGTTTGGTAACGAAATTAGCTCTTTAATATAGGATTAATATTTTATGTTCATAAATAATCTGGAAAAATATTTTAGATTCGAATATTATTGAAAGTATAATTGATAAATTGTAAAATCATGTGATTGTATATTACTCCCTCCGTCTCACATACCATGTCCACGTTGCCGTTTTTGTCCGTCTCACATTCCATGTCACTTTCCTTTTTTGAAAATGATTACACACTTTAATCTCATTTAAAACTTTTTAATTTATTCTTTTTTTTTTAAATTTTAATTAAACTAATTAGTTATCTTAATCTTAATTTATAGTTATTTATATTATAGAGTAATTATTTTCACTGATATATTTTTAATTATCTACTAATTACACCCCTCCTAAAATACCGTATCTACAGTGTAACAGACACGGTGCATGAGACGGAGGGAATATTAATTTTAGGTGAAAGGTAATACTGTCTTATGTGGAGATAGGATTTATTAAATTAAAAAATAAATATATTAGTTATGAATAATTCAAAATAATACAATGGATAACATTGATTGGGAACAAAGTGATTATTATTATATATTTTTCATTATATGTAAATATTGCTAACTGTTATATTTAGTCATCAAAATATTAATTAGCACATATAACAGCACACATGACATAAATACAAATCTCATCTTATCTTTTATATATATATATATATATATATATAATGGACCCTACTTTTTAAAAAAGTTATGCAATTTTGTAGTTTTAAAATTTTGATTTTTTCTTATACAGTTCTATAGAATTAGAGTTTATTATTTCATTATTAATTAACTGTTTTTATTATATAAATTTTTTATATTTAATTACTTTATTTTTTATTAGATTATGATCCACAAATAAGTAAATAAAATTTGTATAATAAATATGTGATATCCTATATCTATTTTTTAAAATAATTTTATTAAAATTTCAAAAATTTAAAAAATATAATAAATTTTAGATTAATTTTACCCAATTATTTATGTATATTCGTGTTTTCAATGT
The DNA here is from genome assembly GCF_009805555.1 of Andrographis paniculata. Lineage (NCBI taxonomy): Eukaryota > Viridiplantae > Streptophyta > Magnoliopsida > Lamiales > Acanthaceae > Andrographis > Andrographis paniculata. The sequence goes on along the minus strand of NW_026137513.1, from coordinate 2,540,667 downwards.
TGTTTATTTGATTTACTTCCTTTATTTTATTAAGTATTATATTTATATTTATCTTGATTATATATTAATAAATATTAAAATATATTTTATAAGTTAATTTAATAGAAAAATAGAGGTATAGAAATAAATGATAGAGAGGGTGTGAATGACAAATTTTTTTAAATATTTCTTAAATAGTGGGATAATAATTTTCAATGTCACTGGAGAAAAATTAATTTTTCTTTTTCTATATATATATATATATACAATTATATCGGTTGAGCAATTTGGATTAGATTGGAATATAATAACTATATAAAAAAAAAAGATGATGTTATCGCCATTCAGAAGATAAAGCAAGTGGAAAAAGGTTAACGCGGTTAAAGTACAAGAATAAATAGATCGAAATTTATTATTTTATATTTTTATCGGATCAAAATTGACTATTATCATCGATCCACTTACATTACATCTAATATTGTCTTATTTGATTTTTATTTACGGGATCATCATGGTGAAAAAAGAGAGTAGATGAAAAGTTAGGATCTGAAGAGACTGTCTTCTAAATATCGAAGCTGATTGGCGAATGATTCGTTGCTACTTTAATATTCAAGTGATAAACTAGAACTTTTGTTTGTTTGATTATTCTTTTAAATTTTGTTTAGATTTTTTATTTATTTCCATTTTTTTTTTTCACTATGTATTCACTGCAGTCAAATAGGATTATGTTTGGATACTAAAAATTATTTGACAAAATAATCCATTATCGTTGTAAAAATTGTCAAATTCCAGGAAAAGATAAAAAGATTAACTGCCGATGATTAGTAGAGTAGGATTCAGTGATTTCTTTATTTGTAATATATAAAAAAATATTTTATTATACATAAAAAAAAAAGAAGTTATAATTTAAATTTTATTCACAAATTGATTATAAATTGTAAATTAAGTTGAAATATTTATTTTTATTATTTTTCTTTTTTTTTATGTTAAGAGTATAAATTTTGTTGCAGTGATATTGTAATTAAATTTTTATATTATTGAGAGATTGATTTTATCATTAAGTGTAAAAGAAAAAATTGTTATTATGTATATAAATAATAATAATTTTTTTCATATTACAATAGGATTATCCAGTTTTTTTTTTTAAAATTATAAATTGATAGTTTAAATATTTTTTTCATTGTATTACAATATAAAATTATATTTTCTATAAAATTTAATTCATATTATATATTTTATTGAAAAAAATAGTATTTAAACTATTTATATACATATTTTATTTTTTAATTATATAGTATATTATTTCCTCCATCGAGTATTAAATATGATAATTTGAGATAATTTGTATGTGAAGTGATATGATTGGAGAGAGAAATAATAATTATTTTTTTTTAGTGATGTGATGAGATAAATGAAATGTATATTTTACTTATATAAATATTATTAATTATTTCTAAATTTATAAATGTTGCAGTGAGTTTGACACAATATAATATTTTTTTAATAATTATCAATGATACTATAAATTACAATATTTATATTTTACATTCATTTACAATCATGGTATTATATATAATTATATTTTAGTAAGTATAATTTTATTTTTACACCACTTGATTTATATTATATATTGTATTCCAAATATATAAAGTAAATCATAATTTTTATTATTAGATATTCATTTTATTTTTTTATTTTTTTAAAATTTATTTTAAATAATATTATTTTTCTTAAAAAAATTATTTCATTGGTATTTATTTAATTATTATTATTTTTATAAAATATTATTATTCTTAAACTTATTTAAATATTTGAAAATAAATATAAAATTAATAAAAATATTTCTATAATAATGTATTTTGAAATAAATGACAATATTTTTTTGCATTGATGGCACCGTGCGGTCTTCCCACTAGTATAAATTAATAGCATAATCTAATAGTTTAGATAATATGTTATGATAGATCTTGTGAATGAAAATACCCCAAAATTATTTTAGCATATGGACAAATATGTTTTTTCATTCCTATAGCAAAATTTTTCATTTCTATTAATCTGAAATTACAGAGATTTTGTGCTGCAGATTAACTTGTGTGCTTGCAATTATTCAATTTGTCTAATCCATTAAATATTTGCAAAAGACAAATTGCATATTTGAGTAAAAGATCAGTCAAACCATATCATATTCATAAAAACTCACTCCATTTCATTTCATGCCAATAAAATTAATGTGAATTTTGTTATTCCAAAGATGCATGAGATATGCAACCGAAAGGAACAAAAAGACTTGTGTGAATGAGTTTGAAACTAAACTTTAGTGAGAGAAAAAATATCAACCTTTCACCTTCAATCCATATCATTTCTCTTCTGTTTGAATGATTGTTTGATACAATAACTAACCAAAAAGTTGATTGGAGATAAGAGATAAATGAGTTCCAACGTAAGAAGATGATCAAGTTCTAAGTTGCTCTGTTATATGATCGTTGTTGATATGAGTTTACGACAACGTGAATCTGTGGAGGTAGTTTCCAAAATAAATCATGATAGTCTTTTGGGTTGAAGGAGTTGTGATTATTTATGTTGTCAGTATTGATTAATGAAATCTCTCATGGATTGGTATCCCCAGATGTAGGTTGTTTTATAACCGGGTCAATAAATACCTTGTCTCATTTGTCGTTTTTTAGTTCTGCTTTTACTTACTGTCAAGGTGTTGTTTAAATTGTAAATTAATCACGTTTCGAGAGTTGACCCTTATTGAAGTGTTCGAAAGTGTATTGTTCGACCCATCACTTCCCAACAAATCTTACATATCTATGTTAACACAATACAACTATATAATATAAATGAACAATATATATATTAATAATTCACATGGTACATACATGGCTGCTCTTAGGGTGCTAATGTTTTAACTGTGCTGATTTATTTATAGTCGTAGGATCGTAATTCACAGTAGACCTAACAAATATTAATAAACAAGGTTAAAATTGTAATTTTAGGTTTTAAAGTTTTTTATAATAATATTAAATTAGGTAAGTAATTTAATTTCGTTAAGAATTAACTATTACATTAACTAAAAATGTTACCATGATTAATAAAATCCCAATAATTATGTTCAAATCTTATCCGAATTTTTATATATTACATTATGTTATCGACTATATATATATATGCTTTACTTAATTGAAGTATATACTTTATATGTATACAATATATACTGTAGTAAAATATTAGTATGTAATATATAAATTAATATATTTAAACCCTAATTATTACAATTACTATTATTTCACAAAATTTTCAACTCTCCTCTTTTCTCCCCCGGCGATCCGTCATCTTTTCCTCGGTCATTCGCTGCAATCGCCCGCTGCCATCGTTGTCGGCATTACCGTTGCTGCAGTGCTATCGTCTCGACAAAAATAATTCTAACCCTTCTTTCAATTTTTGTTCCAAAACCCGATTGCGAAATTGACTTCCTCCACCACTCGTTGTTGCAATTCCAATGTTGGGCCGTCATCTCATCTCTAGGATCATCGTCAATGGTTGGAAGCAAGTGTACATTCCAGTATTATTATTATTATTATTATTTATGTAAGTAGTGAAATGTAAGTGCCCTTTTGGTGCTTACTCTGTGTTTTCTTTTTCTTTTTCTTTTTTTTTTTTTTTATTTAAATGGGGAAATAATGCAGCTGCTTTAATTATTTTGAATAGTTTGCATTGAGTTGAATATAATAACCTCAGAAAGTCATTTAAACGAGTTTCAAGTGTCAGCCTCAATTGAGAAGACAAACGTTATTTTCATATTGACAAAAGGGTGGTTAAATATAATAATAATACCTGAAAAAAGCAACTGTACTGTATTGTGTGTTTACTGTCCGTAAAAAAGACCTAATGCCCATTCACACACTTTATAACTACACCACACATCATTCCAACAATACATCTATCTTTTTATGCTTCGACTAGCGTGACTTGTCTGTCGGACCTAGTTTGCAGAATATTAGATTCGATCGAAAGTTTATCTAATGCGCATTTTCGGATAACGACACGCAACAATTGTATAGCTGCTATTTTTTCGAGTACGTGCTAAAGGTAAAATCCGACTGAAACTTTTATGAAGCCAAGACTTTAAGCTGCAGTAAATAATAACAACAAATAAAGTGGTTACTATCAATTATAATAATGAATAAATAGCATTAATATAACAAACCATTTTCTTGAAATGCCCTTTTGTCACAACTTGATTAAACTTTTGGGTGAAAAGAGTTGAAATTCCCTCGTAAAAAAATAAAAATAAAAACTTGTACATTCGGGTTTCCGAGATTCGATTATGCGTCCTTAAGCGCAACCGGGGCACAGTCGATTAAAGTCAATTGGGATCGATAGGTGGATGTTTGAAGTCCACAAGCTTATTTGAGGTGAGCAAATATTTATTTAGAGGCAAAAAAAAAAAAAGATAAGTGAACAGAAAAAAGGGAATGAAGGCAAGAAATAAAATGAGGACAAATAGGAAAGCCCAGAAATGAAAATCCACAGAAAACAGAAAGAAATAAGCACAAGGGTAGACATGCTTCTTATCTGGACATTCAATTCAATTGCCCTTTCTGATCATTGTAGTAAAAAGCAGATTCTGTTCATTCAAAAAGCCATTTGGGATTTGGATCGTTTTCTTATTATATTTTCCAATCAGACAAAAGGGATCCAAACAAAAACATAAAAAGCAAATTAAAAATAATACTTAATAATAAAAAAGTGAAGAGAGGCCCTATCAAGAATGGCTATTTGCAAATTGCAACCTTATTGAAAAATCTTGTGACATGCCATTAATGAATGAATCTCAAAGCATTTAGACAAAAATGTTCGATCACCAATCCACAAGATCGATTCGGGATTTCTTTTTCTTCTTCTTCTTTTTTTTTTTTTTCTTTTTTGATCAAGTGTTGTTTTCGCAAGACCTTAATTAGGCGCGATCCAATGTAAGTAAGTAAGTATGTTAAGATCGAACATGAAACAATAGTGGTCCGAGTGTACTCATTTACTACTACTAAAACAAATTAATCAATTAAAATTTCAATGGAAATAATATATATATATATATATGTTTTTGGCAAGACATGTGGAAAAGAAACCTACTACAAGCAGTATCTGGTCCTCCGGGGAACATGCGCAACTGCTGCAGCACCAATGCAATGCATATATACATATAACATATATATATATATATCGTATAGTATAATCATCGTTAACAAACAATGCAAGACTGACTTCACCTGGGGCAACAGTATTAGTCTGATACACACCAGATAAAGTGGAGGTTATCGCTTGTTGACAATATATTTTTATATATATATATATATATATTAGCATTGCTAAACACGAATTTGTCACTCTGATACTATCCTAGTTATACTCTACCTCGCATTCGTAATCTCGACATAATCCAAAAGGGATATATATATATATATTTATCTATATACAACCAGAGGCGGAACTAGCATTCGAATTAAAGGGGGGTTAATTATCAAAAATTTGTTATACACCGAAAAATAGTGTATAAAAAATGTATATAGTAATACTAAATTTACCGTTCTATATTTAAATAGTGAAATTTAAAATAATATTTTTTATTAATATATTAAACTATTGGTATATACGATAATATTCTAAATATTAAAAATATTAAATTATATATCGCTATCGTATTAAAATTTTTGATATAGTATTATATTATATCGAAAATTTGATATTTTCAATAATAAAAAAATAACTAAATAATTTTGGTACTAAAATATATTGCATACCAAAATTTCTATAATTTTAAATTATTTTTTACTATATAAAATTTTAAAAATGAATATATTATATTAAAAATTTAAGGGGTGGGTAGGGCAGGGGAGCCCCTTTCCCCGTGGAGTTCCGCCATTTTATACAACATATAATTTTAATTAATACAATACATATTATGTATCGACTATTATCATATATGTTGTTATTTGGTATGTTGACTGTTGTATTTGTATTATGGAGGTAGATCTCCAACTCTTTGGATGACCCAATTAGCATATATAGTAAGATATAAATATGTGTTGCTTATATTTATTATTATGACTCGGTTTGACCTAATTAACCACAAATTTTATATTAATATATATTGTGATATTAATTTATATTTCATGTGATTTTCAATAATCTATATGGTTTCAACAATACTGTAACAACTTCCACATGTATATATATATATATATGTGAATGGAAATTCCCCTAAGCTATTTTGGCATATGAACTAATGGTGTCTTAATTTCTGCAGCAAAGACTTTCCAAAAGACAAAAGACATATTTGAGGAAAGATCAAAACATGGAAACTCACTCTTTCCATTTCAGTGCAAAGGGAAATTAACGTGGAATATTTTATTCCAGGAATGTGAGTGATTTACTCAACCAAATAGGGTTGAAGATTTGTGATGACTTGATTTGGAGATCATACTTTAGAGAGAAGAATATTGAGTGAAACTCTCATCCATCTATCAATATCGATTCCTTTTAGTTTTGAATGAGTTTTTGACAAAAAAATTCGCCGGAGAGGTCGAAGGTGTTCGGAATTAATGGAGTTCCAACCGGAGAGAATGATCAAGCTCTGGAATTCTCTGTTGTGTGGTCGTTGTTAGTACGAGGTTGTAGCAACGAGAACCTTGGGAGGTATTTTCCTGGGTTAGCCATGACTAGCATTAGAGTTAAATGAGTTGTGGTTGTTTGTGTCCTTAATCAGCACTGGTTAGTGGAATTCCTCCTGGATTGATATCCCCGGATGTAGATTGGTTGATAATCGAATCAGGTCAACAAACACCTAGTCTTATTGTTGTTTTAGGATGATCAATGCGGAAGAAATGAAAGAATTGGGAAGAAAAAGAAAGAGGAGAACCTGGTGCGGCCGCGGTTGTGGATGTGTAATTGTGTAAATGAATTGATTATGGAAAAATTGTGTATTTTATAATAATAATAATAATAATATATTTATAATGAAATTTTTTATATATCATCATTTTTTCTTAAAATTAGAAATAATATTATTATTAATAAAAATAAAAAATTATTAATGATAACTCGAGAATCACCAATTGATTGTTGGACATCTCTTTTCACGAGAATTTTGATTTGGTTGAAGAAAAAAATGTTTCATAGATCACCTATTGCCTATAGCTATCCGTGAAGGAGATAAAAAGAATGTTCAATGGATCATTAATCATCCCGAATGAGAATGAAAGAATGTTCCATGAATCACCGGAATACTGATTGACTGCAGTCATTCGTGAAGGAGAATGAAAGAATGCATCATGGATCACCGATTGACTGCAACCATCCATGAAGGAGAATGAAAGAATGCTCAATAGATCACTGATTGGTTGCAGTCATCAATGAATGAAAGAACGCGCTGATTGTCTGTAAAATTGGCTGAACTATCGGTTTAGCCAATTATTATTATTTTTTTTTATTTAAAATCAGTGCGTCGCCACGACACCGCGGCGCAAGCACACTAGAGTAGGGTAGGTAAAGAAAAAGAAAAATGAAGAAAAAAAAAAATGGAAGATGACCTGTAGGGAAGAAATGAAAAAAATGAGAAGATAAAAAAAAAAAAAAAAATTGATGCCATTGCGGGATGAATATGTACTGTGTAAATGAATTTATTATAACAAAATTGTGTATTTTATCATAATAATGATAATATATTCATATTTAATTTTTTTTAAATATATTATCAATTTTTCTTAAAAAAAATAATATTAATAAAATTAAAAATAAATAATTATTAATGATATTGAAAAATAATACTCCCTCGTTCGCATAAGAATGACAATTTTTTATTTTTGTTCATTCCAAAACAATATATTATTTTCTAATTTAGTAATTGTACTACCTACCTAACATAATTAATACGTTTATAACTTCCAATATATTACACAAATACCATTATTTTTATATCACACAATAAACTAATATAATACTAATATCCAAAAATCTACGTGCAAAAAGCAAATGTTACCGGTTTTATGGGACCGAGATAATAATATATTGGGTAAACTGTTTTTTTAGTCCCGTAACTAGACCCCTTTATCATTTTAGTCCCGTAAGTGGAGTCTGTCGCAAACTAGTCCCATAAATGAAAAATTTTCGTTGTTTTAGTCCTCCGGCGTCGGAGACGCCCGTGTGGCTCGCCGGAGGTGACATGTCCGCCAGGTGTCCCGCGAGGTCAACGACACCTGACGGACACGTGGATTTATTTATTTTTTTTAAAATTAGACAAAATAAAAAAAATACAAAAAAAATTAAAAATAAATTAAAAAAAAAATTTTAAAAAATTTAAAAAAATTAAAAAAATCCACGTGTCCGCCAGGTCAGCACGTCACCTCCGGCGAGCCACACAGGCATCTCCGGCGCCGGAGGACTAAAACAGCGAAAATCTTTCACTTATGGGACTAGTTTGCGACATGCTCCACTTACAGGACTAAAGTGATAAAGGGATCCAGTTACGGGACTAAAAAAACAGTTTACCCTAATATATTATAATGTTACTTTTTATTTATTTTTTCAATTTTATAATTTTTATTATATAATTGTATTTAATATAAACTATCTTATTAATTTTTATATCAATATTTCTATAATTTCTTTTTATTAATTTTTTAATTTAAAAATTAATTTAATTACTTACTAAATTTATTAATTTAATTATTTTTATATTGTAAAAATTTATTACTTATTTTTATATAATAAATAAATAACAAATATTTCTAAATAGTATTAAAATTGAAATTAATTATTTTTAAATATAATTCAATATAAAATAAAAAAATATATATATATATTAAAAATGAATATATATATATATATAAACGGACCGTTCAAATTGTAATCGACAGTTTTTAAACCGTAATCGAAACCATTAAATTGTAATCGAAGTTGTTATTCGAAAGATTCAATTTCGGTTTGATATTTTTATAACCCGTAGCCGACGGTTTAGACCGTTTGGACAAATCTATTCGGCACATATACTGTCAACCATAATGCTTTTTACTCTGATGTTGTATATGCTTGCTTTATATTGAAAGTAAAATATAAACTTGCACTCTAACTTCAAACCAAACCCAATAAACTTTTAGAATATAGTATTAAAATTTTTTATGCCTCTTTTCAGATTTAATAATATAATATCAAAATTATTCTTTTTGTCGTTTTTTTTTTCCAAATTTAATAATATAGTACCATTTTTTTTTTTTCTATTTGTAGTTGTGTAGATTGTTTTTATTTTTCTTCCTTAAAAATATTCAATAATTTGACTGTGTAAAAGAATACAAATAATATATATATATATATGAAGAATTAGGCTTTGTTAACTCTCTATGTTTTTTATTATACAATTATTATAATTTATCTGTCACAATTCAAACTATTTTTTTTTATTATTTTTTTTGTCGCACTTGAAAGTATAATTTTTCTATTTTAAAAAAAGTAAGCATACACTAATACCAAAATATCTTTTTAACTTTTATTTAAATTACAAATATATCATTACATATATAATTACATATAAAATTAAATGACAAAAATGTCAAAACTCTTATACACTTTCGTTACCTAATAAAAAACTATTATCTCTTAATTTACTACAAAACCTCAAATAATCCATTTAGGACGGATGAAATATTATTTTATATACAAAAAAATCACATGAATCTAAACTCAAACCTAGTGTTCTCTTTTAAGATATTTTTTTTCCTAGTTTCTTTATCTTTAGTATGCAATATATATCATATGTGAGACACTGTTAAAACATAGTAAAATACTTACTAATAAATATTCTTTTGAAGAAAATGATGAGGAGAAAATAGATGGAAGCAATGTTGTTCATTGAGGTGACATTTCTTTGATCTCCTAATACTATCAATATATTATATTATATTATATTATTTTATTTATTTATTTAATTTCTGATCTGATCAGATCCATGTAAGTATGTAACATGGACTGTTTGTGGTGAATAAAAGCAATTCACTGTTTCTTCATTTGTCTCCAACTTAAAACCATTATCTGCTCACCACCTGAATCTAAATGCAATGCAACTGCTTTCTGTTTCCATTTTCATTCACCAAAAACATCACAATATTATTCATACCTCCAAATTCAATGAATATATAAATAAACCCTTTTGTTATTACCTTCATTGAATCAAATCGACATGATATGATATGCTAATTTGACCTGATCAATACAAAATTTATAAAAAAAGTAATAGTATTTTTTAATGCAATATATATTTTGATAGAATATTATATAATTATATATATATATATGATACAATATATTTTATACAACATAGTGTAATATATAACTCATACATCACATACAACATATTCTATTTGTCTTGCAATGCAATGTTAATTGCTTTGTATTATTAACTTGTAGGAACACTTTTAATTTGATCAAATTAACACCATAACTGCCGTAAAAAATAAATATTGATGGTTATAAGGCTGAATCTTTTATAATTTAACACCGTGAAGCATTCCGGTGAATGAGACGCTAACACATTATTTATATTTACATAATAGTAATATAAATACAATATATGAATTTACATTATATACCATCATTGATAGTAAAAAAAATATATATTTATGCAACATATCCTATAAATATGAACACTCAGTATCAAATTGTCTGGCATATAATTTCAACTAGCATAAATTATAAGAGTCAGCCTCACAAAACTTGTAATACAAATAAATTAAAAAGAATAGAAGAAAAAAAAAATTAAAATAAATGGCTTTTTCCTACACAATTAAAATGTGACCTATATAACTTACACTCTATCTTAACTTCATTTCTTCATTCCTTTTTCTCATCAAACTCTACACTACAACCAAACATGAAGGTAATAACATATTGATTCAATTCAATTCTCATCTTCAATTCCATTTTTTATTTTTTATTTTTTTAATATTCATTTTTCTCTATTTCTCTGCAGTTACTAGGGTGGATGCATCGAAAATTCCGGCAAAACAACGGTGAAACCGCGAAGGACATATCCATGGGTGAGTTAAGTCGACGCATACGTCCCACGCGCTATTTTATACCCCGAAAGAACCATGAACGACACTCATTCGATTAACATTCGACGATTTTTTTGCGAAGGTTACACCGGCCATTCGTCGATGGACGATCTTCAGTACTACCCGAAAGGACCTTACAGCGGCGGCGGCGGCGGCAACAAACCTTTCGGAAAATCGCAACGAGATCATCACTACCTCCGAAACTCATTCACAAGTCTCGACTCGGCTCGAGTCGAAGAAGAGGATCTCGAAGAAGATCCGTCCCCGGAACTCAACGAGCTTTTCCACGGATTCCTCGCCATCGGAACTCTCGGCACGGACCCAATCTCGACTACTGAGCCGGCGACGCCAACATTTTCGATCTCCGTTGATCACATCGCGGAAAAGGAAACGGAAGTCACCGAAAACGAGCTCAAATTAATCAACGACGAGCTCGAAAAGGTCCTCGGCACCGAAAGCAGAGACAGCTGCAATCTTTCGTCCGGCCGGAACAGCCAAGTCAGCGCCGGCAGGATCAGCCACTGCAGCGCGATCACACTCGCCGGAAAAACTATCGAAAGCGCCGAAACTTATGGGAATATTGGAACAATCACTTGCCCTCTGCAAAACTACCTTTTCGGATCGGCGATTGGGCTGCCGGAAACTGACCTGAATTCTGCTCCGGCGAAGAAAGATCAGAGGACTTCGCTCGGAGAGCTTTTTCAGAAGGCGCGACAAACAGAGGACAGCTCTGTTACAAAATCCGAGAAGAGAATCGACAAGGAAACCGACAGATCTGCCGTGCATCTTGTGAAGAAGATGCTCAAGAAAAAAATTGCTCATGCTTCGGGGAAGAACTCCGCTGTGGATTCGACGAAGCTGCATAAGGTGAGTGTCGAATTGTCGAAGGATTAGTTCGAAAAGTTTTCGGATTTTTTTGAACATTGAAAGTGTTTGGATGGATTGCAGATTCTGCAGATTTTCAACAGGAAAGTTCATCCTGAGAATTCAGCAACGCCTCCTCAGAAGGGTAGGAATGAGATCAAAGATCGTACGAACAGCGGCGGTCCGAGGCCGTCGGCTGAGGACATTATAATATATCCTCATGATCATGATCACCTTCATGATCGAGGATGGGGTTGCAGGGAGGTGGAGGGTGATCATCATGTTCATGTTTCTCAGCTTACGAAGAGCACCAATGATGCTACTGGGAATGAACTCTGGGTCAAATCTGATGCAAACTGTAAGTCTATATATATATATATATATATGATGCCATCCTTTGAAACTTTATGTTACTACAACATAATATTGATATTACTAGAAAGTTGTCCTATTGAAATTCTGAAAATACAGGTTCGTCTTACCTGAAAATTTTGAATGAGTTTGTGTTTAGGATTTTTAAAAAAATTAAATCATGGAATGTCAAAATTAAGGTTGAATCTTTTTTAAATTTTTGGCATTAATTTATTGATCCGGATTAAATACTTTTTTTTTTCACAAAAATATAATATAAAATACTATTTTTTTTTTTAGAGAGAATTGAGATATGATTTATTATTTAATTTTTTTAAATTAAATTATATTAATAGATATAAATATTAAAACTTATATAGAATTTTATTGCTATTTAAAAATTTATAATAGAAAATAATATAAGTTAAAATATTAGCTACTTGTTCCTATTCTCATCAAGCCATTTGTCTAGTAGTTGTATTCTTCTTTTTTTCTTCAAAGTAGTTAATTTTGGTAACTTTAGTTTGTTTTGTTGTTAATTTATTTTTAAGCGTATATTCTTTAAATTTTTATTCTTTTTTAAAATTATTTTTTGTTTTTTATTTGAAATTGAAATTTGACATTTGAAATATAATTTACATAATATTTTGATGTGATATATTTTAAGAAGAAATAATACAATTTTTTTTCTTGAAAACGGTGTAGAATAAATATTGTAGATTTTCATTTGAAATAGAAAAACAAACAAACACACTCAAAAAGTTTTCATATTTTCATGCCATATTTATTCTAAGTTATAAGATGATCTAAAACAAAATCATATTGACCTGAATTCGACTCCAAAGAATTCATATCGTATTGAGTTGAGATTTTGGAATAAAAATCAGAATCGAGTGATTTTCGAATTTACATATTCTCTGTTGAAACGCAAATTTGACAACCCTTTATGGATCAAATTAAAAGAAACATGGATTTGTTGTGATTCCTGGCCTGATATTGGTGTTTCCTTTGATATTGTAGACTTAGTTTTGGAGCTCTAAAGAAATGCAACAATGGAAGTTGAGTTGGCTTGGGGTACTTATATGTGTTATTGCCACAAAAAGGGTACTTGGCTTTCTTATATAAATATTAAATTATTGTGTGGATTTTTATGTATGTCTGAGTGGTTGGTTATACTTACAGTTTCTATCTTATGTTGGGTTTGCAAGAACAATAATAAAAGTGAGAACTCTATATCCTAATGTAATATTATGCCTTCTAATCATGTATTGTAAAACCTAAGCTACATCTCTTGTTCTTCTTTTATGTTTGTGAAATATATATATATATATATATGGATTGCCAATTACTAAGGATTGGTTACTTCCCAAACTCCTTGTGCATTCTTGAAGTTCATTTTAGTTCTACTCTTGTAAGAAATCGAGATCGATGAACATTTTTTTTTTATGACATGGGAATCCGCAGTCGCTATCCGAAAGTGCGTGCTGGGTAAACCCCCGGCCGAATCTAATACCCTGCAAACACGGGTTTATAACTATATAATATACATATCAACATTCCTTCAAACTTAAAGTGACGACTAAAATGTGAAGCGTTAAAATACGAATTGTGAACACTATGTATGTTGATTTTTTAGGCTCAGCTTGTGTTTTCCATATGCTTCCTTTTATAATAAATTGGCATGTACATGAAATTATATTTATTTGTATTTGAAATCGACTTTGAATAAGATAGAACATAATTTTTTATTTATGTATTTTTTAGATTCTATAATGTGAACATTTAACTAGTATTATCTGTGAATACTTGCATATATTTCTTATTTAATTGTGAATTTGTTTGGAACTTCTTTGGGAGATGTAGATTTGTGCCTTGAATATATACCTAGCTTTCTTGTATGCATATCTGATATGCCGAAAACTCTATGGTATGATTGCATACTTCGAATTTTATCGCGTGCTGACAATATTATGATAGTAACACTATACCAATTTAACACAAACTATCCAATCATTTATGTGATAAATTTAATAGTCGAGATTTCAGATAGTAATTATATATATTCAATTTTTAAAGTCGATATTATAAATGTGTTGTCTATATTACAAAAATCATGTACATGCATGCATTCCGTGTGATTTTGATTATAAAAAGTTCTTAGAAGAGTGTGTTTCTGCAAGTTCGGTTTGGGCAAAACGTGTTTGCACAGTAATTTCATCCAAACCGGCCAGCTCCCTAAGACGCAATATATGTTGCAGCTTGCAGCAAAAGTTATAGTCTTGTTTTTTTTTTTTTTGTTAATATAATTTCTTTTTTAAATATTATATTTATTTAATATTTATAATAGTTATAGTTTAAAAAAATATATACAATATATATATGAGTTTGTAGAGAATAAAATTTTTTATAATACAAATTTAATACATATTTATATTATTATATTTATTACTCATCAAATCAATTCTATTAAAACTCTGCAAACTCAAACCACACCTAAACACAAAAAGAAGACATAAATTCAAATCTATCTTCAAATCCAAATAAAAATCAAACTCAAACCCAATTTTTTTCAAACCACCCTAAAGAAACCCACCCTAAGATTATCAAGAGGAAGAATTTTGTTTTGCAGTACAATAAATCTGACAAAAAAAATTTTGGGGAGGGGGGAGTTAATTTAAATAATTAAAAAATATAGGTAAAGATAAAAACTTTTATTTTCTATAAAAAAAAATTGAAAAAATAGTTATTTTAGATGACCAAAAAAAATGAATAAATTTGGATGGTAGAGGAGTATTTTTATTTTTTTTATGAGAACAGGAGAAATTTTAATAATAAGAAATGGAAAATAAACTCAAAGCGGTACTAACAAAATTTTCAATAATATTTGTTGGGAAAATGATTCATCGAACAAAACACATTCGAACAATTTAAAGGTCATAACAACGTTTTAACAACGAATGATAATGCAGAATATATAAGACAACGTGTTTGTTGATCCAGTTCGATTATCAACAAATCTACATCCAGGGATACCAATCCATGAATAATTCCACTAATCAGTGTTGATTAAGGACAACCGCAACTCATTTAACTCTAACGTTTATCATGATTAACCCAAGAAAATACCTCATCAGGTTCACGTTGCTAAACCTCGTACTAACAACGACCACACAGCAAAAAAGTCCAGAGTTTGATTATTTCCTCCGGTTGGAACTCCATTAATTCCGAACACTTTCGATCTCTCCAGATGATTTCAGTGTAGAACACACGTTCAGAATGTTGATAGAACTGAATGGGTTGGTGAGAACTTTTTTTCTCAATAATCTTTTCTCTAATATATGCACATCAACTCACACACCCACTCGATTGACTTCCCAAGTTGTATAATCCATGCATCCTTGAAAAGAATACATCTCTCACTAATTTCCCTTTGCATACAAAAGGAATTGAGTGTCCTTCAATGAATCTGCACGTGTCTAACCATTCCCAAGATACCATATTTGATTGGCATTTAAAATTTAGACACAGTGAATAAAATCAAGCCCATAGGTTCAGACTGCAACATGGTTGGCCTATCTACAACCTACCAATACTATAAAAAGAACTTTTGCTGCAACATCGAAAAAATATATTTGTTCATACGTCAAAAATAACAAAAGATTTTTTTATTCACAATATTCTTGAGCCATCACTAGGCAAATAGAAGGTATGTTATTTTGAAATTTATTTAATAATAAAAATAATTGTTAGAGCACTCCACATAATATTTAGTAGTAATATATTCCTTTAGTTCCCGGCTATATTGTGTTCCGGATACAAAAACTTTAAAAATATATAATTAATTAATAATTAAAAACATATCAGCGAAAATAATGACTATAATAAAAATAATTATAAATTAAAATTAATAATTAATTAATTTAATTAAAATTTAAAAAATTATAAATTCAAAAAATTTTAAATGAAATTATCTGTATATAATCTCTTTAGAAAAAGAAAATATAGAACAGACAAAAATCACACCATAGGTGCAACAAAGGGAGTATATAGCTGAATTTATTTCCAATCATCTTGATAATCCACTGTATCAGCTATACTTGAAGAAAATAAGAGATTCTAAACAATCACACCACTTAAAAACAAATCCAAATAACCAATCCCATAAATGGTTAGTCTTTATATTAACATAATAAAAACAAACATAAATAGCAAAATATATAGGATAGCATACATTTTCGACTAAGTGCTACAGGATTCTCACCTGATTAGAACCTGAAAATGACCAAGAACAAAATATAAATAAATAATTAAAGGCTGGATTTAACACATTGCACAAGCACACAGAACAAAACATAATAATCCTCTGTGTACAACAGACAGAATACAACAAGATTTTACATTTATATTTTCAAATACTGTAACAAATTGAATTATTCAGAACCATTCACTCCAACCATGCTTTCTGCCATTAACCATCCATAAATAAATTAAATTCTATAAGAATTGGTGAGCATGATGCATATATTCTTTTGCTACTCGCAAGAATTAATAAAACATGATCTTTGACAGCTAAAAGATAGGTAAAAAGATTCTTCCCTAGCATGTGGTGTCCATGTAATCAACCAGCAAATCTTGAACCATAGCTCTATCCGGCATTCTTCCAGCTGCGCCGTATATAGGTGCAAGCCCTCCTTTGACGGGCCCTGGATTCGCTTTCACCTGAAGGCAAAATAAAATTTTTAATTCCATAAGAATATAACTGAGGTAAATGTTTGCAAATGAAGCACTAAATGTGTTTTTGTTCATGATAAAGCATTTTACCGTTTGCACTGAAGATCTCAGGTCATGGAGGAATTCTTCCGTTACATTAACATGCTGAAGTGTCACACATATATGAATGCTGAAAACATAGTCGACCGTGAAATAAGCAGGGGCTGAATTACGAATTATGATGGAAATTCAAACATTTCAGAAGTTACCTGTTAGGCCTCTGCAGTGCATTCAAATGCCAGCCTTTTGACGACATTGCGTCATTTACTTCAAATATGTCCAAAATATCAGATCCAAATGCCACAATTGTCATATCAGGCCTTCCAATGACAAACAATTCCGGAATTTGACGAACACTAAATTGAAAATGATAATGTGGTGTTTAGCACAAAGTGGAATGTGGCCAAATAACAGTATTTTTTTAAGTTATTATGCTATATACCCGTTCTCTATTTTCTTTGAAGCTTCCATAATCTCCCTCGTATTCTTCAGGTAACCTGTATACCGTATATTGTCCATAAGCCACAAAGACTCTAGAATTTGATCAGAAATCATAAGAAAATATTTATAAAATGAAAATCTGTCACCTTCAAGCCCCAAAGACATCATTGCCGCCCAAGCCCCAGCAATAAGACCTCCAGGCCTGCTTCCAGCAATCGTAGGGGATATATAGAGCCCGCCAGTCCATTCAGTGACTGAATTATCAACAGAAGAAAAATAATGGACATTAGAAATTGAACATAAAATACGAACTCAAGAACCATAACAAAGCAAAAAAAAAAGAAAATAACGACTAGCAGCAGCGAGTTAACCAGCAATCAAACACACTAATAGCCATATTCATTACAAAGCATCAAAATTATGGGATCTATAGTTAACTTACCAGCAACAAATTGATGCTTTAAAATGATCCAAAGTTCCAAGTGATTCAGCAATGGAAAAGAGCCAAAAATAAATAAGATGAAAATCATTAGTTAATTATAAGAAACGCTCTACCATATCCTCAGTTTCCAGAATGATAATGCAATCAATAACCAAGAAACTTATATATTACCTTCCGTATGTCATGATCTCTATACAGGACTACACTTGTTCCCTTAGGAGCTAACCCATATTTGTGTACATCCACAGATATAGATGTTACTCCCTGAACGGAAAAATCAAATGGCGGAACAGGATACCTAGCACACACATCAGAAAATTTGTGCTGGCAAATATGAGAGGAAAAGAGAATAATGTTCAACTTTGGCCTACTGTGTTTAAAAGAGAGAGATTGCGTGTAGTGCAATAGAAAATGAATAACATTTCAGAGGGACATACCCAAGCTTTCGAGCGAAAGGCAATACAAAGCCACCCAGGCAAAGGTCCACGTGCAAGCAAATGCCATGAGCAGAAGCTAACTCACCAAGCTCCTGTGAAAACACAAGTGATTTAGCCTCGACCCAAATAAAAGGTGTGGAACAAAAACAACTATTGGTTAAGCGGCCATGCCTCAATTGGGTCAATAATTCCATGGGGATAGCCAGGGGCTGATCCAATAATCTGAAAAGGATGATATTTACAACCAGCCACATACACATCAATTAGAAAAGAAACGAAAGTTTAAATAGACTAAACTGAAAGTGATAAACATAGAACTGACACGAGCAAAAATGTTAAAATAGGGACAAAAATTAATAGCAAAAGCCTAACCAATATGGTGTTCTTGTTAATACGCTTTTTGATTGCTTTAACATCTGCTCGAAAATCTTGGTCCACAGGAACACGCCACAGTTTGATTTTAAAATACTGTGCAGCTTTGTCGTAAGCTGAATGAGCTGAAACCGGTATGATCCTACACTCAAGAAGGTGAATAAATGACAACACCTTTCAAATAACAGATTCGAAATGACAAATAAATGCGAATATTTACTTACATTTCTGGATTTGTTATCCCCTTCTTAGCTTTCATATAGTCTCGTGAGGTTTTCACGGCCAACAATATACTTTCTGTCCCTCCTGATGTCATGTTACCACATACTTGTCCTCCACTAACCTTTTCTTTACTTCCGAGCAGCTTGGCTGTCATTGCCACAACTTCTGCTTCAAATTTTACTACACTCGGAAATACATCTAGATGCAGAGGATTGGTATGTGCAAACCTGAAAAGGCATAGACATCAAAAAATATAACAAGATAGGAATTGGTTTAAGTGAATAGAATTACTATAACCATATTTGAAATTCAGAACATTGGGGAGAAAAAAGGTGGTGGGCATTTCCATTAAGTTAATTGGCATCAATAACAAGCATTCTTCTTTCTCCACTAAGCAGAACTAAGTTCAATTAAGATTTATCACACTAACATTGAGCAAGCCTCGTTGATAATAGAGAAGTGCCCTTCTTGTTCGTTTCCTGCAATGTAACTGAACGAAAAGGTTAAAAATCAGTATCATGTAGTGTTGTGATGCAATATAAAGAACAGCTTTCAATTAGTAATGATAGTAATATTATTAACCCAAAAACACCGAAAAGAAAACATACACTGTGCCGGAACATTTGCCCTCCCAAGCCACATCTTTTTGCTTCTGCTCTTTCAATTTACTGATGACCTCAACTTTGAGGCCTGTACTCGGCAGCTCCGTCAGCCAACCATCTCTTTTGGATTTAGTAGAACCTTGTAACTTATCAACAACCTACAGAGCACAAAAACTTTGTTTCACATAAAGATCTCAGTAAATCAATCTAATTTTATACAAAATAACTTAACATTTTCACTTCAAAAAATTCGATCAGAGCAATTCTTTCGGTTCAGTAAACATTGCGATCAACTAAAATAACTATTCCAAACACAATTGCTTAAAAACCTTGAGATTCATCCACAAGCCTTATAATTCTTATGGTTGGATATATTTTATATGTCCATTTTGTAAGAAAACAACAAACTTATCATAAACAAGAATGATCATTTGAGTTAATCCAGCCCCAAAACATCAGACAGATGTTCCATCCTGAAATCCAAAATACAAAATAGAACATGATAAAAACATCCCATTCACTAGACATCGACACATTTTTTTCTTCTTTCTACAAAGAATCATGCATTTATTCAATCACGTCAACAGTAGAATTCGAACCATATATGAAAAAAGATCCCAGCAGCATTAATTGCACACACTGCCCCTTTGCAGCTGAATATTGAAAGCCACGACACAAACACCATCAAATTACAGAAGAATTTCAAAGAAAAGGACGTCTGCACCTTCCAAAATCAGTTCAATAAATCAGAATTTACCGACCTTTTGCTTCTCAGAATCGATGTACTTCTTCACGCCAGGCACCGACCTTACCCAAAAAAAAAAAATTAATTAACTAATTAAACACAAAATCAATCCGATCATTTTCTCATATCATTCGCAACTGCAGCCAAATAAACAACAGCGTATAATCAATCAAATTACTATTACTTGACAAAGGCCATGATCAACTCCACGGCAGCGGATTTTACTCCTTTCTCCGAAACTACATAAAAAATTGATCGAACTATTCGCGCGACGAAAAGCGTCAAAATCGGAAGCAAAACAAGCGCTAGCGGCTCGTATTGAGATAAGCGCGAATTCACATCCGCTCTGAATCCATTCAGTGACGAAATCATCTTATCCAAATCCATCCCTGAATCAAGCCAAGCCCGCTCGCTCCTTCTGCAAATTCCACCTCTTCCTAAAATAACTTCACAGAAGCTTCAGTACTAGCCAAAGCTACCCGCCGACGCAGCGCGCAATGCTTCGAACATCAATTAGATATCGATCTCCGCCACTCTGGACCGTCGATCTCACCGAGGTCCGTAATCCGTAATTATAGGATAATTAATGTAATTAATTACTAACCTAATTAATAAATCACATACTTAATAGTAATAATAATATTATTATTATTTTATATTTTATATTTTATGAAAACCTATATAATAACAATAATACTAGTAATAATAATTTATGGAAACGTATATAATGTTCAGTCATAAATAATTATCCGTACCATTAAATATGACTTCAAAGTTATTTATTTTAAATATATTTAATAAATATAAATTAATTTAATTAAATTTTTAATTTCACCTTCAAAATTCTTTTATTTTTCTAAAATTAATTTTAAATTAACCATAAATAAAATAAATATCTTTTTTTATATTTGTATTACATAAAATTTAATTATCTACAAAATTATATTTATGTTACATATATATTTTATTTTATTGAAATATATTTTTAAAAATATTTAAAATATCAAACATATTATTTAAATAAAAAATAATTAATAATTTACTGATCTCACTGCTTAAAATACAATATTCCTAACAAAGAGTAATTCTGGGGGATATGTTTGTATGTAAGTACCAAAACAGAATTCATTACGATTACGTAACTGTAGTGAATACGCTAAGCTTGTGTTGTGTGCACGCAACGGCATTGATTTTTTTATGGGATTTGTACCTCGTGCACCTAGAATTGTACCCATACATGTAGGGGTATAATTGTCTTGAAGGTACCTATGTGCAACTGATTTATTGGCTGCAGGATGTAACGCTGTACTTGTCTGCCGGCTTTTAGCTACGCTTACTCACGTTTTTTTATAATGATAAAGATAAATACTTATCGGTTTTGCTTCCTCCTTTTCGGAATTATTTATTTATTTATTTTTCACGTAATTATAAAAATATTAATATTATATTAAAATATAAGTACGAATAAAATAAAAATGACTAAAATACTCTTATTAGTATGTGTGATATAAAGGTAATGACATTTGTGTAATATATTGTAAGTTGTAAGGATATTTTTAATGTTAGTAGATAGTACAGTTACTAAAATGAAAAAATTGATACTTTGTTATGGGACGGATAGAGTCAATATTTCTTTGGTGTCTATTTTTTCTGTTTTGTAGGTTTTACTAATTTTATTATTTTTATTTTTTTAAAAAAATTACACACTTTAATTACACTTTTTAATTTTTAATTTTTAATTTTTAATTAAAATAATTAATTTTAATTTTAATTTATAATTATTTATATTATACAATAATTATTTTTATTAATGTATTTTTAATTATTTATTAATTATATTCCTCTTAAATTCTCGTACCGACACGGAGAAAATATATAGTATTTTTTATTTTTGTATGTCGTATAAGAATTGATACTTTTTATTTTGAATAAAATGTATTAAATCACAAAATATATTTAAATAATATAAATTAACTCAATTAACTACGTAATACATAATATCATACATTTAAAACTCTTATAATTCTATTTTTATTTCTCTCCTCAAAATATAAATATTTTATTTACATTTATAACTCTACATCTTTTGTAAAATAATTTTATATTAACTATAAATAATATTAATCTATTCATTTTTTCATTTTAATCCGTCTCGTATTCATTTTTTTTATATATATATAATTGTACTATCTATCTAATATTATAAATACTCTTCTAATTTACAATATATTACACAAATATAACTACTTTTATATCATACACTACTAATAAGATTAGTTTAGTCTTTTTACTTTTATTTCTACAACATCACAATATAATATTAATATTTCTAAAACTCTATGCAAAATACAAATGGATGGATAAATATGAGACGGAGTATATTTTTATTTTGCAATATAATTTTTAAAACTAACAATATAATTAATTACATAAAAATAATAAAATAATAGTATAATCCATTATTACTAACTAACTAAATATCATTACTTTAAATATAGTAATGAAATTGAACTATCTTGGGACCGAAGGAATAATTTTTGGATAAACTATTTTTTAATCTCATAATTCGACTCATTTATCATTTTAGTCTCGTAATTGTTTTAAAATAGTCTCATAAGTGAAAAAATTTCGCACATTTAGTCTTCTCAGCGCCTCCTGGCATATAAATATAAAAATTAAATTAAATTAAATTAAAATATTAAAATATTTATTTATATTTTTAAAAATAAATTTTTATTTATTTTAAAAGATAAAGATATAAAATAAATAATTTCATTTCATTTTTTAATTTAATTTAATTTTAAATTCAATTTAATTTTACTTTTTATATTATAATTTTATAAATTTTATTTTTAAAGATAAAATAAAAAATAAAAATTATTCACGTGTACCTCAGGTGGCGTTGACCTGGACACGTGTCATCTGGTATGTCACACAGGTATCTCCGGTATCAAATGACTAAATGTATGAAAAAATTTTACTTACGGGATTATTTTAAAAACAACTTTCAGTTACGAAATTAAAATGATAAAGATGACGTCTAGCTACGAGATTAAATAAACACTTATAAATTTGCAATTATAAATTTTGACATATACGACACAGACACAACACTGTGTGACAATTGATCACTAGTAGGGTTATGAATGTTGACTATAAGTCAATATAAAACCTTGCGGATCTGCTAATCAAAAAGTTACATGATCAAATGTATAAACTGCTAAAGACAATGGATTTGAAATCTACAAAATTAATAGACAATTACAGTGATAACCCAACCAAATCACTTGGAGATCTCAAGCCTTGATTTAATGGGAAAACTAAGCTGTAATAGTTCGGTACGAACATTCGACTACTATTCCCTAAATAGCTATGAGTGTTACAATGGGCAACGTGGTGAGGTTAGTCACCGACTCTTAATAATCCTAAAAGTAAAGCTGAATATTTTTAAAATGATTATCTATATAAGTGTGAAGTGAGAGCCACTTTAAATGAAATACTTATAAATCAAAATTTGTGATCCATGGCCGAAACAGATCAAATTGTGAGAATAAAATGAGGTTGAGATAGTGATATGTCAATATTATAGACTAAAATGTACACAATGGTGGAATAGTTTAATGCATCGTGTCAACTAGGCCACTGGTACATACAATATTATTGACTAAAGAAGGCTCAAAGCCACAAACTACCTATCATGACGTGTCAATGTCTCTAAAATAGAGCTATGTGTTATCCAAATTAATAGGCATTTCCACTCATATGAGGGATTGTTGGAAAACCGGTTAATTATTTCATCGATGGAATTTAATTTTAAATTAAATTTATAATTTTCGGAACCGATTATTCAATGAGTTGAAATGCATGTGGGCTATATGGTGGTTATTGATAATGTGGTTAGGGATATAAATGATGGTAAGCCACAAGCGCACGTACCACCTGCCCGGATCCAAAAATTACAATTACATGCATGTATGATAAATGATTATTTGAAATTCAAATTTTTCATATAATACATTTATGACCGGAATAAATTTGGTGTTTATTGTCGAACGTTACTAAAATTATGGCTGATGGTTACAGACCATTAAAAACCGACGGTTTTGGCTCGACATTAGAACTCCAATGGTGGAGGTGCTTATAAAAAGCCCTCTCCACCCATTCTTCCACAACACCAAAGAGAGAATTCCCCTCTCTTCCTCTCTAAGTTTTCGGCAATATTTTCGGCGAATTTTCGGTCAATTTCTGGTCACTTATGCTTATGTTCAAGCCTCCCAACATAGTTCAAATTCACCTCATTTTAGTTTGCCAAAATTTCGAAATATTGAGGTGTCACATAATTCGAAGACGAACGTCGTTTTATCTTTGGAAATATTGCATCACGAACCAGAGGCACTATCAGAGCATATTCGTTTTTACGGATAGAGGTTCTACCTCGAATCGACATAATTATCGAATTTATTGTTCGATAAAATTATTGAAATTATCGAAGTTATTTTGATAAATTATTTTTTATATCAAAATTTATTTTTTTGATAATTATTTGATATTTTTGTGATATAAAAAATTTTCGACAATATATATTTATATAATATATATTATATATAATTTTGATGTAATATTTTCCTGGTTGAAAAGTATAATCGTGTTGTTGATCATTTATACATGTGCAAAGATGCCCTTGGATTTGAATATTCTAAATTTTGTGTATACATTAATTGGTGACTTCCTTTAGAGTTTTTCTTAAATAAAATACTTTTTATTAAAATTTTATATATTTCTTTATAGGATAATATAGTAGTTCCTTCGTCTCAATTTAATTGGGTTTTTTAAATTTTGTAGTAAATTAAAAAATAATAATAGTTTATTAGTCATTAAAAGTATGTAAGAGTTTTTTACATTTTTGTCATTTAATTTTATGTATAAAGTAATTATATGTATAATCGTATATTTGTAATTTAAATAAAAGTTAATGATATTTGATATTAATAAATGATTATTTTTTTCTAAAATAAGAAATGAATACCTTAAAGTGGAACATACAAAAATAATAAAATTGATACTCTAAATTGTGACGAAGAAAATATTAGAAAAGCGCACACCCATAACAAAACAAAATTGTAAAGATAATATAGCCTCCGTTTTCTATTGGGGTTTTAATTTGTTTAATTTATGATGTATTTATTTTGTGAAATGATTTGAAGTAAAATTTTTGTTTTTTTATGTTAAATATAAAAAATTATTAATGCAATTAATACATATATGTAATATATTAATCTTCTTTGGAGAAATGTGTAGTTTTTTTTTTAAAAAAAAAACATGCTACACTAGTTTTATTAGAAATAATTTATGGTGTATTTATTTTGTGAAATGGTTGATGTGATTTTTTTTTTTTTTTTACGTGAAATATAAAAATTTGTTAATGTAATTAATACATATATATGTAATATATTAATTTTTTTGGATAAATGTGTAACTTTGTTTTGCAAAAAAAACATGGTATACAGGTCTTATTAGAAAAAATAACGGTCTTTTTAAAAAAAAAAAAAATTACAACCAGATACAATTGTATTTCCTCCGTCTCAGTATAATTGACACATTGTTTTGGTGAATACAAGTATTTAAGGTAATGATGTTTAATTAATTAACAATAGTATGTTATTATATTATTTTAATACTCTCTCTGTCTCTTATCTATCTACATGTTTGTTTTCTCTACGAAATTTTAAGAATATTAATATTATATTAGGTGTGAAATGAATAAAATAGAAAAAACTAAAATAATCTTATTAGTATTGTGCAATATAAATGTAATAGCATTTGTGTGATATATTGTAAGTTGTAAAAGTATTTTTAATGTTAGTAGAAAGTACAGTTATTGAAAAAAAAATAAATACCTTTTATGGGACGGACCAAAATAAAAAAATAGATAAATTGTTAAGGGACAGAAAGAGTATTATTTTTTATGATTAATAAATTGATAGTTGAAAATAAATTTAATATATATGATTAAAAAATTAAATATGTATTTAAATATTTTAAATATTATACCATAATAAAAAATATATCCAATATAAATATTATTTTATAGAGAATAAAATTTCATATAATACACGTAAACAAAAAAATATATTTATTTATTTATAATTAACATAAACTAATTTAATAAAAATGGTCAATTTAAATATAGATAAAAATATTTATTTTTTTTAGGAGGTGTAGAAATAAAAGGTTTTTTACTGAGCCTATATAATGTATGATGTTATATGTTATATAGTTAATTAAGTTGATTTATATTTGTTTAGTATTTTGATTTTAGTATTTTTTTTCCCAAAATAAAAATATGTCAATTAAAATGTGATAGACAAAATTAAATTAGGATGGAGAGTACTTATTTTTAGGAGAAGATAGGATGCTGAAATTATATTTTCAGTACAGGAATAAAAAGTAATTATCAGAATTTATTTCATGAAATAATAAAATTATATCATGAATTTATATCATCTATATAAATTATTAAATATCATTACTTTTATATTATACAATACTAATAATGATATTTTTGTTTTTTAATTACAATTCAATATAATACTAATACTAAAAAATTTACGTGCAAAAAGTAAATAATAACGTTTGTACGGGCGGAGGGAGTAATATAATATATTAAACAATTTTAAAAAAGAACAATAGAAAATATATATACATATAAGATAATATTTTATATTTTATATTATTTTTTCATAAAAGAATAAAATATATACTATTATATATTAAGAAAAAAATAATATTTTTTTCATCTGGTTCTAAGAGTCACATTTATCTTTTGTGTAATTGTATTTAATATTAAAAATATCATTATATTTGTATAATGTTTTATATAAATATCATCTATTAGTATTATAAAGCAATAATATAAATATTTATCTAAGTAGCTCCACTTTGTTCATCCAAACAGTTCTTTTACTAACGGAATTTTCAATATATATATATATATGCAACATATATTTTATTCTTTCATGAAATATTAGAATCTAATATGTACTCCCTCTGTTCCACATAATTTGTCCCTATTTTTTATTTTCGTTCGTCCCACATAATTTGTCATTTCTATTTTTGAAAATATAATTATGCACTTTAATCGCATTTTAAATTTTATAATTTTTTTAATTTTAATTAAATTATTTACTTATCTTAATCTTAATTTATAATTATTTTTACTAAATAATAATTATTTTTACTAATATATTTTTTAATTACTTACTAATTATATTTTACATAAATTCTCGTGTCTACGGTAATACACTCATATTACATGAGACGGAGGGAGTAACATATTTTTTCATATTGTCAATATAATTTTTCATATTATCACGTTAAAAAGAAAAAACTCCAAACTCTAACCTAAACAAACGCAATAGTCCTGATTTAAGAAAATATGTGACATTAAATTATTAATTAATTGATTTCAAATGTCAATGATGAGTTATTTAGTATAAACTAAAAGTGTATTGCTGCATAAGTTTTGAATGCTAAAATGTCGTCTCTGTTATATAATAAATAAAATATTGGTAAATATAGATATATATATATGCATGAATACATTAGTGTAGTATCTATATTAATGCATTATACTTCCTCCGTCATTCAAATTTATGTTCACTTTTTTTTTTGGATTGTCATCAAAAAATATTCTCATTTTTTTTAAGTAAAAGAATTATTACACTTTTGTATTTTTTTTTATTATAAAAGGAAAAAGTAACAATTATTACTCACTTTTATTAAAATTCGTGCTCGGGTCAAGTGAGCACACATTTGCATGACGGAGGGAGTAATATAATAAAGAGAAAATGTATAGTAGAGAGGGAGAGCCGGATAAGAGGTAAGAGAATGAGTGAATTGATTGTCTCTTGCATTGATTGAATGAATGCATGAATATTTATAGGCAAATGAAAGATACAATAAAGACCACGTAGCATCCACATATTAATTATACTATATACATGCGTATACTACGTAGTGTACAACACTCCTCCTTGGATGATTTACACAAAGAATGTACCTCGTTAAAATCTTACTATAAAGAAACCCAGTGAGAAAATCATAGTGAAGGAAAAAGAGTGCATAATTCTCGTATTAATGGTGTTCCCCCTGTTTTGGACTTTATTCGATGTTTTTCATCCGACGCATTCCAATTCCTTGCACCAGTTTGTTGAATGTTGCAGTCGGTAGCGCCTTCGTAAGTAAAGCTGCAGAATTTACAAACGATCAAATTTGTTGCATATTAATTTCACCAATTTTCTAAAGATCGTGAGTGAAAAAGAACTTTGAAGATATGTGCTTTGTTCGATCATCTTTAATATATCCTCCTTTTAATTGAACTATACAAGTTGCATTATCTTCAAATAATATTGTAGGAGGTAATACATCATCATAAATCAAGCCACAATTTTTCTGAATATAGTATGTCATAGACCTCAACCAAACCCATTCACGACTAGCTTCGTAAATTGCTAAAACCTCAGCATGGTTTGAAGAAGTAGTTGTTATCGTCTGTTTAGCAGATTTCCAAGAGATTGCAGTTCCACCACAAGTAAATAAATAACCAGTTTGAGATTTTACTTTGTGTGGATCAGATAGATAACCAGCATCAGCATAACCAATTAATTCAGTTCGAAAATAAAATAAACCGAGGTCATGAATCCCCTTAAGATAACGAAAAATGTGTTTGATACCAATCCAATGGCGCTTTGTAGGGATGCGCTAAACCTGACTAGTATATTTACTGAAAAGGATATATCTGGCCTTGTACAATTTGCAAGTTACATTAATGCGCCAATAGCGCTGAGATATGGTACCTCGGGGCCAAGTATTTCTTCATTTTCTTCTCTTGGCCTAAATGGATCTTTACTGTAATCAAGGGATCTGACCACCATTGGTGTACTCAGAGAGTAAAATTTATCCATATAAAATTGTTTTAATACCTTTTGGGTATATGTGGATTGATGAATAAATATTTCATTATTAACATGATCCACTTGTAATCCCAGACAATATTTTGTCTTTTCAAAGTCTTTGATCTCAATTTTTTTTTTAAATATTCAACTGCAATTTGGATCTCTTTAGGAGTTCCAATTAAATTGAGATTATCAACATATATTGTAATAATGACAAAATTTAATCCATTTTTCTTGATAAAGACGCATAGGCATATTGGATGATTAGTATAACCTTCTTTTTATTAAACATTTATTGAGACGGTTATACCATACTCGCTCTGATTGTTTAATACCATACAATAACTTTTTCAATTTGAAGGAATATGATTCCCTTGGGTTTAATTTGTATGATTCAGACATATTGAATCATTCAAGAACTTTCATATAAATATCAGTATCCAATGAGCCATAAAGATATGCAGTTACTACATCTAAAAAACGCATATCGAGCTTTTCTCACACTGCTAGGCTCACAAGGTATCTAAATGTTATTCCATCAACAACCGAAGAGCATGTTTCATCAAAACCTACTCCAGGTCTTTGTGAGAATGTCTGAGCTACAAGACGGGCTTTATATCTCACAATTTCATTATGTTCATTTCTTTTTCATACAAACAACCATTTATATCTAACTGGTTTTATACCATCTGGTGTTTGAACAATTGGTCTGAAAACCTCTATTTTGTTTAATGAGTCAAGCTCTGATTGAATCGTATTTTCCAATTTTGGCCAGTCATTTCTCTGCCAACATCCATGAACCGATTTTGGCTCTGGATCCTCATTTTCTTCCATTATATCAAGTGCTAAATTGTATGCGAAGACATTATCAATAATTATCTTTTCACGGTTCCAACATTTTCTTAAAATAACATAGTTAATTGAGTTTTCAATAATCTCATCAAGTTCTTCAAGACCGTGCTTTTCTGGAGCAATTATTTCAATATTGACTTCCTCATTAGATTGAGGTTTATCAATGTCATTCATGATATTTTTATGATTATCATTATTAATTCCTCTTTTCTTTTGAGGATGTTTGTCTTTGGAACTAAGTGGTCTACCACGGTTCAAGCGTATCGCTGATTCATCAGCACATCTAATTTGTCTATCAGGGACAATTATTTTAGCCGGAGCATTAGCAGCTTGAATATATAATCGAGTGACTTTACTCGAGGCATTGAATGCATCTGGTAACTGATTTGCAATATTTTGCTAATGTATAATGCGTTGAACTTCTAGTTCATACTGCTTTGTACGAGGATCACAAAAATTCAATGGGATTTTTCAATTAATATCCCTTTTTGGTTCATTTCTATCTCCCCCTAATGTCGAAAAATATGATTCGTCAAAACTACATTATGCAAATCTTGCAGTGAATAAATTACCAATCATAGGTTCAAGATATTTTATAATTGACAGTGATTAATATCCGACATAAATGGCCAGTCTACGTTGAGAACCCATTCTTGTACATTTGGGGGGTGGAATATGAACATAAACAACACACCCAAAAATACGTAGATGAGATATATTTGGTTCGTGACCAAATACTAACTGCATCGGGGGGGCTAGCTATGATAGCTTGTCGGCCTTATTCTTATAAGTGTTCCTGCATGTAAGATTGCATGCCCCCAAGCTGAAACGGCCAACATAGATCTCATCAGCAATAGTCTAGATCAATTGCAATCTTTTAATAAGTGATTCTGCCAGACCATTTTGTGTATGAATATGAGCAACTGGGTACTCTACATTAAATCCAATCGACATGCAATAATCATCAAATGCATTCGATGTATATTCATTAGCATTATCCAGACGTATAGTCTTAATTAGATTATCGGGGAATTGTGCCCGTAATTTAACAATTTGGGCAAGAAATCTCGCAAATGTCATATTGCGAGTATATAATAAACAAACATGGGACCATCTTGCTAATGCATCAATAAGCACCATAAAATATTTAAATGACCCACACGGTGGGTCTATTGATCCACATATATCCCCGTGTATTCTTTCCAAAAATGTAGGTGATTCAATACCTACTTTAGTTGGCGATGGCCTGATTATCAATTTTCTCTGAGTGCAGGCAACACAGGTTAACTCATTTGAGTTTAAAATTTTTTAATTTTTTAATGAATGGCCATGCGAATTCTCAATTATTCATCTCATCATTATACTGCCAGGATGCCCAAGGCCATCATGTCATATTTGAAAATCAGTAGTCTTTTGATCTACCGTGCGGTGTGTTTCAACAACACCTAATCTGACATAATATAAGCCAGTAGAGAGTGATGGTAATCTCTCAATGATGCATTTCTTTTTATCAATGATATTGGTGATCAATAAAAATTTACCATCGGTATCTCTCATAGTTTTAATGTGATAACCATTTTTCAGAATGTCATGAAAGCTCAATAAATTTTTTCGAGCTTTAATGGCCAACAGTGCATACTGTATCAAAATTTTCGTCCCAGCGGGGAGAAATACAATGGTTTCTCAAGAGCCTTCAATTAATTTTGCACTGCCACTTATTGTATTGACATTCATTCTTTCCCTTTTCAAATTGGATAAATATTTTTCGTGTTTCAATATAGTATGTGTCATTGCACTGTCAATGAAATACATATTTGCATCATTTTGATTGGCATCAATTTAACCTTCAAATATAAATAAACGCAGTATTAATAAATATTACAAAATACATTAGAAAAAGGTAATATACGATAATTTAAATATTAAAAAATATAAAATAGCAAAATATAAAATGACATAGTATTTCTGTCATTGGGGCTTTATTGGATCTACGACAAAATCGGCTATATCAAGATGCGTTGTGTCGTAATCCAAAAGATCATCATCGGGGTCGTTATCATTATCGACGTGATTAATCTCGATCTCCTTCCCCTTTTTCTGCAGTGAGGCTTGATAAAGATCGGCTAGGTGTTTAGTTGTTCTGCAGGTATTGGCCCAATGGCCTTCAATGCCACACAGATTACAAATGCCGATTTTGTCTCTTTCCCTGTTTAGGGATTTACTCTACTTCCTGTTAATGTCAAAACTGCGGTGATTGTAAGGGGTACATCGACCGCGTTGACTCTCACGACCGCGACCACGTCCACGGCCTCTACCACGTCTTCGGCCTCGTTCAGAAAATGTCACGTTCATTTCATGGAATGAACTGGAACCAGTGGGCCGGGACTGATGATTTTTCATCAGTAACTCATTATTTTGCTCAACTAATAAAAGACATGCAATGAGCTATGAGTACTTTTGAAAATTTTTATCACGATACTGTTGATGCAACACATAGAAGAATAAAAGGTAGAGAGAGCATTTTTCAATTTATCATTCTCAGTAACATTTTCTCCGCAAAGTTTCAAGTGTGATGTAATATGATGGATAACGTAGTTGTACTCTGTAACATTTTTAAAATCCTGCAACCGCAGGTTAAGCCAATCATATTGGGCTTTCGGGAGAGTGATATATTTCAAATGTTCAAATCTCTCCCTTAATTCAGTCCACAAATCAAGTGGATCTTTCACTGTCAAATATTCGGACTATAAAGGAATATCCAGATGGTGACGAATGAAAATAATAGTTTTAGCCCGATTTTGGCTTGTAGCCGCATTTTCATTGGAAATTGTATGAACAAGGTCCATAGAAACCAGATGCATTTCTACATCCATGGACCAAGTTAGAAAATTATTGTCGGTGAGAGACAAAAGTTTAAAAGAAAATTTTTCAATGTTTTCCATAGTTTAAAAAATAGATAATATAGATAGTATAAAAATAAAACTTACTAAAAATAAAATAGGCAAAAGCCTTTTTGTTGATAACGTATTATATAATAAATAAAAAATTGGTAAGAATATAGATATATGTATGTATATATTAGTGTAATATCTATATCAATGTATTATAATATAATAGAGAGAAAATGTATAGTAGAGAGGGAGAGCCGGATGGGAGGTGAGAGAATGAGTGAGTTGATTGTCTCTTGCATTAATTGAATGAACGCATGCGTATTTATAGGCAAATGAAAGATACAATAAAGTCCATGTAGTATCCACATATTAATTACACCATATACATGTGTATACTAGGTAGTGTACAATAGTCTCCTATTCTTCTTCTTATTTATAAGAGATTTGAAATTCATGAGATAAAATGTGTAAAAAACGTTGATTATTGTGTATATGCAAAATAGCACTCACTACGTCTCTGATATCGTATCAACGTTAATGTAAATACAGAAATTTAATAAAAGTATGATTATTAAATAATAAAAAATGTATTTATAAAATAATTATAATACAATATAAATAATTATAAATTAAAATAAAAATATTAATTAATTTAATAAAAATTTAAAATAATTATAAATTATAAAATTTGATATGTGAATAAAATATACATCATAATCTTTTTCCAAAAAATAAAAGTAACGTAATATATGGAATAAAAAGAGTAAGCTTACATATAAAATAAATTTTATATAGAGTTATTTCATGAAAATAATAATTATATGAGTATGTGTGTAAAATAGAAAAAAAAAAAAAATCTACTTTCTTTATTCAATCTATTTATTTTTTTCTATAAATTTTAAAATATTAATATTTTATACGTATATAATATAATAGAATGGTGAATATACAATTTTGCCTTTACAAATATTTTGAATACAATTAAATTATATTAATGACATTGTTGTTGTCAATAGTTGATTGTATTTTTTTAGTTTCGATGATTGACGTTGTTGACAAGTGATCTGATTAATAGGAATTCGTTGGCCGGCCAATTTGTTATTAGCCCAATCAAATAGAAAGACATGTATGAGAAGCAAATCAAATTGTTCTATTTGATGACGACCCAAGAGTAAAATTTGAAATGAATCTTTTAATTCTCATCCCTCGACAAATCTACTCTCATGTTGATCATAAATTAATTGAACAATCTTATCACAAGAATCTTGTATGTATTTTTGGATAGATCCCTCGTAATAGCGATTGAACCTCAACTCTCTAGGATGTGAGGGGAGTAGTTTAACCACTTGAACTAAAAAAAAAATCATATATGTATTGTCTATGTAATATTTGGGATAGATGTATGGTTGGGGAGATGTATCAATGACACACACAAAAAGTTGAATGATTGAATCCTTTTGGTTAGCTTTTGAGCCAATGATTTCATAATCATAAAAGTTCATCTGATCAGAGACAATGGATGAATAGTAATCTAATCACGTTGTTTGAGTGTAGTCCGGATCATTGAGCAAACGACAATGCTTATTGAAGAGATCACCTTGAGGCCTAAAAGTGATATCAAAATTCATTCCATTCAATCTTATGGAATGATAATCGAGATACATAAATTGAAGCTTAGTAGACATCTCTTAAAAATGAAGTTTACCATAATGGAAGTTTACCATGGTTATGAATTTATTTGTGTATTTCTTTTTTTGGAATTAGTCAATATAGAGATTGTTTTGAGTTATTTGTTAGTGTAATTGTCGACGAAAATACAGTAATCAAACCTGAATTGAAACCCTCAAATGTAAGTCAAATTGGATAACAAACTTGGTTAACAATTTCTATAAGTCTTGTTTATTCTGTTATTAATGTTCGTAAGTTTTTTAAAAAATTTCTGAACAATATATTCAGATCTTAATAACTAAATCTATTTAGGTTAAGATATATTGTTGTTAATTATTTGCTAGACAATTGCTTGGAACTAACCGTCATAATAATAAGTATAATATATTTAGTTTTTTAAAATATTTGTGAGGACCATAATAACTAAAGAATGAAACGCGAATTGATTCCGAACGGGATCAAAATAGCAAAACAAATAAATTGATTTCAAATAAAGAAAATATTTATGTTGTTTACCCAATTCGATAATCAATTTATGAATTTAGGATTTTAATTCAAATCTATTTACTAGATATGTTTCTCACAAATGCTATAAAAACAAATGCATCCAAAGTAGTCAATAAGACAATAAAATATCTCTTTTTAATTTTTATATTTTTTATATTACATATTAATGCGGAAATAATTCTAGCACTTATTTAAAACATTGAGTAATAGTAGACAAAAAAAGATTAAAAAAAAAAAAAGGAATTTACACGGAACACTCTCAAAGAATAGCATATGCAGATTTCTACTCGTTAGAAAAATAAATAAATAAAGTGAGACACTAGACAAATTAGTCTAATGAAAAGTTGCGTCATCTTACTTGAACATCATAAATGAATTCCCAAAATTTTCAATATAAAATATATATATATATATATTAAATCTTATTCATATACTTATATACCAAAAAGTAAAAGGCAGAAATATTATTATAATACTTTTACTTACCCACTATAATTAAAATATTATTATTTTTTAAATTTCGTGTTAAAAGCAAATGTATACTTCTTACTTGTACGAAGAGAGTAATTTTTATTAATAAAACAAAAAAATAATGAACAGAGAAACGTTATTCATGTTATATGTAGTATGTGCTGGTTATTTTATTGCTATTGAATTTATTTGAAGATAAGGAATATCATATTGAGCTATCTTCAGGAAAGGTCGCGTGGGGTGAGCGCTCGAGGATGCCTATACGACATTGAACGAAGTGTGAAATAATATAATGAATGTGAAAATTATGTTACATATTGTTTGAAAATTATTATTTTCAAATGAATTCGTGCACAAAACCTTATAAATTCAAATTGATTTAAATTTGAATTGATAACTTTAATGAATTAATTGAATATTTTCAATTTGAAATTAAAGTTGCATATTTGCATGAAAAGATTGTATTTTTTGGATTTAAAATTCAAATTCAAATTTTTTCAGAAAAGACACTTCCAAATTTATTTATATGTTTATCTTCACAAAAAGAAGAGAAAGAGAGAGAAGAGAGAATGAGAGAGAGACTGACAAAAAGTCACTGGGTGAAATAGGCAGAATACTCTTAGGCCTCTTCTTTCTTTAGGATTTTGGAAAATATATGCCGCAAATAATTTCCTAACATTTTACTTGGTCGATTTTTTGCCTAAAATTCGAGTGTTGTTTTGTTTTATCCTCGTACAAAGTTCATGTAACCCGAGGCATTAATAGAGTCGGAATATCGTATAAGGAAAACGAATCTACGCGACTCAAAGCATATCCAAGATCGTGTATATCCTGCAGAATTCGATTTCTTCTTATTTTCATTAAATCCGGATTATTTATCCAACAATCTTATACAATATTTTCGGACGGTCATGGACGGCGATACTTTGGTGGACATGAAAATTAAATTTGAAAAGATGTTCAAATTTGAGGATATT
Organism: Andrographis paniculata; assembly: GCF_009805555.1. NCBI lineage: Eukaryota > Viridiplantae > Streptophyta > Magnoliopsida > Lamiales > Acanthaceae > Andrographis > Andrographis paniculata. The sequence continues at coordinate 2,504,017 of NW_026137513.1, read as the reverse complement.
GAAATTTATTATTTTAATGATCAATTTGTTATAATTGATTTTGTGAATAAATTTTTTTTTAAGAGAATAAAAATTTGTATGTCGAAAAGAATGCAGACAATCTTTTTATTTGGTTGGGGCTGGCAATGAATTTCCAGCATGTCTGCTTGGTGCAGTCCATGGCGGGGCTGATTGGAAGCAATAAAATAACATACATATTTCTACAATAGTAGCAAAAGGACTGGGTAAACCCCAGTAGAGTCTAATACCTTGCAAACTAAGCCCGGCAGGCAAGTCACACTGGACGAATCATGTGTGTCAGTTGACCTGAGGGGTCAGGGGTTCGAACCATGACCTCACACATCAAATATAATTTGATTTCAATTAAATGTGGTGTACGTCAAATGCTTTGACCACAATAATAATTCTTGTTTATCATTTGAAAAATGTTAGTTCTGTTTGAATTATCATGAAGCCGAAGCTTTGTATGTCGAATGGTATAGAGTGGAATCACTCACATTCATTGGCCAAGAAACCGACATACAATATGCTATCAAGATGGTTAAAGTCCATTAAATTGTCTTAGCGTGAGACACCCAATTTCCTCCTAGTACAACGCTGGGAGCTGAATTCAATGTGGAAAGCTTATGTTTAGAGGATTGGAACACACGTTATTTATTTATCCCAAATAGTGTGTTCGGACTTGCAAGAAAGTTAGGTTGAGATTTAGCATCTTAATAATTTCTTTGAAAAATCGTCGATGCAGGGGCGAGACTAAAAGAATTACCTATACGAACATGAAGTTTTCCCGCTTCAAGAAATGCTACGGACTTGGCTTTCGATATGTTCATGAATGGATTAGGACACATTGCTTGTAAAGTGTCCAATGTAAATAGTTGGAAAAAACGAAGTTTTTGTGTACATTTTCTTCATGTATTCTGTATGAGTTGATAGATTCAATCCTTGGAACACCTAGATTCTCGAATGCTTGGAATCAGAGGCGGAACTAAAGGCCGATGCAAGGGGGGCTAGTTCTTAAATTTTTTAAAATAACACGATTAAAATATATATTTCAATGTTGTATTTTCTAAGTTGATATATTTGAAGATAATAATAATAAATAAAGCAATAAAAAATACATATTGTATATATTTATTTTTATTTTGTTTAAAAATAATAAATAGAACTGTTTTTTTTTTAAAAAAAAAGAAAAGAATATTTAAAAATTATTAAAATTATCTTATTATCACAACTAAAAGTTTATTTAACTTTTGTTATATATATATTGTATTATCTTATAATATTTCTAAAAAATTATACTCCCTCCGTCCCGGAACTAAATATCCATTTGCTTTTTGCACATAATTTTAGAAATATTAGTATTATATTGGGATATAGTAGGAATAAAGTAGAAATGACTAAAATAACCTTATTAGTATGTGTGATATAAAGGTAATGGCATTTGTATAATATATTGTAAGTTGTAAGGGTATTTGTAATGTTAGGTAGATAGTACAGTTACTAAAAAAGGAAATGGATACTTTGTTATGAGACGGACTAAAATAAAAAAATAGATATTTTGTTATTGAACGGAGGGAGTATATGAAATTAAAATACTAGGCATAAACATACTTAATTATTTTTTAGTATTATTCTTTATGTAATTCGAATATTTTTAATATATAAATACATATATATTTTTAAAAAAAATTAAAAAATATTTAAATAAAATAAAAGGGGCGGGACCCGGGCGGGGGAGGGGGCTGGAGCCCCCTTGCCCTATGGTGGTTCCGCCTCTGCTTGGAATGTGTAATGTACTAAGATGAAAATTCAATCGTGATGATATTTTTCTTTATGCATTAGGTTGTTGTGTATATTGAAAATTTTGAGAATAAATCATGGATAACGACAAAATGGGAGAGGATTCTTGGTTATTTTGTTGTTATCGGATTTATTCGAAGATAAGGAATGACGTATCGAGCTATCTTCAAGAAGGGTCACGTGGGGTGCACGCTCGAGGATGCCTATACGACAACGAAATGTGAAATAATATAATGAATGCGGAAATTATGTTACATATTGTTTGAAAATTATTGTTTTCAAATGAAGAATTAAATCATTTAATTCCCGTATAAAATCTTATAAATTCAAATTTATTTAAATTTGAATTGATAACTTTAATGAATTAATTGAATATTTTTAATTTGAAATTAAAGTGCCATATTTTCATAAAAAAGATTGTCTTTTGGATTTAAAATTCAAATTCAAATATTTTCATAAAAGACGCTTATAAATTTATTTATATGTTTATCTTCATAAAAAGAAGAGAAAGAGAGACATGAGATAATGAGAGACACACGGACAAAAGTCAGGCCTTTTCTTTCTTTAGGATTCTGGAAAATATATTCTGCAAATAATCTCCCAACATTTTACTTGCTCGATTTTTTGTCTAAAATTCAAGTGTTGCTTTATTTTATCCTCGTACAAATTTCGTGTAACCCGGGGTGTTAATAAAGTCAAAATATCGTATAAGGAAAGCAAATCTATGCGACTCAAAATATATACAAGATACTGTATATCTTGTTGAATTCAATTTCTTCTAATTTTCATTAAATCCGGATGATTTCTCCAACAATATGTTCATTTTGTGTTGTTATATGTATGTATCTTTACTATATTATGTTATAAAAAAATTAATAATTAATATAAATTTTTTATATTAATTATTAATTTTTTTATAAATAGATAACATATATATTATATATTATGTAAGTATATTAATTATATTTTCTAATAAAATATATAAGAAGTGGATCACTAAAACATTATTAGACAAACACATCTATAAAAACATAAGTAAACACATCTATTATTATTATTATTATTATTATTATTATTTGAAGTATTTGAACTTTTTAAGGAAAAATATGTGGGTATAATTTTTATTTTTTACTTTTTACTATTCAGTTTATTATTTTTGGTGAACAATGTTTATATTCAAATTTAATTCTCTGTTTTTTTTTTTTTTTTTTGATAATTTTTTAATTTAAATTTTATTATTCATTAATTCTTTTTAAGTCAACAACAATATGCAAACTACACCACAGTAGGTAACATTAGACCAGTTCAATGTCGACGGTTTTTTAACTCTTAATTTTACCCCCTGCGTACTTTCGAGTAGCGGCTGTGGGTTCCTACGTCATAAAAAAAAATAACTTTGCCCTTTACTAGACAAATTTTGCTTGTTAACTAATTATAGTTAGATACGATATTTAAAACCATAGCATTTTTATAAAAATTGTAAATATTGCATAATAAATAATAATAATAATAATAATAAAAGAGACCATAACATATTTTTGTTCCAACTTAAGAGTGTGTTTGATACATAGATATGGGGCAAAACAAATAGAAATAACCTCATTTCTCTTTATTTGATTGGGCCAAAAAATAGATAGTTAAGAAATAAATAATTTTTCATTGTCTGATTTTATTTCTCTGTTATATACAGATGCCAGAATTGAATATTGATAAGTGTATTTATTTTTTTTATTTTTCATGCTATTTAATTTTTATAATTTTTAAAATTATATTATTTTAATTTTACAAAATATCACATTTAATTTATTATTTAAGTATTTAATTTTTTGATTTTTTGAAATAATTACACTAAAATTTAACCTTACTCGTATCTAATTCATTTTTTAAACAAAAAAAAAAGTCACCAAAGATATTTTTTCATAGAATCTCATCCGTTAAAACTCTCTTTTGTCTGATTAATAATTTATTCTACATCGATCCATCCAGATAATTGTATTTTTTTATATTTTTCAACTGAATTGTGTGTATTTACCGGAATTAATTCTGGTTCTCTACTCATTATTTTTCTCTCCAATTTCATTCTTTATTCTCATTTCTCATACGCAATTTCATTCTCTGTACCAAACGTCACTAATGTATTTTTCTTACCATTTTCATTCGTTCTTTCATAAGTGTCTATTTTATATTATAATAAAAACAATTCATATATAAATATTAAAATAATCATAATTTTACAAAAGAAAAATATTTCATCTGTATTTATAAGGATAAAAATATTAAAATTATTTTTTATACATTTACTAACTAATAAAATATTATCTCTTCTATTCCACTTAATTTGTCAACTCTTTCTATCTCCGTTTGCCCACATAATTTGTCATTTTTTTAAAAATATAATTATATACTTTAATCATATTTTAAAATTTATAATTTATAATTAATTTATTTTAATTAAACTATTTAGTCATTTTAATCTTAATCTATAATTATTTTTATTAAATCATAATTATTCTTACTAATACATTTCTTAATTACTTACTAATTATCCAATACCTAAAAACTCCGTGTCTAAGCTAAAGTGGACAATTTAAGTGGAACGGAAGGAGTATATATTTTTAATTTACTAAAAGAAATCATTATATTAAAACAAAAAGAATATTAAATAACATCTTATAAATAATACATCCTCCGTTCGGCTCTAAAGGTCTCATTTGTTTTTTATGCATTGTATTTAATATTAAAAATATCTTTATATTTGAATAAATTTTTTTTTTTACAAATGTCATTATAATGATATTATATGACACTAATAAAAAAATATTTTTGTCATTTTTTCTTAATTTGTACTATGATTTTAAATAATAATGAATATTAAAATATCAACACGCAAAAAGTAAACGAGACCCTTGAAGTCGGACGAAGGAATATATTTTGTTAATATATATATTGTATATATCTATATATATATATCCTACCTAATATATCTCTTGTATAAACATAATATTGTACCCTAATTTGTGGATTAACGAAAATAGAGTTTATTCCATTAATCGTAACATGGTATCAGAGCCAAATTCTCTCCGAGTACCTCCATGACCCGTTATATCCCGTATATATTTTTATATTTTATTAATGTATTTGCTTCTATCCACGATCATGCTGTTATTTTCATGTCGTTTCAGTCTCTACTACTCTACTGACAGAGTTTACTTTCGACTCTAACGCCGTTGAGAGCCCTGTTTTCGACTCTAACTCTATTGAGAGCGGGGAAGTCCTGTTTCCGACTCTAGATCTGTTGTGAGCGAGTCAGTCCTGTTTCCGTCTCTAACTCTATAGAGTGAGCGAGTCCTGTTTTCGGCTTTAGTTCCATTGTGAGCGAGCGAGTTCTGTTTCCGACTCTAATGGTGTTGAGAGTTCTGCTTTTGACTCTGATCCAGTGGACGACATCAATCTTGGCGAATTCAGATTTATACGTGGAAGATCTCGGCTATATCTTTTTCGGTCACTTCTGAAAAACTCAAGTTTGTTCGATCATATCTTGAGTTTGAGGAGGGGTGTTAACATATATTTAGAAACAATATATTATATTTATAGTAGTTATCTTATTTAAGAGATCCGTAGGATTCTTGTCTTATTTAAATGATTTATATATCACTATAAATATGTACGTAATCTTATAATTGAATAGAGAATTTCAGTTTAATAAATCGTAACATGGTATCAGAGCCATGCCTTTTCCCGACCAAATCAAAACAACCTACGCATTTCAGATAGCATATTTCCGACCAACTCCGACCGTCACCGCCACCACCATCGTCTTCGCCGCCACGAGACCGGCCGGACACCGGAACAGTTCGGCGAACGGCGGCCCGTGCGCCTCACACGCGCCTGACGAGTTTTCCGGCCGGACGCCTCGCCGGCGCATGGAGGCGCGTGCGGCGGCCGTTGGCGGCGATCTTTTCACCGTCGTGTTCGGAATTTGATTTCCTCCGCGATGGTATCTTCACTTCTTCCGTTTGAGCAGTGTTTTGTATCCGGTTGACTTTTCGAGTTTCGGGTTCGATTCGGTTTTCTTGTGTTTCTGTCGTTTCGGCTTTCGGGTTGAAGTTTGAGATATTGTTCTTCTCTTGAATTTCTATGGAAAAGATGGATGTCCATATTCCGATCAATGTTATTATGTCCGGAGATAATTACAGTTTGTGGGCACAATCAATGAAAAGTTTTTTGACAGGTCGAAAATTGTGGCGAATTGTTACGGGAGATATAGTTGCTCCCATTGCTTCGGTTTCTATAGGAGAAGTTACGCCTACCGCCACAGTTGTTGAATCCTATATTGAAAAATTGGAGGATTGGGATAGTAAGAACCATCAAATTCTCACTTGGTTGCGCAATACTTCCACTCCGGCGATCCATGTTCAGCTTGCTCAATTTGGTACTGCAAAGGCAGCGTGGGATTTCTTGGCAGTCCGCTTCCGTGCTACTGGTTTGGCACACTATTATCAGTTATGGAGCACTCTCCATGATTTAAAACAGGAACCAGGACAATCTATCAATGACTTCCTTGCCCAAGTGCAACCCCTTTGGCATCGGTTGGATCAAGCAGAGATCAGTCCTGATCATCTTCGCCTCATTCAGGTCTTGATGGCTTTGCGTCCAGAGTATGAGGCAGTTCGTGCCTCTTTGTTACATCGGCATCCACTTCCTACATTGGATGCAGCTATTCAGGAGATTTTGTTTGAGGAAACTCGTCTACACCTAGCTAAGGCTCCTCAGCTTGATTCTGCTCTTGCGGTCACCGCCCGAACTCCTACTCAGAATCGTTCTCATTGCTGCAAAAGATGTCAGTCTTCTGATCATGACTTCGGTCATTGCCCAAAGGTGGAGTGTCACTACTGTCATGTTTTAGGTCATACCATACAGTACTGCCCCACTAGGCCGTCTCGCTCTGGCAGTAGTAACTACAAACCTCGGCATCCTCGTGGACCTCAGTCTGGTACCTCCTTTGTCACAGCCTCTGCCACGCTTGCGCCTGCGCCTCCCACGATTCAGGACCTGGAAGCTCTTCTTAAACAGGTTCTATCTTCCAATACCGCCATGTCTACCACATCAGGTAACTCTCCTTGGTATTTTGATTCTGCTTGCAGTAATCATATGACCTCTGATATACGCCTTATGACCTCCACATCCACCGCACCATCCTTACCTCCTATCCTTACTGCAAATGGTACCCATATACGCATCACCCATACCGGACATACATCCACCTCATCCTTATCCCTCCCCGACACATACTGTATCCCTCAATTAACCTTAAATCTGATCTCCGTTAGTCAATTAGTTGATCAAGGTATAAAAGTGATTTTTTCTTCTACTGGTGTGCAGGTTCAGGACGTGCAAACCGGGCGGACTCTTGGGAAGGGCCGGAAGACGGGCCGCTTATTTGAACTTACGTCACTCCAGGTCCCTCGTCCTTCTATCTCAGCTGCCACCACCTCTACACCATCTTGCCTTCAGTGGCATCATCGTCTCAGTCATGCGTCCTCCAATAAAGTCAGGTCTTTGATTAGTCAGGGTAGTTTAGGTTCTGTCAAGTTTGAGTCTTTTCATTGTGTGGATTGTTTGTTGGGAAAACAACCTGCCTTGTCATTTCCTCATAGTACTTCCATTGCGGATACACCGTTTTCCTTAGTTCACTCAGATATTTGGGGACCTTCGCCCGCTGTGTCTATGAATGGTTCTCGTTATTTTGTAATTTTTATTGATGACTATTCTCGCTTTACGTGGATTTACTTTCTGAGGCATCGTTCTGAACTTCCATCTATTTATATGACCTTTGCTAAAATGATACATACCCAATTTTCCTCTACCATAAAAACTCTTCACACAGATAATGCTCTTAAGTATACTGATTCATCATTTCTTCGTTTCCTATCTGATCAAGGTACTGTTGTCCAACGCTCCTGCCCATACACCTCTCCACAAAATGGTCGCGCCGAACGTAAACACCGACATATCCTCGATACAGTCCGCACCCTTCTCTTATCTGCCTCTTGTCCGGACCACTTTTGGGGGGAAGCCGCCCTCACCGCTGTCCACACTATAAATCGTGTCCCTTCCTTTGTCCTGGGTTATGTCAGTCCTTTCGAAAAACTATTTAATCGTACCCCTGATTATAGTCTTCTCCGCCTTTTCGGTTGTGTCAGTTTTGTCCTCCTCCCTCCTCATGAGCGCACTAAATTAGAACCTCGCGCGCATCTGTGTTGCTTCCTGGGATACGGGTTAAAGCATAAGGGTTATCGTTGTTGGGATCCCATTTCCAATAGACTACGTATTTCTCGTCATGTCACATTTTGGGAGGATACCAAATTCTCCTCCCTGTCCCACTTTCGAGTCCTCTTTGATCATTCGTCTCCGTTCTTTGCCTTGTCCTCTCCACCTCTATTCCCTCCGGTGACACGGCTCCGTCTCCCTTTCCTAACGCTGTCCCGATTGCGCCTCCTGAACCGACGCTGATCCCCGAGCCTACTTCTACTCTCGACTCCGATACATCACCATCACCAAAGCCCGACACGACTTCAATCTCAGCCCCTGATCCTGGCCCTCGTCGTTCCACTCGGGTTAGTCATCTTCCTACTCACTTACTTGATTATCACTGCTTCTCCGCCACCTTGTCCCACCATGAGCCCAGGTCCTTTCGTGAGGCATATGCGGATCCGTTATGGCGGCAGGCTATGTCTGAGGAGTTGCAAGCTTTGGAGAAAACCCATACGTGGGATATGGTTGATCTTCCCTCTGACAAGAAACCTATTGGCTGCAAATGGGTATTCAGAATTAAAACTCGCTCTGATGGATCCATCGAACGCTACAAGGCGCGTTTGGTAGCCAAAGGCTACACCCAGCAGTATGGTATCGACTATGAGGAGACATTTGCCCCGGTTGCTCGTCTCACCTCTGTCCGCTGTCTTATCGCCATTGCTGCCGCTCGTCGATGGCCCCTGCATCAGCTTGATGTCAAGAATGCATTCTTGCATGGTGATTTATCCGAGGATATCTACATGTCTCCTCCTCCTGGTTTTCCTACCTCTTCCAAGGTATGCAAACTTCGCCGTGCCCTATATGGTTTGAAACAGGCACCTCGAGCTTGGTTTTCGAAATTTAGCTCTGCACTACTCCAGCTTGGCTTTACTTCTAGCGATCATGATTCGGCTCTCTTCCTTCGACGTGGGTTAGCTGGAATTACTGTTTTATTGCTTTATGTGGATGACATGATCATTACGGGAGATGATGCATCAGGTATCTCTGAGTTGCAGGCTTATCTACACCGCCACTTTGAGATGAAGAGTTTAGGGCCTCTTCGGTACTTCCTAGGACTTGAGATCTCCGACACCTCCGACAGATATTATCTCTCTCAAGCCAAGTATGCCTTCGACCTCCTATCCAGTGCCGGTCTCACTAATTCCAAGACTGCTCCTACTCCTCTTGATTCTGATTGTCGTCTTACTCCGATGGACGATGTTCCCCTTGATGATCCTACTTTGTATCGTCAGCTAGTGGGAAGTCTGATCTACCTGACTGTCACTCGACCGGATATTTCTTATGCTGTCCATATCGTCAGTCAGTTTATGTCTGCTCCTCGGACGACTCATCATTCTACTGTCCTACGGATTCTCTGGTACGTCAAAGGTACTCTTCTTCATGGGCTTCATTATTCCGCTCGTTCTTCCTTAGTTTTGACTGGGTATTCTGACGTTGATTGGGCGGGAGATCCCTCTGATCGCTGCTCGACCACCGGATTTTGCTTCTTCCTTGGCGACTCGCTTATTTCGTGGCGCAGCAAGAAACAGACGGTTGTCTCCCGGTCCAGGGCAGAGTCCGAATATTGTGCCCGTGCCGATACCACTGCCGAGCTTCTATGGCTTCGCTGGCTGCTGGCTGATCTCGGAGTGCCTCAGCCCTCTGCCACTATTATCCATTGCGACAGTCAGAGCGCCATGAAGATTTCGACGAATGATGTCTTCCACGAGCGTACGAAGCACATTGAGATCGACTGTCACCTTGTACGTCATCACGTTGCTCATGGAAGCATCTCCTTGTCTCCCGTTTCCTCTGCTGATTAGACGGCTGGCAGATTCACCAAACCTCACCTTTCCGGCCGTTTTCAATCATTTTTTACCAAACTCAAGTTGGTTTCCACCGTTCCACTTTGAGTTTGAGGGGGGATGTTAATATATATATTGTATATATCTATATATATATCCTACCTAATATATCTCTTGTATAAATATAATATTGTACCATAATTTGTGGATTAACAAAAATAGAGTTTATTCCATTAATCGTAACATATTTTAAATTAATATTAACATACCAAAAAGGTCATGAAAATGAAACACATCGTAAAAATATTTTTTTCAATTAAGATCTTGTTTTTTTTTTTATCTTTATTTCTCTTTTACTATACACTTTTATAATTTTTCTACAAAAAAATAGATTTTTATTTTTTTTCAACTAAAAAATAAATAAATAAAAAAGAGCACAATTCAACCCTACAATGCTATTCCCTCCGTCCACAATCTAATGTTCTATTTTCTTATTTGGGACGTCCAATAACTATTGTTCTATTTCCTTTTTTAAACACAAATTATATTTTTACCCTTCATTCATTTATTACTTTTAATCTCTACCATACAATTAAGGACAAATTTGTTATTCATAATAAAAAAAACAATTACTTAAAAAACCGTACAAATATACGAATAGAAATTGAACGGAGGAAGTATTTTGTTTTCAACCCTACCTTTCTAAAAAAGTAACAATGGCTAGTATTTTGTTTTCAATCCTACCTTTTTAAAAAAGTAACAATGGCTAAGTACTCTCTCTCTCCCTCGTACAAAATAATTTTGTGATTCTTGAACGATGAATTTCGAAGACCTGTTATTATTATTTATTATTTATTATTTATTATTATTATAAATAGCTGTTGGTATGTTATGGTTTGTTAAAGAAGTAGGATTTATTTGAATTTGGATTTTAAATATTACTCCCTCCGTCCCAAACACCGTGCAATATTTTTTTTTTTTATATGTTCCAAACACCTTGTAATATTTTCAAAATATGAAATAATTAATTATACTTAATATCTACCCCATATTTTATCTCATCTCATCACCTAAATAAAAATAAATAAAATATACATTTCTCTCTTCATCATATTACTTAATTTTTAAATTATCCTACTTAATACTATCTACCTAAAAATCCGGACCCAAAACAAATATTGCGTCTTGTTTGAATCGGAATAACATTTTATGAAAAAAAAAACATTACTATATTTATTAAAACTTATTCAAATTGAATAGTTTTAAGTTTGAAATTCAAAACAAGCGCACCCATAATATTCAAGAAATCCAAACCATATACTTCGTTGGCATTTTTTTTTTTTTTTTTTTTTATATGTTGGTATTTAAATATTAATTATTATATAAAAATATAATACATATTAAGGAAAAAAGACAAAAATATTGTTATTGATATCTTATAATACAGAAATAATGACATTTGTATAAAAATTATACAAATATAAAAATATAAAAATATTTTAATATTAAATACAATCATGCAAAAGTAAATATAAATTTATTAAGTGTACGAATTAAATACTTCCTCCGTCCCATAACAAAGTATTCATTTTTCCATTTTTGTCCGTTCCATAACAAAGTATTCATTTCCCTTTTTAGTAATTGTACTATCTACCTAACATTACAAATACTCTTACAATTTACAATATATTACACAAATGTCATTACCTTTATATCACACATACTAATAAGGTTATTTTAGTCATTTCTACTTTATTCCTACTATATTCTAATATAATACTAATATTTCTAAAACTATGTGCAAAAAACAAATGGATACTTAGTTTCGGAAAAAAGAGAGTATTTTTTTTCATTAAAAAAAAATGGTGGGAATTAAATAGTAAAAGAAATTATTAAACAAATGCTTAGGTTGTATATTCTTTTCAATATCTATACAATTTTTTACTTTTTTTTTTTTCTGAAATATGTATATATATTTATATTATATTAATTAAAGACTCTTTAAATAAAAATTCAAGTATTTGAATCCAATATAGACCCAAAAAAAAAAAGAACATACGCTGGGCTTTGATGTTTTTTATTTCAATTTTTTAAGCATGAAATTATTACCATTTCTAGTAAAAATAAAATGTATTTAAATAAAGTATACTTTTCGCAAAAAAAGTAATATTTATTTTTTGCATTTAAATTTTTAAATATTAGTATTATATTAGTTTACAATGAAAAAAATAAAATGTGATAAAAAATAATGATATCTATATAATATATTAAAAATTGTAAATGTATTAATTATATTAGATATGTAGTACAGTTACTAAATTAAAAAATAATATTTTTTCCGTCTATTTACAAGGTTTACATTTACGTTTGGCGCAGTGTTTAAGAAATAATAATATTTTAATTATAGTGAGTAGTTAAAAGTAGTATAATGACATTTTTGCCCCTACTTTTTTTTTTATGTAAAAGTAATGATGTGATGTAAAGTAATGGTATTTGTGAAAAAATTAAAGTATTTAATAAAATGTTAACTTTGTAATTGTACGTTCCAAAATAAAAATATGTAAACATTGTAAGTAGACGGAGGGAGTATTTACTTTTTGAACTAACAAAAATAAAAAATAATATCCATATTATAAGAAAGAGGGAGTATTCAAATTATTGTTAAAAAAATCAAATTAAATTCGGAATGAAAATGCATAAATAAATAGAATAAAAAATGGTAAGGCGGCGCACTTTAGCGAAATTCAAAAGACAGAAACACGTGCATCTGTGGCGTCCTTTTTCTGACCACTGATTTTTATTACATTGACCCTTTAAACACAACCACGACTTTTTAGTAATACTAGTGTTTTATTTTAATTTTTTTTTAATACGTTTTTTTTTTTAAAAAATAAAATAAATATATACTTTCTCCGTCTCAATACAATAGTTTTATTTATTATTTTAAACCTTCTAAAAATAATAGTCTTATTTTCATAAATAATCATATCACTATAAAACTACTCATATTTTTTCATTTTTATTACACAATTGCTACTACTTTTTACACGAATACACTCACAAAGACAAAAAAATCTTTTATCCATACTTTTTACTCACTTCTAATATAATATCAATTTTTTTTAAATTTCGTACCAAATCCAATTAAGACTATATTTATGGAACGAGGGAGTATATAATTAGTTTGTTTACTCAGTATTTTTGTTTTTAAATAAACTATTTTTTTGTGTGTGTGGTATGAAAAATTATATTGTATTAATAATATAAAAAATAATATTTTGTACTAAATAGCTCACTTTTTATAAGTAAATGATATATATTATATTAATGCGTATATATTTATATTTTTTTAATAATATTTATGAAAATAATTTCATTAAAAAATATTGAGTGAACAGGGTTAATATATTTAATTTTTTTTTTAAATTTAACATTAAAAAATATTTTTTTAAATCATTCTACAAGGTAGTACATCTATTAAAAAATATAGTATATATATATTTTAGTTTAGAATGATAGTAAATAAAAAAAAATAAAATTGAATATCCTCTTTTTGGGTTAGAGAAATTAAGGGTGTGTTTGTTTTGGGGTTTGGATTTTGAGTTGAGATTTGAATAGTAAAAATTTTGAATTTGAATAGTTGTATGATGTGATATAAATAGATGTTGATGTGATGTTTTGAACGTAAAATTGATTTTTAGTATAATATAAAAAATGAAAAATAGATGTTTGATTTGATGTTTTTGGGGGGAAAAAATTGGATGAATAGTAGAAATCTTATTAAATCCCCCAAACAAACACACCCTAAATGAATGTAATGCTTATTTTGTATTTTAAGATAAATAAATTTTTTATTTAAATACAAAAAATTATATAAGTAATAGTATAAAAAATAATATATATTTTAAAAATTATTAACTTTTTGTGATTATATAAAATACGTGATATATTAGTATATTTTTTTATATAATATTTATAAATAATTGTATCACTAGTGTGTGTATTTGTAAGATTTTGAGTTTTGATTTTAAATAATAAAATTTAGAATTGAAATAATTGTTTAATGTGATGTTTTAAGAGTAAAATTTAGTTTGAGTATAATATAATAAATAAATAATAAACATTTAATTTAATATTTAAAAAAAAATTAAAACAATAAAATCGAAAATCAATTCTTACGAGCAAACCCAATATTAATAAATAATACCATAATATATCGTACTTATGTATATATAAATATGTTAGTATAATCCAATTATTATTATTATTATTATTATTATTATTTATTATTTTTTTTTTAATTTAATCCCCACTTGGTAGTTGGAATATTTTGGATGTAGTTACTCACAATTATTTATTTACATATATTTTGAAAATACTTTTTTTGTTATTATAAAATTCAAAAAAATAAAGTTTTGATATAAATTTTGTTATTAAATAGAATAATATTTCTAATATCTATATATGTAGTACATTGTGGGAATATAAGCTTGAAAATATAAATAAATAAAGGCAATAATCTATTTTAGTTTTATTTTAATATTTAAGTTTACTAAATACATTATTTTGTTTTGAAGTTTACGAGAACTATGAAATTAATAAAAAATTAATATTAAAAAAATAAATGTATTATATAATAATTTGAAAATAGGTTTGAAAACACGAGTAAATATATGATTATATATATATAATTTTAAATTGAAATCAACACTATTTATTTTCATAAAATTTTAATAAAAATATGTAATATTAATTTTTTATATAAAATATTACATTAAAATACTATTTAAACAAAAATTTAAATTAATATTTCATTATAAATCACAACCACTAAATTATATTTGTGATTAAATAATGATTTGATTTAATATTTTATAAAAAAAAATTATATATTTTACGAAGAATAGACATTGTATAATAATATACTATATATAAGAAAAATTGCAAAAATAATACGCACGGATATTCAATTATTATTTTTGTCATTTATTTATCTCGCTGACATAATATATCCTATACGTCTTTAAAAGTCGGTCATTTTTGTCATTTAACCGTGTAATACCCTGGAGTTGGGCCAGTGCTAGGCCAACTCCTGTGGATGAACCGGTGTCAGACCATCCAAAGTTAAATATATATTAAATTGATTGAATAGATTATTTATGTAAAAAAAAATGTGCATAGTCATTTTCAAAAACCCTAGAATTCTATTTTGCAAACGTGTAAGATATATTTTTTCAGTGAAATAAATAAAAGATAAAGATTATACTCCCTTTGTCCATTATCTATGTATCAATTTGTTTTTCGCACGGAGTTTTAGGAATATTAGTATTTACTGGGTGTGGTATGAATAAATTATTAAAGACTAAAATAACCTTATTAGTATTGTGTGATATAAAGATAATGACGTTTGTATAATATATTGTAAGTTGTAAGAATATTTTGAATGTTGGTAGGAAGTACAATTACTAAAAACGAAAATAGATATTTTTTTATGAGACGGACCAAAATAAAAAAAAATGAATAAATTGTTAATGAACAAAAATAGTATTTTTTTTTTATTTTTTTATGTTTACATATATGATCTTATATACTTACTCCATCTAAATTATATGTATCATTCTTATTATTTTCGCCTAATTCATTCATATATATTTTATCATATTATATTAAAAATGATTTCACACTAATAATATATTCTTTAACTTTTAAATAAATTACAAAATATCATTATACATTATTACTTTACTTAGTAGGATGAGATTAATAATTATCATACTATTATTTCAATAGATAATATAATTGCATGGTAAAATTATTCAATATTTCCTTTAATAACTACAGCATAAGATTATTAATTTGTCTAAAATATTTAAGGGTGTGTTTGTTTGGGAGATTGGATTAGATTTTTACTATTCATCCAATTTTTTTCTTCTAAAAACATCAAATCAAACATCTATTTTTTTTATATTATACTAAAAATCATTTTACATTCAAAACATCACATCAACACTTATTTATATCACATCGTACAACTATTCAAATTCAAAATTTTTATTATTCAAATCTCAACTCAAAATCCAAACCCTCAAAAATTTATATGATAAAAGTACAATATATATATATATATTGTTAACCAATAAGATATTACTTACTTTTAAATTTATTAGAAAACAAAAGATTATGAACAGTTGAGACAAGGTGGGTATATTATACTAATATTTAAAATTAAAGGTGTATTTAGTTTTTTAGATTTGAGATTTGTTTATTTATACAATCGATGTAACATTATCAATAATATAAAAATAATATTTTATATTTAATAATTAATATTAATAAGAAAAATAGATTATAAATATTATATATTTTTTTATTCTAATTCAAAGTATTTTTTTAGTCATTTTTTATTTTAGAAAAATTAATTATATATTAATACTAAAATATCTTTAATTTTTACTTAAATTATAAATATACTATTACACATATAATTATTTTATACATAAAAATTTCAAAAACTCTTTACATACTTCACTGACTAATAAAATACTATTATTTCTTAATTTACTATAAAACTCCAAAACCCTATTTCACTTTGGACAGATGAAATGTGTTCGTTTGGGAGATTGGCTTTTAAATCCACTGTTCATCCCATTTTTCCTTCCAAAAACATCAAATCAAACACCTATTTTTCATTTTTTATATTATACTAAAAATCAATTTTAGTCAACACCGATTTATATCATATCATACTGTTGAGATATTTTAGATATTCAATTTTAGATTTAGTAGATTTATATCTAGATTTGATCTTATCCATAGATTAGATTACTTAGATTTGAGTATATCGAGTCTGTTTTGTATTGTCTATATGTATATATAGGCCTCTTATTTTGAATATCAATAAGACAACTTCATTATTTTCCCCCAAAATTTCTAGCAACATACAACTATTCGAATTCAAATTTTTTTACTATTCAAATCTCGACTCAAAATCCAAACCCCTAAACAAACATACCCTGAGAGGCGTATTAACAAAAATTTGTTCGGAAGAACAAAAATCCTTATTTTAAATTCAAATAGCAATAAAATATAAAATGAGGAATACACTGTATGTGTGTGTGTGTAACGTTTGGTCCGTGGTGTCGACTTTTCCACAATGGATCTTTCAGCGTACGTATAAAAAGGTCACTATGAATACCAAATATATTGACAGACACACACATTTAATTAATATATATATATATATATTTAATACTCTTAATAATAAATTATTGTGTTTACAACGACTGGAATTCCACGTTCGTGGAAAATATAATTTTGGTCAAAACCAATCTCTTGGCATCACGAAAATTTTATCTCAATTTGAAGTCTACATTCAAAATAATCATCATCATGCCACCTACCAAAATTTAATTTTCTAAACCCATATTATGATTCTTCTAGATATAATAATAATAATAATAATAATAATAATAATAATAATAATAATAATAATAATAATAATATCGACATTTACATGTATAAGTGTGTATTTTTTTCCTGAATTAATTTGAGCATATATACTAGTAATATTTATTATACTTTCTCCGTACTATCAGTCTAATTTTGGTATAAAATTTAATGAATATAGTATCTTAACAATGGAACTGAGTCTACATTTACTAAAAAGTTAAATAAATAATTTATGTTTATAGTGGATATATAGAATATTTAATAATTATAAAGGTGACGGAATGTGTTTAAGTGTGTTTGTTTTATAAGATAATTTGAATGATTATTTTTTTTTTTTATCTGAGACATAAACAAATTGTGTAAGAAATATAAAAATAATAAATGTGTATGATATATTAATATTTTTAGGAAAATATATGTATGTTTTCTTTTTTTTTTTTTAAAAAAAAAAAAACACACCATTAGATTCTACAATCTTTTATATATATATGTATGTATATAACCCACAACATTGTTTGTTTGGTTAATTTGTGTTTTTTTTTTATTTATTTTTAATTTGAAATTCAATTTAAATAATATTTACATATAATACTTTTTATTATTTAACTGGCCTAAATAGTAAACTAGTGAAGAAAAAATACAAACCAAACAAATTCAATAGGAGCGCACACACACAAATACTTTAAAATGTAAAATGTGAAAAATAGAGCGCACACACAAAATAAATAAATAAATAAATAAATTTGGATTTATCTACTTGCATTTTTTTAATATATATTTTTACTATCCAATTTTATTTATTTATTTATTTTTAATTTTTTTTTTAACATACTTTTAAACTACAAAACAAAATAAATAAATAAATAAAATACACGAAAACAAAACATTCAAATAACTACAATAATTAAATATACACTTCCATCTCATCTCATCAATATCTATATATATAAAGAAATTTTAAAATAAATAATATTGTATAGTAGGATTAAATAAATTAGCTATAGCCGCCTCCCAACTTTAATTAATCTTCATTTACTTAATTAATAATTAATTAATACTCGTACACAAATAAAAAAGGCTCACCTTTATAAACCAATTACAAGCCAAATTCATTTCCTTCTCTTCAATTCTCTCTCTCTACCATTTTCTCACTCCTCATGGACAACAACTATTCCTCCATGTTCGAATCCTCGTCATCGTCCTCGTCCTCGCTTTTCATAAATTCATCGAACCCCTCGATGAGCTCCGCCGGAGCGATGCAAGAAAACGGCGCCTACGGATCATTTCTTCTCCAAGAAGATTCGATCGCCGTAGGCCCGCAAACCGACATGAGCTCTATGGCGATCGCCGGAGATAATAATGATGGGGTTGCCGCCGCCGCCGCCGCCGCCGCCACGGCAGAAAACGACGGCAAGAAATTGAAAGGAGAAAAAAAAAGTCGAAAACCTAGATATGCATTTCAGACAAGGAGCCAAGTAGACATCCTCGACGATGGATACAGATGGAGAAAATATGGCCAAAAGGCCGTCAAGAACAATAAGTTCCCGAGGTTAGTCGATCTCTTCCTTCTTTTTTTTTTCTTTCTTTTATGACGTGGGAATCTGTCACTGCTGCTGTGTCATGGAGGTCGGTTGATCTCTTATTCATCCGTACAAGTGAATTATTACAAAATTATTATTTATTTATTTTATAATATATAGGATTGGGATCTAAATAGATTTTGAAAAAAATATTTTTACTTATATATATATAAGGTTATTAGGTGAAAAAAATAAAATAAATTGCCTTGTGTTTGATTATTTTGTTGTTTATGTATATTAGTTATGATGTTCATTTTTCCTGAAAAAAAAAAAAAAAAAAGTATATTTGTAACGGAATTCCAGCTAACGTAATTTTATCACTTATTCCGTTTCTAATGTTATTAGTAACGGAAATAGTAAATTTAGGAACGAAAAACCTTTGTTACAAAAATAATATTTTCTTGTAGTGATTTGTTATTTAATTTAGGCTTAATTGGAAATTAATCCTATGGTGATCTTAGATTATAGGTAGATTAATATTTGTATATATATATTTATTTATGTAGGGGTTAGTTATGATTTAAATTATGGAAGAAATTAAGTGTTGACAATTGGGGGTTTTAGGGAAGGTTTTAATGTA
The DNA here is from genome assembly GCF_009805555.1 of Andrographis paniculata. Lineage (NCBI taxonomy): Eukaryota > Viridiplantae > Streptophyta > Magnoliopsida > Lamiales > Acanthaceae > Andrographis > Andrographis paniculata. Next base: position 2,484,509 of record NW_026137513.1, on the reverse strand, counting down.
TTGTTGTACTAATTTTGGACTGAAATTAAGACATAAAATGGACACACAGCCAACAATATTTTATAATTACATTAAGGGTTTTTTTTTTTTTTTAAAAAAAAAGTAGAATAATATTTTTGTTTATATTTATATCTTTTTAGGTTAACCTTAGGATTAATTAGAAATTAAAAAGTGAATTGCAATGGTTAGTGTGTTTTAATGGCTTAGGTTAATTTAATTGACCATAATCCTAATAAATTATTTGTACTGTCAGACACATAAAAAAAAATGCAATTTTTTTAAGTATTCATTATATATTTAGGGTTTAATTTATCCAATTATTATTATTGATCGGATTTTTTTTTATCAGAATTATTATTGATAATTATATATATCGTTTGTGTTCTTTTTAAAATTTGATTTTAATTTTAATTTGAATAATAATTTGGATGTTATATTATGAAAAAACAATATTATATTTTTATAAAAAAATACTGCACAAAAGAACCCCATTTTAAACAATATATTAAATATATTATTTATTGGCAAAGTACCTATACCATAGTTGGGTTTTGTTTGTTTTAGTTCCACACTAATTTTTACTATTTTTTTTAACAAAATTTTATATTAAAATATTATTTACATTGAAATTCAAGTACTATACAAACTACAACCTTTTAGGGTTTGTTTTATTATTATTTAAAATTAATTTGAAATGGAATGTCTTTGAGTTTTTGTTATATGATTTTTTGGTGAAAAAAAATATATATTTTTATTGAAATCAAATTAAACAGGAACGATTTTAATTTAAAATCACAAAAATTACGATTTCAAATAAAAAATTTATTATAACTGTTATATAAAAAATTTCATACATTAGATTAGGTCGATGATTTTTACTCAGAGCGCAGCAAATATGGTTTCCAATATTATAAAAAAAAAATAAAAAATAAAAAATTACACACAAATAAATGAATAACACACATCCATTTTTATTAAACCCGACAAATATTGAATCATGTAATGTGCTCCCTCCGTCCCAGATATCATATCCACGTTACCGTTTCTGTCCGTTCCACATACCATGTCACTTTCCTTTTTTGGAAAATGATTACACACTTTAATCTCATTTTAAATTTTTTAATTTTAATTAAACTAATTAGTTATCTTAATCTTAATTTATAATTATTTATATTATAGGATAATTATTTTCACTAATATATTCTTAATTATCTACTAATTACATCCCTCCTAAAATACCGTGTCTACAGTGTAGCAGAAACGGTATTTGGGACGGAGAGAGTAATTTAGTTGCAATGAATCAAACTAAATTTGTAAGTAACCCTAGTTAGTTGGCAGGTAATATAATATATATGATCTATATTAATTAACCTAACCCTAGTTAGTGTTATATATATATATATATACATATCAATTAACCTAACCCTAGTTAGTTATATATATATGTATGTATATGCAGAAGCTATTACAGGTGCACACACCAAGGATGTAATGTGAAGAAGCAAGTCCAAAGACTGTCGAAAGACGAGGAGGTTGTGGTGACAACGTACGAGGGAATGCATTCTCACCCTATCCAAAAATCGACCGATAATTTCGAGCACATTCTCAATCAGATGCAAATCTACACTTCCTTCTAATTATAATTATAATTAAACCCTACCCTACCCTACCCTACCCTACCCTACCTCATATACATGCATATATATATATATATACACATGCAATGTTGCTTTTTCAAGAACAAGCATGCAAAATATGACAATGTTATAGTTTCTTGTTAAATATTATATATACGTACTTACCAACAATCAACACTTTTATATCGGAGATTATTATTTTTAGGAGATTATTATTTTTACTATTTTATGATGTGTCTGCCAATCAATTTGATCGAGTAGTTATACTACAGGAGAACATTGATATAGCTACAAAAATTTACTATGAAAATATTATATGTCAAAACTGTCATATAATTTGCCATAAAATATAATAATAATACACAAAAGATAAAAGTATATTTATCCATAACTATTTTCGTAAAAAAATTTGTTATGAATTTTTTTCATTGAAGCAAATTAGCTACATTTTATTTTATTTTTTTATGACAAAATTATGTTACATTTATTTACAAATGTATATAAGTAAATAAAAATATAAAAATATTCGTATCAAATATTGTGGCACAATATATATGTATAATAAATTATTATAACTAATCATTCAAAATCATAATAATTTTTTTTTTTTATTTTATAAAATATACATATAATTTATCTATACTTGTTATTATATCTTGTTTTAAAATAAATTAATATTTTACAATTTAGTAAGGTATAATATTTATGAATAAATTATTTGTAAAATTTATCTACCTTTTATTATATCTTATTTTAAAATAAACTAATATTTTATAATTTATTAAAATATAATATTCATGGATAAATTATTTATAAAACTAAAAATAATATCATTGAAATAGTCAAATATCTATCTATATCTATTATACTATTATATATTAATATAATTATTATATAATAAATTAAAAAGGTATAATATATTAAGTTATAATATTTATATAATATAATTATATGATTAAAAATAAAATTGAAATTGTCAAAATTTATCTATATAATTAATAACTCATATAAAAATAGATAAATATTATATATATATAGTTTATTTTCATTTCCTATAAATGTTTATTTTTCTTCTTCTATACTTTTAGTTTTTTGAATAATATAAATCATTATTCATTCATCTTCGTTATTGCTATATACCGGTGCGTATAAAGAACAAGTGTTTGTGTTTATGAATTTGAAGGTAAAATTTAAACTTTTATATATATATATTTTTATTTGAATATTTAGTTATTTTTATTTTGTTGATATAATAATATTTTATTTGTTTTATTGGAAGGAATACTTGCACGGAATCATCGTATATATTGAATAATTGATTTTTGTTCTTTTTTTATAATATTTTTAACTAATATTTTGTAAAAAGAAATTTCTTGTTGTTTCTCTATTTTTTAAAACTTATACTGAGTATTTTTTTTAAAATTTTTTATCTCGTTTAATTTTCTAAAAAATAAAAAGTATAAATAATTGTTTGTCCTTTTTTCTTTCATATGTTTTTTTTTTTTTTTTTTGTTTTCTTACTAATATTTTTTACTATTTTGTTTTTGCGTTCACATTGCTAATATTTGTTCTATTTATATTATTAGTTTTTTTTCATTAAATTAGCATTTTATAAGTCACTAATGATTTATTTTCTAATTTTTTCCAGTATTACTCTTTTTAGGACTTATTAGAAGAAAATGGAGAAGCTATTGGATACGAAGAAGAAAAAGAAGTTGAAGGCGAAGCATACGTCAAGAGCATACATGTCAAAACTTTAATAATCCAAAATTTGAAAGATTTAGTTCCATGTGTATTTTTAGTGTATTATATAAATATATTTGATTAAATATTGTATTGATGTTACTGTATGTATTTAAAAATATTAATTTTATTAACCGTATTTGTTTATATTAATGTTTAGAAAATATAATGTTGTATTAATTTTTTTTTATTGTTAATATTTGTAACATTGAATTCTACAATTTAAATTTTACATCAAATTTTGAATTGCTATGCACATGAAAAATTAAAATATTTTATTTTAATTGTTTAAATATTATTATTTATGAAAAAATTTATTCAAATAAATCGTGGCAATTTGTGTAGAAAAATTTTGTAAAATAATTTATTATTTAAATGTGGCAAAATATATATCAAACTTATTGTTGTGGCAATTAGTTTGTCAAATAAGTTGTAGCAAATTACATTGCAAATTATCATGACAATTTATGTGGCAAAATTAGCTACACTGCTTATAGCCACTATATATATTTTTATGGCTAATTTTGAAACAAATTCATTAGCTGAAAATTTTCATAGCTAATTTCATAGAAATATGAATGTTTTGTTGTAGTGTTTTTTCCATCGGTGATCCTGAACGCTCACCCCAATTGTTAATTGATCAAAAGGTGTTTCTGAATTAGTTATCTAAAATGCTAACCTCATCGGTGATTCTAATGTCTGTGTGCAGCTGTTTTAATTCTTGTTTGTACGCAAGTGTCAATATTTCAAATAAATTCTCCAGCCGATAATTCACGTTGCATGCAAAATCCAAAATTTTTTGCTATACAAGGGAATGACCAATATTGAATTAGGTGTGATTGCAACTTTTATTATTAATGAAATTCAATCTACTTTAAAACAAAAAAGAAAAATTGTTTTAGAATTCGAAAAAATCAAAATTGTATCAAAATGTATACTGTTTTGTAGAAAATAAAATTTATTTTAGTAACAAAAATATTTAAAAAATATATCTATATATAATAAAAAAATATATTTTCCAAAAGGAAAATATTTTTGATGAATTCTTCTTCACGCCAACCCAAAAAAAAAATATATTGTGACATGGGTGGTCATCTGGGTTCTCTAAGAAACTGTGATGGATTAAAAGGATGACCGGTTTACGACAAACCCCAAAGGAGGATAACTGATCTCATATTATTTCATGTTTGTACAACAAATTCAAAATTAAGAGCATGAGCACTATATATATATCGAGATACATAAATATATATGTATATGTATATTTATATATGTGTGTTGAATTAGACTCGCAAATTTGGTGGTGCATAAACAACTAAATTTTTATGCAAAATACTATAAGGACGGAATCCAGTAATATTGACAAGATATGAATATTTGGAAGGGTTTTGCAGAAAGTGTGTTTAGTTTAAACTATAATCTATGTCAACAGTGTTTCTAAATTCCATACACTAATAGTTACGACGCGCATGTAAATGTAGTATATGTGTTATTTGTGTTAAATATTTTCTAGAGTGGAAACTAAAGTTGTTAGTTTAAAGCCAACTTGTGGAAGTGGCATTGGGAAACCCCGACTATTGTGATTGTAAGTTGTACGTGATGAAAGATTTTCTTATTTTTTGGGAGGGGAAACAACTTTGTAAGGCAACAATTTGTTATCTTGTTATGGTATGTGTAGGTTACGTGGTATTTTATGTTGACTCTACTACTATTTCTTTTTGAGGGAAAAGGGTGGATTCTATTTGCATTGTTTCGAAAAACAAAGAATGTAGCGTGTCTTAGTAAATGTGGAGGTCTAGGTTGGTTTTCATTTCTTAAAATACAAATGCCTAACAACTTCTGTAGACGAGCGAGTTCGTCGAACATACACTTATTTCCAAAAGCGGCATGACAAGGGAGGGTACTTAACATATTCAACAAAATCTATCAAGTTGGAGTGTGTTTGCTTGCTTCCGTTTCTTACAAGTACAGTAACAAAAGGTGACTACGCGTTAGCTCACTTCTTTCCTTTGGTTGTTGAGGTGCCAATATTTTTTGTTGGGCTTTTGTTATGGAGCTCAAAGGAAGGGGATTTCACTCAGGGGTGCGGCGCATTACCTTCTAGTAGAGGCAACAGCTCTTTCCGTGCAGCTACTAAGAAAAACGTCATATGTGGAAACAGTAAGTGATGGTGATTTTGTAGTTGTTGTTGCATATAAAGATAAATAGAGAAAGTGATAGTATGTATTACATGTTGTGGATCCCTCTCCAATTTCAGCGAAGGTTTTCAGGCCATAAAGTATTGGTGTCAATGATGTGTTGCTAACTCTCAGTCTTTCTTCGGTTGTTTCCAATTGCGTTGAGCTTGCATCATCTGTATTATCTGTAATATGTAAAACTATTTAGAAAAACACATTTCTTTTCAGTTGTTTCTCTTATGTAGTCGTCAAGAATGAATTGTACGCTTACCCGAGCCCGGTGATTGAACAGCATTAACAGTGTAGTTGAAATTGCTAAATTTTGTCATCGTTGACTGTTTCTTCTTAACAACAAATATAAACTTTTTTTTATTTATACACTTCTTGCGGTTTTGGCCGTACATGAGGATATCCTACAAGATGTGTGGATTCCAATTAGTATCTAATTAGTATGTTCTTATTAACGATTTAGACATACATGAGAGGTTATGTCAGCTTTGCAACAGAAATGTGTGCAGGTTTTCAAATGTGAAGGGGTGTCCGATCACCGATGAAGAAAGATAAAGGGCATTAATTATGTATTCTTTTTTGTGGTCTATTGAAATGGTGTGGTATTGTGGATGAAGCGCAGCAAAAAAAATATGGTCATTAAAGAGGTCCGATTTGGGCTCGCTAGTGCCAAACGGGGTAGCATTATTGGTGCAAGCCGTCTTTGTTGGATCTGCGTTCTTCAGATGTTTAAAGGATAATTGACTACGTAGAAGGGTCCTCATGTTCAAATGTTATATAAAATGCTTAGTGTTAGAGAGAATAAATAGTTTGCAGGGTAATTGCTTACGTGGCCATCTTTACGTTCAAGAGTTGTTGCGTCGCAGTCGAGCAGATCTTCGGCAATATGTTCATAGATGACGCAGTTAATCTTTCCAGATGCGTCAATTAGGTCTATGTTGACCATATATCTGATAATATTGCCTTGTTACTAGAGAACGTCCCAAAATTTTAATTCACAACACAACTTGTTACTGACCTAGGTGTAAAAGTCTAGGAACTTGCGCAACAGAAACAATTAAACAGTCGGAGTATTGGCGTTATTGTTGCGCAATGGTAATTTGAGCATGAGCGGTATGAGAGCTTGATTTTAGGAGAAATTCTTATTTGAAAGGTTGCAACAAAGCTATGATCTCTTTGTTGTAATAAGAAATAACATTTTTTAAGAATTAGTGAAGTAACAAGTTGAGGAGTTAGAAATTAGGCATTGTGAATAAAATAGAACATTTGCTTCTTGGAGAGCTTTGATTGATTGTATGGAACAAGAAGGTGCGGACGATTTACTCTTGTCAATGGACCATATCTTTTGCTTCAACAAGTCATTTATATAATGGTTGTTTTTCTTTTTCCTAGAAAGGGTAGAAATTATTGTAGATTGGTTGTAGGGGAAATGTACAAAACAATTGTTATGTATTACTACCAGTTATCAAGATCGCGGACTGCTGCGTAGGGGGGCCTATTAGTATGTTTGACATTGTTGTGGCTGACAATGTATTCTTATTGAATAAAGTGTATGTTATTAGGAAATGCTAATGGCGTCGTTTTAGTGAAGAACATATTTAATCTAAAAGACGTAAGCAGTGCATTTGGAAACCTTGGAAAGCTGTGACCCTGATACTCTTGGCTAGAATGATCGGCCTTTCCGAGAGAAGCGTTGCAAGTAGACCTCCTTCTACTCTAACCAAATCATTCCACAAAGACAATTTAGTGGCTAGTTTCATGCCGAGACACAAAGATGTGTTATGTGTAGGAGATTTATAAGTGATTAATTCACAATTCTATATATTATATGATTTAATTCACTCCCCTCTCGCTATGACAATTTCCAGCAATTTGTTAGAGTCCTTATTTTTCGTATCGCTAACGTCAATCACAATCTCAAGTATGTCTACATGGTGCATTTAAGAGAAGGGAAAAACCAGTCAAGGCAGCCTCATTAAAGAATTCAAATTATGTGGATAATGCCTTAAATTCAGCAAAATGTGTTATCGTACTCAGAGTTATTTTTTGGGCATTATTACCTATCAATTTCTTGTCCTCAAGATATGTGGCAATGTCGGAATAGCAAAAAATTCTGGCCGACCAACGAAGATGTTGATTGGGTTGTTTGTCACAAGAGTTGTGCTCGATATTTGATTCAATGTGAGTTGCATGTTTGGATTATAATCTTCTAATGTAACGATGCCTGGTTTTGACATTGCTCCGAGGATGTCACATGTCTCAAAGAGATTGAGGCATCCATCTAACTTCGCAATGTCAGGGTGAAGCGCGCATGCTTGTAGCTTGGTACCCTGTAGATCGTCATGAGTTAGTTATAAAAGAAAGCTTAAATAGAATATGGTAAGGGACTGCCTTGGAACGTAAGACACTACTTATAAAACCATTAGAAAAATATGAACCCGGCTGGAATGCATGCTAAGACAGCGTTGTGATACATTGAATACAGATCGGGGTATATTTGAGCATCTGTTTCATGGGTATCATACGGGGGATTAGATCGAAATATGTCCGATAGCTCACCTTTACGTCAATGAAGACGTAGAGCTTGTAGTTGTTCCTGAATTTAGTGGAAGTCCTTTCAACAAAATGCTCTAACAACATTACACGTATTGTCCAATTTTGTAGTTGAGGAGTAAAGTGTGCAACTGTGGTATACTGGTCAAGTCCTCCACCCTCACCTGGTTGAGCTTCCATTGTTTAGTAACATCCGTGTTGCCGATGCTTTTGCATTCATACATCTCCTTTAAATAGCATGAGAAAGTTAACATTATGGGAAAAAGACATTGATGGTCTACTCATGGGTCATGTAGTTGTACTTCATTCACAGAAGTGAGTTAGTAGGTGTCGAAGTTGCGTATTGAATGTTCAGTTACCCGTTGGATTTCTCTTGATTTATGTTTGATGTCATATATTATATTATTATATTATATATTTTTTTATATATATATTTATAAAAATATAAAAATATGAATAAATGTATATATATAATATATAAAAATATTAAATATAAATATAAATGTAAGTATATAGATTTAGTGGTATAGTTATGTAACAATCTAGTTTGGATTGTAAAAAATTGGGTTTTTTACACAAACAAAATTATGGTTGGTTATCCCGAAGGAAAAAGGTTGTCTTAGTAGGTCAAATTTTAAAATTACTTTTACAAATAGTTGAGATAATATTATGCAATCGGTCATTCTTGCAGGCTATTGTAAATGGCAGAATAGTGGATGGCTTGTGTGGATATATAAATATATAGATTTACTAGTATAGTTATGTAGCAATGTGCTATGATTTGTCAAATAATGGGCCGTTTAAAAATAAATAAATAAATAAAAATTTCATCGGTCATCCGCTAGAGCGAATGTTGCCTTCGCATGGCAATTTATAAAGAACTATTAAAAATCGTGTGGATTAAGATTCTGCTATCGGTCATTTTGTTGGGTTATGGTAACTGTGAAAAATGTGTCAGGCTTCTCAGAAGATGTTTAACATCGAGAAGTTAGTACTTTTGCGTGCAAAACTGGACCTTCAGGACTGAATCTTGATGTTTTACTTTTATTATTCTAATACGTTGTTTCCGATCGTTGATCGTTATTTTCTTATGTAAGTAAAATTGACGATCGAGAAGATGATACACGCTGTTTATGTTATTGCGAATGGCAGTGAAAATGTGGTATTTTCGAAGTGTAAGAAAGGTAAGTGATGTAGATGTTCGAAGATCTACATGAATAGCTGGCCCCGTTGATTGAGATTGGCGGTCAATCTGGATGGATCCGGGCACTTGATGGCTATGAAACAAACGGTCTTTTGTGTGGCCTGATGGTCGGAGGGTGATTGATGCTCAAGTGCCATGCGGTGAAGGCATGTAAGTTCTTCTCATAAGTGGATAAGATGCTTATAGTTGACGGTTGATGACGACGATGTGTTTCTGTGTGTAATGATTAGCGTGCAAGACTGATGCAGAATGTTATTATACAAAATGCAATTAGGTTGTGCACACAACCAAATGTCCTGTATTCTGAACATGTATTGTTCTTGTTTGCAGTGAAATGGATTAACTTATTATTCTTCAGTTTAAAGTGTTGGATCTGTTTAATTCTTGGATTGCAGAAGTTTCATCAGTAATTATTAACAGCTCGTGGGTGAAATTGTAATGTAGATGTTGAAGGTTATGTTGTGATAATTGTATATTTCCTAGGGCAGATTATATTCCGGTGTTAGTGTATTTTTTTAGGCTTGGAACCTGTTTGATTTTTGAACCGATCATTAGGATGCATCTTCCAATGCTTATCAAATAATGAGTTGGTATTGCACTACAAAAAAAATAATATATTTGTAACGGAATTTCGTCCCTAAAGTTCATGTAGCTAACGTAATTCCATTCCTAATTCCGTCTCTGATGTCATTAGTAACGGAAAAAGTAGATTTAGAGACAAAAAAGTTTTGTTACAAAAATGATTTTTTCTTGTAGTGTTGCATTAATCCGGAGAGGAGTTCGCTTAGGAAATGCTCGAGCCCTACTCAACTCTTAAGCCTCAGACGTGGGGCCTTTGTCAAATCTACACAAAGCATTGCGCTCGAACAGACCTTATAACGCAATCTCATTTTCTGGTCCAATTTTGGGCTTTAACAATGTAAAGCATAATTATAATATTATACCGAGCTGGAAAATATACTGGCACAATGTGTATATTTCATAAAGTGGAAAATCATGTCGTTACTGATATATTATTATACTCTATTCATTGTAAAGATTTTTAAAATGATAGAATTAATGGACATATCATAAAAAGATTTTTATCTTTAAATAATTTATTTTGTTTGTTTTAATTATTTCATCTTTTCTAAATAAATTTTATTGTAGCAATATATGAGTATTTTTAGTATAATAGAGAAGATGTATTTTTTTCAAAAAAACAAACTAAAAAGTCTAAAAATAATATTTATATAATAAAAATAAAAAATTTTTATGAGTCATTATTTATTTATGGTCGGTGTCATCATATTATCTTAACACATGTCTATATTTGATGACTAATTGCATTGAAAATGGCTTATAAATAAGACTTGTATCTAATGGAAATGGGATACTTCGCATTTCTTCATATCCTCCTCTCTCTCTCTATTGTCTCTCTACTCTCTCTAGAATATATATACATATATATACTTTATTACATATCTATACATATATTACAATATCTATATATTATAGTAGTATTTTTATATTTTGTTATATATTTTATAACACGTTATCAGCACGAGGCTTTGCCGAGGAAATGCATATAAAGATAGCGTATTTTTTGTTGTTATATTTTAGGTTACTCGAAAGGTTGCGGAATTTCTGGTAAGTATTTATTTTTTTTAACCATGTCTAATATAGCAAAATTTGAATTTCCCCAACTGGCAATTACCGAAAATAATTATATGCCGTGGGTAATGGATGTTGAGATGCACCTTGAATCCATGGGGCTTTCGAAACAATAATTAGTGAAAATGAATGCACAAATCAAGAACGTGCAAAGGAAATGATTTTCTTACGTCATCATATTGACGAAGCCCTGAAAATGGAATATTTAATGGTGAAAGATCCATTTGAATTGTGGACAAATTTGAAAAATCGGTTTGGACACTTGAAATCTATCATATTACCAAAAGCGAAACATGCATGGCAACACTTGCGTTTGCAAGATTTTAAAACAGTTGCCGATTATAATTCCATGATGTTCAAAATCACGTCCCAGTTAAGATTTTGTTGAGAAAATATTTCTGATAGGGATATGTTGGAAAAAAACATTTACCACGTTTCATGCCTCTAATATAGTTTTATAGCAACAATATCGAGAAATAGGTTTTAATAAATATTGTGATCTTATTACTTGTCTACTTGTTGTTGAACAGAATAACGAATTATTATTAAAAAATCACGAATCGAGGCCAACTGGTGCAAGTCCATTCCCTGAAGTGAATGCGACTCAGTGTTTAAATAATATGCCTAGATTCTACCGCGGACGAGGTCGCGGACAAGGCAGTGGACGTGGATTTAGTCGTGGACGTGGAATGAGTCGTGGACGTGGAGCCGACTGTGGACGAGGTCGTGGCAGGTTTGTTTCGCATTACTACCGTCAGGGATATTTTGATGAACAGGAATCAAATAGGCGTATGAAGCGGCCTCAGAATGATGTTGGTCAGAGTTCAAAGAAAAACGAGGATAAGTGTTATCGTTGCGGAATGACAGGACATTGGTTCAGAAATTGTCGTTCCAATTCTTATTTCGTTGAGCTGTACCAAAATTCCTTAAAACATAAATATAATGTGCCTGAAGAAGTTAAAGCACCGGAAAATGTCAATCCCCCATAAACTAATTTTTCAGAGAACGTTGCCAGTGGAAGTGTGGGTGATAAATGTAATGATAATACACAGCTAGATGTATATGATTTTCTAGTACACCCTGAAGGTGAGTACTATGAAAATCCCGAAAATATGATATAAATGCATATAGATATGTGTATATATTTTTGTAACACACGTAGTTTTTGCTACCTACATTTTGTAATGATATGACAACTACGTATTTTCTCCAAATTTTTGATATATTTATTCTTATATTTCTCCCATCAAAAGAAATATGAATGTTGAGCACGTTATAATAAATAATATGGAAGACAATTCATGTCTCATTGATAGTGCATCAACGCAGACCATTTTGAAATATAAGAAATATTTCACCAACCTGAAGTTGGAAAAAATTAAGGTAAATACTATAAGTGGTTGTGCGAAATTAATTGAGGGCTCTGGAAGAGCAATAATATTTCTCCCCAAAGGAGTAAAACTTGATATCCAAAATGCACTATATTATAGTAAATCTCAAAGAAATTTGTTGAGTTTTAATGATATTCGCATAAATGGATATCATATGGAGACATCAAGTGAGACAAATAATGAATTTTTGTTAATTACAAAATTCATTGATGGACATAAATATATATTAGAAAAATTGTCTTTATTGTCTTCCGGATTATATTGCACAAAGATTAATGTGGTTGAAACATATCTGGTAGACCAGAAGTCTACAGATTTTATGATTTGGCATGACCGGTTTGGGCATCCCGGTAATACTATGATGAGACGAATTATTGAAAATACCAATGGTCATAACTTGAAAGATCAAAGGATATTAAATACAAATAAGTTTATATGTGTTGCTTGCTCAAAAGGGAAGTTAATAACTAGACCATCACCGGCAAAAGTGGGAACTGAATCCCTTCATTTTGAGAATGAATTCAGGGTTATATATGTGGGCTTGTAGATCCACCATGCGGACCATTTTGATATTTTATGGTACTTATCGATGCATCTACTAGATGGTCGCATGTGTGTTTATTATGCACCCGCAATTTGGCATTTGCGGGTTGCTTGCTCAAATAATTAAATTACGAGCTCAGTTTCCAGATCACCCAATAAAGAAAATTCGTCTTGATAATGCTGGTGAATTTTCATCTAAGACATTTGATGATTATTGCATGTCTATTGGAATTGATATTGAACATCATGTACCTCATGTACATACTTAAAATGGTCTAGCTGAATCACTTATAAAAAGACTGCAATTAATTGCAAGACCTATGCTAATGAAATCCAAACTTCCCGTATCTGCTTGGGGATATGCAATTATGCATGCAGCAACACTGATAAAATTAAGACCGACAAGCTATCATAGCTACTCCCTAGTACAATTAGTGTACAATGAAAGGCCCAATATTTCACATTTGAGAACTTTTGGGTGCGCAGTTTATGTGCCAATTGCACCGCCCCAACGTACAAAAATGGGCCCCCAACGGAGATTGGGGATATATGTCGGGTATGAATCACCATCTATCATTAAATATCTTGAACCGTTAACTAGTGATTTGTTTACGGCTCGCTTTGCTGATTGTCATTTTGACGAGTCGCATTTCCCGACATTAGAGGGAGAAACTGATCAACTGTAAAAGGAAATTAATTGGAAAATATCATTCAATTTTCTTGATCCTCGCACAAGTCAAAGTGAATTAGAGGTACAAAGAATTTTACATTTGTAGCGAATAGCAAATCAGTTGCCTGATGCTTTTTGTGACGCCAGTAGGGTCACTAAATCTTATATAGCTGCTGAAAATGTACCTGCTAAAATTGTTATTCCTGGAGACAAAATACAAAGTGCTAATGAATCAAATGCACAGCTAAAACGTGGCAGACCTGTAGGTTCCAAAGATAAAAATCCTCGAAAGAAAAGAGGAACAAATGAAAGGGTTGATGATTTGAATGTTAATCAAAACCCTAAAGAAACAGGTAGTAACATGGATCAGATTTCTAAAGAAATTGATCCTGATAAACTTGATGAGGATGTTAATCATAATAGAATTTATTCTGAAGAGAATGAAATTATTGAAAATTCAATAAATTATGTTACTACCGGAAAACATTGGAACCGAAATGATACAATTATGGATAATGTTTTTGCATATAATGTAGCACTTGATCTAATGGAAAATGACGAGGATCCAGAACCTAGATCAGTTGATGAATGTCAGAAAAGAATAGATTGGCCAAAATGGAAATATGCGATCCAGTCTGAATTAAATTCACTAGCAAAACGAAAAGTTTTTGGACCAATTATTCAAACACCTGAAGGTGTTAAGCCTGTTGGCTATAAATTGGTATTTGTTCGAAAGAGAAATGAGAATAATGAAATTTCCAGATATAAAGCAAGACTTGTTGTCCAATATTTTTCACAAAGACCTGGAGTTGATTTTGATGAAACATATTCTTCAGTAATGGATGGAATAACATTTTGATATCTTGTCAGTTTGGCAGTACATGAAAATTTGGATATGCGTCTGATGGACGTTGTAACTGCATATTTATATGGCTCATTGGATAGTGATATTTACATGAAAATCCCTGAAGGATTTAGTATGCATGATGCATATAAATCAAAGCCAAAAGAATGTTATTCTATTAAATTACAAAAGTCTTTGTATGGGCTCAAACAATCTGGTCGCATGTGGTATAATCGTCTCAGTGAATCATTATTTAAAGAGGGATATACCAACGATTCTACTTGTCTGTGTGTTTTTATAAAGAAATATGAGAGAAATTTTGTAATAATAGTTGTTTATGTGGATGACTTGAATTTAATTGGAACCTCTGGAGAGGTCCAAGAAGCTATTGAATATTTGAAAAGGGAGTTTGAAGTTAAAGATTTCGGGAGAATGAAATTTTGTCTTGGTCTACAAATTGACATTTGGAAAATGGGATTTTGATACATCAATCTGCATATACCTAGAAGGTATTGAAACGATTTGCAATGGATGAAGCACATTCATTAAGTATTCCAATGGTCGTTAGAACTCTCGATCCTGTTAAAGATCCTTTTAGACCAAAAGAGGAGAATAAGGAAGCACTTGGTCCTGAAGTACCATATTTAAGTACTATTGGTGCACTAATATATCTGGCTAACAATACTAGACCAGATATAGCATTTGCTGTAAATTTATTGGCCAGATTTAGTGTAATGTCAACACAACGACATTGGAAATGGATCAAAAATATTTTTCGTTATCTCCAAGGATCTATTGATCTTGGTCTATTATATCCAAAAAGATCTCGTAATGAATTGATTGGATATGCAGATGCTTGGTATCTTTCTGACCCGCATAAAGCCAAGTCTCAGACTGGCTATATATTTACTTGTGGTGGTACAGTGGAATCTTGGAGATCTACTAAACAAACATTAACCGCCACATCTTTAAATCATGCAGAAATAATAGTAATTCATGAAGCTAGTAGAGAGTGTGTTTGGTTAAGATCAATGATTCACCACATTTTACAGAATTGTGGTTTGAAATTTGAAAATGATAATCCTCCTACTATTTTGTACGAAGATAATACAGCTTGTATAGCGCAACTGAAAGAAGGATATATCAAGGGAGATAGAACGAAACATATTTCACCGAAATTTTTCTTTACTCATGATCTTCAGAAAAATGGTGAAATAAATGTGCAGCAGATTCGATCAGACCAAAATTTAGCAGACTTGTTGACCAAAGCTTTACCAACCGCAATGTTCGATAAATTGGTAAAGATCATTGGGATGCGTCGGTTGCAAGATTTCAAATGATGTCCACATCAGGGGAGCAATATTTCAAGTGATGTCCACATCAGGGGAATATTTTTAATGCATGAATGACGTACTATTTTTCCTTAACTAGGATTTTTATCCCGTTGGGTTTTTTCATAGTAAGGTTTTAACGAGTCGTATTCATTGCAATTAAATGACATCTAAGAGGGAGTGTTATGAGTCATTATTTATTTATGGTAGGTATCATCATATTATCTTAACACATGTCTATATTTGATGTCTAATTGTATTGAAAGTGACTTATAAATAAGCCTTGTATCTAATGAAAATAGGATACTTTGCATTTCTTGATATCCTCTTCCTCTCTCTCTCGTTTCTCTACTCTCTCTCTAGAATATATATACATATATATACTTTATTACATATCTATACATATATTACAACATCTATATATTATAGTAGTATTTTCATATTTTGTTATATATTTTATAACAAAAATATATATAGATATTACTAACATAAATTCCTTTTATTAAAAATTAAAAAATAAATTGAATATATACAAATATATTTTTTTAATATGAAACGCGACTTGAGGAAATTCTAAAAGCGCAAACCTATTAACTAAGTGAATCGTGTCGTAACTTGGCCCAAAAGCCGGGAAGGGTACGATAGTAAATTCAGCCCCTGCTCGTTATTCTCCAGGTATATTCTTTTACACTAATGCCCCTCCCATTTTGCTTATTTCCAATGCCCGAGAAGGGTTTCCTGAAAATATCAGCCGATTTTGATTTGGAGCCTCGCCGAGAAGAAGGAAGAATTCAATAGCATCGTCGTCTCTTCGTTACGCGCGATTTGTCAATTTGTGTTTTCATTTGAGTTACGGAGAAGTGTCCGATGAGTTGATACGTGTGTGTGCGTCTGTATTTGTTGATTTTCTTTCGTAATTAGCAAATTTGTGTGACCATTTCCGATGGCGCTTTCTCTTGGTAAACTCACCATCATCGTCGGTGCTGGTAAGTGTTTCTCACTTGATTCATCAATAATTGTTATGGTTTTATTTAATTAATTGGCTTGTCTGTAATTTTTTTTGGCGTCGTTGCTGATGCCCACCTGTTTTTATTCATTTTAGCCTTTCAATTCTTGTTTGGATGTGGGAGGATGTTTGAGGTTTACTCGAACCCCGGTGTGGTTGTTTGAGATGTCAATTTTAGTTTGGTTCAGTAATTACTGCCTTCGAGTAGTTTGGTTCAGTAATTATTGCGGTCGATTAGTTTGGTTTCTCGAATTTTTTGGTGTTATTGCAGCTTATTGTTGATTATCAAATATTACAGAGAAGTGATGAATTGGTTTGCTATAGTTTTTCTGAAAAGATGAGGCATTGTTATGATGTGCAGTATTTGATCAATGGTGTTTCTGTGTTTCATAACCGTTGCTTGTAATGGCTTCTTCATGGTGATGTTTTTCTAAGGAAGTAATATCGTGAATGGTTTGCAGGTGTTCTGGGGTCTGTTCTTGCCAAAGAAGGCCGGATGCCCAGTGTATCTGATTTTTTCTCAGGTGCATTTAAGGTAGGTTTTTCTGTGCAGTATCTGATAATCTGTGTTGCGGTGATTCGATGTAAAGTTGTAGTGAAAACCTTCTTGATTATGTTATGTCGAAGATCTTATTTCAATTGCCTTTTATTCAAATGCAGATTGGCTTGAAGCAACTTAAACAAGATGATTCAAAAACTTCAACCTCCAAACCAAGAACTGATGCATTGATGCAACAGGTTTGGAGTTAAATGTACTCTATTGCTTTGTTGTGTTTTGTACTAGGAAGACTTGTTTTTATTGTCTGCAACAGTTTATTCACCTATTTGCTGGAGCAGATTTTCTTATTTTATTTCCAAGTTGGATTAGTTCATGGTAATGGAGTAAATAATAATCACTATCTTCTATAAAGACAAATACTCCAAAACATTTTGATGCTGCTTCTTTGAAGGGGTGAAGAGAAATCTGCTTATTCAAAAGGTTGATAAACAGCAATATGTAGTAGTATTGGTGAAAACTAACCATTTCTTGTTAATCAGATCATACTTGCTGATGGGAATGATATAATAGCTTAATCGTTGATATATTTGTTAGCGCTTAATAACATTTTGTGCATAATTGCT
Organism: Andrographis paniculata; assembly: GCF_009805555.1. Classification (NCBI taxonomy): domain Eukaryota; kingdom Viridiplantae; phylum Streptophyta; class Magnoliopsida; order Lamiales; family Acanthaceae; genus Andrographis; species Andrographis paniculata. Next base: position 2,466,626 of record NW_026137513.1, on the reverse strand, counting down.
TGTTCCATTTAAAAAGTATCATCGTACATTATATAACTAAGATTTGTATTTGACTTGCCATATTTTCGTCGACCTTCCACCTGATACCATTTTGAGTTTTGAGCACATATTAAATCTGTATTTACAAAAACTGATCAAATGCTTGAACCTTACAGGTTAACAGTCTGCGTGAGGAGCTGCAACTATTGGCATCCAATAGATCTATTACAATAGTTACTGGAGATAGATCAGGTTGCTCTAGCAAGTTATTTATGAGCTTTCTATTGAGTCGGGTGGGAGTTCAATATAAGCATTCACATGGTGGACTTTCCAATAATAGGAGATCTATATATTGTTCATATTTTTAAGACAGCTTATTTTGAGAAACCTTTTATTGCTCTGTATGTACAAGTTCCATATTTAAAACGTAAGATTGTTATTTTTCATATTTAAAACGTAAGATTGTTATTTAGCTTTCCCTAAACCTCATTTAATTTTTAAGTAATGAAATTAAAGTTGGACCTGGATTAGATTTCTGACATCTCGCGAAGGATGTTCTCATAGACTCATACTAAATCTGAGTGCTGATTTTTTATTATTGATATAGGTATTGTTCTGTGCCCCAAAGAAATCTTGGTTTGGTTAATGTTCATGTGCTGATATTGGTTCTTTAGCTGTGCTAAATTTCAGTGTCTGTACTCTGGATATTTTTTTTTCTTTGCGCTAATTTTCCTTGCAGTGGTGATCTATTGGTATGGTAGCTAATCTGCCCTATATACTTTTTATAGGTTCTGGAAAATATGGAGTAGTTGTCATTGTTGTCGTTGTTGGCTATGGCTATGTTTGGTGGAAGGTAATGTATTTTGGTCACATTCTTCCGTGAAATGCATTGCGACTTTCTAGATGCACTCTAAGATGCTTCCAGATTTATGTATTTCTGTAGAAAACGCCATTTAAGAACATGTGTTCTTTTATATCTTTTGTGCTAATCTGTTGTCTTATGAATAATTAACATTAATCACACTTCGATGAGATTTTTATGATACAAGACATGGCTTGTTTGCATGTTTTAAGAGAATTTGTTCAATTTGCAGGGATGGAAGCTTACTGATATGATGTTTGCCACAAGGCGTGGGCTAAATGACGCATGTGCTTCTGTAGCTAAGCAGCTTGAGAATGTTTATGCTTCAGTTTCGGTAAGTTCTTAATTTGCACTCTGACAAATTTTTCTGATACATAAATGCATATCATGGGTTTTAACTATTGCCTGTTTGGATTGTTGTTTTTCTTTTAGAAGTCACTGATAATATTTGATTATTTCCTTGGCAGAACCATTCTCTTAAAATCTATCATTCTTTGCTTACTTGTACATAACTATACATGCATATAAAAGCTTTTACTTTCTTGGCTTTTGTATTTGCTTGAATAAATGATAACTACTGCAGCCATGGCACAAATTCGAAAACAGTTATTTTGTGTTTGATCCTGATATTCCGAGGCATATGATACTCCATATGTATTTAAATTCTCATTATGTCTTTTGGTTCCCTGGCTAATAGTTCTCTCTGGTGCCCCCCAAAAGTGTTTTTTCTCTCAGTTTTTTCCATCTCTCTGCTCAATCTCTCCCGTCTCTCCTGAGAAAAGAATATGACAGTGATACACTTGATGATGAAAATGATTGCATATTAATTGTGTATTAGTACTTGTGACACACCGTGCACCATTTACAACTATGCCAGATCGTCTATTATTTTTATGTTTTGGGTGCTTACCAATTAGAAATGAATTTAGTCTTAAGCATACCGTACCTTATTGTTCTATATCTCTTGACTTTTTGCTAAACATTTCCAGGCCACCAAGAAGCATTTGTCCTCAAGAATTGATCGTGTAGATTGTAAAATTGATGAATGTGCTGATAATACTGCTGCAACAAAGGATGAGGTTTGTTGGGCTTAATGGTTGTGCCGCATTTCAAGAATGGCTTACTGGAAACAATGTATAATGTGCTCAATTTGTGCAGGTCAATGAGCTGCGCGGGGATGTGAAGTTGATAGGGGCCGATGTTCAATCTGTTCATCATGTAGTGCAATCTCTGGTGATTAATCTCCTCTCCTTAATCAAGGATACATGTATAATTTTAATCAACGATCAAAACCTAAACCCTGAAACTCTTTCTACGTGACAGGAAAGCAAAATTAGTAGGATTGAAGGAAGACAGGTACTATTTTTCGTTAACAACTATTAGCTGGGGCTGTTTTTTTGTAAATACTTTCCTAATGAAATTCTCTTAATTATCGATGATATGTAGAATGAAATGAATTTTGGAGTGGGGAAGTTGGTTGGTTTCGTGAGGAATCTTGAAAGTAGCAGAAGCATGGAACATATCGAGGCAAGAAACAAACTTTCCTGCAATTTTTCAATCATACCTCTCAGCATATAATTTTTCTTGATTTTTATTCGTACGGACGTTGTAGGGTGCTGCGAGGCCCGCTATTGAGTCGTCCCCGGTATCTCCATCAAGGGTATCGTATTATCTCCCGTTATACATCGCTCGTTAATATTATTTATGCATGTGAAAATCCAGCTCCCGACAAACACGTTGCTATGCAGACTGTGTCTTTACCCGCCACTCTACTCGAGCCCCCGTCGCCTTCTTCTTCGGGTAGTGGCTCCGAGAGAAAACAAGCCTCGGTCTCGGCCTCTAGTTCTTCACAGAGCAATACTTCTGGTTCAGGCCTGAAGGTGCGCTTAATTTTATGACACTCTCGATTTTAACTTCATTTGGTCATGTTTTAGCGCTCGCTCGTGTAATCTCTTCTCCGAATATCTTCAATAGGATCTTCACGGAATGCCTAATGATATTGGGTTGTCGAGGCTACACACCAGTCCGGGTTTGAACAGCATCAACACATCATCGGAAGAAACAAACATCGACAACAGCTCAGGCGCTGGCCTCTTTGGCAAAAGATTCTCCGGATTTGGAGCATCGTTGCTTACAAGAAGCCGCATCAAGTAGGAAGATGTAGGTCGTGACGATAAAATATGACATTGTACGGTACTCACTCGACCTGCTATATCCTATTTGTTGTTGCCGATTTTTGTAGAGCCTACGACCTTTTCGGAGTTCCGGTTGGTTCTTTAGGAAATGTTATCGAGGTGGAACGGCCCGTAAGAATAAAATCGAAACCTCGAATTTTGGCCTGTTTTACAAAGGGTTTTCATAAAACTGCCATGTAAATGAATTTACTACTTATTACATGATTTGTGGTGATGGCAAGTGCAGTAGACTTTTATTATACTGCGTTACTCTATAGTTGGTGAGGTTTGGACACACTCTCTGTCTTGTTTTCTTGCTTGCATATTTCCATGGAAATAAATTGTTCAAAGCATTTAAATTAGGAATTTTTGATTGAAAAGGATAACGGTATGCCCTCTCGATATACCATCAAGGTTTGAAGAACATTACTTATTTTTATTGAAAAAATTATTCGGAATAAATAATAAATTTATTTAATTTAAAATAAAAGTAAACACAACTTTCCACAGTTGAATATTTAATGAACATTTCAAAATCCCTCCTCCTTCCCATTTTTGCTGCATGCATATACAGAAGCTTCATTCTATTTTTTGGGTATAGTGTTTTGCTGTGTTTTATGTATTTTTGTTATTTTTGTAGGTGTATTGTATATTTTATTTTTAGAAAATAATATACACCGTATAATTTTATGTTTTTTACAAAGTGGTATGTAATTTTAATTTTTTAAAAAATAATGTATAATTTTTTTTTAAAAAAAGTGATAATTTTATTTTTATTAAAGTGATATATAATTTTTTTTTAAATAATGTGAAATTTAAGTTTTTGGAAAATAGTGTGTAATTTTACTTGTAAAATGTTGTGTAATTTTTTATTTCGAAAATAATTATTTTATATTTTTCTCCAAAAATATATATAATGACTTCGTTCATGAGTGTATTTGGATGAAATAATTTTTTTTTGTGTGTGTGATATAAAAAATTGTGTAAAAAATATTAAATATATTAGTTTAGGTTGAATATTTGATTTTTTGACCTATGGTAATGATTTGAATTTCTAGAAGGAATATTTTTTACTTTTTAATTTTTGTATAAAATATTTTATATATTTTATTATTATATTTGAAAATCACAATTGAAAAATAATGTTGTGAAAATCGAACATAGTATATATGTATAATTATTGAAAAATATAATTTTGTATTTAAATTTATTTCAAATTGAAAATATTATATGTTATAGAAATTATTTAAACAAATAAAATTAAAATACAAAAGCACATTGCATTAAAAAAAAACAAATTACATTGATAAAATACAAATTATATAAAATATTAAAATAAATTAATTTAATACGGAGGAATGTCAGCATTTCAATCTCCACCAATATCACTAAAAAATATATTCGAAGAAGACTGAATTTGATCCCTGAAATTCTATTGTTCTTTTATGTAAAATTTCATTTTTCTTGAACCGGTAATAATCACACTGAGCAGGATCAATAATAACATTCAAGTCCATATTCATAACTTTCCTCACGGTCATTATTTTAAATGCTAATTTTTCTCCTTCCAGCTACAAAAATTCTTGTATGTGCAAAGATGATTTTTGAGCATTTCTAGAACCATTGAATTTTGCTCTTTTAACTTCACTAACATGAGCATTTTTTATCTTTTTTTATCTTTTTTTTTTCACCCTCATATGACATTTATATGAAGACTCACCAACATTATAATTTAAATTCAATCATCTCATAATCATCGTCTAAGTTAATAGCAAATGATGAATTTTTCGAAGATTCAAAAACAATGTCATCCAACAATGATGATACATGAGTGAAATTATTTTTTTGAGATATTTTATATGGATTTCTAGCTTCATTGTAATCATTAATTTTTTCAAAATCTTTTAACGAGTTCCAAATATGATTAAATTCAAAACCCTTTTTTAGAAACTTGCATCTTTTTTATTTGATTTAACTACAAACAATACTTTAAGGTTACAAATAGAGCTTTCGAACTATATATAATAATAATAAATTTAAGAAAAAATTTACAATATCATCTCTGAACCTCCACTAAGTTTTAAAGTTTCTACTTTCTTAATACAAACAAGTTACTTTCGAACAGCTTTCTCCATGGCTTGGATCCGATTTTGTACAGATCTTACACTACGTATCTCCCAATCAAGATTTTTAGTTTGGTTATATGCATCAATAATTCGATTCCAAAATTGATCCTGGATTGTTGCCTTTGCGAGATATCTAAATAATGTTGGCATAGCAACACATTTTCATCACGACTATAACCACCATTTCGGATGGACATTTCGATAAAATGTTTTAATAAACTTTTGTTATATTAGAATGAGAAATAAATTGTTGTGGTGCAATAACTCAAATGATGAAAAATTATATTTATAAACAAATTTTGGATAGATATCAAATCTTATCCATTGAAAAACTTAATCTTAAATGTTGATTTAGATTTCACAACACCCTAGTCATTAGATCAAACACTTTTTTGACGAATCTCAATTACCTATATTATTGTGACACCCTGGCCGGCTCAAACCGGAGTGTCACTGCTATGTCACACCGGAAGGCTCGTTCATCAACCAACTAGCCCTATATTGTGGCATTAAAGCTAAAATAATAAATACAAACAACTAAATAGAGATTTAGAATTAAAGCGCACCAACTTATGAATTAAATAAGTAATGTTCGAATAAAAAACATAAATTGAAAATAGTTCATAAGGCATTAGTCCTTAAACATAATTAATAAATTTCAAAAGCATTCTAAAGTAGATGTAGTTCCCCCCGACGAATCATATAACGTAGATGCATCATTTAGGTATAACAGAAACATCATCACATAGAAGAAGGTTGTAAGAAGAGGGTCAACACAACGGTTGAGTAACAACAATTAATCGAAGAAAAATTAATACGGTATAATGCCACAAAATCATTTGAATCACTTTTTTCTGAACAAAAATAATATAAAATAAAATTCCAGAAATGGAAAGTAGTGTGCGTACGTTAATAATAATCCCTCCGTCGTGACAGATGATATCTTTTTCTTTTTTGTCGGTCTCATATAAAATAACTCATTTACATTTTTAGTAAATTTATTCATTTTAAATATATTTAACAAATATAAAGCATTTTAATTAAATTTCTAGCATCTTACACGTGGGTCTCACTTAAAATCTTTTTATTTATATATTTTTTCTTAATGAACAAATATTTGTATCTATATTTAAAACTCTTATATTTTTTATAAAATTAGTTTTAAATTAATTACAAAAATAAATAAATAATTTTTTGATTTATATTATATAAAAATTTATTCTGTACAAAATGATATTCATATTGCATATATTTTATTGAGATATAATGCTAAAATATAAAAAATATCAACAACATTACTCATATAAAAAATAATATCATTACTTATTATTAATAATTTACTAATCTATATTACTTAAAATACCGTATCCCTAAAAGGGTCATCTTGACCGGGACGAAAGGAGTATAACATAGGATCATTACACACAAATATATTCTTCCTCTGTCTCATATTTATCTATTTCATTTACTCTTTGCATGGAGTTTTAAAAATATTAAAATTATATTGAAATAATAGTATAAATAAAGGTAAAAAGACTAAAATACCCTTATTAGTATTGTATAATATAAAGGTAATAATATTTTTGTAATATATTGTAAATCAGAATGATATTTGTAATGTTAGATAGATAGTAAAATTATTTTAAGAAACTAAATATTTTATTATTGACGAACCAAAATAAAAAAAATAAATATATAATTAGTGGAAGGAGGGAGTAAATATATATATATATATATTTCATACATATATCACTTTCGGCAGTAGAGGTACATGAAAGTTCCCAAGCAAAAATTGAGGCCCATTAAACATTTACCTATAAAATAAATAAATATATATATAATAAAATAAATAAATAACTATTTTATAATACATTTTTAAGAGTATATAGAGATTTTTTTTTTGTATGTATAATATCATTCAAAAACAATAAGTTATATAACATACGACAATAATTCATATAATACTCCATATGTTTCAAAAGTATAGTCTTATTGTATTGGACACGAGATTTAAGAAATATTGATATTATATTGATAGTTGGTAAAAAGTAAGATAAATGACTTTTTTGCCCCTGTGGGTATATTAGTGTAAAAAGTAGTTGCAATTGAGTAATAACGATGAAAACGTAGGGATAATTTTACGGTTATATAGCTATTTATGAAAATGAAATTATTATTTTGAGACGGACAAAAATGATAAACAAAACTATTGTATATTTTTATATGATATGTTAAACTATGATCTTTTATTTTATTTTTTTCTTTTTGCCATTGTTAGGAGGACACCAGTTCCAAATGTGGGTTTGTTAGTTTGTGTAGAGTTTAATTTCTTATTTTTATGAAATAATATATTTTTATTAAAAATTATAAAAATAATATAGGGAAAATAATTTGAAATTGAGTCTAAATAAATAAGTCCTTTTGTGCTTGAATTTTATTTTTAGATATATACTATAATGAATATTATAAATACTCTCTCTGTTCCACCGGAATTGAACTATTTGATTAAGGACACCATATTTTAAGTAAAAATGTTTAATTAATTAATAATAATGAATTATGATATTATTATATTATTTCTTTATGTAATTAATAATATTTATAATTTTAAAGTAAATTTAATATATATGATTAAAAAAATTAAAATATATGTTTAAATATTTAAAAATTATATAGTAATTAAAAAATATATGCAATATGGATATCATTTTGTAGAGAATAAAATTTTTTATAATACAAATAAATAAAAAATATTTTTGTTTATTTATAATTAACATAAATCAATTTTATAAAAGATATATAGTTTTAAATATAGATAAAAATATATTTATTTATTTTTTTTAGGAAATAGATAGAAACGAAGGGCTTTTGAATTGGTTTGTATGTTATGTAATTAATTAAGTTGATTTATATTTGTTAAATATATTTTGATTTAATAATTTTTACCAAAAATAAAAAGGTATCAATTGTAAAGATGGAGAAATTTACTAATCATACCGAAATACCGACTTATCATACCGTATCGTGTCGAAAATACCGAAAATTTCGGTACGGTATCGATATGAATTTTCGAAAAATTCGGTATTTCCGTACACTACCGTACCGATATTAATTTTATTAAATAGTTTAATTATTAATATAAATAATAATTATTAATTTTTTTTTTAAATCATAATAAAAAATATGTAAACTATTGAAAATTTATTGATTTTTTTATAATATTTTTGTGGTGGAGAATGGTGATATTTATTAATTTTTTTTTAATTATTTTGAAATTTAAAATTATATTTTCGCTATAATCGGTATATACGGGTATCTACCGAAATCAAAATTTTCGGTATAATCGGTATATATCGGTATCTACCGAAATCAAAATTTTCGGTATAAGCGGTATATACCAGTATCGTACCGAATTTAAAATTTTCGGTATAAACTGTATATACCGGTACCGTACCGAAAATTTCAGTATATCGAAATTCGGTATATTGAAACTTTCGGTACGGTATAGTTATGTATTTTTGTCATACCGAAAAGTTCGATACGATATCGGTATCAACCGATATTTTCGGTACGGTACGGTATGCCATCCCTAATCCATTATTACGAGACAAACAAAAATAAAAATAATGTCAATTGTAGTAGGACGGAGAGTATTATTTAATATAAATATATATATATATATTTAATGTATTATTTATTTAATATGAGGAATCCCAGAAAGGCCGCAACTCCAAGTGGTGTCATGTTTATAAACTTAAAATAAATAAATCTAGAAAAGTGTCAATTAATGTAAAGAAAAAGTGGTAAGTGAGGATGCTGACCAAATACTTATTTTTCCGCTTATAGTAAATCCACTATGCACCCAACACAATATCTACCTTTTTCTTGAAATTATATAACTTTAAATTTAATAACTAATTAATTCATAGGTAAAATTGTCCATAATCGGTTTCAAAACATAGCTTAAATTTCTCTTCTACTTTAAAAATTGCATGACGTCCCCTTATACTTTAAAAAATATTGCATGAAGCCACTTTATGGTTTCGAAATTCAGCATAAATCTCCATTTTACTTTAAAAAATTGCATGACGTTCACTTATACTTTCAAAAATATTGCATAAAACCCTCTGCCATGCAAAACATATAAATAAGAAATCATCTTCTTATCACACGAGGAAAGTTTCATGGTGGTGAGGTTTCATGCAAAGTTTTTTAAAGTATAAGGGGGTACCATGCAATTTTTAAAGTATAGTGAGATTTTACGCTGAATTTCGAAACTACATGGGAGTTATAAGCAATTTTACCTAATTCATATGACAAATAGTATATAAAAATACCTATCTTTAATAGTCTTTCGTCCCAAAAGTATAGTCTTATTGTGTTAGGCACGAGATTTAAGAAATATTATATTATATTGGTGGTTGGTAAAAAGTAAGGATAAATGACTTTTTTGCCGTTGTGAGTATATTAGTGTAAAAAGTAGTGCCAATTGTGTAATAATAATGAAAAAGTATGGATAATTTTATGGTGATGTGACTATTTATGGAAATGAGACTATTATTTTGGAACAGACAAAAATGATAAATAAGACTATTGTATTGGGACGGAGGGAGTATAATACTTCCCCATCTCAAATTAACACAACATATTTTTTGTCCACGAGACTTAAAAATTATTAATAGTAAAAAATGTTGATTAAAAGTCATTTTGTTCTTGTAATTATGTATTTTTATTTAAATATAAAAAATAATAATATTTTTGTAATAATATTAAAAAGAACAGAGATTTTTTAAAAAAAATTTCTATAATAATATGATTATTAATAATAATAGTCATTATTATTATTAATATAGAATATATTTTTTTTTAATAAAATATCACATATTTAACAGTTTTTTTAGAAGTTAAAAATATTTGTTTAATTGTTTAAAATTAATTTAAAATAGAATATTGATTTAATTTTTTGTTTAAATAATAATTTAATAATATAAAATTTTATGAAAATAATAATAATATTTTTTACTAAAAATTATACTGCATTAAAATAATATTAATTTGAATTTGAAATTACCTGACAAACGACTAAAACATGTCTATTTGATAGTAGAGTATTATTCAAGGTCTAATTGTGATTTTATTAATGCTTTCATTTATTTTTATTTTTATTTTATATATCCAATTCTTTCTCGACAGATTTTGTCAATAAATTATTTGTTCCAAATTTTGATTCCAAGGCTCATATGAGTTTGTTCATCTCAAAATGTTCCATTTTTTTTTTAATATTCTTCGCCCAAAAAATATTTTTTTATTAATTTCTAATAAATATTTATAAAAGATACAATATATACGTATATTCACATAATATATATGAAAATATATATACTTTATTCTTTTAAAAAAAATTAATAATTCAGTACAAAATATTATTTTTCATATTATCGATACAAATTGTCATATTATATATAAAAAAAAATATTTCAAATTAAAACACTAAACAAACAAAACATATTTGCAATTTTCATCCACAGTTGGTTATTTAGATTTAAATGCTAATTAGTTTAATTATAATTTTCATTGCGTGTTATTATATTTTATTTTATTCTTATTTTAGTAACTAAAACTTAATTTTTTTTATTAATAATAATACTTCTCTCATCTTATAAGGAAATGCTTAAATTTTTTTAATATAAAAATTAATTAAAATAATATTTTAATATTATTTGTGTACTCATAGTGAATTGAAATTTTTAATACTAGTATACAATTTTTGGATTAAAGTAGCCTATGTATATTCATATAAAACAAATAGTTGGAGTCCATTAGTCAAATTTTTCTAAATACTTTTTAGTGGATAGAGTTTCTTAAAAAAAAAAAAAAAAATTATACTCCCTCAATTTCGTAGGAAGGTTATTGTTTACTTTTTGTGCCGTAAATTTTTTAATATTAGTATTATATTTGATTATAGTGAAAAAGACAAAAATATCTCTATTAGTATTGTGTAATATAAAAGTAATGATATTTGTGTAATATATTATAAGTTGTAAAGGTGTTTATTATATTAGATAGATAGTACAATTACTAAATTAGAAAATAATAACTTTGTTTTGTAATGTACAAAAATAGAAATAACAACATTTCAATGGGACGAAGGAAGTAGTTTTTACTAAAGGCAAAATAGCAAAAAAACTCCCATGTGGTTTCCCAAATTTGCTAAAAACCCCAATTGGTTCTAAAATTCCAAAAAACCTCATTGTGGTTTCCAAAATGTTGCAAAAAATCCCTCATCCGTTAGGATTTAATGGTGGTTGTATGTCATGCGCCTGCTGTGGGATTTTTTGTCTATAAACTGATACTCTCTCTGTTCAGCTAGAAATTATACATATTTTTATTTTGGGACGTCCAATTACAAAGTAAACATTTCATTAAATATCTCACTTTTTTCCACAAATACCCTTACTTTACATCACATCATTACTTTTATACCAAAAAATAAGGGCAAAAATATCATTACACTACTTTTAACTACCCACTATAATTAAAATACAATTATTTCTTAAATACCGTGCCAAAAGTAAATGTATACTTTACCCGTGGACGGAGGGAGTATATTTTTATATAAAATTACTAAAATACCCTAATGACTATTCTTACCGCATCTTCTTCTTTCTTGTTCTTCTCCATACTTTTAAAATTTAATCTCAATTCATTTTTTTTTCATTTTAAATCTACTAAATATAACCAAATTTGAAATTGATCCCAAATTTATTGTTCACTATCGATTTCTTCTTCTGTTTTACCAAACCCAGAAATCTGAAAAATCAATTTGACATCCAAATTTGAAATCAATCTAAGAAAAAGTGAAAGAATTTGGTGTTGTTGGTTGCAGAAGAAAAATTGAGGAAGAAAGAAGAATTGGGGAGGAAAAACAAAGAAGAAGAAAAATTGGGGAAAAAGAGAGAGAAAGAAAAAAGAAAATTGGAGGAAAAAAAAAAGGAAAAAAACCTGGTCCAACCCGCTTCTTCTTCTTTCTTTTCTTTCTCTTCTTCTTTCCTTCTTCTCTGCTCCAGCTGCTTCTGCTGGTCATTTTTTTCTCTTATTATTTTCCAATTCTTCTTTGAAGAAAGAAAAATTGGAGATGAAGAAGAAGGAAAAAAAATTGGAGAAAAAGAAGAAAATAAAAAATAGGGTGAGGCTGCGGGGCGTGAGAAAGAGAAAAAAAAATTGGGAAAAATCTGCATGTGAAGAAGAATTTAGGGAAGAAGAATCTGTTGGGGAGAAGAGAAGAAAAAAGAAGAAAAGAGAGAGAAATAAATTAAAAAATATATAAATAGGGGTATAACGGTCAAATGTGATAAAAAATTTAACGTCCGTTAGTCAAATTTAGAGATGAGGGAGAATGTGCAACATTTTGGAAACCACAAGTAGGTTTTTTGGAATTTTGAAACCATGGGGGTTTTCAGCTAATTCGGAAAACCACAGAGGGATTTTTTGCTATTTTGCCTTTAGTAAATATGATACGAGTACACTCTTGATAGATATAAAGTGAGTATACTTTTACAAGAAAAATGAAGTTTAATACTAGTATTTTCATATTTAGTATAGATTTTAATATAAATATATATTTTTTCTTACTTTATTTTATAGTTAAATAATAGTATTAGTTTTCACTTAATGAAAGAAAAATAAAATAAAAATGATAATAGTCTAAAAAATTAAAATAAGTTTGAATGTGAAAGAGATTAATATGTAATACATCCTCCGTCCCGGTGCAAGTTTTCCGTTTACTTTTTGCACGTAAATTTTTAAATATTAGTATTATAATGAGTTGTAGTGAAAAGGACGAAAATGCCCCTATTAGTATTGTGTAATATAAAAGTAATGATATTTGTGTAATATAGTATAAGTTTGAAGGGTATTTGTTATGTTAGATAGGTAGTACAATTACTAAATTAGGAAATGATAACCTTGTTTTGGGACGGACGAAAATAGAAAATTACAACCTTTCAATGGGACGGGGGGAGTATTTCTTTTGTTTCAAAACAATAGTCATATTTTTCTATTTCCGTATTGTCTCAAAACAATAGTTCTATTTTTATAAATAAACATATCATCGTAAAGTAATTCTTATATTTTTATTATTATTACACAATTGACAATATCTTTTACACAAATAAATTCACAAAAAAAAAAAAAAACATTTACTATTAACTATCAGTATAATATCAATATTCATTGAATTTCATGCCGAACCTCAATAGGACTATTCTTGTGCGACGAAGGTAGTATAATTTATTCAGAATAATTTTAACATCTCATCCATAGTCAGTATACATAATGTGTTAAGAGTTGTAGTGTTAGTTATTCATTTATTGCATTTAAGTTTTTGGTCAATGGATTTGATGAATATCGCTTTGGATATATATATATATATATATAAGGAATTAGTTATATTTTATCGAAAAATAAAATTAAAAATAAATTAGTTCTTAGTGTAGCTAACTAGGGTTTGGTCAAGTTGAAAATAGTACCTATTGTTTTAATTTTGGGATTAAATTTGATCTAACTATATGAAATTCGGAAGTATTACAATTGTTAAGGAAAATATCCGTCGAAAAATGTTATAATAGATGGCAATGTTATCGTGCCTAATTTGTGTTCCGATTGTTGGAGTAGATATCGTCGTGTTTGTAGTTAGATTGGAGAATGAGCATATCGGTTCGAACCAAATTTGAAAGAAATGTATATGAAATTTTAATCGGTATTTGATTGAGGCCTACGATTATTATTGATTGGAATATATAACACTACAAAAATATATTATTTTTGTAACGAGGTTTTTTCATCCTTAAATCTACTTTTTCCGTTACTAATGACATTAGAGACGAAATTAGGGATGAAATTACGTTAGTTACGTACACTTTAGGAACGAAATCCGTTACAAATATACTATTTTTTTTTTTTTTAGTGATCAAAATTATAGACAAACTATTTGGTTGGATTTGTAATATGAAACTATTCCATCAATCTTGTTGCAAATTTATATTGTTCATCATTATCTTTAATGTCTTCATCCAACCTATTATCCACACAATTGGGGTGTGTTTGATTATCACTTGAATTTTTTTAGTTATAAGATTTATTTAATTAGTATTTGATTTATGATTTAATATATATATGATTAAAAAATTTAAATATGTATGTAATTATTTTATTAACTATATTTGATAAAATATATAATATGGATATAAATAAGTTTATATAATATAAATAAATAAAAACTTTAAAAAATATATTTTTATGATTAATTAAATTGATTTTATAAATAAATGGAGAATTTTAAATATATATAAATATATTTATTTATTAAAATTCAATATAAATAAAAAATTTTGAATGAATTTATATAGATTCTATATAATAAAATATTTATAAAATAAAAATAAAAATTGAAAGTATAATGTCAACATTCATGGCTAAAATCAAGATATAATAACATTTGGAATTTTTATTTTTTTATTTTATTTTTTTAAGGTTGAAATTGATTATATAGATTTTCTCATTTGGATCGAAGTCGCTCGCAAGCATGCTCTAAGGCTTTTTAATAATGTTTTATATTAATTATCAACAAATTATTACAATTCTGAAATAAATTAAACACACTGTCCAAATTATATATATATATGCACCCTAGATGTGTATAAATATTATTAAAAAATACAATATATATATACACATTAACATAATATATAAGATGCGTGAAATTTGAGTTTGAGATTTAAATAATAAACATTTTAAATTGAAATAATTGTATGACATAATATAAATAAGTGTTGATCTGATATTTTGAATGTAAAATTAATTTTTAGTATAATATAATAAATTGAAAATAAATATTTGATTTGAAACTTTTAAAAAAAATGATTAATAGTAAAATTTTATTAAAATCTTTCAAACAAACACACCACATATATATATATATATTATTCACTCGCAAAAAATCAATCATTTAACGCAAAATATTATTTTTCTATTACCAACATAATTCATCGTACATAGTATAACAAAATATGTTCATTTAAACAACAAACCCAAAATAGTGCTATAATATTTGAATTGAAATTAATGTATAAATGAAAAATATACTTGATATATAATATAGTAAACAAAAAATAAATATACACCTTTATTTATTTTATTTTTTTTAAAAAAAAGAACTAAATTTTACTTGTATATTATAAATCTTTTGTTTTTATTTTTTAACTATTCAATCAATCATTCTACTAATAAAAATTAATCACTAGATAAAGTTTGTTGTGCATTGATTATTTATAGCACTTAAAAATTAGGAACAAACTCTCCGCTCTTTACTTTATAGTTTTTTATAGTTTTCGGTCGAATTTAATTGTCTGAAAATTAACTGTATTCGACAAGACAAATCACATTAGATGAATCATGTATGACATACAAAATCTGAAGGTATCAAAAATTTAAACTCGTAACTTTAAAATACAAGTTGGTTTGTTTGGTTTTGATTTGAATTTATTTATTTTATTTAAATAGTATTTTGATTTAATAATTTTGTAGATAATTTTTGTTATCGAAAACAATACAAATTGAATATTAATTAATAATGATGATTTTATCTTTGAAATAAAAAACAAAGCCACCCTTGCTATTGTGTTTGTTTTTCATTTACTTGACAAAAATTATATCTAATCTTGTCCATTTGGTTTGGAACAGCTAGTTCAGATTGGCTATGTAAATTTGTGCTTTAATTTTGATGTAATAGTATTAATGCAAATACACGTAAATTTAAGAATGTCTGAAATATATACTTCCTCCGTCCACAAATTAACGTCTTATTTTTCTATTTGAAATGTCCAACAATTATTGTCTTCTTTCTATTTTTATAATAAAAATCCTAATTGCCTAAAAATGCGTGTAAATATCAAACAGCGCATTAGAAAATGAACGAAGAGAGTATAATATAGTTCATACTTACTAAAAAGAAAACAAAATAATATTTTGCATTCGAATAACTAAAAATAGTAAAATAACACCTTTCGAGCAAATCCAAAATTTTAATTTTTTATTTGTATTAGTCGAAATTAAAATGATAGATTAAATCCATGTAATATTATCCTCTAATAGAAAGAAAATTCAGCCCACATTTTTCTACTAATTGGAGAATGAATTAAAATATAAAACCTATAGAAAATATATCATATAATTTATGTTATATATATATATATACACATCGCTTCTATAAATTATTTGGTCGTAGGTCCAAGAGCTGGATTTGAAATTGATAATAATAAAAAAATTTAATTTAAATAATTATTTAGTATGATATAAATAAATATTCTATTAATTTAATATTTTAACTTAAAATTTGTTTTTAATATAATACAAAAATTAAAATTTAATTATAGTTTTAGAAAAAACAAAAAATAATAAAAGTTTAGGTGTAAAGCCACAAACAAACACGGTTTGTTTTATTTTTTGTCAAAACTTCAAATTTCTACTATTTTAAATATGCGGTTTCTCGAAAAAGTGATATTTTTTTCTTTCACAAAATATCAAATTATATATTATTTTAATACTAAACTCAAACCATAATTTTCTCAAATTCATTTAAAGATTTAATATATTTTTTTTTCTCATCTGAAAATATTACATATAATTTATTATTTAAAAAAGGGTAAATTGTTTTTTGTATTCATATATCTATCTGGTCTCTTTTATCATTTTAGAACTTTAATTGGACCAGGTCTGAAAATAGTTCTGTAAGTAAAATTTTTTTACTTAAAATGGTCCTCCGGTGCCGGACTCGTTGCGGTGGCCCGCCATTGCTAACATGGCGTTGGCGCGGCTGACATGTCATCGCCACGTAGATACCACGTCAACAACACTTAGAATTTTTTTATTAATTTTTATTTTACAAAATGTATTGATAAAATATTTTTTTAGTTCCATATATGACCTCATTTATCATTTTTAGGACATATAAATGGACTTTGTCTCAAAATAATTTTGCAAGTAAAAATTTTTCGTTAAAATGGTCCTCCGACGTGACATCTGCATGGTGATAACATGTCAGCCGCGTCAGCAACGACTGCCAGTGTGGCGAGTTCGACACCGAAGAACCATTTTAGCGAAAAAATTTTTACTTACGAAACTATTTTCAGATATAGTTCACTTAAACTTCTAAAATGATAAAAGGATCGGGACTTACAAAACAATTTACCCTATTTAAAAATATTCAATAGAATTTTTTATTAAGACGTTTTCAATTTAAAAATAACTTAAAATATTTCAAAAACATGAGTAAGCACACAAATTAATAAAACACTAATTTTAGAAAAGTGTGAATTTTCTTTTTATGGTGAATAATTGATTGTCTTCTTCTTGATTTTTTTGGGATTTTTTTTGTTATTTATAATGTATGGTGCAGCAAATGAAGGGGACATGTTGCCCACATCACATATATCACTTATTATTAATATTATTACTATTAACTTTTAAAAAAATAAAAATAAATCAATTTTTATAATTTGGTTTTAGTTCAATGTTATTCATAAAAAATTGTTCATTCAAAATCATTTATTTAAAGACTTATTTGTTTTTAAATATACTCTATCTGTCTCCATAAAATACATACGTTAATATTTTCTAACACGAGTTTTAATATAATTATATATTTTTGTTACATTTAGTATTCTACAGTAAAAAATATATATATATAATTTTTTTATTAAATAAGAAAATTAAAACATTTTTAAAAGACGGATAAAAAAAAAGAAGCATATTTTAAAATAAATAAATAGAGTATTATACAGTTTTTTCCATTTAAACTAACAATCAAGTATTATAATAATTCAAAAAAATAAATATATTCAAAGACTTTTTTTTTTTTTTTTTAACTATGCAACTTTCAATAATTAATTTCTTATAAAATATCGTATTATATTTATAATTATAATTATAATTAAAACACAAATCAAACTCACGGACATTTGAAGTTGTGTATCTAGGAAATTGAGCTGTCTTTTATTAATTTTTATCTCCCACATTTGTAACAACTTTTTAAATAATACTTAATTACACTATTAAACTAAATTAAAATAAATTAAATTAAATTAAAAGAAGTGTAATTTAATTAATTAATTGATTTGATGTTCCCAATAAGTTAGCATGAAGCAGACCACTTCTACACTTAAAGTTGAAACTTTGTTTACAATAAAATACTCCATCGATACCAAACAAGGTGCAACATTTACTTTTGGCACAAATTTTAGGTAAGTAGTATTAAGTAGAATAATTTAGAAATTAGGTGATGTGATAGAGAGTGAAATATATATTTTATTTTTTTATTTGGATGATGTGAGGGGATAAAGTGTGGGGTAGATATTAAGTATAATTAATTATTTCCTATTTTGGAAATGTTGCAGGGTATTTGGGACATACCAAAAAGGAAATGTTACGGGGTGTTTGGGACGGAGGGAGTATTTAATTTGTGTTTCTGATATATATATATATATTTGCACACGTGTGTTTGTTTGGGGGTTTGAATTTTGAATTGAGATTTGAATAGTAAAAATTTTGAATTTGAATAATTGTATGATGTAATATAAACAGGTGTTGATGTGATATTTTGAATGTAAAATTAATTTTTAGTATAATATAAAAAATAAAAAATAAATGTTTGATTTGATGTTTTTAAGGGGGAAAAATGGGATGAATAGTATATTTAAAATCCAATCCCCCAAACAAACACACTGTGCTACAATAATAATGGGTTTGCCATTATTATGAAATACCAGTATTCAATATTTTTCATATACAAAATATTATACTCCCTTCATCCAATTTCTATTGTTCTAAAGTATATTTGCCCTTAATCGTACCGTGGAGATTAAAAGTAATAAATGAATGAAGGGTAAAAATGTAAAATTTGTATTTTTTTAAGAAATAGGACAATAATTGTTGAACAAAATAATATTAGTTTGTGGAGTGGGGGAGTATTATATTTATTTTTATTAAAAATATTATATCAAATATTAATTCTCTATTGAAGTTACATAAAACCTTGAAGGTATGTTCAATTTTAATTTCAAATTAAAAATATACTATACTATATTTATTTTCTCACAAATGATCACACCAAATTTGACCATTCTTTGGAATACTACTTATTGTACTTAAATTTATTTTTATTGCAACCACAACTATTGATAATTTTATTAAATTTGTTTACACTAAGAAAGGTAAAAAAAAATTTCTGTGTCAGTTATAATTCTATCAAAAAGTAATTTTGAATTCTTAGCTAAACTTATGATTTATTTATAATAAATATTTATTAATTCACAATTTAATTACTCATATTTTAACAAATAATAATTAAATTATTATTATTTTTTTTATTTACCATAATATTTTTATTAATGTTTTAATAAATTTATTATAATATTCTCATTTTACTTTTTATTTTACTACTAATTTTTAATTCTCATACAAGAAAAGCATAAAGATACGGACAAAAGGGAGTAAACTCTAATTATATCACTTTTATATTTTTAAATATCTACTAAATTTATATATCATTTATTTATAGTCAAAATTTTGATTTATTCATATTTTTATTATTATATTTTAATAAATAATAATTAATTTATTACTATTTTGTCATGTACTTTATTTATACGTTAAAATGTTATTATTATTTCCTCCGTCTTATAATTAAATATCAATTTATTTTTTATACGTAGTTTTAGAAATATTAGTATTATATTTGGATGTAGTAGAAATAAAGTAGAAATGACTAAATAATCTTATTAGTATGTATGATATAAAAATAATGATATTTGTGTAATATATTGTAAGTTGTAAGAGTATTTGTAATATTAAGTAGATAGTACAGTTACTAAAAAAAGAAATTGATATTTTATTATGAGACATATGAAAATAAAAAAATGAATTATTTGTTATGGGACGAAAAAAATATTTAATTTTCGTACACACGCAATGTGGCATAAATAGCCCGGACTATAAGACTAATATTTTTAGATAAATGAATTAAAAAAATTTACCAAGTACCCCCAAACAAAATTATATAAGTTGAAAGTGATGGGTTGTCATAAAAGGGATTGTATATAACATAAAGAAATTATAGTGAAGTTATTGACTGAACAGCACTGGTTGGAACATGTGTCGAACAATATACTCCCTCCCTCCGTCCCATATATCGTGTCTGCTACACTGTAGACACGATATTTTTAGGAAAAGTATAATTAATAGATAATTAAAAATGTATTAGTGAAAATAATTATCATATAATATAAATAATTATAAATTAAGATTAAGATAACTAATTAGTTTAATTAAAATTTCAAAAAAAAAATTAAAAAGTTTAAAATGAGATTAAAGTGTGTAATCATTTTCCAAAAACTGAAAGTAACATGGTAGATGGGACGGATAGAAACGGCAACGTGGACATAGTACGTGGAACGGAGGAAGTATAATTTTAAATTGTTGGACCATATTTAAAATTAAGTATAAAATTAATCATGGAATACATATAGATTCACATAAAAAAAAATAAAAATAAAAATAAAAATAAAAATATTGAACGACAATATTTGATTCATACGAGAATGATTAAGGTGTTGCTTAACTCAGTATATTAAATGATGTGTTGACAAGCAAAGATTAAAAAGAAAAATCATAAATCTCCTGCAAAGAATTTTAGAAGATGTTGACGTAATCAGTATGGATTCGTATATTTTTCTCAGGTTAAAAAAGAATAATACTAATTAATATAAAGAATTCGAGAAATTAAATAGATAAGATAGAACAAAAATTTAAGTTGATTAAGAATTTCAAAAATTTAATGTTGGACCCAAATCCTAACTATGGGAAATGAACAAATCAATAGACTTAATCCCTATGCAAGAAAGCTACAAACCAATAGATAATTCCAGAAACTCGATTTGAAAATAATGTGTAAGGAATCACTCAATCACACTTTGAAAGTAACAATAATAAAAAATACAAATTTTCAAAGGAAATGAAATATATTATGACAAAAGTTGATATGAAAGTGGATATAAGAGACTTTATATAGAGGCTAAGGGGAAGATGGACAAAACACTTAGTACAATTAAATGAATAACACATTCTCATAAGAGAACATATTCCGATACAATTAATATCTACTTGTTCCCATAAAAGTATATTAACAATAGATATCATTAATGATAACATATTCTCAAATGTATATTACCAATATCACACTAATAACAACACATTTCCAAAGAAATATATTTTCAAGATTGTAATTAATAGTAATACATTCCTAAAATGTGATGTAAGCAATGATGTCAATACTATGATGTAAACAATGACATCATTACATGTCTTCAATTATTTTGAGCTTTTATAACTCTTAGACTCGGGTCAATAGGTCTCTGTACTTCATCCTTGTATATATTCTTTATCTCGAACTCTCGGATTAAGCCGAAAAATTGATCTTGAAGTTTACGAGCTCGATTTCGGATAATTGGTACAAGTGGTTCGAAAGACCTTTGAACGGCCACGTCAGATGCGTTCATTTTTTTTGTTTTTATAAATTTATTATAATTGTATTTACTTTTTTTTATTTTTAATTTGTATACTTATATAAAATTTATTCTTTACAGAATAATATATATTTAAATATTATAATTTTAAAAATAAATAATTTTGATCTAATTATAAATATATATGTATTTCTTATTTGAGTTAGAGAAAAAAAAAAAAAAAAGGGTATGAAGTAGAAGAAAGAGAGCGTGAATTAAAGATGAGCAAATACTTTGGGTGAATATCTAAGCTCTGAATGACCTAAGATAGATTTAATAAGGGAAGAGCCAAATCAGCACTGTGCTAATTTTTCAAATTATAAAATATAAAAACAACACATGTCTTTATTATATATATCATTTGTTGTTTATAGTAAAAATATGTGTTGTTTGTTTATAATTACAACTTGTTTATACAAGAATATGTCATGTAGTAAAATCAATTGTTACATGTGTTGTATGACATTGTATTATGTATTGTATTTGTATTATACTAATATAAATGATGTGTTGTTAATGATAATACGGTGTGTTGTTTGGTAGTAAATTGTATGCTATTCAACACAGAGCTGAACTTTAAATTTAACACTGTAGTTGCCGTCACTTTATGAATATATTTCGTTTGTTAAAATGAATAGTAATATATAAACTATTGTTAAATTTACTCTCACTTTATTTTATTTTAGTTTGTCCGTTAAATTTACATTATTATTAATTTTGAAAATTTTAAAACTTTAATATTCTACCTTTGATTTAACACTTATTTATCATAATTGTCATTCACTTTATTATATTATCTCTCTCTTCATTCTTTTTCAAAACTACTAAATTTCTAAAATACTTCTAATTAATTACCTTTTTATATGTTTATTTTTTTTGAAAAAATATACTCCCTCCATCCCTTAATGAAGTATCAATTTGCTTTTTGTACGTAGTTTTAGAAATATTAGTATTATATTGAGATATAGTAGGAATAAAATAGAAATGACTAAAATAACCTTATTAGTATGTGTGATATAAAGGTAATGACATCTGTATAATATATTGTAAGTTGTAAGGGTATTTGTAATGTTAGGTAGATAGTACAGTTACTAAAAAAGGATCTCACCATTAGGGAACCCACCGCTCAACCCGAACGACCCTCACCAGTGAGGCCAACAACAGAGAAGGTGCCACCCAAGCCACTGAGTCCAACTGGCAATGAACCTGCCCCCGTTAACCAGAAGGGGCAAGTGAGCCAACTGCTGCTGGAACAGGCAATGAAATCGCAACCGTTAACCAGCCGAGAGCTAAGGAGCTTACTGCTGTTGGACCAAATGAGGAGCGGGAGACTGTTATCACTGAAGAAACCATCGGCGGAATCGATGTGACAGTGGAGTCTTACAAAGAACAACCCGCCGAGGTCCCCGCTGCCACAACCGCTAAAGCTGCCAGTGAAACCGAAAAGGTCGAGACAATCATAACAACTCTTCCTATTTTGAAAATGTCTCCAAAAGCAACAGAGACAACACTGGGGACAGCAGAAGCAGAGCCGACGCCATACAGTCCCAAAACGCCAGTAGAAACTGGAACACCTGCAGAAACTCTGACTCCGGCCTCAGAAAAATTAGAAAAAACAATCTTCGATGAGGAAGAGGATGAAGAGAAAAAGAAATTTCGAGAAGAACAAGCTCAGCTGCTAGCCGTAATGCAACAGTTACAAGAAAAACGGGAGCGTGAGCGACAAAAGAAGAGGAAGATGAAGGTGTTGACCAAATTGCTAAAGTATTGGAAGCCGCTGACCCAAATCCAGCTGTGATACAGGAGATACTTGGAATGTAAGAGAGCAGAGCAGCTGGAGTACGAGGCAGTGAGGCAACTTGTGTTTATAAGAGACGTCACTCCCGAACCAGCACCCGATTCCACAAATGAGAATGAGCCAGTGCACATCAGTTCGGCCGCGTCTGAGGACAGTCACCAGCACCCGCGGAGGCAAGCACATTAGCCTCCCGCGCCACATTTGACACCTTAGGAAAACGACTGGATGAACTCGAAGAAGCCATGCTCAGCCAATACCTAATACTCCAATCACTGATAGATACACATGCAAGGAATGTGGCTGAGGTACTGACCACTGGCAGGAAGGCGAGCTCCGCGCTAAAAGCGCACATAGAAGCGCTGGAGACTCAAGCTGCAAGCCTGGGTGCATCTCAGACAGAGATTCTGAAGGCACTTTTGACCATCACCCAGCAGAACGCGATCCTTATGGAACAACAACTTGATACAGCGAAGAATCTCCAAATAATGGAAGAGCTAGTGCGGCAGCTGACAAAGAATTTACCTCCGGGACGAGGACCCACAGGCGAGAAAAAGAAATGATTTAAGGTCCTCCCCGGTGTACATAATTTTTGGAAATGGCAAGGGCTGTACAAGGACTAATGATCAACGATACAACAATTTTTGGTAACAAGTGAAATTTATCTTTATTGTATGCCTACCATAATCTAAAGCATGTGTTTTTATTTGAGATACTTTTAATACCTTGTTGCGTTAGCCCTGTAATATATTTTAGAGTAAAGTTAGATAACTTGCAAACAACAGACTGAGTAATCGTCCCTCAACCTTTATCAATAATGCGAATATTAATGTTAAAATAAGTAACAACGGATATGTCTTGTGAGGATTAGTGCCCCATTCGTTTCAAATTTCTCATATTCAGTAGGGCAAGCGAACTTCTGCCTATCGAATTTGCTCATAAGAGATGACTTAAAAAGAGAAATCCTTAAATATGGTTTAAGACACGATCTAAGCAAAGCAGGGAGGACCTATCATTACAAGGGAGATGAAAAGGCCTAGGTGCGCGAAAATCAAATAAGATCATGAGTAGACACAATGTTTGTTTGAAACTCTTGATCCAAAAAAAAAAAAAAAAAAATGATTCTCCGCACCCTTTGGCCGAAGGCTTCCTTAATAAAAAAAATAATCCTGCTGAGCGAACAAAATAGGCGATACCGGGATAACTTCGCTCATGTTAGATCAAATGACAAATTTGAATGCTTAATGATCAATTGTCTCTATTCGAGATTCACCTTGTTCTCAATCATGGCACTGATCTTAAGCAATACTTAACTGCAGTGAACATAATAACTCTTTGATCTCATAATTTAGTTTGTTCGAGGACGAACAAAAGTCTAGTGTTAGGAGGTTTGATGACCCCAAATATAAGCATATTCTTCGCTTGACAAAACTACGTATTATTTGAATTTCTGTATAAAAACTATCACAATAACTTATTTATGACATACTTTATTGATCTATCTCGCTTGACATGATCCATAGTTGGTTTGTTGAGATTATTAACAATTTTTGCCCTTTTAAGCGGTGTTTTGGATCCGAAAAAGCTAAGGCAGATGAGACAAGCGATAGTCATTTTCGCTCACAAGCGATGACTCCATCGCCCAGAAAAGCTAAGGCAAGCGACAGATTCCACCGCTCGCAAACGATAGCCACCTCCGCTCGCGAATGACGCTCCAGCGCTTAAGCCAGCGACCAGACACCCACCGTAGAAAAGTGACGGCAACTCAACGCAATTATCGCCTAAGTGTCCAACTTGCAGCGGTACAGTCATTCGACTACTAGCCAACACAAGCAAGCCCGCTTAACTGCGGTGATGCCCTTTTGCCA
The DNA here is from genome assembly GCF_009805555.1 of Andrographis paniculata. Classification (NCBI taxonomy): domain Eukaryota; kingdom Viridiplantae; phylum Streptophyta; class Magnoliopsida; order Lamiales; family Acanthaceae; genus Andrographis; species Andrographis paniculata. Next base: position 2,441,206 of record NW_026137513.1, on the reverse strand, counting down.
TCTGGCAAGCGAGGAAGATTTGCACATTTACAAGTCAAAGCAAGCGAAGTGAGCACCTTGGGAGTTATGGCCAGCAACTGCTTCAACTGAATAACCGCCACCAACTGCCTAACTACTTAGCGGTTGGAACTATCTTGTAACCGCTTGCAATCGCTATTTCTACCAGCTATAAATAGGGCCAGATATCTGTATATAGAATATGCTTCGAGAGGAGTATACCAGCACTTATTTTCGCACACTCTAGCTGTCTTCCTGTTCCCGAGAGCTCAAAATCTGTAAGGGAGTTCTTCATAGGAATGGCCAGGGGAGTTGAGATTTCTCTTCTCCCTTGGCAACCACTTTACTGCTTAGTTAGTTTAGTTTGTTGCTTTAATTACAGTTTTTGTAGAATTAGAAATTCCAACTTTGGTAGTAAGTAATGAAATATCATTTGTTCTTCATTATCACTTCCTTCATACTTTTCACATTTATATAAACCCTAATTGTAAAGAATTTTCACTTCGCTGGCAAAGAGCACAAAAAGATTGATTATCCAAGCCTTGTCTTTTGCCACAAACAGATTTAAGTTAGTTCAATGTAGTTGAGTATGTGGGAGCCTTGTCGACTTGCTTAACTACTGGTTTAAATTCAATTTTGATTAAAGAGATGTAAAAAAAAAGGGTAAAATCACTTATGAGACATCATTTGAGATAATTAATGGGGCATAGACGATGGTCTATTGGGTCGCAAAAACTTCTAGTGACAGTAGGGTTTCTTTCTTATAAATACTCTTTTCGTCACAAAATACTAATCTTATTTTTTTTGTCTATTCTAAAACAATAATTTCATTTTTATTTTCAGTAACTAATTCTCTGTATTTTTATAAAATTATCCCAATTTTTTTCACATAATTACATACACTATGAGCATTTTAATTTTTCTAAAAACACTTTTACACAAACTATCAATATAATAATATTATTTATTAATTCTCGTGTCTATCTCAAATATCTTTGTTGTTTTAGGACGGAGAGAGTATATTATTTCATAGATTTTTTTTAAATTATATAAAAAATATATTACTTTTTTCATCTCACTAAAAGTGTCCATATTTCTGTAGATACGGAAGGAGTATTTTCTTTCTAAATATATATATATATATATTTTATTCTCAAATAAATCAACATGCAATATAAAATATAAATCAACCAGTCCCAAACATCTTGCAATATTTTTTGTTTTTGGTCTGTGACATCCTCCGATATTTTTAAAATATGAAATAATTAACTTCATTTAATTCATATATCACTTTATCCCTCTCATCGCTCAAATAAATAGATACTTCATCTTTCATCATATTACTTAATTTTCAAATTATTCTATTTAACAAAATCCACTTAAATTTTCGTGTCAAAAATAATATTGCACCATATTTAAAACAGACGAAATATTATTTTTTATATTACCGATATAATTTCATATACCTCAATACACATAAAAACATGAAAATATATACCGCATATTTTTGCTTTGTTTTTCATATGTACACTCTGTCCCTTTCTTTGCCATTCATTTTATATGGGGTGGGGTTAGTCGTCTCCTTACCTCTCTCTCCTCTCATTATTATTATTATTATTATTGTCATTAATTTATTTATTTATTTAAATAAATAATAGCCATAATAGGTGTTACCCAAAAAAGGAAGGTGAACAAACGAGTGAAACCACTTATACTAAAACTACTTCTAATCCTTTCTTTATTTTACGTATAAATAAACAAAATATTAATGTCTTAGCGTGTGGGGAAAGCTCGAACCCACAACTTTATTTAATTTTAATTTGCAAAAGTTGGGGAATTCAATTCATTTTAATAATAAAAAAGCAAACCCAAAAAACATATATCAATCTCTCTCCATGAATCTTGTTCCACTGTGAGTTGATGTTCATATCATCATGGTGGATTACACTTGGTGGAATGGATATCGTTCTTTGTCCCTTTCAATAATTCTTAATGAAATAAATAATTAAAAGAGAGGGTTGTGTATTATTTTTATTCTATTTTATTATTATTATTAATTAGGCTGACTCATTTGTAATGGATAGATAGAGCTCTCCTCTAACTAGTACTCTAGTCTACTGCTATAACTACTACTACTACTACTCCTCCTACTCCTACTGGCTACTACAGTAGCTGTGGTCTAATCTAAATACTCTCTCTCTCATTGCTTCTCTCTCTAAAACACACACACACGCGCGCGCACTATTTTGCTATCTGGCTTTTGGCTGCCACTTTATTTACTATCGTCTCTATCTCTATAATGGAGGAGGAGTCACTGTCAGAGAATGAATGAATGGCTGGGAAGACTGAGTCAATCTCCTTCCTTTTACACTTGTCTCTCACTCACACACTCTCTCTCTCTCTCTGGTATACATACACACACATACATACATACATACATACAGGTGTATTTATTTATCCATGTTTTGAGTTTGTTGTTCTATGAGCTTGAGCTTGAGCATTCACTTTCAATTTCAATATAAATGGGATTGGATTCTGGGCTCTTCCTATTTATAATTCCACTTTCTAAATAGCATAGCTAAGCCATGGTCAAGTTTTTGGGCACCCAGCTCTCTCTCTTCTTCTCTTCCTCTCAGAGTCATTTCTGAGGTACACTCCACCCCACCCCACCCCTCTCTCTCTCTCTCTCTGCCCTTTCTTTGGGTCCCTATATGCTTCTTCAAATTCCAGTCTTTGTCAATAGAACCCCCAGAAGTGAAAAAGGAGTTTCAGGAAACGAACAGGTAAGGTAACCCGCCCTCTCTCACAAAAATATAAAGGGTTCTCTTGGGTGGGTGGGTGGGTGGTCTAGCAAGTTGTAAGCTGGGTAGCCTTTTTGTTTCTCTTCTGTTGTGTTCTTGCTCCAAAAGTGAATTTAATGTTCTCTGAAATGGGGATTATGATTTTAACTGTTTATATAGCCTGCCTTCAAAATTATAATTGAAAATTAACGAATCTGGTCTGGTCTGGTCTGGTCGCCCATCCTTTCATTTTTTTTTTTCCTTTTCCTGGCGGACATTATTATGACTCATTAAAAGTGGAGTGGAGTGGAGGAAGAAAACTGATTGTGTTTGTTTTATTTTATTTTTTTCGGGTCTTTTACTTTCCCTTTTGGATCGACATTTCTCTGTGGCTGCGATAATTTAGGACAATCCGTGTATGAACACGGATTTGATCATCCAAATTTCTTGATTCTGTGCTTTACCTCCATTTGAGGAAGAATTTTTTGTTTTAAAGGTTATCATTGATGATGAGCAATTGGATTTGTGTCTCTTTAGATGGCACCAAAAACTTTCAATTTGGCTATGAGGAAAGTCGTTAACTGAATTACTTCTTCTACTGTTCTAACAGTTTTGATCTATGCCCAATTTAAATCCTCCCATTTTTGTGCAATGATAAAGCAGTTCTTGAGCTCCAAGTTATTGAATTACGATGATTTATATATATATGCTGCCCTGTTTTATTTTTATATAAATGAATCACCATCCTCATCGTGCTATTGTTTTCCATTCTTGATCAATGGTAAAAATATTTTGCAGCTGCATTTTGCTTAAATGGCGCATTGAAGGAGAATCGGGGCTGTTTTGGTAGAGACATGGCTTCATTATATGCTATGGGAGTGTAAGAGATTGTAGACGACGATCTTAAGAATCATCTGTCCGAATTTGGATTCGATTTCAATTCATTTGATCCTTTTCTATGGATCCTCTGCCGCCCTATTCGGGATCAACGAAAAGGGCAAAAGCATTGGGAAATATTGGCCAAGTTGCTCATTGCTTGGTCGACGGCTGCGACGCCGATTTGAGTCAGTGCCGGGACTATCACCGGCGGCATAAAGTGTGCGAACGGCACTCGAAGACGCCAAGAGTCTATATTGGGGGTCGAGAGCAGCGATTCTGCCAGCAATGCAGCCGGTATACAAAATCGCTCCTTTAAATTTAAGCTTTTAGATGAGACGGTAATTTGACATATCAGAAATGTATATTTCGATTTAGGTTCCATTCTTTGGTGGAATTCGACGAGGGCAAGAGAAGCTGCCGGAAACGGCTCGACGGGCACAACCGACGGCGCCGGAAGCCTCAACCCGATCCGGGCCTCGTCCGAAGTAACTCGGGACTGATTTTCTCGACCCAACAAACCATGGGAGGTTCAAGGCTTCTCTCATTCACCTCGCCGGAAATACTCCCGACCGCCGTCGTCGGGAACTCATCTTGGCCGGGGATCGACGTCAAGCCCGAAAACGAAATCCCGTTTTACGGCAACCACCTGAATTACGACGAGAGACCCGATATGTTCTCCTCCGAGTTCATACCCGGCGGCAGGGATCACACGTTCCCCGCCCACCGCCACCACGACGAGCCGTCCTCCGCCTGCCAGCCGCTCTTGAGCCCGAACACCAATGCAGGCTCGGAGCGTGCTCTCTCTCTTCTGTCATCCTCAACAAGGGAGTTTGTCCTGAACCATGGTGTCCAAACCGAGCCCGCCGCGCTCCCGCCGTTGCCCTACGGCGGGGCGGGCAGTCTGGGCAGGTATGCGTACCTTCAAGAGACGAGGCCGGCGGGTTCTGCCTCCGACTCCCACAGCAGCAACACGTCGTCGACTCTTCATTTCCCGGAAATGTTCCAGCTGGCGCCCGAGGGATCGTCCACCGTCGGATCACCTCATCACCAAACGCTTACGTTCACGTGGGAGTAGTAGTCGTTGATTCGATTGTTTATTTACGCGCGCACGTAGCTGCGTGAAATGTACCGTTCCCGATTAGATGTTGCATTCTTTTTACTCTCTGCGCCGGCATTCGGGCTTGTCGTCGTCGTTGTTGCGTTTCCGGCGCCGGCGCCGGTAATGTTGTGGGTATATGATCATTTTGTTTTGTGAATTGGGTTGTCCCAAGTGTCTCGCGCAAGAAAAGTTCTGTTATATTAAATACTCAATTTTTTACTATTTATATAAAAAAAATTAATTACTTTAAAATGGTAAAAAATCATACCTGAGATTTTTTTTTTTTTTGGAGATGTTTAATTAAGTGATGTTTTGATGTATGTGTTAACGTGGGATCCAAGTTTTTAATTTAAAATGAATTGATATTAAATAGATAAATTTCTCACTTTTGTAACATAAGGGAGCCCAATATTAATTTCAATGTCAGATATTCAATGGTTTCTTCACTCCATTCGAACTCTACTATTGATTGTGTTGAAATTAGTGAATGATGCCAAAGTTTGTAATTTGATGTCCCCACAAGCCTTTGATTTTGTTGTTTTGATATGTGGCTACAAATATAATGGAAAGATCACTGAATCATATTATGGAATAGTGACAAAATTGTATCATGCATGACATCACTATTAGGGCCTTTTTGTCGACTTATTAATTCATCACCTACTAGTCAAAATATTGTATAGAATAATACTCCATAAATAAAAAAAATTACTAAGATTAATTTGTTCACTTACTTACATGCAACGTACTTCCCAATGTAATTTAACAGAAAATACTGGCAAAATAATATAAAATTCTTGTGATTTTCCAAATCTGTTGACAACTTCGTATGCTCTTAAAATTTTATATTACTTGTAATTTCCAAAAAATTACATAAAAAACCCTCTTTGATAGTACCACGACCGAACAGTGTAATATACTTTACTATTACTACGCTACACTGTGTATGTAAAACTCAGGGAGCAGTTGTATTTGGATGTGTGAATTGTAATCGTCGTTAAGCACTAACGGATAAAGTTTTTTATACAATATTTTTAGATCACAAGTAGATAATATGAAATCTTAGAAGCATACGAAATTTTCAGCAAATTTAAAAAACCACATGGGATTTTTCTACTATTTTGCCTAAAATACTTAAACAACATATGATATATTTGTTGTATTTATATATATTTTGTGTTGACATCAATCGTAGCATATAATATGTGAAATTATGTTATGTGCTATATTTGTACTATAATATTACTTTTGTCTCATAAGAAGAGTATCATTTACTTTTTGTGTCGTTATATTTAATATTAAGAATATATTTATATATATATAATTTATTTCACAAATATTAGAGGTATTTTGTTTGTACTACGCATTAATATAATAATTAATATTAAAAAAAATATACGCAAAAAGTCAATGGTACTCTTCTTTTGAAACGGATGGAGTATTATTCATGTGTTGTTAGTGTTACGTATGAAATTTAGAATTAGGTTAAAAAGTCCAAGGTAAAAAGAAAAATGGGCCTAACAATTGAGGTGATCGAACTGGTCGAGGGGTACCACTGGAAACTCAGGTGAAAGTAGATATATTTCTAAGGAAATAGCGGGTCGGAAGGTCTGCAGGTCGGAAAGTCCGTAGGTCGAAAAGTCTTCAGGTCGGGAGGTTTGCAGGTCGGAAGGTTCGCAGGTCGGAAAGTCCGCAGGTCGGAAGGTCCTCAGGTCGAAAAGTCTGCAGGTCGAAAAGTCTGCAGGTCGGAAGGTCCGTAGGTCGGAAAGTCTGCAGGTCGGAAAGTCTGCAGGTCGGAAGGTCCGTAGGTCGGAAGGTCCGTAGTTCGGAAAGTCCGCAAGTCGGATGGTTTATCAGTCGGAAGGTTTGCGGCTGGACCAACAAGTCGGATGGTCTATAAGTTGGGAGGTTTACGGCTGGACCAAACAAGTCGGGTGATCTGCAAGTCGGGAGGTGTGCAGTCGGACCAACAAGGCAGAAGATTTGCGGTCGGACCAACAGGGCGAAAGAGTTGCGTTCGGGCCAAAAGGGCGAAAGGTCTGCAGTCGGTCCAGAGAGTCGGACACTGTTGAGAGTGAATGAAAGTGATAATTTCAGTCGGTTGAGGGCACGTGTCAGCAGGAGAGGGGTTAGCAGACGGTTGAAAAGAAGCGTTATAACCGTTCGGGCGATGGTTTCCAGTACCGTTTTTTGAAGAGTATTTAAGGATTAAAATTTGCAACTGGCAATTTATCTTCAATCAACTTTAACAAAAGCAAAGTCAGATTCGGGGATCACCACTTTAAATTTCCAGTATTTTTATTTCCAGTTAATTTTCTTATGTACCGTACAGTGTTTAGAGATTCCTAATCTCAGGCACTAATTAATCAAATTTAAGGATATTTCCATATCTTTGAATTTTACTTTTTGTTTGTTGAAAAAATACATCAACAAATTGGCGACCACAGTGGGAGAAAGACAAGATTGCTGATCCTACATCAACAGATAATTACATACGACTGAGGTCTGGCCGAATCATCAGAAAGATCGATATGGCAGGCTCACAACTTCAATCATCATCAGCACCAGTGGGAGAAAATATTCCACCACATGTCATGCCAAATTTAGGAGAGATTCCCCAACCACCTACCGATTGGTTGTCTTATGTTCAACAAATGAACAATCAACCAACTTCGGTTATGCAGAATATGTTGCGCGAGCAATAAAATCTTATGAAGAACATGTTAGATCAAGCATTATCAAGGGTTACTCTTCAACCCACCCAGACGCCGCCAGGGGTGTCACCATCAAGAATGCAAGCAAATTTTGCAGGGCCATCATATGTGGACAACACACTTCCAAGCGCCACAACGTTCAACCGAACAGATAGGGGAAAGACCCCTCTGACTTTTCCAAATAATATTCCTTTAGGGCCAAGGGTTGAGAATGTGCAGCCGAACATTACAAGGGAGGAAAGGCCAGAGGGACATGTGCAAGATCCTATTCTTATTCCTGTGCAAAATCCCATTGATATTCTTGATCATCAATATTTTCGTTTGGGCGATGAAATTGCTCACGTATTGAGGATTCAGTTTGGTCTAAATCCTCAGATGGCTAACCGACCTGCTTATCAAAGACCTTTTCCATAAAGGATTATTAATGAATATCCTCTCCCAAGGAATTACAGGCCACCAGATTTTCATGTTTTTTTCTGGAGAGGATGGATCCTCCACTATAGAGCATGTGGGGCGTTTCACAGCACAGTTAGGGGAAATTGGTAACAATTCTTTTTACAAGTTACAACTGTTTGGATTGTCTCTAACTAGGATAGCTTTTTCGTGGTTTGTAAGTTTGCCACCTAGGCAAATACAAACTTGGGAAGGTTTGGAGATGGCATTTCATGCCAGATTTTTCAATCCCTTGCCAACGGTTTCTTTGACTGACTTATTGGAAATGAAACAATATCCAGAAGATTCAGCGTCACAGTTTATTGAAAGGGTGCGATTGATTAAAGGACAATGTCCTACAATAATCAATGAAAAAGAGATGACCAATTTAGTGGTCCGAAATATGCATGGTCGCCTAAGAGATGCGCTCACTGCACATGATGTCGAGGATTTGGCAAGTCTCGCATCCAAGGCTGGATGTTTAGAATCTATTTTCAGGGAAAGGGATCAGAATTTCAGGCGTAATAAAGGTCAACATATGGCTAGTATGGAAACAGAGGCATACGACTTTGATTATGATCAAACAGAAGAGATGACGGCCGAAATTATTTCAGGGAAGCCTTATGTATGCTCTAAGTTAAAGCCAGCACCATGAACAGAAGTTAAAGGGCAACCGACCTTTGACAATTCAAAGGCCGATGAGATATTTGACATTCTGCTAACTGATGGTCAGATCCGAATTCCAAAGGGGCAGAGGTTGGCTACTAAGGAAGAAATCAAAGGGAGGTCATACTGTAAGTGGCATAACTCTTTCACACATAATACAAGTCAATGCACTCATTTTCGAAATGAGATCCAAAAGGCTATTAAGGTAGGCCGGCTCAAATATATTACTTTGGGAGTGGAGCAACAACTATTCCCAAAAGTAACCACAACAATGGTTAATATACAAGCAAGTTTCAAATCAGAAAAAGAGAATTCACCAAACAGTGGCCGACCAAAGGAGAAACTCAAGGTCTGTGAAAAAATAGTGGCTGAAAAATGGGACAACTAAGATGGTTCTTTTAATGTGGAATTAAAGGAGCAAGCTTTGGTTCGGGACCACCCGACCAGGAGGACGGGTGCGTTCGGAAGCAAATGGACTCGAAATAAAAAACTTTACCAATTGATGTGGATCCTCGCTTCCCAGGCATGAATCGTACTCAGATTCGGAATGCCAAGCGCAGGTACGCGGCGAGATACAGAGACAAGGTCGCTTCATCGAGGCAACCAAGTATGCAAGGCACTTACAATTCTTCGGAAGGAGGTCGGTACATACGGGGCGCCTCAGCAAAGCAATTGAACGACAGCCAAGGCGCTGCTAAGTTATACTGAAAGAGGTCGGTCCATCAGGGTCATTTCGTTTGAGCAGCCGAATGAGGCAGAAGAAGGTCGGCCCATTGAGGTTCCCTCGTCAAAGCAGCCGACCAGCATACGAGACACTGCTAATTACAATGAGGGAGGTCGGTCCATGCGAAGAAACGGTAAAGGCTTGACTGATGAAAAAGTTGAGGGTTTCAGATGTCAGTATTGTGAGAAGATTAACATTAACCCATCTTTGGAGGAATTTCGTTTGGAATCTCTGACTGTTCAACCCGAAATTGAAGTCGGAGACGAAATTCCAGAGAAGGGTTCAAGGTCTGTCAAATCTCGACTAGGGCCACGTATCCCCTGCCGAATGACAGAAATTAATTGGGTTGAGGAAGAGCCTTTGTGGGCAAGTTTGGTGGATGAGTCTATAGAAGAGCAAGAATGGGCAAAAATTGATGATCCTGATTTTCAATCAGAGGTCCCTCTAATAGTCTTCCCTCCAATTCCAGAAGGCATGACGTCTTATTTGAAGTCTCTGTACGTTAATGCTCATATTTGTGGGAAACTAATCACAAAGGTTTTCATAAATAATAGGGCCGTCTTCAATGCAATGCCATTAAAGACTCTCAAGAAGTTAGGAAAAGGAATTCACGATTTATCTCCTGTGGATTTTGAGATGACTAGCTTTACAGGGCAGCCGACCAAACCAGAAGGCATGTTGGTCGCCTCAATTGAAGTCGGTCCAAAGAAGATTTCTTCTGTCTTCTTCGTGGTGGATGCATATACCACATATTCAATCCTGCTTGGACAAGATTGGATTCATGCATCTAAATGTGTACCATCAACACTGCATCAACAATTGATATTCTGGGAAGTCAATCAGGTCTTCAAAATGGAAGCAAATGACAATCCTTTTGGAGCATCAGAACAAGTTGAAGAATAGTTTTTTATTCTGGTCATGTACCTCTAATATATCAGTTTTTTATGGCTAATGAGTACCCAAAGAAGGGTTTTAAATTCATTAGCCAGAATTCAATGTTCTTTTAAAAGAACAGTTGTACTATATGGCTCTTGAGTAAGCCAGATCTACTTTTTATAATATATTTTTTATGGAGGATGCAAATTTACCAGATTGTAGTTTACTTATTAATCAGTATTATTTAGACCAGCTTTTGAAAAAAGTAGAAACAATAAAAAAATACATGATGTTCATTTCCAAGAAGATGAACAATTTCGTTGGCCTGATCTATTAGAGAAAACAGAGCCAACTTTCTCAGCACAAGATCCGTTACTGGATTTCAACTTAGGAACCGACCTGGTTCCAAAAATAATCAGGATGAGTGGTTATTTGTCTGAAGAGCAACAACAATTGATGCTCGAAGTTATAAGAAACAATGTTGATTGTTTAGCATGAGATTATTCAGAAATGCCTGGTTTAGAGCGAAGTCTGATAGAAAATCGATTGCCTATTAAAAAAGATTTCAAACCTTGTAAGCAATTTCCAAGACGTATGAGTCATGATTTGATGCCTCAGATCAAAGAAGAGATTCAGAAGCTTCTTAAAGTGGGTTTCATCCGACCTTGCCGTTATGCGGATTGGTTGGCCAATATCGTGCCAGTGGTTAAAAAAATGGTAAGATCAGGATATGCATCGATTTTAGAGACCTTAATATGGCCACTCCTAAAGATGAGTATGTGATGCCTATGGCCGACATGTTAATTGACTCAGCAGCAGGGCACAAAATTCTCAGTTTGATGGATGGTTATGCAGGATATAACCAAATTTTTTTGGCAGAGAAAGACATTCAAAAAACAGCATTTAGATGTCCAGGAGCATTAGGTATTTATGAGTGGACAGTTATGCCTTTTGGTTTGAAGAATGCCTGGGCGACTTATCAGAGAGCCATGAACTCAATTTTTCATGATCTCATTGGTAAGTCTATGGAAGTATATATTGATGATGTTATTGTCAAATCTTCTAGTTTTGAGGAACATTTGAGGGAACTTAAAGATGCTTTCAGTCGGATGAAGAAGTACAAATTGAAAATAAACCCGACTAAGTGTGCTTTCGGTATATTAGTCGGGAGTTTCTTGGGGTTCTTAGTTCATGAAAGGGGCATTGAGATTGATGCTAATAAAGCCAAGGCAATTCTGGCCAGCCGACCACCTCAGACGGTTAAGGAAATTCAAAGTCTGTTGGGGAAAGTAAATTATCTCAGGCGGTTCATTTCCAATGTTGCTGGCAAGGTCAGACCAATCACTAAATTGTTGAAGGCAGGATGAAACGCCTTTGAGTGGGGACCAAACCAACAGACAACTTTAGAGGCTATAAAGCAAGCATTGGCTCAACCACCTATGTTGATGCCTCCCAAAGAAGGTCGGCCCCTCAAACTTTATTTGGCAAATACCTATGAAGTGGTCAGTTGCTTACTAGCTCAAGATGGAGATAATGGAAAGGAAAGGACAATTTATTATTTGAGCAAGACTCTCACAGGACCAGAATTAAATTATACAATGCCAGAGAAGATGTGTTATTCACTGGTGTTCGCGTGCACCAAACTTGAGTATTATATGTTGCCCAGAAGAGTTGAGGTTATTTCAAAGATTGATCTCATCAAGTTAATTTTGCAAAGACCTACGATGCAGGGCAGACTTATGAAATGGGCAATTAATTTAGCCCCTTTTGATTTGTATCATTTTCCTTTGAGGGCGGTCAAAGGCCAAGCAATAGCAGACTTTTTGGCAGACTTTACAGGTCATGAGGAGCAACCGACTGGGTGTATATCTTATGTAAGCACCTGAAATTGGTTAATGTTTTTTGATGGTTCTACCTCAGGAAACAGATCGGGTGCAGGTGTCTTGTTGGAAGGACCAGATGGTCAAAGAGTCAATTTGTTGCTGCAATTGGAAGCCATGACCCATAATTCAGCAGAGTATGAGGCTTTAATCTTGAGATTGGAGACTTTGATAGCCAGAAAAGTTCAGTCGGTTATTATAAAAGGGGATTCTCAATTGGTGATTAACCAGGTAAACAAGCAGTATGTTTGCAATTATCCCTACCTACGTAGGTACAGGGATTTGGTAGGTCGGTTGCTATCGAAGATCTTCGAAGTGATAATTGAGTTCGTCCTTGGAAAGGAGAATCAATTTGCAGATGATTTAGCTCAAAAAGCTTGGAAGGGAATCCTAAAAGATATATGTGCAGAGGTCGGCCCTGAGACAGAAACAGGAACCGACTGGAGGACAGAACTTATCATGTATTTACAAGATCCAGGAACAAATGTACCGATTGGAATTCGACTGAAAGCTTTGCGATTCCAATTGGTAGAAGGAGTGCTATATAAAAGAACATTCGAAGGATTGCTCTTGAAATGTTTGGGACCCCAGCAGGTTTTGGAGATAATGACAGAAGTGCACAGTGGAATTTGTGGAGCTCATCGGGTAGGTTTGAATATGAGATGGGCTATCCATCGTTTAGGTTTCTTTTGGCCAAAGATCTTTGAAGATTGCATACAATTTGCCAAAGGCTGCCAAGAATGTCAGAGGCATGGGCAGTTAATTCATTTACCAGTTACAGAATTGCAAGCGATGGTAAAACCATGGCCTTTTAAATCTTGGGCTATGGATATCATTGGTAAAATTCATCCTCCCTTATCCAAGAATCATTGTTTTATTCTGATTGCAACAGATTATTCCACCAAATGGGTGGAGGCGGTTGCTTTGAAAAATGTAGATCAGAAGGAGGTGATTGATTTGGTGTTGAATCAGATCATATATAGGTATGGGATTCCTCATTCAGTAACAACCGACCAAGGTTTGGTCTTTAATGAGGAGAAGTTTTTAAGCTTTTTGGCAGAGTTTGGCATTCGTCTGAGTCATTCTTCGCCCTATTATCCCCAAGCTAATGGGCAGGCAAAGGAAGCTAACAAGATTATTATTGGGATTATCAAGAAAACGATTGAAGGGAACCCAAGGAAATGGTATTTGTTGTTATCTCGAGCCTTATAGGCACATAGCAATAACAGGAGTTCTGCCACAGGGTTTTCACCATATCAACTCACCTTTGGACAAGACGCTGTGTTGCCAGCCGAAGTGCAGGTCTCATATGGACGCACAAACTTTACCAATGATGAATTTAATGAGGAATACCAACAATTGATGTTGCAACAATTGGAAAGTCTGGATGTCAACCGACTTCATGCAATTGATTAGATTGTGAAGCAGAGTGAAATCAGGGCTAAGACTTATGGAAAGAAAGTCTTTTACAGAACATTCAAAGAAGGATACCTGGTCTGGAAGACTGTTCTTCCAACATATAAGAAGGTTGATCAATTAGGAAAGTGGTCCCCGAATTGGGAGGGACTATTCATAATTCAAAAGGAGATTGGAAATGGTGCCATTATTATTATAAATCAAGAAGGTAAAAGGGTACACGACTGTATTAATGCTAGATATCTGAAGAGGTATTTTTATGCCTTTTCAGATAACAAGAAAGCATGAAACAGTAAGTTTATTCAGAACCCATTTGCCAAGGGTTCGAACCTAACAAGGGTTCATTCATTATCAGATGTTGAATCATGCAGAGGATTGCTTTCTTCTGAGTCAGAATCGTCATTCTAGTGATTAGGAATTAGTTCTGGCTCTTCATCAATAAGGTCCTCTAAGCTAGGTCGGTACTTCTCCCACTGATCTTGCATCTTCTCAAGATCATAGTCGGTTCGGTGTTTCATGTCTGTCACGGCTTGGCGTTCACGATCAACAAGAGTGCGTAATCTTGAAAAGACTACATGTTGATTGGAGAAGGTGTGATCCCAGCCAAGGTCTGGAAGTATGGCTGTCACATGGTGTTCAATCATATCCATGTGATGATCAATGTCAGGAAGGCGATTTTGTATATCCCGAAAAGTTTCATATCCTTCTAGCACATTTTCCATCAGGCGAATAACACGATGGATGGTCTTTCTGCCTCGTTGGGAAAATCTGAATTTGAAATCTAATTGTTTGAGGATGCATAGCAGGTCTTCGGCATGACCTCCAACTGGATGATTACCCACAAAAAAGGGTTGAATGACACCTTGCCAATTGTTTACAGGAACATGAGGACGGTGGGGTGGCATTTTAATATTTGTTAGCAGGTGTGTTCAAGATTTGATTTATGGATAAACGCTTGCTTGCTGGTTAGCAAGGGCTGCAAGTGTTTATAAAAGAGATGAATTGGTTGGTTCCCTGAAGAGTTGGAAATTTGGAAAGTGATCCTTAACAATAGGACAAAAAATTTATTTACTAAGTCAAAGTTTCCAAAAGTTTACAAAAGAGATCCTAAAACAAGTTTAATCTGGGACCATTTATCCTCTGTCCTGGAGAGTCGCCTGTTATTGGCAGCCGACTGGTACTGCTTTATGAGTTGGGATCGGGCGTGAATATTTAACTCCTGGTCCAGGTCGGCTGCATTGTTTTGGTATCAATCAATTAGGCGCTGCTCATCATTTATATGGCCTTCCAGGACTGACCTTTCTTGATGAAGTGCCCTCAGTTCTGCTTCTTTTTGCTGGATTGATCCCTCTATTTTTGCCTTGGCATTATTAAGGCCTTCTAGTCGGCCAAGGAAGCCTCCAGACTTATTCGATCCAAATCAGGCAAGGGTGTTTCAATGGTCAGAACATGAGCGAACAAAACTTCATTCCGGATTTCGGATAGTCGCTCCATCAGTTGGTGAAGAATGAAGGTAGCAGCCGACTCTGAAGACATTTGAAACAAGAGACCACCAATGGCTCGAAGAAGGCTGTCAAGCAAGTCTGATGACGTCCGTCAGAATGGGGACAGCCGACAAGAGGACTAGATCAGAACATCCCTGAAATAAATGATGTTTATTTCAGACTGAATGGAGCATAAATGTCAAGAATCAATTGTGAAGGTTATACGTACCTCTGGACGGATGGTGGTCACTGAAGGTGCCAGGATAGCCATAAGTCTGAAAGGCTGGGCGGCTGGTACTGCGATAGCTGATTCGTCGGCTGCTTCAAGTGGACGTTGTGGTATGGATCTGGGTCCCTGAATGAAAGGGATATAATGATTTAAGGATCATGTAAATATTAACTTATATTTTGAAAGAGGGAATCGCAAATCTCTATCAGATTAACAGAGGTCTCTGATTCAGAGGAGGGAATCTCTTGTAACTCCTATAAGAATCCCCTCGGTTGAACAGGCATAGGTTCGTCTGCATGTCCGTCCGCTTCTGGCAGAGGGTCTGCTGCCCTCGGGTCTGCTACCCTTAGGTCGGCCGCCTCCAGGTCAGCTGCCCTCACTTCGGCTGCTCCTTGGTCGGGTGCTTCTGGGGCGGCCGCAGCTGGTTCACCGGGAGCAATTTGAATGGCCACATCAGGGATGTTTCGGTCTTTTGAAGCGACCACATCAGAGGCGTCTGCAGCAGAGGCGGATGCAGGTGTGGCCATTGGTGCTATAGGAGGCGGAGGTGGGTCTGAAGCTACATAAGGTAATCTTCCCATCTCTGAAGCAGTTGCCTCACTCGGGGATGAGACCCTTGTTAATGCCCGTTCGGCGGATGAAGGAATTTTCTTCGAGGCCCGGCGTTTGGTCGGGGGTTCAGGTTTGTGGAGTTGGTCGGTTGATGGCTCTGTTGCTTTAGTTGATCTGGAAGCAGGTTGGGCGGTCGCTCTGGCTGCAAGCCTAAATATAAAAATAAGGATTATTACCAGGGTAAGGAAATGATCAAGTTAAGTTGAGAATATGAGATTATACCTGGATGAGGTCGGGTTTTTATAGTGGCCCGACCTGATGGGCGGTTGATTAAGGTCGGTTGATTGTCTCCAGCGGGGGGAATAACTTGAGTCTGAGAGGCTCTTCTTTTCCTTTGTAGAGTGTCCGACCCAGTGCCCTAAGTAATTATTTTCCTTCGGACATTAGTTAGTGGGGCCGTCCCTAATGTCAGCGCAGGTTGGGGAAGAAGGATGCCTAGCAGGCGATCCTTGTCAGGGGCAATTAGGGCCCAGGTGACCGACCACCATTCGCAAAAGGTTTCGATTGAAGCTAGAGAAGTTTTGAAAGGGATATAGGAGTTGGAAGTTATGTAATTAGTGAACTGGGATACGTATGGGGCAATCAAATCAGGAACAGCTCTCCCATCCGGACTCTGAATTATTAAATGTGGATGAGCAATAGGACTAGGTAAGCCTTGTTGGCATCCGAATTGGCGTGCCAAAAATTGAGGCTGGTAGTTGAAGGTATAAAAAACTCAGGGACCCTTCTTATCAATTTTCTTACTAGTAAATAAGGACTTGGGCTTAAGAGCAACATCCCAAGAGAAAGAGTAAGTTGGATGTGGAAGTGGGTCTGGTTTGGACAAATGTGAGGATACAGGAAATGGCCAAAACAGGCCGGATGCATATCCAATATACCTTCTATGTATGTAGAAATGGGTGTCATTTCGATTATCAGCAAGAATGGCAGTTATGATCGGATCTGATGCTTGGAGGTTATTACGACCTAAGCACAGTCGGTTAAGGGCTACTCTAGCGACTTCTCAAGTGTGGGGGCAATGGAAGGATGACCGAGTTGGAAAGCGTGGGGAAAATAGAGACGGAACCATAGTTTCAGGAACCAAAAAGGACCCGACGCAGCAGTGTTTATTTTTTTACCATCAATTTCTGTAAAGCGGGTGCTAACCCTAGATAATCAATCCTTCAAAAAGATTGGCAAGGAAAAAAGTGCCCAAAGAGAAGAAACGACCAGAAGCTATATGTATTGCTAAGTCAAGATGAGAGGGAAGGACGCATTTCGAAGGAGAAGTTACAACATACTTACAGAGCCAAAAGAGCAAGAAAGCTGTGTGCTTCTGGTCGGTAACAGGGGTCCCATCTGCTCTTTGTTGATCATTTAAAAATTTTTTCTAGCCTCATTCCTTCACATCCGTCAGAGACCAGCCCAAATGGTCTGCATTGGGCTCTTGCCCATCTAGGGCACCCATTACAGGGTCTTCCCCTACGATTGGCAGATGAGCGATCATGGCCACATCCATGAGGGTGGGGCCGATGGGGGCTGTTGGAAGAAAGAAAGTACAAATCTCGGGGTGCCAAAACGCCGCCATTGCTAGAAGAACTTTTTCATGCAGATGGCATGGGAGTGTAGATAGACGTATGGCCTGATCAATCTGTTGAGTTTTCCATTGACCTTGGAAGTGTTCTGCTACTCTTTGGTACCAGGTGCGATATGGATCCTTGGGGTCTGTCAAATGAGTTTTGATGTTGTCATGGAGACGGATTGCGCTGTAGTTGGGGTTGTTGATAGCTAGTAGATTTCTTGCCTCCAAGAATTCTCTCATTCGGTTGGAGTCTTCAGGGGTAGTGCAGTAGGGGCGAATGGTTGGAGTAAGCATTTTCGTCGCCACAAAAGCTATTTCGGGGTTTGATCCATCGAAGGGAAGGGCAGGTATGTATTGATTCGCCATGGTTTGGAGTTGCAGGAATTGCAATTAACAGGAGTGGTTTTCAAGAAAGGATGAGTGTTGCAGAAAAAACTGATTGCAGTTGCAGAGGCAATTCCTCAGTGGGGTTGTGGTTTATGAACTTCCAAACGGCGATTGAGAAATGGTGTTTGAAAGTCCCTTGGCGGCGGGCAAGTTGTTACGTATGAAATTTAAAATTAGGTTAAATAGCCCCAAGGTAAAAAGAAAAATGGGCCTAACAAGGAAGGTGATCGAACTGGTCGAGGGGTACCGCGGGAAACTCAGGTGAAAGTAGATATATTTCTAAGGAAATAGCGGGTCGAAAGGTCTGTAAGTCGGAAAGTCCGTAGGTCGGAAAGTCCTCAGGTCGGGAGGTCTGCAGGTCGGAAGGTCCTTAGGTCGGAAAGTCTGCAGGTCGGAAAGTCCGCAGGTCGGAAGGTCCGCAGGTCGGAAAATCTGCAGGTCGGAAAGTCCGTAGGTCGGAAGGTCCGTAGGTCGGAAGGTCCATAGTTCGGAAAGTCCGCAAGTCGGATGGTTTATCAGTCGGGAGGTTTGCGGCTGGACCAACAAGTCGGATGGTCTGTAAGTCGGGAGGTTTACGGCTGGACCAAACAAGTCGGGTGGTCTGCAAGTCAGGAGGTGTGCAGTCGGACCAACAAGGCGGAAGATTTGCGGTCGGACTTACAGGGCGAAAGAGTTGCGTTCGGGCCAAAAGGGCGAAAGGTCTGCGGTCGGTCCAGAGAGTCGGACACTGTTGAGAGTGAATGAAAGTGATAATTTCGGTCGGCTGAGGGCACGTGTCAGCAGGAGAGGGGTTAACAGACGGTTGAAAAGAAGCGTTATAACCGTTCGGGCGACGGTTTCCAGTACCGTTTCTGAAGAGTATTTAAGGATTAAAATTTGCAACTGGCAATTTATCTTCAATCAACTTCAACAAAAGCAAAGTCAGATTCGGGGATCACCACTTTAAATTTTCAGCATTTTTATTTCCAGTTAATTTTCTTATGTACCGTACAATATTTAGAGATTCCTAATCTCAGGCACTAATTAATCAAATTTAAGGATATTTCCATATCTTTGAATTTTACTTTTTGTTTATTGAAAAAATACATCAACAGTTAATTTGTTCTTATATCATATCACATGTTATTTGTATTATGTTAACATAAATGTTAATTTATATGTTGTATGTATGTGTATAATGTGTTTTTTGTGCCTATATTTTGCATTGTCAATTCATGTGTTAGTATTTGTATTATATTAATATAATTCGTATTTTATTTACCTTGTTATCATATAATGTTTGTCTGTCTTTATATTATATATTGCGGTAATTTTGTATGTCATCAAAGAAACCACCTACAAACACATAGAGTTTACTTGTAATTTTTTATTCTATTTTGCATGATTTAATTTACATTTTTTCTTAAAAAAGTTATACATAATACTTATTTTAATTTAAAATATAGTATCTATAATTGTTTTCACCTCAATTTTTTTTAAAACACAAGTAATTTATTTACTTAGTAAAATATAATTTTTATTTAGATTAAATAAATATATATTTAATATGATACAAATAATAAGGATTAGTTTGATTGTGGTTTAAAATTAATTTAAAATGAAGTATTAATTTTAAATTTGTATTTAAATAATATTTGATATAATATTTTTATTAAAAAATATGCAAAGTAGATAGTATTAATTTTAGTTTAAAATTGCAAAAGAATAAACTCTAAATAAGTAAAAAATTTCAATATAATGTATTAAACAAAAATTTTAATTTTTATTAGTAAAAAGAAAATTGAAATCAAGAAGTTGAAAGAGTAGGGCCGGTGGTTAATGGATACAAACTCTAGGCCACGTTATAAAAACAATAATGTTAAGAGAATAACCTAAAGGGGGTGATGATTGGACATATATTCCTCCTTATCAATAATATATATATATATATTTTATTTTTTATTTATTTATTTTTTTTATAATTTATCCAAAACCCATATCTTTAAAAGTGATCAAGATCACATTTTTATACTAATATCACTAAACTATATGAACTAATCAAAAATTCCATACATAAATAAAAATTGTTGTAGCAAAGCCATTGGACCACACTCCCAACTACAAGATTCTCTGAATTTCATAAATAAAATAAAAATTGGTAGTTATTCTGTTATAATTGGATGCACATTTATCATTTTCTTGTCTCTATATATATATATATATGTATGTATATACAAGAAGATTTAGGTTATAAATAAGCAAATAGTACATAATTTTCTTTGACACTTAAGTAAAATGGAAGGTTTGGGAAATCAAAAGCAAGCATCATCCGGAGGCCTAATGAAAAGCAAGTTGATCTTGTCTTTCTACCGCGCCGGCGCCGGAAAGTCGGCCTCCTCGGCCGTGCCCGGCCAGACGGCTACGGTCAAGCCGAGGCCGGCTTCTTTAGTGACATTTGGTGGCTCCGACGGGTATGTTCATGGCCGCGGTGGTGGCGGAGGAGACGAGCATGTCGACAACAAGGCTTCGAGTTACATTTCTCATGTCAAAGAGAGGCTTAGACTCGAAGAGTCGAATTTGCTTAATGGGATCGATAATTATTGATCGAAACTAAGTTTGTTCTTATTATATGTTTTGGTCTTGTAAGTAGTTTTTCTTTTGTCATTTTGGTTTTTGGACTTTATATGGATCTTGTTTATCGTTACTTTGATGGTTACCTTTTACATATTGATTAATGTATCACATCATGTGCGTATAAAAGATCATCAAAACATTAAATCAAATTTTCAATTTTTATTTATTTTATTACACTAAAATTTAATTTTGCATTCAAAATATCACATCAACATATATTTATATCACATCAAACAACTATTTCAATTCAAAAATTTACTATTCAAAATCAAACATATTATAATTTGTGTGCAATAACAATTAATAAAACATGTTTGAACAACAATAGGAGCAATCTCATTATTTTTTCTTTAGGGTTTGTTTGCTTTTATGAAAATTGCGCCCAACACAATTTTCCCTAAAAATTAATATGTTACGTGCATTTATTATTTTTATATTACTTCCACAATTTTTTATACTTTATATAAAAAAAACTCTCTTCAAATTAAAATACAAAACAAACAAGTTCTAGTTGTTACACTAACAACAATGAGGGACACTACACTATAAACAAACAAACGACTATTATTTTTAAAATATAAGTTAATTAAAGTTAAATATAATGAATTATTTTTAGATATAATCTTCATATGGGATTTGGATTCTATGCAACAACAAATGTTTTTATTTGATTTGATTTGATTTTACTATTATGCAATAACAAATGTGTTTCTTGGTTGTGGGCCTTCTTGAATTTGCAATAAATTTGTGTAATGTGTGTTAAAATACAGGTTTGGATCGAATTTATATTATTCATTATATATATTTTTTCTTAAGAACTTATTAAATCAATATATATTTTTTATTTAATATATTATATATAAAATAATTTTTTTTATTGAAAATATAAATATTATTTAAATTTATTTTTTATTTTTTATTTTAAAAAAACACATTTTAAAACTCTAAATCCAAATAGAAACACAACCTATGTATGAATGTCTATTAGGACTGAAATGCCCCTTACATTTCCATAATAGTAATTGTAATAAGCCCAAAATAATTGGGCCGGCCCAATTAATTTTGGAATCATAGGTGCTTTCCAATACTGATTATTGTTCTTCTAGAGCCGGAATTCAAAGTCGATCTAATTAATTCACAAGTTAATAATGAAAATATTATTAATTGATCCATCCAAGGTACAAGTTTATTTTTACACCAAATTTAATAAATATTATATTTAGTATTTTCTCTTTCTCATTAAAATAGTCTCTTTGGTTCCTTATAGAAATTAAAAAAATAAATATTTTATAAAAATATGAGAAACATAAAAAGATAGTTAAAAATAATTTTAAAAATTTAGTTAGTAGTAAAAAATAATGACAGAATATAAAAAAATTAGTGCATTTATTATAAATAAATATTGAATTAAATATAATAATTAAATGTTAATTTTTATGCTTTGCCAAGAATAAGGTAAATTTAATGAATAAGCGGAAAATAAAGGCAAATTTGACCGATAAAAAAACATGTAATTATTGGATATATATTGTCTATGTAAAAACTATTTTAACTTGTCATAAAAAAAAAAAAGAAAAAATTTTAACTTATATAATCTTTTATCAATTATTTTAAATAAACTAGAGATTATTCTTATATAGGGATGTGTTTATTTTGTAAAATAATTTGAAAAAATAGTTTTTATATGAGATAGAGAATTATGCAAGTAATATAAAAATAATGAATGTATGTAAAATATAATACTTTCTCCGTTCACTAAGTATTTTTGTCATTTTCTCTTAATTTATTTTATTTTTATATAATAATTGTTGGTATGTTTTATGTCCTACCCATTTCTGATCCGAACCGACCCAAACCCTACCTGTTTCCAATCTAAGCGATAAAATCATATTTTCTAAACAAATCTGACCCAAAATCATATGAACAATTCCTCCCACTTCTCTCTGAATCGGTTCCGAAGTCGTCAGATGATTTCTTCTCTTCTTTGGCCTAAATTCAAACTTGGTTGTTCCTACCTCGTTGTTGTTCCTACCTCGTCGCCTCTGCATCAGGTAAGTTTGGCTTCCCCTAGATTGGAGTAGTTTATCCAATATCTTCACACCTATAAATATAGGGTTGCTCGGTGTGTTACGTGAAGTGATAAATAGAGAGAAACTTGTGATAAGGTACTTTGGATGATACTGTGTTGGTGGGTTCTTGCCACAATCCCCTTTTTCTGGTTCTGTCCCTGTATAGCGTTCTGCCTCGACGGATGATCGACTTAGCGTACCAGCAATCGATCCTGTGTGAAGTCGGCAACATTGGATGACTTGGGGTGGTGAAAGGAGTGGTTGTTAATCTGAGCCTACCTGATCGATTATCTATTTATCTTCTTTATATTATGATTTGCTTAATATATCATAATCCGCTAATCAAGTTTTCTGTGTGAGTTTTATAGTGTTTACAGGATTCCCGAAGTCCAATTCGTACAAAAAATTCAAATAATTATTTGAATTTTTTGAAGTAAAATAGTTACTAAATTTAACCTTTTATTTTAGTATAAAAACTAATTATTAAATATGACAAAATTTTTAAAAAACATAAAATAATGTTTAAAAGGACAAGATTGAAATGAGCTAAAACAGTGAGTAAAATATATATATATTATGAGAATTATGTAGATAATATAAAAATTAAAAAAATATATATAATTCATTAATTTTTAAAAATATATATATTAAATTATTTTGTTAAAACAACAAAGATTTTGTGAGCAAAATTGAAAAGGCTTGGTTTAGATAAGATATTTTTGAGAGTTTTGAAATTTAAAAAGTAAATTAAAAAAATAATATTTCATAAGATTTAATCTTGTAAGATAAAATAGATTTAATATTATATTTTTTAAAAAAATTAAAATAATGTTAAAAATTTTAAAGTTATTGTATAAGCAGAGGCAATTGAAGTGAGTGAATGAATGATAGAGTGCCTTTTCCATTGGTCAGTGGCTGTCATAAATTTGCATCAGACTCTACAAATTTGGCAAAATTGAAAGCAACTGTTTTTTTTGTCATTTCATATCTCACCTAAATACATACATATTTCAAAATAAATAAATAAATTTAACATATGTTTCTTTTGATTTAAATTTCTTATTAAAATAATATATTATAGAATGTTTTGTTAAAGATTTTTTTTTTCTAAAAAATACAAAATTTAAATAATAAAATTTTAAAATTTGATGCAAAATAAACACACAATTACATTTATATGCATATATTTGTATGTATGCATTGTTTGTTTGGACCACTACACACTACACACATTTATTTTGCCAGTCAATGACCCATCCTCAATGAGATTGTTTAGAGATTTTTATCAAAGTTTTTACTATTTATTAATTTTTTAAATATTAAATTAAATATTTTTTTTATTTAAATTAAAATTAATTTTATATTAAAATATTATATTAATAATTATTTCAATTCAAGCTTTACTAAAAATCCAAAATTCAAATCCCATAAATAAACAGAGCATGTGTTAAATTATGCTAAGGGTGCATTCTTTTGGGTGATTTTTCTAAATTTTTACTATTCATAAATTATTATTTTTTTTCAAACAATATCAAATCAAATATATATTTTTTATTTTTTATAGTATAAAAAATTAATTTTAGTTTTTGGGTGTTTCTTTTTTTTTTTTTGTTTTTTTTTTTTTGTTTTTGACGTTTTGAAATAAAAATTAATACTTCCTCCTTTTCATATCTATGTATCCGTTTGTTTTTTTTTTTTTTGTATATAATGTAGTAGAAATAAAGGTAAAAAGACCAAACTAACTTTATTAATATTATACTATAAAGGCAATGTCATTTGTGTAATATATTGTAAATTGAAAAAATATTTGTAATATTAACTAGATAATACAGTTATTAAAAAATATATATACTTTGGATGAAGTATACTAATTTTAATTTGATGTTTATTATTTAGAAAGAAAAAAAAATATAATTAAATGATACAATATTACAAATTAATACACTGTATTATGGATTGGGGTGTCATTTTTTTAGGCCAAATTGCTATGAATTTTATTATTGAATGTGGAGACTTTATATAGTCCAACAATTTTTATAATAATAATAATTATTATTTTATCAATCAACTAAATAAATTAATTACATAATCCAAATCCGCGCGTGCATGCCACGTGCATAAAAATTTGATCTTGTAACAAATACAATACTAAAAGCCCTTTTGTATGAGCACAAAAATAAATGTCAACAGACACACCATGTTTAAGAACAGACATAAATTAGAGCAACTCGTATTGTTGGAAACTATATGTTTTCATTATTTATTTATTTATTTTTAATGATTTGTCATTTATTGATGTTATTTAAGCACATTGATTAAATGTCATTTTCCAACTCATCACGAACACACATTTGCCGAACATTGCTCCAATAATTTGACACCATTGGATCCATACAATGAACGGTGTAGATCCATTGGAGTTGCGGTCCTTGGAGCTCTTGATAATAGAGTTACGAAATAAATGAATATTATCGAGACCTAAACACGGCTCTTTCGTTTAGGGTGAACAAAATATCTGAAATTTAAATTTCATCTGAATTATATCGAAATTAAAAATTTGATTTGAATTTTTTTGGATTTTTGAATTGGTTCGATTTAAATATTTTACGAATTTCGAATTTTTGAATGAGATTGCTTTATTAAAAATTCTAACCAAATCGAAATCCGTAATATAATATGTAATATCTTTTATTATTATATATTTAATATTTTAATAAAAATATAACTACAAATTATTAATTATATTTTAGTATACTTATTTTTATTTATTACATATATCTAATATTATTGTAGACATTAAAAATTAAAATTTTAAATTAAATTAAATATCATGTATTTGGGAAGAAAATAAAATTTTAAAAAATATAAATATATGGTATTTAATTATACACATATGTTAATTTTTGTACAATAAATATCAACCATTAGTACAAAAATTTGATTAAAATGAAAGATATCTTACAAATATTACGTGCATAAATAGAGTAATAATAAATTTGCCAGTAAAATAAATAAATCTTGTAATAAATGAAGTATTATAATTAATATCTTTCGAAAAATGCAATGATATAAAGATCTTGGAAAAAAAATGAAGGTGCACAATCAAATCCGTCAAGAATGGAAAACAACGTCTGATAGAAAATGAAAGATTATAAAATATTTCTATTGGTCAATCAGGACGCGCCACGTGCCATCATTAAAAAGGGAAGCCGAGGTCACCCATCCCCTATAAATAGGAATCATGGTCAATTCATTTGACACACTGAAGTTGCATCGAGGATTCAAGCAAAGAGGTAAGTCTCTCGACTCTCTATGTATTGTTTTTCATATTTTTTGTGTCCTTCGAAGCGTTATTCGTCGAAAGTCACTGATTAGGACAAAATCCAATATTGGTTGACGAATCGATGAAGTTAACGTTATTCGATGTATGTTCAAGCCGGAGGAAGAATCAAAGCTCTAAAGCCGTTGAAAGATCCGTCAAAGCCAAGGAAGAGCTTCCAAAGTTCATCCCAAAGTTTCAAGGTGTTCATTGCGTTCTTCGTCAAAAGAATCAACCATGCCCTCTTTGATTCAAAAGTCAAATGGACAAGCCGCTAAAAGTATTATGGAGCACCAAATCCACATCTTCAAAGATAAAAGCCACAGATCGTTCAAAGAAGACATCAAATCTAAAGCCGACGATCGAATCGCCCACATGGAGACCAAAGCTCTCCAAATGGCGGCAAAGCCAAACCAAAGATCAAAGCCTCGGATCGTCCAAAGAAGGCATCAAATCGAAAGCCGACGATGAAATTGCCCACACGGAGACCAAAGCTCGCCAAAACCCGACAAAGTCAAAGAAAAGATCAAAACCTCGGATCGTCCAAAAAAGACATCAAATCTAAAGCCGACGATCAAATCGCCCACAGAGAGACCAAAACTCTTCAAAAGCCGGCAAAGCCAAACTAAAGATCAAAGCCTCAGATCTTCCACAAAATACATCAAATTCAAAGCCGACGATCAAGTCGTAAATACGGAGACCAAAGCTCTCCAAAAATCCGGCAAAGCCAAACTAAAGATCAAAACCGCGGATCGTCCAAAGAAGACATCAAATCCAAAGCCGACGATCGAATCGCCCACACAGAGACCAAAGCTCTCCAAAATGTGGGAAACCCAAACTAAAGATCAAAGCCGCGGATCGTCCAAAGAAGACATCAAATTTAAAGCCGATGATCAAGTCGCCAACACGGAGACCAAAGCTCTCCAAAAGCCGGCAAAGCCAAACCAAATATCAAAGCCGTGGATCCTCCATAGAAGACATCAAGTTCAAAGCCGATGATCGAATCGCCCACATGGAGACCATAGTTCTCCAAAAGGTGACAAAGCCAAAACAAAGATTAAAGCTTCGGATCATCCAAAGAAGACATCAAACCCAAAGCCACTGATCGAATCGCCCACACAGAGACCAAAGCTCTTCAAAATGCGGCAAAGCCAAACCAAAGATCAAAGCCGCGGATCGTCCAAAGAAGACATCAAATCCAAAGCCGATGATCAAATCGCCCACACGGAGACCAAAACTCTCCAAAAGGTGGCAAAGCCAAACCAAAGATTAAAGCCTCGAGTCGTCCAAAGAAGACATCAAATCCAAAACCGACGATCAAATCGCCTGCACGGAGACCAAAACTCTCCAAAGTCCGGCAAAGTCAAACCGAAGACCCAATCTCTTCGGATCAAAGAAGCCATCGAAAACCAAGTTGAAAAACAAATCGACTCAGAAGGAGAATAAAAAAACCCATTTAGAGAATAAGACCCGCTTTAAATCCAAATTAAATATAATTTGTATAAATTTTTGTGTTTATTAAAAATAACACAATTTTTTGTCTACAGATTCTTGGCACGCCTAATGGGACATCTCTACCTTTATCTCTCTTTTTGACGAACTTTCAACAACCAATAGCCTCCTACAAGATCAAGATATCCAACACTGCGTCGAAGTCTGCTGCTCAAGCCAGCGCCGCCAAAGGAGTTGTTGCATCCACCACATCAAAACCTCAAGCATTTTAACAAATGCTGGAAATGACAAGAAAAAAGTATGGCAAAAAAAGCATTATTGTTCTCTGAAGACACTCCAAAAATCACAGAGAAAATTTTACTCTATGAAGAAGACAACAACTAAAGTACAATTTCTTGAATCTGTTCTACAGCACACAGAGAACTGTCAGCATGACTGAACTTACCAACAACCGCCAACGGAAAGATGAGTCAGTAGTCGACTCTATCAACTGCTGGGGAAGTCTAAGTCTCAACTGCAAAGACCGTATATCCGAGGCTTCCGGCATAAAAATGTGCATTTAAGGAATGCAATGGGGTTTGAAATACATCCTACAAGGGATCCGACCCCATACTTTTGAAGAACTTGCCACTCGCGCACATGATATGGAATTGAACATAATGTCTAGTGGAATGTATGGACCGCCTACTAAAGATTTATTAAAAGATGATAAATACAACACTTCAAATAACTAGGACAATCATACCTCTAGAAACGATGATAAACTTTCTTCAATCTCCTGAAAACGATGATAAACTTTCTTCAATCTCCTAGAAACGATGATAAATTTTCTACAGCCTCCTAGAAACGAGGATAAACTTTTTTCAATCTTCTGGAAACGAGGATAAACTTTCTACAGCTTCCTAAAAACGAGGATAAACTTTCTTCAACCTCTTGGAAACGAGGATAAACTTTCTACAACCTCCTAGAAACGAGGATATACTTTCTTCAATCTCATGAAAACGAGGATAAACTTTCTACAGCCTCCTAGAAACGAGGATAAACTTTCTACAATCTCGTAGGAACGATGATAAACTGTCTACAATCTCCTAAAAATGATAATAAACTTTCTACCAGACTCCTTAAAATGAGAATAAATTGTGTAGCCAAAACAAACAAATTCAATTTATTTTTAACTAAGTTACGACTTGATTCATTCACCGGATACGTAGGCAACTAGGAAAATAACCCTGAGTTTAGTCAATTATGTAAAAAAAAAAAGCCCTAAAAAATAAATTGGAAAAAAAACACTCTAAAAAAAATCAGGCTTAAAAAAAATTATTTGGACTAAAAAAATCTTGTCCCAAAAAAAAGCTCTTTGAAAAAAAAATATTGGCTAAAAAAAATACAAAAAAATAATAGCCATAAAAAAATAAAATTTAAGTCCAAAATTAATTAGACTGACTTGATATTTCGAGACTTATTCAAGCTTTAAACGTTTTGCATTAGCTTAAACAAGTCTCGAGGGGGAAATTTTGTAGGCATTAAAAATTAAATGTCTAAATTAAATTAAATATTATGTATTTTGGAAGAAAATAAAATTTCAATAAAATAAATATATGGTATTTAATTATGCACATATGTTAATTTTTGTACTATAAATATCAACCATTAATGCAAAAATCTGCTTAAATATGAAAGATATCGTACAAATATTACGTGCATAAAAAGAGCCATAATAAATTTGGCAGCAAAATAAATAAAATTTTGTTAATAAATGAAGTATTATAATTAATATCTTTCGAAAAAAATAATGATATAAAGATTTTAGCGAGAAAGGAAGGTACACAATCAAATCCGTCAAGAATGAAAAACATCTGATGGGAAAGGAAAGATTATAAAATCTTCATATTGGCCAACCAAGAAGCACCACGTGACATCATTCAAAAAGGAAGCCGAGGTCACCCCTCCCTTATAAATACGAGTCATGGCCAATTCATTTGACATCGAAGTTGCACCGAGGATTCAAGCAAATGGGTAAGTCTCTAGACTCTCTCTGCATTGTTCTTCATGTTCTTCGTGTCCTTCGAAGAGTTCTTCGTCAAAAGTCACTGATTTGGACAAACGATCCAATATTAGTTGACAAATCGATGGAGTTAACGTTCTTCGTCGTATGCCAAAGCCGAAGGAAAAATCAAAGCTCCAAAAGCCATTGAAGGATCCGTCAAAGCCAAGGAAGAGCTTCCAAAATTCATTCAAAAGCTTCAAGATGTTCATTGCGTTCTTCATCAAAAGAATCAACCAGGCCCTCTTCGATCCAAAAGTCAAATAGACAAGCCGCCAAAAGTGTTATGGAGCACCAAATCCACCTCTTCAAAGATGAAAGCCGCAGATTGTCCAAAGAAGACATCAAATCTAAAGCCGACGATCGAATCACCCACATGGAGACCAAAGCTCTCCAAATGGCGGCAAAGCCAAACCAAAGATCAAAACCTCGGATCGTTCAAAGAAGACATGAAATCCAAAGCCGACGATGAAATTGCCCACACGGAGACCAAAGCTCGCCAAAAGGCGGCAAAGTCAAAGAAAAGATCAAAACCTCGGATCATCCAAAAAAGACATCAAATCTAAAGCCGATGATCAAATCGTCCACACGGAGACCAAAACTCTTCAAAATCCGGAAAAGCCAAACTAAAGATCAAAGCCTTGGATCGTCCAAAGAATACATCAAATTCAAAGCCGACGATCAAGTCGCAAACACGGAGACCAAAGCTCTTAAAAAATCCGGCAAAGCCAAACCAAAGATCAAAACCACGGATCGTCCAAAGAAGACATCAAATCCAAAGCCGACAATCGAATCGCCCACACAGAGACCAAAGCTCTCCAAAAGGTAGGAAAGCCAAACTAAAGATCAAAGTCGCGGATCATCCAAAAAAGACATCAAATTTAAAGCCGATGATCGAATCGCCCACATGGAGACCAAAGCTCTCCAAATGGCGGCAAAGCCAAAACAAAGATCAAAGCCTCGGATCGTCCAAAGAAGACATCAAATCCAAAGCCAACGATCGAATCGCCTACACGGAGACCAAAGCTCTTCAAAAGGCGGCTAAACCAAACCAAAGATCAAGACAGCGGATCGTCTAAAGAAGACATCAAATCCAAAACCAACGATCGAATCGCCCATACAGAGACCAAAGCTCTCCAAAATGCGGCAAAACCAAATCAAAGATCAAGTCTCGGATCGTCCAAAGAAGATATCAAATCCAAAACCAACGATCGAATCGCCCACACGGAGAACAAAGCTCTCTAAAAAGCGATAAAGCCAAAGCAAAGATCAAAACCTTGAATCGTCCAAAAAAGAAATCAAATCCAAAGTCGACGATCGAATCGCCCACATGGAGACCAAAACTCTCCAAAAGGTGGCAAAGCCAAACCAAAGATCAAAGCCCCGGATCGTCCAAATAAGACATCAAATCCAAAGTTGACAATCGAATCGCCCACACGGAGACCAAAGCTCTCCAAAAGGCTGCAAAGTCAAACCAAAGATCAAAGCCGCGGATCATCTAAAGAAGACATCAAATCCAAAGCTAACGATCGAATCGCCCACACGGAGACCAAAGCTCTCCAAAATGCGACAAAGCCAAATCAAAGATCAAAATCTCTGATCGTCCAAAGAAGACATCATCCAAAGCCGACGATCGAATCGCCCATACGGAGAACAAAGCTCTCTAAAAGGCGGCAAAACCAAAGCAAAGATCAAAACCTCGGATTGCCCAAGAACGACATCAAGTTCAAAGCCGACGATTGAATCGCCCACATGGAAACCAAGCCCTCCAAAAGGCGGCAAAGCTAAACCAAAGATCAAAGCCTCGGATCGTCCAAAGAAGACATCAAATCCAAAGCCGACAATCAAATCGCCCACATGGAGACCAAAGCTCTCCAAAAGCCGGCAAAGCCAAACCAAAGATCAATGTCTTGGATCATCCAAAAAAGACATCAAATCCAAAGCTGACGATCGAATCGCCCGCACGGAGAGCAAAGCTCTCCAAAAGGCGTAAAAGTCAAACTAAAGATTGAACCCGTGGATCATCCAAAGAAGACATCAAATCTAAAACCGATGATCAAATCACCCACACGGAGATCAAAACTCTCTAAAAGGAGGCAAAGCGAAACCAAAGATTAAAGTCTCGAATTGTTCAAATAGGATATCAAATCCAAAGCCGACGATCAAATCGCTTGCATGGAGACCAAAGCTCTCCAAAGTACGGCAAAGTCAAACCGAAGACCAAATCTCTTCAGATCAAAGAAGCCATCGAAAACCAAGTTGGAAAATATATTGATCCGGAAGGAGAATCAAATGACCCATTTAAAGAATATAATCCGCTTTAAATCCAAATTAAATATAATTTGTACAAATTTTTGTGTTTATTAAAAATAACACAATTTTTATCCACAATTATAAAAATAGGATAAACATATAAATAAAATATAAATTTTTTTAAAAAATAACAAAAATATAGAACTGCGGGTTATTTGATTTTTTAATTAGGATTTTGGATTTCAGATTTTGAATTTTGGTTATTTCGGATCGGTTCGAATAAATTTTTTGTCAAAAATTTGAATTTTCGAATCGATTCAGATTCGACAAAATCCGAATGCTCACTCCTATTTCCAATCTCAATAAATATTAGTTCGTTTAATTAAAAGGATTAAAATCATGGCACCATTTAGACCGAATTTTTTGGGATTTTTAACAATAATAAAAAACTAATACTCTCTTAGTCCCATAAGTAAATATTTGTTTGCTTTTTTGCACGTAATTTAAGATATATTAATATTATATTAATATATAGTAGGAATAAAATAATCTTATTAGTATTGTGTGATATAAATATAATAATATTTGTGTAATATATTGTAAGTTGTAAGGGTATTTGTAGTGTTAGGTAGATAGTACAATTACTAAAAGAATATATATAATTTGTTATGAGACGAACCAAAATAAAAAAAATAAATAATTTGTTATGGGACAAAGAAAATATTTAATAGTATAATATTATGTCAGAAAAAATATATTTAAAATAAGTATTTAAAAATATGATGAATATATAGTATCAGAACTAAAATCTATATCTATAAATAGAACCTATGTTCTTTTGGGATTTCATTGGAGCTATGTTTATTAAATTTATAAGTATTTGTTTGAATATAATATTTTATATATAAAAAAAATCTATAAATAAAGAGCTTGATTTATATCCTTTTACTGATTATTCTTTATAGAATTATAAAAAGATTTTTTTTTATTATTTTTATAAAAATATTATTCAGACTACTAATCAAACAAATACATATTATATAATAATAATAATATAATAGTGTGTTTGTAAGTATATAGGTATATGTATGTATATATTAGTCTAGTATCTATATTAATGTATTATAATATAATAGAGAGAAAATGTGTAGTAGAGAGGGAGAGCTGGATAGGAGGTGAGAAAATAAGTGAATTGATTGTCTATTTTATTAATTGAATGAACGTATGCATAATTTATAGGCAAATGAAAGTACAATAAAGACTACGTAGTATCCACATATTAATTACACCATATACATGTGTATACTACGTAGTGTACAATACCCCATCTTGGAAGTTTTATACAAAGAATGTGTCTTGTTAAAACCTTACTATGAAAAAACCCTGTGAGAAAAAATCATAGTGGAGGAAAATACATTATTCTTGTATTAATGCGCTCCCCCTGTTTTAGACTTTATTTGATGTCTTTTATCTGATACATTCCAATTCCTTGTACCAATTTGTTGAATGTTGCAGTCGGTAGCGCCTTCGTGAGTAAATATGCAAAATTTTCAGACGATCGAATTTGTTGCACATTAATTTCACCACTCCTGAAGATCATGAGTGAAGAAGAAATTAGGAGATATGTGCTTTGTCCGATCGCCTTTAATATATCTTCCTTTTAATTGAGCTATACAAGCTGCATTATCTTCAAATAATATTGTAGGAGGTAATATATCATCGGTAATCAAGTCACAATTTTTCTGAATATGGTAAGTCATAGACCTCAACCAAACGCATTCACGACTGGCTTCATGAATTGCTAAAACCTCAGTATGGTTTGAAGAAGTAGCTGTTATCGTCTGTTTAGCATATCTCCAAGAGATTGCGGTTCCGCCACAATAAATAACCAGTTTGAGATTTTATTTTGTGTGGATCAGACAGATAACCAGCATCAGCATAATCAATTAATTCATTTCGAGATTTACTCGAATAAAATAAACTGAGATCATGAGTCCCCTGAAGGTAAGGAAAAATATGCTTGGTACCATTCCAATGGCGCTTTGTAGGGGATACGCTAAACATGGCCAGTAGATTTACTGAAAAAGATATATCTAGCCTGGTACAATTTGCAAGGTACATTAATGCGCCAATAGCGCTGAGATATGTTACCTCGGGGCCAAGTATTTTTTCATTTTCTTTTCTTGATCTAATGGATCTTTACTCGGATCAAGAGATCTGACTACCTTTGGGTTTAATTTATATGCTTCAGACATATTGAATCCCCCAGGAACTTTAATATAAATATCAGTATCCAAGGAGCCATAAAGATATGCAGTAACTACATCTAAAAGACGCATATCGAGCTTTTCTCGCACTGCTAGGCTCACAAGGTATCTAAATGTTATTCCATCGACAATTGGAAATTATATTTTATCAAAATCTACTCCAGGTCCTTGCGAGAATCCCTGAGCTACAAGATGGACTTTATATCTCACAATTTCATTATGCTAATTTCTTTTTCGTACAAACACTCATTTGTATCCAACTGGTATTTATACCATCTGGTGTTTGAACAATTAGTCCGAAAAATTCTCTTTTGTTTAATGAATCAAACTCTGATTGAATCGCATTTTCCCATTTTGGACAGTCATTTCTTTGCCGATATTCATGAACCGATTTTGCCTCTGGATCCTCATTTTCTTCCATATATCAAGTGCTAAATTGTATGCGAAGGCATTATTAATAATTGCCTCTTTACGGTTCCAATATTTTCTTGAAGTAACATAGTTAATTGAGTTTTCAATAATCTCATCATATTCTTCAAGATCGTGCTCTTCTGGAGCACTTATTTCAAGGTTGACTTCTTCGTTAGATTGAGGTTTATCAATGTCATTCCTGATATTTTCATGATTATCATCATTAATTTCTCTTTTCTTTCAAAGATGTTTGTCTTTGGAACCAAGTGGTCTACCACACTTCAAGCGTGTTGCTGATTCATTAGCACTTCCAATTTGTCCATCAGGAACAATTATTTTAGTTGGAGTATTAGCAGCTTGGATATATGATCGAGTGACTTTGCTCGAGTCATTCAAAGCATCCGGTAACTGATTTGCAATATTTTGCAAATATATAATGTGTTGAACTTCTAGTTCACACTAATTTGTACGAGGATCACAAAAATTCAATGGGATTTTCCAATTAATATCCTTTTTCGGTTCATTTATGTCTCCCCCTAATGTCAGAAAATATGATTCGTTTAAATGACAATCTGCAAATCTTGCAGTGAATAAATCATCCGTCATAGGTTCAAGATATTTTATAATTGACAGCGATTCATATCTGACATAAATGCTCAATCTATGTTGAGAGGACCCATTTTGTACGTTTGGGGGGTGGAATAGGAACATAAACAGCACACCCAAAAATACGTAGATGAGATATATTTGGTTCGTGACCAAATACTAACTGCATCAGGGAGTAGCTATGATAGTTTGTCGGCCTCATTCTTATAAATGTTCCTGCATGTAAGATTGCATGTCCCTTAGCTGAAACAGGCAACATGGACCTCATCAGTAATGGTCTAGAAATCAATTGCAATATTTTAATAAGTGATTCTGCCAGGTCATTTTGTGTATAAACATGAGCAACTGGGTGCTCTACATTAATTCAAATTGACATGGTATAATCATCAAATGCATTCGATGTATATTCACCAGCATTATCCAGACGTATAGTCTTAATTGGATTATTGGGGAATTGTGCCCGTAATTTAATAATTTGGGCAAGCAATCTCGCAAATATCATATTGCGAGTAGATAATAAACAGACATGTGACCATATCATAGATGCATCAATAAGCACCATAAAATATTTAAATGGCCCACACGGTGGGTCTATTGGTCCACATATAGATAATAAACAGACATGTGACCATATCATAGATGCATCAATAAGCACCATAAAATATTTAAATGGCCCACACGGTGGGTCTATTGGTCCACATATATCTCCTTGTATTCTTTCCAAAAATGTAGGTGATTCAATACCTACTTTAGCTGGCGATGGCTTGGTTATCAATTTTCCCTGAATGTAGGCAACACAGGTTAACTCATTTGAGTTTAACACTTTTTGACATTTTAATGAATGGTCATGCAAATTCTCAATTATTCGCCTCATCATTATACTGCCAGGATGCCCAAGACGATCATGCCATATTTGAAAATCGGTAATCTTTTGATCTACCATATGGTGTGTTTCAACAACACCTAATCTGTTATAATATAAGCCAGTAGAGAGTGAGGGTAATCTTTCAATGATGCATTTCCTCTTATCAATGATATTGGTGAATCAATAAAAATTCACCATCAGTATCACTCATGGTTTCAATGTGATAACCATTTTTCCGAATCTCATGAAAGCTTAGTAAATTTCTTCGAGCTTTAGTGGCCAACAGTGCATACTGTATCACAATTTTCGTCCCTGCACGGAGAAATATAATGGCTTCTCCAGACCTTTAATTAATTTTGCACTGCCACTTATTGTATTGACATTTATCATTTTCCTTTTCAAATGGGAGCTATATTTTTCGTGTTTCAATATAGTATGTGTCGTTGCACTATCAATGAAACACATATTTGTATCATTTTGATTGACACCTTCAAATATAAATAAACGCAATATTAATAAATATTACAAAATACATTACAAAAATGTAATATACAATATTAATAAATATTACAAAATCCACATATAAGTTTATAATTACTATTCAAGCTATCTAATTTTAACTTTACGAGCTTTGTTCTATTTACATTTTCTTTTTTCAATTCCGACAATTTTGAATACAAATTTATATAATAATTTATTTTTCTTTTTTTTTTTAAAATATTACATTAAATATAAAATATACCCTCTTGTTATTGTACTTTCTCTGTCCTAACTAATTAGTTTTCTTTATCTTAGACACAGAATTTTAGGCATTGTATAAATAATTAAAAAATATATTTATAAAAATAATTATATATTAAAATTGAGACAATTAAATATTTAATTTCAATCAAAAAATTATAAATTATTAATTTTAAAATGTAATTAAAATGTATAATTATATTTAAAATATGAAAAATTAAATTATATGAGACAAACGAAAATAAAAATAATTGACAAATTAAGTACGACGAAAATGAGTAATTATTATTATTAGATGCATGATTTTACAAAGCTCACTAATTTATTAATTATTATGAAAATTGAAACAAAAGGGAATGATACTTAGCCGAGCCGAGCCAATGCAAGTCAGTTCGCATAATTATTATTGATTGGTGAGGTGGGGTGGGGTGGGGGTGGGGGGTGGTTGTTGGGGGTTGGGGTAGGGGGGTGGGGGGGTTAGGAGTGGGGTGCGGTGGGGTCCACTCTTCCATAGGGATGTGACTTGCTTTAAATTTAGCTTTCCAAAAGTAGTAAAGAGTTCACGTGTCCGAAGGCGCTGAGTCTGAAAGTGCCTGTCTATTTAAGGTTAAATATCAGACAGAATTTGTACTCTGACCCCACAATAATTACATACAAAAATAAATATTTTTTCGTCGAAATTTATATCTATTTGACTGTACATAATTTTTTTAAAAAAAAAAAAAATTTTATAAAAAATAAAAATAAAAAAAGTATTATTTTTACTTTAAAAAAATAAATATTTTTTATATCGATAAAAAAATAAACATAAATTTGAATGATAAAAAAAAGTATATATATATATTCTATCAATATTATTGATACTAATTTAGTTCCTCCATTGGTCCCCAGTCTCATTAATATACATACAAAAATATATATATATCTATAGAGTAATTTATTATTATTCGAAAACTACTACTCATATTCAAATATGTATATATCGAGTTTTTAGTTTTATTTTAATTTTGTAACTTCACTTTCATAAAAATAATGCATTCTACAATCTTAATTTCTTGCTAATTTTAGGTGCCATTTTAATCAGGTGCATTTATTGTATAGACTAATACTTGGTCACTCAATATATATATATATATATTAGGTTCGGCCGGGGTTTATCCAGTGCGTACTTTCGGGTACCGATTGCGGATTTCTACGTCATCCAAAAAAAAAATATATATATATAAATAGAGTCAATAGAAAACAAACACACATATATAACCAAAAATTTTTTGCTCGAACCAATCAAATTTATTTTTATACTGTCTATCAAATGAATTAATTTATTTTTATTTAATTTTTTTTTATGAACAAAAAAAGCATTTACATTTACTTGGGAGGAGTTTAATTTTGAGTGTGAATTTTAATTAAATAAATTAAAATTACTTATGAATTTGAAATATTTTACAATTAAACCATTATCAATTATAGGAAGTATTTGATATGATACAATATTTAAAATTTAAATAAGATACATTGTTAATTTTGGAAACTTGAAATTCATTATATTACTAAACAAAACTAACGAATTTGATGAAATTATATTAAAGATATCTATAATCTAAATCTCTTAAGCCAAAGGAGACCTTAAGTTCATTATAAATTAGCTACATTTTAATATAAATGTATATTATATATATGGAAATTCTATTAGAATACTATATCCGTCTGGCTGCTCTAAGGTCTCATTTATTTTTTTGTGTTGATATTTGAATATTAATTATTATTTTGAAAATATAATACAATTAAAAAAAAAGACAAAAAATACTTCTATTAGTGCCTTATAGTACTATTATAATAACATATGTGCAAAAAATTATACAAATATAAAAATATTTTTAATATTAAGTACAGTGACGCAAAACGTAAATGAGACCCTTAGAGCCGGACGAATGGAGTACTTTATATCATATTACTCCCTCGGTCCTACCTAAATTGCCTCCTTTAGTTTAGGCACAAAGATTTAGGTATGGTGTAATTAGTAAATAATTAAGAAGTATATTAGTAAAAATAATTATGACTTAATAAAAATAATTATAGATTAAAATTAATATGACTAAATAGTTTAATTAAAATAAAAAAAAAATTATAAATTATGAATTTTAAAATGTAATTAAAATGTATATTTATATTCCAAAAAAGAAAATGACAAATTATGTTGGACAAACACAAATAGAAATAATGAACAAATTAAATGGGACGGAACGAGTAATAATATATTCATCTGTAATCCAAATTTATTTATTTATTTTTTTGCTTATTATCATAACATATTTCCTTTTTTCATTTTTAGTAAAAAAAAAAATACTATTTTTCTTTTTCTTTACTATTAAAGGAAAAAATTTCTATTTTCACCTATTTTTTTTTAAAAAAAAATCACGTCTAATCAAATGAACATATTTTTAGATAACGGAAATTTATATTTTTTGAAATTCCCTAACATATTTCACAAGATGGTCATAAATTCTTAGAACAAAATTTCAACAACCTACAAAAACAAGTATTCAATTAATGAGTTTGCATAATAAAAAAGACAATAGTAATCAATAAACTTTCAACTATTTCTATACTATATTTATAGAGAGAGAACATTAGGTTTCATAATAAGTATTAATTAAAGCCAAGAATAATTAGTTAAGTTTTAGAGTTTAGTTTATAGATATTTGAGAGTGTTTTTTAGGTAATTAGTTTGACACTTTGAGTTTCTTGTTCGATTACAACTTAACTACAAAAAAAATAATATATTTGTAATGAAATTCTATCCCTAAAGTTCACGTAGCTAACGTAATTTCATCCCTAATTCCGTCTCTAATGCCATTAGTAACGGAAAAAGTAGATTTAGAGGCAAAAAAAATTTTGGTATAAAAATAATTTTTTCTTGTAGTGTTATTGCATAAATATAATTTTATTATTATTATTATTATTTTACATTATTTAGAATAATTTTATAAATTCCGTTTAAAATGGTTGTTAGATAAGAAAATTTTTGTGCGAAAATAGTTAAAAAAAAAAAAAAAAGAAAGAAAAAGAAATAGATCATCTCAAATGAGATATAAGAGCAAAAATTTTGTGAGGGATGAGTATTATAAATGTTATTTAACCTTATAAATTTGTAGAAATTATATCTTGATTTTAAAATATTTCTTAGTACACAAAATATTTGATGTTGGCCTTTGTATGAATTTAACCGTGTGTCGATCAAAACAAACTAAAATGTCGAAAAATTATTACAGTCGTTATTCATATTATTAGAGAATAATGAAAAAACAAAAATTATTTCTCAAAATGTTTGAGTAATTTATAATTTAAGAACATTATAACTTTACAATGATTTATATTCTAGAATGGAGTTATTTTAATTAACTATAGTTATGTTAAATAAGAACATATAAATATAGGCACCGATAAAATATATGAGTGTCAATGTCTTGAATATGAAGAGATTCAAGACCTAATCCGAATAAGTTTCGACTATATTTAACCTACGCTCGGACAAATCGTTACCTATGTACGGCCCAATGATTCCGATGGATTCGATTCTGAAAAAGCTAATATCTACCAAATCCAAATGAAAAAATAAATAAAAACTTTGAGAATTATATATAGACACATATATCATACCATGAAAGTTATTATTTAGACTTGATATTTTTTTCTTTTTCTATATTTTAAAATGAAAATTGTAGCCCTATAATTATTAGAATTTTATGAGACATCATCATAGCCAAAACCTAAGTGAACTAAATAATTATTTTATATTTCAAAACAAATGAATTTCATCATAATTTGTAAGTACAAGTTCACAAGTTCAAATAATGCTTTCTCGGTTAAAATATAAAATAATTGAATATTTAGTTATAGGATATAAAAAAATAAAATAAAAAATAAAATGAAAAGCCCCCCTACTTGGGAGATAAGTTGTAATACTCCCTCCGTCCTAAAATTAAATATCCATTTGCTTTTTGTACGTAGTTTTAGAAATATTAGTATTATATTGGAATATAGTAGTAATAAAGTAAAAATGACTAAAATAATCTTATTAGTATTTGTGATATAAAAGTAATGACATTTGTGTAATATATTGTAAATTGTAAGAGTATTTGTAATGTTAGGTAGATAGTACAGTTACTAAAAAAAGAAATAGATACTTTGTTATGGGACAGACTAAAATGGAAAAATGGATACTTTGTTATGGGACGGAGGGAGCCCTCCGTCCCGTGGGAAGGGTGACGTTTGCTTTTTGCACGTAGATTTGTGAATATTAGTATTATATTGGATTACAGTAAAAAAGACAAAAATACCCCTATTAGTATGGTGTAATATAAAAGTAATGACATTTGTGTAATATATTATAAGTTGAAAGTGTATTTATTATATTAAATAGGTAGTACAATTACTAAATTAAGAAATGATAACTGGAGCGAGGGAGTATTAACATTTTGACCACGTCACCTATTTAAGAAAAATAAATCGAAATTATATATGGGTAATAATCTAGCCAAATTTAATATGAAATGAAATTTAAAGGCCTAATCACTTTTTACTTGATTAATTAGTCTCATGTCAAATTAGGCATGCCTATTCTCCTACGAATATATAGATTTGATTTTTCAAGAACTAGGACTGTGCTTATTTTTCTTTTGATCTTTCCAATTCCCTTTTTTTTTTTTTTTTTTTTTTTTTGTATAGGTTATTTTTAATTTTTTTTGAGATAGTATATTAATTTTTTATTTAAATGTAACTATTGTTGATGGACTAACACATTGTATCTAATGTCAGTAAAATAAATATAATATATAATATATTGTATGAAAAATATATATTTTAAATAAAATTTATATAGATTGTAGTATATATTTAATAATTATATAGTACAAAATAAAATTAACAAACCAATTGAAGCTTATATATATATATATATAAACATACTCAATGGCTTATAATTTTTTTTTTTCTACTTTTTAACTACACTTATTATTATTATTATTATTATTATTATTATTATTATTATTATTATTATTATCACTTCATTTATCCCGTAAATAAGTATATGGTTGCTTGTTGTACGCATATTTTTTAATATTATTATAATATTGATATGTAATTTAAATTAAGAGAAAATGATTAAAATAACTTTAATACATGATATAAATGTAATGATATTTGTATAATATATGTTAAATATAAAATTATTTTTAATATTGGATACATAGTAC
Source organism: Andrographis paniculata (assembly GCF_009805555.1). Taxonomy (NCBI): domain Eukaryota; kingdom Viridiplantae; phylum Streptophyta; class Magnoliopsida; order Lamiales; family Acanthaceae; genus Andrographis; species Andrographis paniculata. The sequence continues at coordinate 2,399,575 of NW_026137513.1, read as the reverse complement.
AATTACTAAAATAAAAAAAAATACTCGTTACGGGACAAACCAAAAGTAACAAAATGAATAATTTGTTAAGGGACAAACTCAAATTATTATTATTATTATCATTATTCTCTTCGTCCACTAAATCTGTCTATTTTTATTGTCAAAAAAAATATGTAATGTTTATGTATGGAAAATAATTTTTACACAATTTATATTTTTCAATATTTTATTTATTTATATACTTTCAAAAATATTTTTATTTTATATCAAAATAAATCATTATAATAATATATTTATTAAAATCTGTCCAACTCATATTAATATACATATACTATTCTATCCGTCTCACTAAAAGTGTCCATGTTAATGTAGACATGAAAATTTAGGTAAAATATAATTAGTAAGTAATTAAAAAATATATTAATTAAAATAAAATAATTATAAATTAAGATTAAAATAACTAAATAATTTAATTAAAATTATAAAAATTATAAAATTTGAATGTAATTAAAGTAAATAATTATACTCTCTCCGTCCCGTTGGAAGGGTGCCGTTTGTTTTTTGCGCGTAAATTTTTTAATATTAGTATTATATTGGATTGTAGTGAAAAAGACAAAAATACCCCTATTAATATGGTATAATATGAAAATAATGGCATTTGTGTAATATAGTGTAAGTTGAAAGGGTATTTATTATGTTAAGTAGGTAGTACAATTACTAAATTAGAAAATAACAATCTTGTTTTAAGACAGACGAAAATGAAAAATTATAACTTTTCAATAGGACAGATCGAGTATTATTTTTTTTAGAAAAAGATAAATTACAATGGATGAAAATATATAAAAATGGACTCCTTATCTGGTAGGGAGATATAATAATAATAATAATATTATTATTATTATTATAGGAATGGCATATCAAATCAAATTTCAAGATCCAAAGTGATGAGGACAGAGTATGGTTGGGACATATCACACATGTGATGTCAAATCCCTTTTTACTAATCCGTACAGCACTTACAATTACGTATCACCGATATACTTATATCACTATCTTCCCCCATTTCAACATATATTTTTAAAACCTGTATTTTATACCATATAATTTTATTATTTATTTTTAAAGAGTATGTTACAGTAATAATTAAGAGTAGTATGAAAAAGTAGGAATAATTTTGTTATAAAGTGAGGACTACGGCTACTAAATAAGAAAACAAAGACAATTGTTTTAGGACGAACGAAAATGAAAAAACAAGACAAATTTTTTGGAACGGAGGGAATATTTATTTTGAGTTCTTATTATTACTAAAATAATTTGTATACACAAATTTTAATAAAATTATGTATTTTTAGTTTATATAATATTATACTCTCACCGTCTCATTTCTCATGTCCACCTTTTTATTTACGTCCGTCTCACTTATTTTGTCACTTTTTTTTCGAAAAATAATTATACACTTTAATTTTATTTTAAAAAATTTAATTTATATTTTTTAAATTTTAATTATACTAATCAATTATCTTAATTTTAATCTATACTTATTTTTATTATATGATAATTATTTTTACTAATACATTTTTAATTATTTACTAATTATACCATTTCTAAATTCCTGTATTTACAGTAAAACAGACAAAATATCCGAGACGGAGGAAGTATTAAAATTATTAGTACACAAACTCTAAGTGAATTATGTATATCAAAAGATTAATAAAAAAATATTATACTCGTTTACTAAAATTATGTTATTATTTATTTTTTGGATATCCGTTAAATTTATGTCAATTATATTTATGTAAACAACTTTATCCATAAACTTTTTTTATTACAATGATTTTAAGAAAAAATAATTCATTTATCACTATATGTTCTACTCATTCCATTATATTTTTACTAATACTTTAATAGATTTTTCATAATATTTCTAATTTACTATTTACTACTTGTATTAATATTAAAATATTATTATTTTTAAAATTTTTGTATCCAAACAAATTTACATTTTTCGGACGGAATGATTAATGTATAAAAAAATTGCTAAAGATTAAAAATGTAAAAAAAGAAAAAAAAAATCCACATGGCTAATTTAAATGTGGTGTTGATTCGTCAACATATATATGTGTAAAAATATTGACTGCAGTTACAATACTGACAACACATTGTTAAGAGAAAGCTAGTACAATTCATAAATACCAACAACATATTATATGTTAAATAATAACACATAGTTTTGTCACACATGGTTCGCCTAGTGTGACTTTCCCGTCGGACCTGGTTTGCAAGATATTAAGTTCGGTCGAGGATTTACCTTAATAATATACACTACATTTCCATTAATACATCATAAAAAAATGTTAAATCATACATATATATATATATATATGGCGACAGTTACAATGCTGAATTTAAAGTTCAGCGCTGTGCTGAACAACGCCCAATAAACTTACAAAAAGCACACGACATTACTATTAACAATACGTCATTTATATTAATATAATACAAATGCATCGCATGAACTAACAAAATATGATATAGACTTAGATAACACATGCAACAGTTGATTTTAGCACACCACATACTCTTGTACAGTACTCACTATAATTATGAACAAACATCACATGTTGTGTGTAATAAAAACATGCATTGTTTTTATAATTCACACGTGTTGTTTTTATGACTTTTGTGTTTGATATATTTAGCTATTAATTTAAACAATAATAGAATTAAAAAAAATAAATAATGTAGTATATTATATTATTTTGAACAGTTAAACGAGCAAAATAAAAATTGGTTTAAATAGTATATAGGAATAATAATAATAAAAAAAAAGGTTTAAACTAAAATCCTTAATTACACCAATCTCAATTATTTTATATATATGCATTTATCCCAACTGTTTTTATTTTTTTCTTTTATTATTATTATTTTCTTCTTTTTTGATAATATAGGAACTTGTGGCCGCTGCTCTCAAAATATTATTTCATACTTGAAATACTCTCAAACTATTGCAATTTATTTATTTACACAATTTTATGTTTTACCATGCTAAATAAAGTTTTTACTCATTTATAAAAACATTTAAATAAAGAAAACAGGTATCGACAAATTTATTTCTCGGGATAGGGTTGCTATCGTCGATGGAATTTAAATTGCATGATTCGGCGAAGCGAGCCAAATTTTATATAAGAACAATATAATAGTAATAATAATAAGTATTCGTGGACAATGTAATAAAAATGATCGATTTAGATGCGCAAGGAAAGTCGTAAATGGAGATTTGCAAATCTTTGCTTGCATTAATGAGTAAAATTTGAGATAATTGCCAATATTAGGCGAACAACAATTCTTCCCAGTATATTTATTCTGAGTTCACAACTTTAATTTGGCTAAGGAATTAAGCAGCAGACTCGTCTACATTTGGTGCCAACATAAATTGTCAGATTCAGTTATTTCATATTTATTTTACAATTCAGGTTTTTATTTAAATAAATAAATATATGTATATATATAAATCAATAAATTATTTTAGATAAGTTGCTCCAAAATTGACATATTAAGGCAGAAAATTTTGTGGGGGGGGCAAAATGGGGAAATCAGGTTAGGTAATTGAGGTTCTTTCAGTCTCTTTAGTTTAGGGCCACTTCAGAGATCGACACGTGGCAAGACTCTTTGACATAACTCATCAGTTTTAAGGTTTCCTTTTCTTACTTTTTTACACAAACTTGAAATAAATGTAAAAGAGAAAATTGCAGGAAATCCCTTCACAAAAACCCTCAAATCGATCTCGACCGTCGGATCAAATTGCAGTAGCTGTAAATGCAAAAATGTGAATAATTCTTCATCACCATCCCCCTTTACCCTTAGCCTGATCATGTCAGCAATAATAATCACCTCCAAAAAGTCCAAGCCACATAAAATCACAAAAAGAAAAATTGCAATTTATTTTTTTCTTTTAAATTAAAAAATTAAAATGAGAGAAATCTAGGTTTTGCAACTGGATTGATTCATTGGATCATGCTTTCTCTCTCTCACACACATATATATATACATACAGATATATGTATATATATTATTACTGGGAGCAAATTTATTAAGAACACAGAAGAAAGAGAGGGGAAAGGGGGTTGTTTATTTTGTGTTTTTGTGGGTTAAAGAGAGAGAGAGAGAGAGAGAGAAGAGAGAGAGAGATGGGAAGAGGGAGAGTTGAGCTGAAGAGAATAGAGAACAAGATCAACCGGCAAGTGACTTTTGCAAAACGAAGGAATGGCCTTTTGAAGAAAGCATATGAGCTTTCAGTTCTTTGTGACGCTGAGGTTGCTCTGATTATCTTCTCCAATAGGGGAAAGCTGTACGAGTTTTGCAGTAGCTCTAGGTATACAAATACATACATACACACACACCCCATATATATGTATACATATAATACAGATATATCTGGTATTAAAAATGAAAATTCCAGCCAAACACCATATATCTATCTATCTATTTATCCATATGTGTGAGGGCGTGCTGCAGTGCCTATATTCATGTATAATGTTGTAGAGTTAATTAGATATTAGGGTTTTTTAATTTTTTGAAAAAATTAATTGGAATGTGTGTTTTTTGGGGGTTACTTTGTTTGTGTTATTTGAGTGTGGTAATGTTGAATTCCTTGTTATCGTATGATTTGGAGATGAGATGAGATGAGATGAGATGAGGGAAGATGGATCTGGTGGTGTGGTCTGGTCTGGTCTAAAAATTCAATCTTGGAAGAAAAGAGGGAAAAGGAAGGTTTCTTTTTTGGTGTTTGGGAGGGGGAGGGTTTTTGGTTTTTCCGTTTCAGTGAATGTTTTCGAGGCGTATAGGACTCCGTGCTTGTGGTTTTTGCTAGATCTGCAACAGGAAGGAAACCCCCCAACCCCAACCCCAACCCCAACCCCAACAATACATACATACATACATGAATTACCAGATAGATCATTTCATTTCAATTCCATCTCTATATTTATTTGTGTTGGGGTTTCTGCTTCCTCTTCCTCTCTCTACCCTTCTCTCTCTCTCTCTCTCTCTATATATATATATATATGTATATGTGTGTATTTGTGTGCTTGTATAATTTCTCTTCTTCTTAACTCCATCCCTACATTTCGAAAGGATCAGTGGTGTTTTTTTTTTTTTTTTAAATTTCTGTGGGCAGATCGATCCGATCTGGAGAAAATTCAAGTTTTCTTTTTGATCCCCTTGTTTAAATTTGAATTTTTTTTTTGTTTTTAAAGTAGTGTTTATTGGGACAAATCTGAGTGTTTTTTTTTTTTTATTGTGGAGCTTTAAAAATGGGTTTTGAGTTTGTGTTTAGGTCAAAATTAAAGCTTTTTAGGGTTTCAAGTTCGTCTTTTTTCCAATTTTTTGGATAAATCAGAGTTAGTTTTCAGTGCAATAAATTAAGGGTCCGGACAATTATCAACTGGATTTCAGGAGTAACTTTTTGTTCTTTGCTACCCATCGATTACCCTTAAATTTACCTCTCACTCCTTAAAATTTATTTTTATTTTCTTAGTTTAAAAAGTAAATAAAAAAAAAAAAAATTGGAGTGTCTTGTGTAAGTATTTCTTGGAGTTAGGGTTTGGGATTTGGGGATAAGAGGGGATACAATCTAAAGGATTCCCTTCTCTCTCTCTATCATCACTATTCCTTTTTTTATTTTGGGTGGGGGGGTGGTCACTCTGCAGGATTTTACCTTTTTTTTTTACTAAAATTTCATTTAATTTGAAGCTGCAATGTTATTTTGTCATGTCTTTGTGGATTCTTGTGAGTTCATCCAATTATTTAGGGGTCATTACATCTTTAACAAAGCTGCAAGAAAGACAATTATATGTATGTTTTTACGCAATCAGATCAGAAGAGTTGCTCCTTAATTTCCCATGGACAATAATACTTCACCTCCCTCTAATCTCTCTCTCTCTTACACACACACACATATATATATACATATTGTAGTCAGTCCTCAGACATCTTGAATTACTCCGAAGATCAAAGAGAGGCTTTCTTTCTGATCTGTACTAATCAAGAAGGCATATATATATTGTCATGATTAGACAGAAGCATGTATGCATTGCCATTCACACACTATCATCATAATTTTGCAGTTAGAGAATATACATCTGAAAATCTGCAGAGATTAATTAATATCGATGTTTAATGAATAATTGAATTTTTGTTGTTGTTGTTGTTGTTTTGGCAGCATGATCAAGACACTGGAAAGGTATCAGAAGTGCAACTATGGAGCTCCCGAGGCTAATGTCTCCACAAGAGAAGCACTGGTAATTTAATTTTCTCACTCCTCTTTTTCTTTCACATACAAATCCATATATAAAATTTAGATCATATGTTATTTATCATCTCAATTTGAGGCTAGATGGGGTCGAAAACTCTAGAAGTGTCCGTATATTTAAGTGACGAGTTTTCCGAGTTTATATATATACATTAGAATTGCCAAAATATATTTGGCCTAATGGGAAGGAATACAAGGAATGGATTAATCAATACATGATGATTAAATCAATCCGATTTTTAATCTAGTGTTTGGGATTATTGGTTGGTTTACGAACTATTCTAATTTGTTATTTGGGATTTGAAATTTATTTTTCGAAGCTTGTTTTACATTAGGTATGTTATTTGGGGTTTTGAGTTTTGTTATTCATTAGCATTACGGCTATCCCAAGCGACGTGAAGGTGTGTGTGCCGACAGTGTGATCAAATTGAAACCTTAAAAAATATGTCACAAGATTCGAAAGGGGTGCCAATTCAATGCCTAACAAAATCCGTCATCTTGTATAAATACAACAATTAGCACATGAATAACTAAAATTTCTTAACATAAATTAGTTTATGTAGCAATAGTATATTAAAACATTCAAGAACAAAAACAACATTTGAACAATAACTAAAAAAAATACACACTACCCCCCCCCCCCCTCCCCCCCCCCCAAAAAAAAAATAATAATAATAAAAAAAAAACCTAAGCAACTTAAATATATTGTTAATCAAACAAAATAACTAATTCCTTAAACCACATATTCATACCAAGAATAAAATTTTTAAAGTTTATAAATATTACTCTCTCCATCATTCAAATGTATGCTAATATATATTTTTTTGTTGTCATAAAAAAATATTCGCATTTTCTTTTTAGTAAATAAAGACATTCATTCAAAAAAATATATATTAAAACATAGAATTCACATAAATCCAAAACGTCGAGCTAAGATCTTGGCATATACCTAATTCTTCAATCGGCACCCTTCAATTCTTGACATATGTAGTTTGTGCAATAGGATACGATTAGATTATCCCATTACGGAGTCATATCCTTAACATTTTGTCGGACAATATGTTTTAGTTACATTGGTCGTTACAAGCTTTCAAATCTTGTTGGCAATCAAGTGTCTTGCTAGAATTCTTCAATTGTGTTCTTTTAGTATTTAAAAATTTTAAAATTTTTGTTGAAAACTATGAAAATATTATTATTATTTGTTAAAAGTATTTTGAAATAAAATAGTGTATATTTATTGAGAAATAGTATGTATTGAAAATGATATCTATTGAAAGTGAACAAAGCCAAATATTTTTAGAGAAGTAAAACTGTACCTACATATTCTTTCACTTAAACAAAACCAAAGAAAAGAACAAATGAATCTTCTTTACCAAAAAAAAAAAAAAAAAAATTATAAATGTGCACGAAATATGGCTAATGAAGCTAGCCTCGAATTTTATGGTGGTTATGGTATGATAAAATCAATGTGATAATGCAAAAAATGAGAATCTACACTAATTAAAAACAACACATAATGACTTATAAACCATGTTAGATAACCAAGCTTTGGATTGTCACGTGTGATCGATCGAGCAATGTAAAAATCTTGAGATCATTAAAACAAATTGCAATTTGTGAGCAGATATTTCAAATTTAAGTGTTTCTATTAGTGATATGATTTATTTGGAGTTTAATTCATGTTCTAGACAATCATAAAATTATAATCTTAAACCTTCAATCTATATGGTCTTGTCTTAAATAAGACATTGTGTGAAACAATATTTCAACGAAACATAGTCAATCTTGATGTTGTAAAACATAAATTAATCAGATCATTTGTCAATATTGTTGTGTATTTCAAGATCGTCAATTTAATTAGTTTCTAACCTTTGGAATTGACAAATGTAGGTAGTTTGTTAGATTAGTTTTGTGTTATTAAATATATCTTTTATTTCTTGTAAGAGTTGAAATTCTGGTTTGTATGTCTTTGTTTGTAATTTGTGTAGTTTTGGATTTAAACTTGTTCAAGTGACATTGGATATTATATTTTATGGTAGAATTCTGGTTTTAAAAATAATGTTATCGGATGAAAGAAATAAGATTTAATACTAATTATATAAAAATGATTGTTAAAAATACAAATGATTTCATAAGATACCTTTGTAAACTATCATGTATATAGTTGTTTGTTTAAGTGTTTTTACCGTGAGATATAGAGAATTCAAAAAATATTATGAAAATTATATTTAATGTTTTCTTTTTTTACAGAAATCTTTTATTACTATGCATGTTTGTATATTGTATATTATATAAGTATTTTTTAGGTATAATTATTAAGAAATTGTGTAAAAATAAAATATTAAGTGAATACATTCTAGATATAGTAATATGTTTAGAAAAAATTATAACTTCGGTCCCGCTTATATGTCTAATTATCACTTTTGTTATGTAATTTTGTATGGTTGTAACTTGTATTTTCATCAAATAATTACATTATATTATGTTTTCTTTTTTATATTTAAAATATTATATGATATTCTTGAGATTTTTTTTTTTAATTTCCTAATGCAAAAGTGAAGTATTGTAATTTTATAGGACAGATAGAAATGAACAAAATTGCTGGAAAAAAAAAAAAGAATCGACCATGTATATATATATATATATTTGTAATTTTCTCCTAATAAATTGCAACAAATAAGTATTGATTTCTTTTGAACATTTTTTAGAATACATAAAAAATTCCAAACTATATCATATTTGAAAATAATGAAGTGATTGGCATAGTTGTGATTAATTTCTATGGTTGAATTGTCTATTAATTCCTCATAGATCAATGATCCAATATTCCATAGCGACGGTCGAATACTCCTTCCATCCCGAGCTGGTTTGCTAGTTTTACTTTTTACACAATTTTGATAATATAATTTTGACACATTTATTTTATAAATTATATTTAAAATGAAAAAAAAAAAAAAAAAAAAAGAGGGAAAAGCACATAAAAATGAAGAAAATTTTTGCATAAGTTGCCATATCCCAATTAATAGGTAAAACAATCTTATAGTACAGATTAAACAGTCAATAATACATGCTGTGTGAAATAAAATTATATGACTTTTGTTTATATTTGTAAGTTCAGTGTATATAAGTATGTTATGTGTTAGAATCAGTTATAGTATGTATTGTGCGAGATTGTATTATGTGTTGTTAATTTATCGGTTTTCATATATAATATATGTGTTTGTTTGGGAATTGAATTTTAAATACACTTTTATCCTATTCCCCCTCCCCCAAAACATTAAATCAAATACCTATTTTTCATTTTTTATATTATACTAAAAATCAATTTTACATTCAAAACATCGCATCAACACCTATTTATATCCCATCATACAACTATTCAAATTTAAAATTTTTACTGTTCATGGTAATATCTTAGTGCACGATAGGCTGAATTTTAAGCTGACATGCTAGAACAATTTGCCAATATATGGAAATATATCCGTTTTAATTAATTTGACCTCTATATATATATATATATATGTATGTATGTATGTAGGAACTTAGCAGCCAGCAGGAGTACATGAAGCTGAAGGCTCGGTATGAAGCCCTACAGCGTTCCCAAAGGTGTTATCACTTCACATCACATCTACACAATACAATACAATTTACTTTGATTAATTTGTCCAGCATTAGTTAATTTTATTACAAGCTGTATGTATGTATATATATATATAGGAATCTTCTTGGAGAGGATCTTGGGCCTTTGAACAGCAAAGAGCTGGAATCTCTGGAGAGGCAACTCGATGTTTCCCTCAAGCAGATTAGATCAACTAGGGTAAATTTAATTAATTAAATCATTAATACTTCTTTCATACAAACCAATTTCCTTCTATTATATTTCTCCACTTTTTTATGTGTATATATATTCCCTCCGTCTCAATATAAGTTCGAAATTGTTTGGATCATAACGGCCTTATTTTTTAGTTAGAATAGTTTGATTAATTGTATATACATATATATATATAATAGCTTTTTTATTACTACTTTTTTTTATAGAAAGGAAGGAAAGTTGCAAAACTTTTTATGATAGTCGAAATTAAAAATAGTTGCAACAATTTTGAGACAAAGGGAGCATTGTTTACTTCTTATGTAATGATATATGTAATATATATATATATATATATTAAGGAATTCCTTATCATGTGAATCAAGACAATGAATAGAATTCCTATATTTGGGCACAAACCCTTAATAGAGTAGGAGTTCTCTAACATTTTTTTTTCAATTCTGCGGTAAAATTTACACATGATATTGTATGCGTTTATTAAATAATCTGCCAAAATAATCTTCAACGAATTAATTTCTTGGTTGCGCAGACCCAAGCAATGCTGGATACGCTCACCGATCTCCAAAGAAAGGTTTTCGATAATCTCTTGTATCTCATCATATATAATGTACAAACACATTTTAATCAGTTTATTTCGATTGCTAGGAGCACGCCCTCAACGAAGCGAACAAGAGCCTTAAACAACGGGTACGTACGCAACACGATGATCGTGGCCCTTTCGATCATTAGGACACTCCTTAGTCAAAAAATAATCATAAAAAAAAAGAAAAAAGATATGTTAATTTGGATTGTCTTTTTCTTACAGCTGATGGAAGTGAGCCAAATAAGCCTCCAATGGAACCCTAACCCTAACCCTCAAGACGTCGTCGTTGGGTATGGGAGGCAGGCCCCCCAACCACACCCGGACGGCGGATTCTACCACCCTCTCGACTGCGAACCTACGCTCCACATCGGGTAAGCGCTTTATTGAAAATTAATTAGGTCATTTTAAAGAAATTTATATCGTTTTCGGTAGCCGGAATTACTAGTAAATATATATATATATATGTATACGTAACTCAGGTACCACCCAGATCCGATGGCGGCAGCCGCCGCAGCGGCGGCGGCAGCGGCGGGGCCTAGTGTGAATAACTACATCTCAGGATGGCTGCCATGATAGTCTTGGTCAGCATCTATATAATTATATGTATCTATGTATGTATGTATTTATGTATGTACGTATGCATGTGAGGATAATTTAAGTTTGGGGTATTATTAATTATTAATTATTTCTAGCTCATAAATTGAATTGCTTAAACATGCATGGGAGCTAGGTTTCGATATTATTATGATTTTTAAGACAGTGGGCTACGTTGTTGTTGTTTCTGTAACTTGACCTCGATTTGGTGAATAACTCATATTTAAGTTGATGCGTTTGTGAGCATTCATTATTGTATCTCTCTGATAGTCTGTTTGGGTGTTCTGTATTTGAAATCGGAAAATATTAATTTATCTGTGATATTTTAGTTGGAAAATTATTCTTATGATTACGATGTTTTAGACAGGAAAAATGTGTTGAACAGAGCTTATCATTGTCTTGTTGAATATAAATATAAATATTTAATCGTATGTATATTTAATAGCCCAACAATATACTATCTATATATTATATATTTGATACCAGTCTCTTATTGGGGTATTTATAGGGCTGATTCGGTATGGTATATCGAAATTTATACTGTATTTTGTATATCATACCAAAAATTTTTGGTATGATAATTTATCATAACGTTACCGAACTGAGAAATTGGTATATCGAAAATTTGGTATGACTTATATTTTATATCCTATCGTACCGATTATTCGGTATGCCGAATTATCTTTCCGTTATCGATATATATCGATTTATATCGAAATTTAAACAATATCGATTTATACCGTATTATACCGAAATATCAAAATTTAACCGGTATATATCTACCATATTATATCGAAATACCAAAATTTAAACGATATATACAGTATTATACCGAAATATCGAAATTTAAACAATATTGGTATATACCGCATTATACCAAAATATAGAAATACTGAATTAGTATTTTTTTTTTACTATTTTAGAATTATTAAGAATATATTACTATATATTAAATATAAAAAAGAAATAATTTTGATATTACCGAAAATATAAAAAATAATTCGATATGTTGGTTTTTTCAGTATATACGGAAATACCGAATTTTTTTCGATATTTCGGTATATACAAAAACTACCGAAAAAATAGAAAGTGCATACCGTTACCAAACCAAAAATATTCGGTACAGTATCATATCGTACCGAAATTACAGTATACCAAAAATTCGGTATTTTCGCTACAATATACGCGATATTTCGATATATTTTCTCACTCCTAGGTATTTATACTGTTAGTGGATATATACCGCTGTTAAATTTATGAAATTTATTTTTTTATTTGATTTCGAACTTATATTCTCATTTCTTTTACACATTTATCAACGAATTGATCATTCCTAATTAATGCTCATATTTTCTTGAAATTTTCTTTAAGATTCGATTTTTTCTTTACTAAATTGTATTTTTATACTATTCTTTTGCAATATCATTTTTTACATATTATTTTTATTGCAGAAGCAGAATGTCTGAAAGATGTTAATATTATTTTTTAATTTTAATTTTATTTATTTCTTATTTGTTAGTACTAGCGGAATACTCGTGCTACGTACGATGAAATCAACGAAAAAAATTATAATTATGTATATTTTTTTAATAGTAATTTCTTTATATATTATATATATATTTTTAATCAATATAAAAAAATAAAATAATATCAATAAATTATACTATTTGCGTAAATATTAAATTTTGTAGCATTTTACTTTTATTTCTTAATTGAATGTAAGATATAATAGTATTATTTAAAATAATTTTGAATGCAAAATAAATTATATTTTAAAATTTTAATATATTTTTTTATATCTTCTTTACAACCGAAATTACAAACAAAATTATTTATCAATATATACGTTGTAATTCTAGAATAAATTTAAAACATAAGTCTATGCTTTTTTTTAAACATATATATGTGTTTATATAATTATTTTAAAAATTAATAAAATATATGCATTTAACTTTGGATAGTACTATTCATTTATTTTAAATACAAAATCTTCACTACACCCGTAACAACAATTTTAACACATCTTCTGATTTGAGCAGCCGCCGCTGGATTTTCTGAAAACACGAACTAAAAACATTATCATCATCTACCATCATCCACTAATTCTCGGTCAAACACACGCACCAAATAGAGCTGACATCAGTCCACCTCTGCAGAAACTTTTTCGGAAAGAAATATGTAATATAAATTATGATTTACATTATATATGTGGAATAAAATATGCAATATAATTAAAATAATTTAATATTAAATTTTGGAATAAAATATGCAATATAACTAAAATAATTTAATGTTAAAATAACAATTTAATTATTATGAACAAAATTAATTAAAAAATATATAAAAACTATAATTATATTTGGATGTGTTTATAACTTGATTAATTATAAAAATAAAATTATTATTCATATACATATTACAATTTCTATTTTTTACAACTTAAAAAATAAAATCAATTCCCAGATAACTTAATTACAGTATTGTAACTCTCTATGATGAAAAAAATAATAAAAATAACATATAACTTAATATAAATTATGATCAATTGCTAATAAGAATTTAAATTACACTTAAATGTATAATAAAATAATTTTTATATATTACAAATTAAAAAATCACCAAACCTATCGCTAACAACAAAAAATTAGAAAAAACAAAAAAAATCTAAAAATTATAAATATATATAAAAAATATTATCAATAAAAAAAATTTTATCAAAAAATATTTGAGATTCCAACTCGCAGAAAAAATACAACAAAATAAACAATTTAGAAAAAACCAAAAAAATCTAAAAATTATAAATATATATATAAAAATATTATCAATAAAAAAAATTTATCAAAAAAACATTTGAGATTCCAACTTTATGGCTGCGTAAAAAAAACAAAATAAAAATTTAGAGAAAACAAAAAAAATCTAAAAATTAGAAAAAATATATATATATATATAAATTTTATCAATATAAAAGAATAGCAAAACAACTCAATATTATTAATAAAAAAATATTATCAATAAAAAAAATAATCAAAAAAGTATTTGATTCCAACTTTATGGCTGCGCAGAAAAAATACAACAAAATAAACAATTTTAATAAAAATCTAAAAAAACTAAAAATTATAAAAATATATATATATAAAAAAAAAATATTATCAATAAAGAAGAATATCAAAATAACTCAATATTATCAATAAAAAAAATTTATCAAAAAAGTATTTGGCATTCCAACTTTATGGCTGCATAGATAAAAACACAACAAAATAAACAATTTAGAAAAAAAAATCTAAAAATTATAAATATATATATAAAAATATTATTAATAAAGAAGAATAATAAAACAACTCAATATTATCAATAAAAAAATATTATCAATAAAAAGAAAATTATCAAAAAAGTATTAGAGATTCCTACTTTTTGGCTGCACAAAAAAACACAACAAAATAAACAATAAAGAAGAATAGCAAAACAACTATCAATATTATTGATAAAAAAATATTATTAATAAAAAAGAATTTATAAAAAAGTATGTGGGATTCCAATTTTATGGCTACGCAGAAAAAACATAACAAAATAAACAATTTAGAAAAAAAATCTAAAAATTATAAATATATATATAAATATTATTAATAAAGAAGAATAGCAAAACAACTCAATATTATCAATAAAAAATATTCAAAAATATAAAAAAAATATTATTAATAAAGAAAAATAGCAAAACAACTCAATATTATCAATAAAAAAAATTATAAAAAAGCGAATTCATTGTAAGTGCATCAATGATAATAAATTTTAAAATTTTTATTCTCACCATTAACTCGCATTACTCTTTTCTCACATGTCTATATATATATATATATATATCAGTTTTCTTCCACTAACGTTTAAACCACCATCCCACTATTTGAAAATGGTCATTCACATCCTCTATCATTTATTTTCATAATTAAAAATAATAATAAACTCTAAATCTAAGAATAAAAATTAAAAAATTGTAATTAAAAAAAAAG
The DNA here is from genome assembly GCF_009805555.1 of Andrographis paniculata. NCBI lineage: Eukaryota > Viridiplantae > Streptophyta > Magnoliopsida > Lamiales > Acanthaceae > Andrographis > Andrographis paniculata. Next base: position 2,384,276 of record NW_026137513.1, on the reverse strand, counting down.
CAAAAAAATCTCAAAATCTCTATCATATTATGTATATATATATATATATGATAATGAGCAATGAAAACTGTATCATCCCACCACCCCTGTCCATTTTTTTTAACAGTCACCCCTCTATCACTTATATCAAATAATAAAAACTGTAATTCTGTGTAACTCTGCATAATTCTGTAAAACTGTAAAAAAAATTAAAAAAAAAAAACCAAAAAAATCTCAAAATTCTAAAATTGTAGGATTGCATAAATTTACAAAAATGTGGGTCCACCTTTTGAGTTGTTTTATATATATATATATGATATGATATGGTTAGAAATTAATCATTTATTTCATACACATCAATATATTTTTAATGCAGTATTATCAATTATTTTATTTTATTAAATTATAATTTTATTTTTATAAATTTAAAATAATTACTATTATTGATTATTACATATAAATTATTTTATTTGTAAAATATATAAATCTATTCAAATTAAACATATATAATTTTCATTATATAAATTTATATTTAAGATAAATAAAATAGAATAAATTAATAAATTAGTCAATAATTAACATAATAAAATTGTATATACAAAATTATTTTATATTTTACACAATTTTAAATAAAATAATTATTATTGTTTTTAATAAAAA